>NC_084478.1:73239393-73862896 GCF_027409185.1 Cynocephalus volans
CCTGTAGGAATTCAGGTTGGTAAGTTCTATGGGGAAGCCCATTGCTGCCTATGGTGGAAACGGCATGGGAGATTTCAATTTCAAAATCTCTGTGAAAAAGCGTCAGAGAAGCTTCTCCGTTTAGAATCCAGCATATCTCACTGAACCGAAGAAGTGGTAGTTAGAAGGGAGTTAGAGCTGCAAGCAGTTTGGTTTGGGAAATTAGACGCGAAATGACACTGCAAAGGCGTTCCAACAGGCTTGGAAAAGTGTGTCCTATATCTCTGCCAAACAGACTCCCCGGAGGTTGAGCTTTCAGAAGCAAGTTTAACTCTTAGGGTGGAAGCAGCAGAATGTGCCTCTCACATCTAGCCTGTAGGAATTCAGGTTGGCAAGTTCTATGGGGAAGCCCATTGCTGCCTATGGTGGAAACGGCATGGGAGATTTCAATTTCAAAATCTCTGTGAAAAAGCGTCAGAGAAGCTTCTCCGTTTAGAATCCAGCATATCTCACTGAACCGAAGAAGTGGTAGTTAGAAGGGAGTTAGAGCTGCAAGCAGTTTGGTTTGGGAAATTAGACGCGAAATGAAACTGCAAATGCCTTCCAACAGGCTTGGAAAAGTGTGTTCTATATCTCTGCCTAACAGACTCCCCGGAGGTTGAGCTTTCAGAAGCTAGTTTAACTCTAAGGGAGGAAGCAGCAGAATGTGCTTCTCACATCTAGCCTGTAGGAATTCAGGTTGGCAAGTTCTATGGGGAAGCCCATTGCTGCCTATGGTGGAAACGGCATGGGAGATTTCAGTTTCAAAATCTCTGTGAAAAAGCGTCAGAGAAGCTTCTCCGTTTAGAATCCAGCATATCTCACTGAACCGAAGAAGTGGTAGTTAGAAGGGAGTTAGAGCTGCAAGCAGTTTGGTTTGGGAAATTAGAAGCGAAATGACACTGCAAATGCCTTCCAACAGGCTTGGAAAAGTGTGTTCTATATCTCTGCCAAACAGACTCCCCGGAGGTTGAGCTTTCAGAAGCAAGTTTAACTCTAAGGGAGGAAGCAGCAGAATGTGCCTCTCACATCTAGCCTGTAGGAATTCAGGTTGGCAAGTTCTATGGGGAAGCCCATTGATGCCTATGGTGGAAACGGCATGGGAGATTTCAATTTCAAAATCTCTGTGAAAAAGCGTCAGAGAAGCTTCTCCGTTTAGAATCCAGCATATCTCACTGAACCGAAGAAGTGGTACTTAGAAGGGAGTTAGAGCTGCAAGCAGTTTGGTTTGGGAAATTAGACGCGAAATGACACTGCAAAGGCCTTCCAACAGGCTTGGAAAAGTGTGTTCTATATCTCTGCCAAACAGACTCCCCGGAGGTTGAGCTTTCAGAAGCAAGTTTAACTCTAAGGGAGGAAGCAGCAGAATGTGCCTCTCACATCTAGCCTGTAGGAATTCAGGTTGGCAAGTTCTATGGGGAAGCCCATTGATGCCTATGGTGGAAACGGCATGGGAGATTTCAATTTCAAAATCTCTGTGAAAAAGCGTCAGAGAAGCTTCTCCGTTTAGAATCCAGCATATCTCACTGAACCGAAGAAGTGGTAGTTAGAAGGGAGTTAGAGCTGCAAGCAGTTTGGTTTGGGAAATTAGACGCGAAATGAAACTGCAAATGCCTTCCAGCAGGCTTGGCAAAGTGTGTTCTATATCTCTGCCAAACAGACTCCCCGGAGGTTGAGCTTTCAGAAGCTAGTTTAACTCTAAGGGAGGAAGCAGCAGAATGTGCCTCTCACATCTAGCCTGTAGGAATTCAGGTTGGCAAGTTCTATGGGGAAGCCCATTGCTGCCTATGGTGGAAACGGCGTGGGAGATTTCAGTTTCAAAATCTCTGTGAAAAAGCGTCAGAGAAGCTTCTCCGTTTAGAATCCAGCATATCTCACAGAACCGAAGAAATGTTAGTTAGAAGGGAGCTAGAGCTGCAAGCAGTTTGGTTAGGGAAATTAGACGCGAAATGAAACTGCAAATGCCTTCCAACAGGCTTGGAAAAGTGTGTTCTATATCTCTGCCAAACACACTCCCCGGAGGTTGAGCTTTCAGAAGCAAGTTTAACTCTAAGGGAGGAAGCAGCAGAATGTGCCTCTCACATCTAGCCTGTAGGAATTCAGGTTGGCAAGTTCTATGGGGAAGCCCATTGGCGCCTTCGTTGGAAACGGGTTTGGAAATTTCAGTTTCAAAATCTCTGTGAAAAAGCGTCAGAGAAGCTTCCCCGTTTAGAATCCAGCATATCTCACTGAACCGAAGAAGTGGTAGTTAGAAGGGAGTTAGAGCTGCAAGCAGTTTGGTTTGGGAAATTAGACGCGAAATGACACTGCAAATGCCTTCCACCAGGCTTGGAAAAGTGTGTTCTATATCTCTGCCAAACAGACTCCCCGGAGGTTGAGCTTTCAGAAGCAAGTTTAACTCTAAGGGAGGAAGCAGCAGAATGTGCCTCTCACATCTAGCCTGTAGGAATTCAGGTTGGCAAGTTCTATGGGGAAGCCCATTGCTGCCTATGGTGGAAACGGCATGGGAGATTTCAATTTCAAAATCGCTGTGAAAAAGCGTCAGAGAAGCTTCTCCGTTTAGAATCCAGCATATCTCACTGAACCGAAGAAGTGGTAGTTAGAAGGCAGTTAGAGCTGCAAGCAGTTTGGTTTGGGAAATTAGACGCGAAATGACACTGCAAAGGCCTTCCAACAGGCTTGGAAAAGTGTGTTCTATGTCTCTGCCAAACACACTCCCCGGAGGTTCAGCTTTCAGAAGCAAGTTTAACTCTAAGGGAGGAAGCAGCAGAATGTGCCTCTCACATCTAGCCTGTAGGAATTCAGGTTGGCAATTTCTATGGGGAAGCCCATTGCTGCCTATGGTGGAAACGGCATGAGAGATTTCAGGTTCAAAATCTCTGTGAAAAAGCGTCAGAGAAGCTTCTCCGTTTAGAATCCAGCATATCTCACTGAACCGAAGAAGTGGTAGTTAGAAGGGAGTTAGAGCTGCAAGCAGTTTGGTTTGGGAAATTAGACGCGAAATGAAACTGCAAATGCCTTCCAACAGGCTTGGAAAAGTGTGTTCTATATCTCTGCCTAACAGACTCCCCGGAGGTTGAGCTTTCAGAAGCTAGTTTAACTCTAAGGGAGGAAGCAGCAGAATGTGCTTCTCACATCTAGCCTGTAGGAATTCAGGTTGGCAAGTTCTATGGGGAAGCCCATTGCTGCCTATGGTGGAAACGGCATGAGAGATTTCAGTTTCAAAATCTCTGTGAAAAAGCGTCAGAGAAGCTTCTCCGTTTAGAATCCAGCATATCTCACTGAACCGAAGAAGTGGTAGTTAGAAGGGAGTTAGAGCTGCAAGCAGTTTGGTTTGGGAAATTAGACGCGAAATGACACTGTAAAGGCGTTCCAACAGGCTTGGAAAAGTGTGTCCTATATCTCTGCCAAACAGACTCCCCGGAGGTTGAGCTTTCAGAAGCAAGTTTAACTCTTAGGGTGGAAGCAGCAGAATGTGCCTCTCACATCTAGCCTGTAGGAATTCAGGTTGGCAAGTTCTATGGGGAAGCCCATTGGCGCCTTCGTTGGAAACGGGTTTGGAAATATCAGTTTCAAAATCTCTGTGAAAAAGCGTCAGAGAAGCTTCTCCGTTTAGAATCCAGCATATCTCACTGAACCGAAGAAGTGGTACTTAGAAGGGAGTTAGAGCTGCAAGCAGTTTGGTTTGGGAAATTAGACGCGAAATGAAACTGCAAATGCCTTCCAGCAGGCTTGGCAAAGTGTGTTCTATATCTCTGCCAAACAGACTCCCCGGAGGTTGAGCTTTCAGACGCTAGTTTAACTCTAAGGGAGGAAGCAGCAGAATGTGCCTCTCACATCTAGCCTGTAGGAATTCAGGTTGGCAAGTTCTATGGGGAAGCCCATTGCTGCCTATGGTGGAAACGGCGTGGGAGATTTCAGTTTCAAAATCTCTGTGAAAAAGCGTCAGAGAAGCTTCTCCGTTTAGAATCCAGCATATCTCACAGAACCGAAGAAATGTTCGTTAGAAGGGAGCTAGAGCTGCAAGCAGTTTGGTTAGGGAAATTAGACGCGAAATGAAACGGCAAATGCCTTCCAACAGGCTTGGAAAAGTGTGTTCTATATCTCTGCCAAACACACTCCCCGGAGGTTGAGCTTTCAGAAGCAAGTTTAACTCTAAGGGAGGAAGCAGCAGAATGTGCCTCTCACATCTAGCCTGTAGGAATTCAGGTTGGCAAGTTCTATGGGGAAGCCCATTGGCGCCTTCGTTGGAAACGGGTTTGGAAATTTCAGTTTCAAAATCTCTGTGAAAAAGCGTCAGAGAAGCTTCCCCGTTTAGAATCCAGCATATCTCACTGAACCGAAGAAGTGGTAGTTAGAAGGGAGTTAGAGCTGCAAGCAGTTTGGTTTGGGAAATTAGACGCGAAATGAAACTGCAAATGCCTTCCAGCAGGCTTGGCAAAGTGTGTTCTATATCTCTGCCAAACAGACTCCCCGGAGGTTCAGCTTTCAGAAGCTAGTTTAACTCTAAGGGAGGAAGCAGCAGAATGTGCCTCTCACATCTAGCCTGTAGGAATTCAGGTTGGCAAGTTCTATGGGGAAGCCCATTGCTGCCTATGGTGGAAACGGCGTGGGAGATTTCAGTTACAAAATCTCTGTGAAAAAGCGTCAGAGAAGCTTCTCCGTTTAGAATCCAGCATATCTCACTGAACCGAAGAAATGTTAGTTAGAAGGGAGCTAGAGCTGCAAGCAGTTTGGTTAGGGAAATTAGACGCGAAATGAAACTGCAAATGCCTTCCAACAGGCTTGGAAAAGTGTGTTCTATATCTCTGCCAAACACACTCCCCGGAGGTTGAGCTTTCAGAAGCAAGTTTAACTCTAAGGGAGGAAGCAGCAGAATGTGCCTCTCACATCTAGCCTGTAGGAATTCAGGTTGGCAAGTTCTATGGGGAAGCCCATTGGCGCCTTCGTTGGAAACGGGTTTGGAAATTTCAGTTTCAAAATCTCTGTGAAAAAGCGTCAGAGAAGCTTCCCCGTTTAGAATCCAGCATATCTCACTGAACCGAAAAGTGGTAGTTAGAAGGGAGTTAGAGCTGCAAGCAGTTTGGTTTGGGAAATTAGACGCGAAATGACACTGCAAATGCCTTCCACCAGGCTTGGAAAAGTGTGTTCTATATCTCTGCCAAACAGACTCCCCGGAGGTTGAGCTTTCAGAAGCAAGTTTAACTCTAAGGGAGGAAGCAGCAGAATGTGCCTCTCACATCTAGCCTGTAGGAATTCAGGTTGGCAAGTTCTATGGGGAAGCCCATTGGCGCCTTCGTTGGAAACGGGTTTGGAAATTACAGTTTCAAAATCTCTGTGAAAAAGCGTCAGAGAAGCTTCCCCGTTTAGAATCCAGCATATCTCACTGAACCGAAAAGTGGTAGTTAGAAGGGTGTTAGAGCTGCAAGCAGTTTGGTTTGGGAAATTAGACGCGAAATGACACTGCAAAGGCGTTCCAACAGGCTTGGAAAAGTGTGTCCTATATCTCTGCCAAACAGACTCCCCGGAGGTTGAGCTTTCAGAAGCAAGTTTAACTCTTAGGGTGGAAGCAGCAGAATGTGCCTCTCACATCTAGCCTGTAGGAATTCAGGTTGGCAAGTTCTATGGGGAAGCCCATTGCTGCCTATGGTGGAAACGGCATGGGAGATTTCAATTTCAAAATCTCTGTGAAAAAGCGTCAGAGAAGCTTCTCCGTTTAGAATCCAGCATATCTCACTGAACCGAAGAAGTGGTAGTTAGAAGGGAGTTAGAGCTGCAAGCAGTTTGGTTTGGGAAATTAGACGCGAAATGAAACTGCAAATGCCTTCCAAAAGGCTTGGAAAAGTGTGTTCTATATCTCTGCCTAACAGACTCCCCGGAGGTTGAGCTTTCAGAAGCTAGTTTAACTCTAAGGGAGGAAGCAGCAGAATGTGCTTCTCACATCTAGCCTGTAGGAATTCAGGTTGGCAAGTTCTATGGGGAAGCCCATTGCTGCCTATGGTGGAAACGGCATGGGAGATTTCAGTTTCAAAATCTCTGTGAAAAAGCGTCAGAGAAGCTTCTCCGTTTAGAATCCGGCATATCTCACTGAACCGAAGAAGTGGTACTTAGAAGGGAGTTAGAGCTGCAAGCAGTTTGGTTTGGGAAATTAGAAGCGAAATGACACTGCAAATGCCTTCCAACAGGCTTGGAAAAGTGTGTTCTATATCTCTGCCAAACAGACTCCCCGGAGGTTGAGCTTTAAGAAGCAAGTTTAACTCTAAGGGAGGAAGCAGCAGAATGTGCCTCTCACATCTAGCCTGTAGGAATTCAGGTTGGCAAGTTCTATGGGGAAGCCCATTGATGCCTATGGTGGAAACGGCATGGGAGATTTCAATTTCAAAATCTCTGTGAAAAAGCGTCAGAGAAGCTTCTCCGTTTAGAATCCAGCATATCTCACTGAACCGAAGAAGTGGTACTTAGAAGGGAGTTAGAGCTGCAAGCAGTTTGGTTTGGGAAATTAGACGCGAAATGACACTGCAAAGGCCTTCCAACAGGCTTGGAAAAGTGTGTTCTATATCTCTGCCAAACAGACTCCCCGGAGGTTGAGCTTTCAGAAGCAAGTTTAACTCTAAGGGAGGAAGCAGCAGAATGTGCCTCTCACATCTAGCCTGTAGGAATTCAGGTTGGCAAGTTCTATGGGGAAGCCCATTGATGCCTATGGTGGAAACGGCATGGGAGATTTCAATTTCAAAATCTCTGTGAAAAAGCGTCAGAGAAGCTTCTCCGTTTAGAATCCAGCATATCTCACTGAACCGAAGAAGTGGTAGTTAGAAGGGAGTTAGAGCTTTAAGCAGTTTGGTTTGGGAAATTAGACGCGAAATGAAACTGCAAATGCCTTCCAGCAGGCTTGGCAAAGTGTGTTCTATATCTCTGCCAAACAGACTCCCCGGAGGTTGAGCTTTCAGAAGCTAGTTTAACTCTAAGGGAGGAAGCAGCAGAATGTGCCTCTCACATCTAGCCTGTAGGAATTCAGGTTGGCAAGTTCTATGGGGAAGCCCATTGCTGCCTATGGTGGAAACGGCGTGGGAGATTTCAGTTTCAAAATCTCTGTGAAAAAGCGTCAGAGAAGCTTCTCCGTTTAGAATCCAGCATATCTCACAGAACCGAAGAAATGTTAGTTAGAAGGGAGCTAGAGCTGCAAGCAGTTTGGTTAGGGAAATTAGACGCGAAATGAAACTGCAAATGCCTTCCAACAGGCTTGGAAAAGTGTGTTCTATATCTCTGCCAAACACACTCCCCGGAGGTTGAGCTTTCAGAAGCAAGTTTAACTCTAAGGGAGGAAGCAGCAGAATGTGCCTCTCACATCTAGCCTGTAGGAATTCAGGTTGGCAAGTTCTATGGGGAAGCCCATTTTCGCCTTCGTTGGAAACGGGTTTGGAAATTTCAGTTTCAAAATCTCCGTGAAAAAGCGTCAGAGAAGCTTCCCCGTTTAGAATCCAGCATATCTCACTGAACCGAAGAAGTGGTAGTTAGAAGGGAGTTAGAGCTGCAAGCAGTTTGGTTTGGGAAATTAGACGCGAAATGACACTGCAAATGCCTTCCACCAGGCTTGGAAAAGTGTGTTCTATATCTCTGCCAAACAGACTCCCCGGAGGTTGAGCTTTCAGAAGCAAGTTTAACTCTAAGGGAGGAAGCAGCAGAATGTGCCTCTCACATCTAGCCTGTAGGAATTCAGGTTGGCAAGTTCTATCGGAAAGCCCATTGCTGCCTATGGTGGAAACGGCATGGGAGATTTCAATTTCAAAATCTCTGTGAAAAAGCGTCAGAGAAGCTTCTCCGTTTAGAATCCAGCATATCTCACTGAACCGAAGAAGTGGTAGTTAGAAGGCAGTTAGAGCTGCAAGCAGTTTGGTTTGGGAAATTAGACGCGAAATGACACTGCAAAGGCCTTCCAACAGGCTTGGAAAAGTGTGTTCTATATCTCTGCCATACAGACTCCCCGGAGGTTCAGCTTTCAGAAGCTAGTTTAACTCTAAGGGAGGAAGCAGCAGAATGTGCTTCTCACATCTAGCCTGTAGGAATTCAGGTTGGCAAGTTCTATGGGGAAGCCCATTGCTGCCTATGGTGGAAACGGCATGGGAGATTTCAGTTTCAAAATCTCTGTGAAAAAGCGTCAGAGAAGCTTCTCCGTTTAGAATCCAGCATATCTCACTGAACCGAAGAAGTGGTAGTTAGAAGGCAGTTAGAGCTGCAAGCAGTTTGGTTTGGGAAATTAGACGCGAAATGACACTGCAAAGGCCTTCCAACAGGCTTGGAAAAGTGTGTTCTATATCTCTGCCATACAGACTCCCCGGAGGTTCAGCTTTCAGAAGCTAGTTTAACTCTAAGGGAGGAAGCAGCAGAATGTGCTTCTCACATCTAGCCTGTAGGAATTCAGGTTGGCAAGTTCTATGGGGAAGCCCATTGCTGCCTATGGTGGAAACGGCATGGGAGATTTCAGTTTCAAAATCTCTGTGAAAAAGCGTCAGAGAAGCTTCTCCGTTTAGAATCCAGCATATCTCACTGAACCGAAGAAGTGGTACTTAGAAGGGAGTTAGAGCTGCAAGCAGTTTGGTTTGGGAAATTAGAAGCGAAATGACACTGCAAATGCCTTCCAACAGGCTTGGAAAAGTGTGTTCTATATCTCTGCCAAACAGACTCCCCGGAGGTTGAGCTTTAAGAAGCAAGTTTAACTCTAAGGGAGGAAGCAGCAGAATGTGCCTCTCACATCTAGCCTGTAGGAATTCAGGTTGGCAAGTTCTATGGGGAAGCCCATTGATGCCTATGGTGGAAACGGCATGGGAGATTTCAATTTCAAAATCTCTGTGAAAAAGCGTCAGAGAAGCTTCTCCGTTTAGAATCCAGCATATCTCACTGAACCGAAGAAGTGGTACTTAGAAGGGAGTTAGAGCTGCAAGCAGTTTGGTTTGGGAAATTAGACGCGAAATGACACTGCAAAGGCCTTCCAACAGGCTTGGAAAAGTGTGTTCTATATCTCTGCCAAACAGACTCCCCGGAGGTTGAGCTTTCAGAAGCAAGTTTAACTCTAAGGGAGGAAGCAGCAGAATGTGCCTCTCACATCTAGCCTGTAGGAATTCAGGTTGGCAAGTTCTATGGGGAAGCCCATTGATGCCTATGGTGGAAACGGCATGGGAGATTTCAATTTCAAAATCTCTGTGAAAAAGCGTCAGAGAAGCTTCTCCGTTTAGAATCCAGCATATCTCACTGAACCGAAGAAGTGGTAGTTAGAAGGGAGTTAGAGCTTTAAGCAGTTTGGTTTGGGAAATTAGACGCGAAATGAAACTGCAAATGCCTTCCAGCAGGCTTGGCAAAGTGTGTTCTATATCTCTGCCAAACAGACTCCCCGGAGGTTGAGCTTTCAGAAGCTAGTTTAACTCTAAGGGAGGAAGCAGCAGAATGTGCCTCTCACATCTAGCCTGTAGGAATTCAGGTTGGCAAGTTCTATGGGGAAGCCCATTGCTGCCTATGGTGGAAACGGCGTGGGAGATTTCAGTTTCAAAATCTCTGTGAAAAAGCGTCAGAGAAGCTTCTCCGTTTAGAATCCAGCATATCTCACAGAACCGAAGAAATGTTAGTTAGAAGGGAGCTAGAGCTGCAAGCAGTTTGGTTAGGGAAATTAGATGCGAAATGAAACTGCAAATGCCTTCCAACAGGCTTGGAAAAGTGTGTTCTATATCTCTGCCAAACACACTCCCCGGAGGTTGAGCTTTTAGAAGCAAGTTTAACTCTAAGGGAGGAAGCAGCAGAATGTGCCTCTCACATCTAGCCTGTAGGAATTCAGGTTGGCAAGTTCTATGGGGAAGCCCATTGGCGCCTTCGTTGGAAACGGGTTTGGAAATTTCAGTTTCAAAATCTCTGTGAAAAAGCGTCAGAGAAGCTTCCCCGTTTAGAATCCAGCATATCTCACTGAACCGAAGAAGTGGTAGTTAGAAGGGAGTTAGAGCTGCAAGCAGTTTGGTTTGGGAAATTAGACGCGAAATGACACTGCAAATGCCTTCCACCAGGCTTGGAAAAGTGTGTTCTATATCTCTGCCAAACAGACTCCCCGGAGGTTGAGCTTTCAGAAGCAAGTTTAACTCTAAGGGAGGAAGCAGCAGAATGTGCCTCTCACATCTAGCCTGTAGGAATTCAGGTTGGCAAGTTCTATGGGGAAGCCCATTGCTGCCTATGGTGGAAACGGCATGAGAGATTTCAGTTTCAAAATCTCTGTGAAAAAGCGTCAGAGAAGCTTCTCCGTTTAGAATCCAGCATATCTCACTGAACCGAAGAAGTGGTAGTTAGAAGGGAGTTAGAGCTGCAAGCAGTTTGGTTTGGGAAATTAGACGCGAAATGAAACTGCAAATGCCTTCCAACAGGCTTGGAAAAGTGTGTTCTATATCTCTGCCTAACAGACTCCCCGGAGGTTGAGCTTTCAGAAGCTAGTTTAACTCTAAGGGAGGAAGCAGCAGAATGTGCCTCTCACATCTAGCCTGTAGGAATTCAGGTTGGCAAGTTCTATGGGGAAGCCCATTGGCGCCTTCGTTGGAAACGGGTTTGGAAATTTCAGTTTCAAAATCTCTGTGAAAAAGCGTCAGAGAAGCTTCCCCGTTTAGAATCCAGCATATCTCACTGAACCGAAGAAGTGGTAGTTAGAAGGGAGTTAGAGCTGCAAGCAGTTTGGTTTGGGAAATTAGACGCGAAATGAAACTGCAAATGCCTTCCAACAGGCTTGGAAAAGTGTGTTCTATATCTCTGCCTAACAGACTCCCCGGAGGATGAGCTTTCAGAAGCTAGTTTAACTCTAAGGGAGGAAGCAGCAGAATGTGCTTCTCACATCTAGCCTGTAGGAATTCAGGTTGGCAAGTTCTATGGGGAAGCCCATTGCTGCCTATGGTGGAAACGGCATGGGAGATTTCAATTTCAAAATCTCTGTGAAAAAGCGTCAGAGAAGCTTCTCCGTTTAGAATCCAGCATATCTCACTGAACCGAAGAAGTGGTAGTTAGAAGGGAGTTAGAGCTGCAAGCAGTTTGGTTTGGGAAATTAGACGCGAAATGACACTGCAAAGGCGTTCCAACAGGCTTGGAAAAGTGTGTCCTATATCTCTGCCAAACAGACTCCCCGGAGGTTGAGCTTTCAGAAGCAAGTTTAACTCTTAGGGTGGAAGCAGCAGAATGTGCCTCTCACATCTAGCCTGTAGGAATTCAGGTTGGCAAGTTCTATGGGGAAGCCCATTGCTGCCTATGGTGGAAACGGCATGGGAGATTTCAATTTCAAAATCTCTGTGAAAAAGCGTCAGAGAAGCTTCTCCGTTTAGAATCCAGCATATCTCACTGAACCGAAGAAGTGGTAGTTAGAAGGGAGTTAGAGCTGCAAGCAGTTTGGTTTGGGAAATTAGACGCGAAATGAAACTGCAAATGCCTTCCAACAGGCTTGGAAAAGTGTGTTCTATATCTCTGCCTAACAGACTCCCCGGAGGTTGAGCTTTCAGAAGCTAGTTTAACTCTAAGGGAGGAAGCAGCAGAATGTGCTTCTCACATCTAGCCTGTAGGAATTCAGGTTGGCAAGTTCTATGGGGAAGCCCATTGCTGCCTATGGTGGAAACGGCATGGGAGATTTCAGTTTCAAAATCTCTGTGAAAAAGCGTCAGAGAAGCTTCTCCGTTTAGAATCCAGCATATCTCACTGAACCGAAGAAGTGGTACTTAGAAGGGAGTTAGAGCTGCAAGCAGTTTGGTTTGGGAAATTACAAGCGAAATGACACTGCAAATGCCTTCCAACAGGCTTGGAAAAGTGTGTTCTATATCTCTGCCAAACAGACTCCCCGGAGGTTGAGCTTTCAGAAGCAAGTTTAACTCTAAGGGAGGAAGCAGCAGAATGTGCCTCTCACATCTAGCCTGTAGGAATTCAGGTTGGCAAGTTCTATGGGGAAGCCCATTGATGCCTATGGTGGAAACGGCATGGGAGATTTCAATTTCAAAATCTCTGTGAAAAAGCGTCAGAGAAGCTTCTCCGTTTAGAATCCAGCATATCTCACTGAACCGAAGAAGTGGTACTTAGAAGGGAGTTAGAGCTGCAAGCAGTTTGGTTTGGGAAATTAGACGCGAAATGACACTGCAAAGGCCTTCCAACAGGCTTGGAAAAGTGTGTTCTATATCTCTGCCAAACAGACTCCCCGGAGGTTGAGCTTTCAGAAGCAAGTTTAACTCTAAGGGAGGAAGCAGCAGAATGTGCCTCTCACATCTAGCCTGTAGGAATTCAGGTTGGCAAGTTCTATGGGGAAGCCCATTGCTGCCTATGGTGGAAACGGCATGAGAGATTTCAGTTTCAAAATCTCTGTGAAAAAGCGTCAGAGAAGCTTCTCCGTTTAGAATCCAGCATATCTCACTGAACCGAAGAAGTGGTAGTTAGAAGGGAGTTAGAGCTGCAAGCAGTTTGGTTTGGGAAATTAGACGCGAAATGAAACTGCAAATGCCTTCCAACAGGCTTGGAAAAGTGTGTTCTATATCTCTGCCTAACAGACTCCCCGGAGGTTGAGCTTTCAGAAGCTAGTTTAACTCTAAGGGAGGAAGCAGCAGAATGTGCCTCTCACATCTAGCCTGTAGGAATTCAGGTTGGCAAGTTCTATGGGGAAGCCCATTGGCGCCTTCGTTGGAAACGGGTTTGGAAATTTCAGTTTCAAAATCTCTGTGAAAAAGCGTCAGAGAAGCTTCCCCGTTTAGAATCCAGCATATCTCACTGAACCGAAGAAGTGGTAGTTAGAAGGGAGTTAGAGCTGCAAGCAGTTTGGTTTGGGAAATTAGACGCGAAATGAAACTGCAAATGCCTTCCAACAGGCTTGGAAAAGTGTGTTCTATATCTCTGCCTAACAGACTCCCCGGAGGATGAGCTTTCAGAAGCTAGTTTAACTCTAAGGGAGGAAGCAGCAGAATGTGCTTCTCACATCTAGCCTGTAGGAATTCAGGTTGGCAAGTTCTATGGGGAAGCCCATTGCTGCCTATGGTGGAAACGGCATGGGAGATTTCAATTTCAAAATCTCTGTGAAAAAGCGTCAGAGAAGCTTCTCCGTTTAGAATCCAGCATATCTCACTGAACCGAAGAAGTGGTAGTTAGAAGGGAGTTAGAGCTGCAAGCAGTTTGGTTTGGGAAATTAGACGCGAAATGACACTGCAAAGGCGTTCCAACAGGCTTGGAAAAGTGTGTCCTATATCTCTGCCAAACAGACTCCCCGGAGGTTGAGCTTTCAGAAGCAAGTTTAACTCTTAGGGTGGAAGCAGCAGAATGTGCCTCTCACATCTAGCCTGTAGGAATTCAGGTTGGCAAGTTCTATGGGGAAGCCCATTGCTGCCTATGGTGGAAACGGCATGGGAGATTTCAATTTCAAAATCTCTGTGAAAAAGCGTCAGAGAAGCTTCTCCGTTTAGAATCCAGCATATCTCACTGAACCGAAGAAGTGGTAGTTAGAAGGGAGTTAGAGCTGCAAGCAGTTTGGTTTGGGAAATTAGACGCGAAATGAAACTGCAAATGCCTTCCAACAGGCTTGGAAAAGTGTGTTCTATATCTCTGCCTAACAGACTCCCCGGAGGTTGAGCTTTCAGAAGCTAGTTTAACTCTAAGGGAGGAAGCAGCAGAATGTGCTTCTCACATCTAGCCTGTAGGAATTCAGGTTGGCAAGTTCTATGGGGAAGCCCATTGCTGCCTATGGTGGAAACGGCATGGGAGATTTCAGTTTCAAAATCTCTGTGAAAAAGCGTCAGAGAAGCTTCTCCGTTTAGAATCCAGCATATCTCACTGAACCGAAGAAGTGGTACTTAGAAGGGAGTTAGAGCTGCAAGCAGTTTGGTTTGGGAAATTACAAGCGAAATGACACTGCAAATGCCTTCCAACAGGCTTGGAAAAGTGTGTTCTATATCTCTGCCAAACAGACTCCCCGGAGGTTGAGCTTTCAGAAGCAAGTTTAACTCTAAGGGAGGAAGCAGCAGAATGTGCCTCTCACATCTAGCCTGTAGGAATTCAGGTTGGCAAGTTCTATGGGGAAGCCCATTGATGCCTATGGTGGAAACGGCATGGGAGATTTCAATTTCAAAATCTCTGTGAAAAAGCGTCAGAGAAGCTTCTCCGTTTAGAATCCAGCATATCTCACTGAACCGAAGAAGTGGTACTTAGAAGGGAGTTAGAGCTGCAAGCAGTTTGGTTTGGGAAATTAGACGCGAAATGACACTGCAAAGGCCTTCCAACAGGCTTGGAAAAGTGTGTTCTATATCTCTGCCAAACAGACTCCCCGGAGGTTGAGCTTTCAGAAGCAAGTTTAACTCTAAGGGAGGAAGCAGCAGAATGTGCCTCTCACATCTAGCCTGTAGGAATTCAGGTTGGCAAGTTCTATGGGGAAGCCCATTGATGCCTATGGTGGAAACGGCATGGGAGATTTCAATTTCAAAATCTCTGTGAAAAAGCGTCAGAGAAGCTTCTCCGTTTAGAATCCAGCATATCTCACTGAACCGAAGAAGTGGTAGTTAGAAGGGAGTTAGAGCTTTAAGCAGTTTGGTTTGGGAAATTAGACGCGAAATGAAACTGCAAATGCCTTCCAGCAGGCTTGGCAAAGTGTGTTCTATATCTCTGCCAAACAGACTCCCCGGAGGTTGAGCTTTCAGAAGCTAGTTTAACTCTAAGGGAGGAAGCAGCAGAATGTGCCTCTCACATCTAGCCTGTAGGAATTCAGGTTGGCAAGTTCTATGGGGAAGCCCATTGCTGCCTATGGTGGAAACGGAGTGGGAGATTTCAGTTTCAAAATCTCTGTGAAAAAGCGTCAGAGAAGCTTCTCCGTTTAGAATCCAGCATATCTCACAGAACCGAAGAAATGTTAGTTAGAAGGGAGCTAGAGCTGCAAGCAGTTTGGTTAGGGAAATTAGACGCGAAATGAAACTGCAAATGCCTTCCAACAGGCTTGGAAAAGTGTGTTCTATATCTCTGCCAAACACACTCCCCGGAGGTTGAGCTTTCAGAAGCAAGTTTAACTCTAAGGGAGGAAGCAGCAGAATGTGCCTCTCACATCTAGCCTGTAGGAATTCAGGTTGGCAAGTTCTATGGGGAAGCCCATTGGCGCCTTCGTTGGAAACGGGTTTGGAAATTTCAGTTTCAAAATCTCTGTGAAAAAGCGTCAGAGAAGCTTCCCCGTTTAGAATCCAGCATATCTCACTGAACCGAAGAAGTGGTAGTTAGAAGGGAGTTAGAGCTGCAAGCAGTTTGGTTTGGGAAATTAGACGCGAAATGACACTGCAAATGCCTTCCACCAGGCTTGGAAAAGTGTGTTCTATATCTCTGCCAAACAGACTCCCCGGAGGTTGAGCTTTCAGAAGCAAGTTTAACTCTAAGGGAGGAAGCAGCAGAATGTGCCTCTCACATCTAGCCTGTAGGAATTCAGGTTGGCAAGTTCTATGGGGAAGCCCATTGCTGCCTATGGTGGAAACGGCATGAGAGATTTCAGTTTCAAAATCTCTGTGAAAAAGCGTCAGAGAAGCTTCTCCGTTTAGAATCCAGCATATCTCACTGAACCGAAGAAGTGGTAGTTAGAAGGGAGTTAGAGCTGCAAGCAGTTTGGTTTGGGAAATTAGACGCGAAATGAAACTGCAAATGCCTTCCAACAGGCTTGGAAAAGTGTGTTCTATATCTCTGCCTAACAGACTCCCCGGAGGTTGAGCTTTCAGAAGCTAGTTTAACTCTAAGGGAGGAAGCAGCAGAATGTGCCTCTCACATCTAGCCTGTAGGAATTCAGGTTGGCAAGTTCTATGGGGAAGCCCATTGGCGCCTTCGTTGGAAACGGGTTTGGAAATTTCAGTTTCAAAATCTCTGTGAAAAAGCGTCAGAGAAGCTTCCCCGTTTAGAATCCAGCATATCTCACTGAACCGAAGAAGTGGTAGTTAGAAGGGAGTTAGAGCTGCAAGCAGTTTGGTTTGGGAAATTAGACGCGAAATGAAACTGCAAATGCCTTCCAACAGGCTTGGAAAAGTGTGTTCTATATCTCTGCCTAACAGACTCCCCGGAGGATGAGCTTTCAGAAGCTAGTTTAACTCTAAGGGAGGAAGCAGCAGAATGTGCTTCTCACATCTAGCCTGTAGGAATTCAGGTTGGTAAGTTCTATGGGGAAGCCCATTGCTGCCTATGGTGGAAACGGCATGGGAGATTTCAATTTCAAAATCTCTGTGAAAAAGCGTCAGAGAAGCTTCTCCGTTTAGAATCCAGCATATCTCACTGAACCGAAGAAGTGGTAGTTAGAAGGGAGTTAGAGCTGCAAGCAGTTTGGTTTGGGAAATTAGACGCGAAATGACACTGCAAAGGCGTTCCAACAGGCTTGGAAAAGTGTGTCCTATATCTCTGCCAAACAGACTCCCCGGAGGTTGAGCTTTCAGAAGCAAGTTTAACTCTTAGGGTGGAAGCAGCAGAATGTGCCTCTCACATCTAGCCTGTAGGAATTCAGGTTGGCAAGTTCTATGGGGAAGCCCATTGCTGCCTATGGTGGAAACGGCATGGGAGATTTCAATTTCAAAATCTCTGTGAAAAAGCGTCAGAGAAGCTTCTCCGTTTAGAATCCAGCATATCTCACTGAACCGAAGAAGTGGTAGTTAGAAGGGAGTTAGAGCTGCAAGCAGTTTGGTTTGGGAAATTAGACGCGAAATGAAACTGCAAATGCCTTCCAACAGGCTTGGAAAAGTGTGTTCTATATCTCTGCCTAACAGACTCCCCGGAGGTTGAGCTTTCAGAAGCTAGTTTAACTCTAAGGGAGGAAGCAGCAGAATGTGCTTCTCACATCTAGCCTGTAGGAATTCAGGTTGGCAAGTTCTATGGGGAAGCCCATTGCTGCCTATGGTGGAAACGGCATGGGAGATTTCAGTTTCAAAATCTCTGTGAAAAAGCGTCAGAGAAGCTTCTCCGTTTAGAATCCAGCATATCTCACTGAACCGAAGAAGTGGTAGTTAGAAGGGAGTTAGAGCTGCAAGCAGTTTGGTTTGGGAAATTAGAAGCGAAATGACACTGCAAATGCCTTCCAACAGGCTTGGAAAAGTGTGTTCTATATCTCTGCCAAACAGACTCCCCGGAGGTTGAGCTTTCAGAAGCAAGTTTAACTCTAAGGGAGGAAGCAGCAGAATGTGCCTCTCACATCTAGCCTGTAGGAATTCAGGTTGGCAAGTTCTATGGGGAAGCCCATTGATGCCTATGGTGGAAACGGCATGGGAGATTTCAATTTCAAAATCTCTGTGAAAAAGCGTCAGAGAAGCTTCTCCGTTTAGAATCCAGCATATCTCACTGAACCGAAGAAGTGGTACTTAGAAGGGAGTTAGAGCTGCAAGCAGTTTGGTTTGGGAAATTAGACGCGAAATGACACTGCAAAGGCCTTCCAACAGGCTTGGAAAAGTGTGTTCTATATCTCTGCCAAACAGACTCCCCGGAGGTTGAGCTTTCAGAAGCAAGTTTAACTCTAAGGGAGGAAGCAGCAGAATGTGCCTCTCACATCTAGCCTGTAGGAATTCAGGTTGGCAAGTTCTATGGGGAAGCCCATTGATGCCTATGGTGGAAACGGCATGGGAGATTTCAATTTCAAAATCTCTGTGAAAAAGCGTCAGAGAAGCTTCTCCGTTTAGAATCCAGCATATCTCACTGAACCGAAGAAGTGGTAGTTAGAAGGGAGTTAGAGCTGCAAGCAGTTTGGTTTGGGAAATTAGACGCGAAATGAAACTGCAAATGCCTTCCAGCAGGCTTGGCAAAGTGTGTTCTATATCTCTGCCAAACAGACTCCCCGGAGGTTGAGCTTTCAGAAGCTAGTTTAACTCTAAGGGAGGAAGCAGCAGAATGTGCCTCTCACATCTAGCCTGTAGGAATTCAGGTTGGCAAGTTCTATGGGGAAGCCCATTGCTGCCTATGGTGGAAACGGCGTGGGAGATTTCAGTTTCAAAATCTCTGTGAAAAAGCGTCAGAGAAGCTTCTCCGTTTAGAATCCAGCATATCTCACAGAACCGAAGAAATGTTAGTTAGAAGGGAGCTAGAGCTGCAAGCAGTTTGGTTAGGGAAATTAGACGCGAAATGAAACTGCAAATGCCTTCCAACAGGCTTGGAAAAGTGTGTTCTATATCTCTGCCAAACACACTCCCCGGAGGTTGAGCTTTCAGAAGCAAGTTTAACTCTAAGGGAGGAAGCAGCAGAATGTGCCTCTCACATCTAGCCTGTAGGAATTCAGGTTGGCAAGTTCTATGGGGAAGCCCATTGGCGCCTTCGTTGGAAACGGGTTTGGAAATTTCAGTTTCAAAATCTCTGTGAAAAAGCGTCAGAGAAGCTTCCCCGTTTAGAATCCAGCATATCTCACTGAACCGAAGAAGTGGTAGTTAGAAGGGAGTTAGAGCTGCAAGCAGTTTGGTTTGGGAAATTAGACGCGAAATGACACTGCAAATGCCTTCCACCAGGCTTGGAAAAGTGTGTTCTATATCTCTGCCAAACAGACTCCCCGGAGGTTGAGCTTTCAGAAGCAAGTTTAACTCTAAGGGAGGAAGCAGCAGAATGTGCCTCTCACATCTAGCCTGTAGGAATTCAGGTTGGCAAGTTCTATGGGGAAGCCCATTGCTGCCTATGGTGGAAACGGCATGGGAGATTTCAATTTCAAAATCGCTGTGAAAAAGCGTCAGAGAAGCTTCTCCGTTTAGAATCCAGCATATCTCACTGAACCGAAGAAGTGGTAGTTAGAAGGCAGTTAGAGCTGCAAGCAGTTTGGTTTGGGAAATTAGACGCGAAATGACACTGCAAAGGCCTTCCAACAGGCTTGGAAAAGTGTGTTCTATGTCTCTGCCAAACACACTCCCCGGAGGTTCAGCTTTCAGAAGCAAGTTTAACTCTAAGGGAGGAAGCAGCAGAATGTGCCTCTCACATCTAGCCTGTAGGAATTCAGGTTGGCAATTTCTATGGGGAAGCCCATTGCTGCCTATGGTGGAAACGGCATGAGAGATTTCAGGTTCAAAATCTCTGTGAAAAAGCGTCAGAGAAGCTTCTCCGTTTAGAATCCAGCATATCTCACTGAACCGAAGAAGTGGTAGTTAGAAGGGAGTTAGAGCTGCAAGCAGTTTGGTTTGGGAAATTAGACGCGAAATGAAACTGCAAATGCCTTCCAACAGGCTTGGAAAAGTGTGTTCTATATCTCTGCCTAACAGACTCCCCGGAGGTTGAGCTTTCAGAAGCTAGTTTAACTCTAAGGGAGGAAGCAGCAGAATGTGCTTCTCACATCTAGCCTGTAGGAATTCAGGTTGGCAAGTTCTATGGGGAAGCCCATTGCTGCCTATGGTGGAAACGGCATGAGAGATTTCAGTTTCAAAATCTCTGTGAAAAAGCGTCAGAGAAGCTTCTCCGTTTAGAATCCAGCATATCTCACTGAACCGAAGAAGTGGTAGTTAGAAGGGAGTTAGAGCTGCAAGCAGTTTGGTTTGGGAAATTAGACGCGAAATGACACTGCAAAGGCGTTCCAACAGGCTTGGAAAAGTGTGTCCTATATCTCTGCCAAACAGACTCCCCGGAGGTTGAGCTTTCAGAAGCAAGTTTAACTCTTAGGGTGGAAGCAGCAGAATGTGCCTCTCACATCTAGCCTGTAGGAATTCAGGTTGGCAAGTTCTATGGGGAAGCCCATTGGCGCCTTCGTTGGAAACGGGTTTGGAAATATCAGTTTCAAAATCTCTGTGAAAAAGCGTCAGAGAAGCTTCTCCGTTTAGAATCCAGCATATCTCACTGAACCGAAGAAGTGGTACTTAGAAGGGAGTTAGAGCTGCAAGCAGTTTGGTTTGGGAAATTAGACGCGAAATGAAACTGCAAATGCCTTCCAGCAGGCTTGGCAAAGTGTGTTCTATATCTCTGCCAAACAGACTCCCCGGAGGTTGAGCTTTCAGACGCTAGTTTAACTCTAAGGGAGGAAGCAGCAGAATGTGCCTCTCACATCTAGCCTGTAGGAATTCAGGTTGGCAAGTTCTATGGGGAAGCCCATTGCTGCCTATGGTGGAAACGGCGTGGGAGATTTCAGTTTCAAAATCTCTGTGAAAAAGCGTCAGAGAAGCTTCTCCGTTTAGAATCCAGCATATCTCACAGAACCGAAGAAATGTTCGTTAGAAGGGAGCTAGAGCTGCAAGCAGTTTGGTTAGGGAAATTAGACGCGAAATGAAACGGCAAATGCCTTCCAACAGGCTTGGAAAAGTGTGTTCTATATCTCTGCCAAACACACTCCCCGGAGGTTGAGCTTTCAGAAGCAAGTTTAACTCTAAGGGAGGAAGCAGCAGAATGTGCCTCTCACATCTAGCCTGTAGGAATTCAGGTTGGCAAGTTCTATGGGGAAGCCCATTGGCGCCTTCGTTGGAAACGGGTTTGGAAATTTCAGTTTCAAAATCTCTGTGAAAAAGCGTCAGAGAAGCTTCCCCGTTTAGAATCCAGCATATCTCACTGAACCGAAGAAGTGGTAGTTAGAAGGGAGTTAGAGCTGCAAGCAGTTTGGTTTGGGAAATTAGACGCGAAATGAAACTGCAAATGCCTTCCAGCAGGCTTGGCAAAGTGTGTTCTATATCTCTGCCAAACAGACTCCCCGGAGGTTCAGCTTTCAGAAGCTAGTTTAACTCTAAGGGAGGAAGCAGCAGAATGTGCCTCTCACATCTAGCCTGTAGGAATTCAGGTTGGCAAGTTCTATGGGGAAGCCCATTGCTGCCTATGGTGGAAACGGCGTGGGAGATTTCAGTTACAAAATCTCTGTGAAAAAGCGTCAGAGAAGCTTCTCCGTTTAGAATCCAGCATATCTCACTGAACCGAAGAAATGTTAGTTAGAAGGGAGCTAGAGCTGCAAGCAGTTTGGTTAGGGAAATTAGACGCGAAATGAAACTGCAAATGCCTTCCAACAGGCTTGGAAAAGTGTGTTCTATATCTCTGCCAAACACACTCCCCGGAGGTTGAGCTTTCAGAAGCAAGTTTAACTCTAAGGGAGGAAGCAGCAGAATGTGCCTCTCACATCTAGCCTGTAGGAATTCAGGTTGGCAAGTTCTATGGGGAAGCCCATTGGCGCCTTCGTTGGAAACGGGTTTGGAAATTTCAGTTTCAAAATCTCTGTGAAAAAGCGTCAGAGAAGCTTCCCCGTTTAGAATCCAGCATATCTCACTGAACCGAAAAGTGGTAGTTAGAAGGGAGTTAGAGCTGCAAGCAGTTTGGTTTGGGAAATTAGACGCGAAATGACACTGCAAATGCCTTCCACCAGGCTTGGAAAAGTGTGTTCTATATCTCTGCCAAACAGACTCCCCGGAGGTTGAGCTTTCAGAAGCAAGTTTAACTCTAAGGGAGGAAGCAGCAGAATGTGCCTCTCACATCTAGCCTGTAGGAATTCAGGTTGGCAAGTTCTATGGGGAAGCCCATTGGCGCCTTCGTTGGAAACGGGTTTGGAAATTACAGTTTCAAAATCTCTGTGAAAAAGCGTCAGAGAAGCTTCCCCGTTTAGAATCCAGCATATCTCACTGAACCGAAAAGTGGTAGTTAGAAGGGTGTTAGAGCTGCAAGCAGTTTGGTTTGGGAAATTAGACGCGAAATGACACTGCAAAGGCGTTCCAACAGGCTTGGAAAAGTGTGTCCTATATCTCTGCCAAACAGACTCCCCGGAGGTTGAGCTTTCAGAAGCAAGTTTAACTCTTAGGGTGGAAGCAGCAGAATGTGCCTCTCACATCTAGCCTGTAGGAATTCAGGTTGGCAAGTTCTATGGGGAAGCCCATTGCTGCCTATGGTGGAAACGGCATGGGAGATTTCAATTTCAAAATCTCTGTGAAAAAGCGTCAGAGAAGCTTCTCCGTTTAGAATCCAGCATATCTCACTGAACCGAAGAAGTGGTAGTTAGAAGGGAGTTAGAGCTGCAAGCAGTTTGGTTTGGGAAATTAGACGCGAAATGAAACTGCAAATGCCTTCCAAAAGGCTTGGAAAAGTGTGTTCTATATCTCTGCCTAACAGACTCCCCGGAGGTTGAGCTTTCAGAAGCTAGTTTAACTCTAAGGGAGGAAGCAGCAGAATGTGCTTCTCACATCTAGCCTGTAGGAATTCAGGTTGGCAAGTTCTATGGGGAAGCCCATTGCTGCCTATGGTGGAAACGGCATGGGAGATTTCAGTTTCAAAATCTCTGTGAAAAAGCGTCAGAGAAGCTTCTCCGTTTAGAATCCGGCATATCTCACTGAACCGAAGAAGTGGTACTTAGAAGGGAGTTAGAGCTGCAAGCAGTTTGGTTTGGGAAATTAGAAGCGAAATGACACTGCAAATGCCTTCCAACAGGCTTGGAAAAGTGTGTTCTATATCTCTGCCAAACAGACTCCCCGGAGGTTGAGCTTTAAGAAGCAAGTTTAACTCTAAGGGAGGAAGCAGCAGAATGTGCCTCTCACATCTAGCCTGTAGGAATTCAGGTTGGCAAGTTCTATGGGGAAGCCCATTGATGCCTATGGTGGAAACGGCATGGGAGATTTCAATTTCAAAATCTCTGTGAAAAAGCGTCAGAGAAGCTTCTCCGTTTAGAATCCAGCATATCTCACTGAACCGAAGAAGTGGTACTTAGAAGGGAGTTAGAGCTGCAAGCAGTTTGGTTTGGGAAATTAGACGCGAAATGACACTGCAAAGGCCTTCCAACAGGCTTGGAAAAGTGTGTTCTATATCTCTGCCAAACAGACTCCCCGGAGGTTGAGCTTTCAGAAGCAAGTTTAACTCTAAGGGAGGAAGCAGCAGAATGTGCCTCTCACATCTAGCCTGTAGGAATTCAGGTTGGCAAGTTCTATGGGGAAGCCCATTGATGCCTATGGTGGAAACGGCATGGGAGATTTCAATTTCAAAATCTCTGTGAAAAAGCGTCAGAGAAGCTTCTCCGTTTAGAATCCAGCATATCTCACTGAACCGAAGAAGTGGTAGTTAGAAGGGAGTTAGAGCTTTAAGCAGTTTGGTTTGGGAAATTAGACGCGAAATGAAACTGCAAATGCCTTCCAGCAGGCTTGGCAAAGTGTGTTCTATATCTCTGCCAAACAGACTCCCCGGAGGTTGAGCTTTCAGAAGCTAGTTTAACTCTAAGGGAGGAAGCAGCAGAATGTGCCTCTCACATCTAGCCTGTAGGAATTCAGGTTGGCAAGTTCTATGGGGAAGCCCATTGCTGCCTATGGTGGAAACGGCGTGGGAGATTTCAGTTTCAAAATCTCTGTGAAAAAGCGTCAGAGAAGCTTCTCCGTTTAGAATCCAGCATATCTCACAGAACCGAAGAAATGTTAGTTAGAAGGGAGCTAGAGCTGCAAGCAGTTTGGTTAGGGAAATTAGACGCGAAATGAAACTGCAAATGCCTTCCAACAGGCTTGGAAAAGTGTGTTCTATATCTCTGCCAAACACACTCCCCGGAGGTTGAGCTTTCAGAAGCAAGTTTAACTCTAAGGGAGGAAGCAGCAGAATGTGCCTCTCACATCTAGCCTGTAGGAATTCAGGTTGGCAAGTTCTATGGGGAAGCCCATTTTCGCCTTCGTTGGAAACGGGTTTGGAAATTTCAGTTTCAAAATCTCCGTGAAAAAGCGTCAGAGAAGCTTCCCCGTTTAGAATCCAGCATATCTCACTGAACCGAAGAAGTGGTAGTTAGAAGGGAGTTAGAGCTGCAAGCAGTTTGGTTTGGGAAATTAGACGCGAAATGACACTGCAAATGCCTTCCACCAGGCTTGGAAAAGTGTGTTCTATATCTCTGCCAAACAGACTCCCCGGAGGTTGAGCTTTCAGAAGCAAGTTTAACTCTAAGGGAGGAAGCAGCAGAATGTGCCTCTCACATCTAGCCTGTAGGAATTCAGGTTGGCAAGTTCTATCGGAAAGCCCATTGCTGCCTATGGTGGAAACGGCATGGGAGATTTCAATTTCAAAATCTCTGTGAAAAAGCGTCAGAGAAGCTTCTCCGTTTAGAATCCAGCATATCTCACTGAACCGAAGAAGTGGTAGTTAGAAGGCAGTTAGAGCTGCAAGCAGTTTGGTTTGGGAAATTAGACGCGAAATGACACTGCAAAGGCCTTCCAACAGGCTTGGAAAAGTGTGTTCTATATCTCTGCCATACAGACTCCCCGGAGGTTCAGCTTTCAGAAGCAAGTTTAACTCTAAGGGAGGAAGCAGCAGAATGTGCCTCTCACATCTAGCCTGTAGGAATTCAGGTTGGCAAGTTCTATGGGGAAGCCCATTGCTGCCTATGGTGGAAACGGCGTGGGAGATTTCAGTTTCAAAATCTCTGTGAAAAAGCGTCAGAGAAGCTTCTCCGTTTAGAATCCAGCATATCTCACAGAACCGAAGAAATGTTAGTTAGAAGGGAGCTAGAGCTGCAAGCAGTTTGGTTAGGGAAATTAGACGCGAAATGAAACTGCAAATGCCTTCCAACAGGCTTGGAAAAGTGTGTTCTATATCTCTGCCAAACACACTCCCCGGAGGTTGAGCTTTCAGAAGCAAGTTTAACTCTAAGGGAGGAAGCAGCAGAATGTGCCTCTCACATCTAGCCTGTAGGAATTCAGGTTGGCAAGTTCTATGGGGAAGCCCATTTTCGCCTTCGTTGGAAACGGGTTTGGAAATTTCAGTTTCAAAATCTCTGTGAAAAAGCGTCAGAGAAGCTTCCCCGTTTAGAATCCAGCATATCTCACTGAACCGAAGAAGTGGTAGTTAGAAGGGAGTTAGAGCTGCAAGCAGTTTGGTTTGGGAAATTAGACGCGAAATGACACTGCAAATGCCTTCCACCAGGCTTGGAAAAGTGTGTTCTATATCTCTGCCAAACAGACTCCCCGGAGGTTGAGCTTTCAGAAGCAAGTTTAACTCTAAGGGAGGAAGCAGCAGAATGTGCCTCTCACATCTAGCCTGTAGGAATTCAGGTTGGCAAGTTCTATGGGGAAGCCCATTGCTGCCTATGGTGGAAACGGCATGGGAGATTTCAATTTCAAAATCTCTGTGAAAAAGCGTCAGAGAAGCTTCTCCGTTTAGAATCCAGCATATCTCACTGAACCGAAGAAGTGGTAGTTAGAAGGCAGTTAGAGCTGCAAGCAGTTTGGTTTGGGAAATTAGACGCGAAATGACACTGCAAAGGCCTTCCAACAGGCTTGGAAAAGTGTGTTCTATATCTCTGCCATACAGACTCCCCGGAGGTTCAGCTTTCAGAAGCAAGTTTAACTCTAAGGGAGGAAGCAGCAGAATGTGCCTCTCACATCTAGCCTGTAGGAATTCAGGTTGGCAATTTCTATGGGGAAGCCCATTGCTGCCTATGGTGGAAACGGCATGAGAGATTTCAGTTTCAAAATCTCTGTGAAAAAGCGTCAGAGAAGCTTCTGCGTTTAGAATCCAGCATATCTCACTGAACCGAAGAAGTGGTAGTTAGAAGGGAGTTAGAGCTGCAAGCAGTTTGGTTTGGGAAATTAGACGCGAAATGAAACTGCAAATGCCTTCCAACAGGCTTGGAAAAGCGTGTTCTATGTCTCTGCCAAACACACTCCCCGGAGGTTGAGCTTTCAGAAGCAAGTTTAACTCTAAGGGAGGAAGCAGCAGAATGTGCCTCTCACATCTAGCCTGTAGGAATTCAGGTTGGCAAGTTCTATGGGGAAGCCCATTGCTGCCTATGGTGGAAACGGCATGAGAGATTTCAGTTTCAAAATCTCTGTGAAAAAGCGTCAGAGAAGCTTCTCCGTTTAGAATCCAGCATATCTCACTGAACCGAAGAAGTGGTAGTTAGAAGGGAGTTAGAGCTGCAAGCAGTTTGGTTTGGGAAATTAGATGCGAAATGAAACTGCAAATGCCTTCCAACAGGCTTGGAAAAGTGTGTTCTATATCTCTGCCTAACAGACTCCCCGGAGGTTGAGCTTTCAGAAGCTAGTTTAACTCTAAGGGAGGAAGCAGCAGAATGTGCTTCTCACATCTAGCCTGTAGGAATTCAGGTTGGCAAGTTCTATGGGGAAGCCCATTGCTGCCTATGGTGGAAACGGCATGGGAGATTTCAGTTTCAAAATCTCTGTGAAAAAGCGTCAGAGAAGCTTCTCCGTTTAGAATCCAGCATATCTCACTGAACCGAAGAAGTGGTAGTTAGAAGGGAGTTAGAGCTGCAAGCAGTTTGGTTTTGGAAATTAGACGCGAAATGACACTGCAAAGGCCTTCCAACAGGCTTGGAAAAGTGTGTTCTATATCTCTGCCAAACAGACTCCCCGGAGGTTGAGCTTTCAGAAGCAAGTTTAACTCTAAGGGAGGAAGCAGCAGAATGTGCCTCTCACATCTAGCCTGTAGGAATTCAGGTTGGCAAGTTCTATGGGGAAGCCCATTGCTGCCTATGGTGGAAACGGCATGGGAGATTTCAGTTTCAAAATCTCTGTGAAAAAGCGTCAGAGAAGCTTCTCCGTTTAGAATCCAGCATATCTCACTGAACCGAAGAAGTGGTACTTAGAAGGGAGTTAGAGCTGCAAGCAGTTTGGTTTGGGAAATTAGAAGCGAAATGACACTGCAAATGCCTTCCAACAGGCTTGGAAAAGTGTGTTCTATATCTCTGCCAAACAGACTCCCCGGAGGTTGAGCTTTCAGAAGCAAGTTTAACTCTAAGGGAGGAAGCAGCAGAATGTGCCTCTCACATCTAGCCTGTAGGAATTCAGGTTGGCAAGTTCTATGGGGAAGCCCATTGATGCCTATGGTGGAAACGGCATGGGAGATTTCAATTTCAAAATCTCTGTGAAAAAGCGTCAGAGAAGCTTCTCCGTTTAGAATCCAGCATATCTCACTGAACCGAAGAAGTGGTACTTAGAAGGGAGTTAGAGCTGCAAGCAGTTTGGTTTGGGAAATTAGACGCGAAATGACACTGCAAAGGCCTTCCAACAGGCTTGGAAAAGTGTGTTCTATATCTCTGCCAAACAGACTCCCCGGAGGTTGAGCTTTCAGAAGCAAGTTTAACTCTAAGGGAGGAAGCAGCAGAATGTGCCTCTCACATCTAGCCTGTAGGAATTCAGGTTGGCAAGTTCTATGGGGAAGCCCATTGATGCCTATGGTGGAAACGGCATGGGAGATTTCAATTTCAAAATCTCTGTGAAAAAGCGTCAGAGAAGCTTCTCCGTTTAGAATCCAGCATATCTCACTGAACCGAAGAAGTGGTACTTAGAAGGGAGTTAGAGCTGCAAGCAGTTTGGTTTGG
Source organism: Cynocephalus volans (assembly GCF_027409185.1). Classification (NCBI taxonomy): domain Eukaryota; kingdom Metazoa; phylum Chordata; class Mammalia; order Dermoptera; family Cynocephalidae; genus Cynocephalus; species Cynocephalus volans. The sequence continues at coordinate 73,266,614 of NC_084478.1, forward strand.
GAAATTAGACGCGAAATGACACTGCAAAGGCCTTCCAACAGGCTTGGAAAAGTGTGTTCTATATCTCTGCCAAACAGACTCCCCGGAGGTTGAGCTTTCAGAAGCAAGTTTAACTCTAAGGGAGGAAGCAGCAGAATGTGCCTCTCACCTCTAGCCTGTAGGAATTCAGGTTGGCAAGTTCTATGGGGAAGTCCATTGATGCCTATGGTGGAAACGGCATGGGAGATTTCAATTTCAAAATCTCTGTGAAAAAGCGTCAGAGAAGCTTCTCCGTTTAGAATCCAGCATATCTCACTGAACCGAAGAAATGGTAGTTAGAAGGGAGTTAGAGCTGCAAGCAGTTTGGTTTGGGAAATTAGACGCGAAATGAAACTGCAAATGCCTTCCAGCAGGCTTGGCAAAGTGTGTTCTATATCTCTGCCAAACAGACTCCCCGGAGGTTGAGCTTTCAGAAGCTAGTTTAACTCTAAGGGAGGAAGCAGCAGAATGTGCCTCTCACATCTAGCCTGTAGGAATTCAGGTTGGCAAGTTCTATGGGGAAGCCCATTGGCGCCTTCGTTGGAAACGGGTTTGGAAATTTCAGTTTCAAAATCTCTGTGAAAAAGCGTCAGAGAAGCTTCCCCGTTTAGAATCCAGCATATCTCACTGAACCGAAGAAGTGGTAGTTAGAAGGGAGTTAGAGCTGCAAGCAGTTTGGTTTTGGAAATTAGACGCGAAATTACACTGCAAAGGCCTTCCAACAGGCTTGGAAAAGTGTGTTCTATATCTCTGCCAAACAGACTCCCCGGAGGTTGAGCTTTCAGAAGCAAGTTTAACTCTTAGGGTGGAAGCAGCAGAATGTGCCTCTCACATCTAGCCTGTAGGAATTCAGGTTGGCAAGTTCTATGGGGAAGCCCATTGCTGCCTATGGTGGAAACGGCATGGGAGATTTCAATTTCAAAATCTCTGTGAAAAAGCGTCAGAGAAGCTTCTCCGTTTAGAATCCAGCATATCTCACTGAACCGAAGAAGTGGTAGTTAGAAGGGAGTTAGAGCTGCAAGCAGTTTGGTTTGGGAAATTAGACGCGAAATGACACTGCAAAGGCGTTCCAACAGGCTTGGAAAAGTGTGTCCTATATCTCTGCCAAACAGACTCCCCGGAGGTTGAGCTTTCAGAAGCAAGTTTAACTCTTAGGGTGGAAGCAGCAGAATGTGCCTCTCACATCTAGCCTGTAGGAATTCAGGTTGGCAAGTTCTATGGGGAAGCCCATTGCTGCCTATGGTGGAAACGGCATGGGAGATTTCAATTTCAAAATCTCTGTGAAAAAGCGTCAGAGAAGCTTCTCCGTTTAGAATCCAGCATATCTCACTGAACCGAAGAAGTGGTAGTTAGAAGGGAGTTAGAGCTGCAAGCAGTTTGGTTTGGGAAATTAGACGCGAAATGAAACTGCAAATGCCTTCCAACAGGCTTGGAAAAGTGTGTTCTATATCTCTGCCTAACAGACTCCCCGGAGGTTGAGCTTTCAGAAGCTAGTTTAACTCTAAGGGAGGAAGCAGCAGAATGTGCTTCTCACATCTAGCCTGTAGGAATTCAGGTTGGCAAGTTCTATGGGGAAGCCCATTGCTGCCTATGGTGGAAACGGCATGGGAGATTTCAGTTTCAAAATCTCTGTGAAAAAGCGTCAGAGAAGCTTCTCCGTTTAGAATCCAGCATATCTCACTGAACCGAAGAAGTGGTAGTTAGAAGGGAGTTAGAGCTGCAAGCAGTTTGGTTTGGGAAATTAGAAGCGAAATGACACTGCAAATGCCTTCCAACAGGCTTGGAAAAGTGTGTTCTATATCTCTGCCAAACAGACTCCCCGGAGGTTGAGCTTTCAGAAGCAAGTTTAACTCTAAGGGAGGAAGCAGCAGAATGTGCCTCTCACATCTAGCCTGTAGGAATTCAGGTTGGCAAGTTCTATGGGGAAGCCCATTGATGCCTATGGTGGAAACGGCATGGGAGATTTCAATTTCAAAATCTCTGTGAAAAAGCGTCAGAGAAGCTTCTCCGTTTAGAATCCAGCATATCTCACTGAACCGAAGAAGTGGTACTTAGAAGGGAGTTAGAGCTGCAAGCAGTTTGGTTTGGGAAATTAGACGCGAAATGACACTGCAAAGGCCTTCCAACAGGCTTGGAAAAGTGTGTTCTATGTCTCTGCCAAACAGACTCCCCGGAGGTTGAGCTTTCAGAAGCAAGTTTAACTCTAAGGGAGGAAGCAGCAGAATGTGCCTCTCACATCTAGCCTGTAGGAATTCAGGTTGGCAAGTTCTATGGGGAAGCCCATTGATGCCTATGGTGGAAACGGCATGGGAGATTTCAATTTCAAAATCTCTGTGAAAAAGCGTCAGAGAAGCTTCTCCGTTTAGAATCCAGCATATCTCACTGAACCGAAGAAGTGGTAGTTAGAAGGGAGTTAGAGCTGCAAGCAGTTTGGTTTGGGAAATTAGACGCGAAATGAAACTGCAAATGCCTTCCAGCAGGCTTGGCAAAGTGTGTTCTATATCTCTGCCAAACAGACTCCCCGGAGGTTGAGCTTTCAGAAGCTAGTTTAACTCTAAGGGAGGAAGCAGCAGAATGTGCCTCTCACATCTAGCCTGTAGGAATTCAGGTTGGCAAGTTCTATGGGGAAGCCCATTGCTGCCTATGGTGGAAACGGCGTGGGAGATTTCAGTTTCAAAATCTCTGTGAAAAAGCTTCAGAGAAGCTTCTCCGTTTAGAATCCAGCATATCTCACAGAACCGAAGAAATGTTAGTTAGAAGGGAGCTAGAGCTGCAAGCAGTTTGGTTAGGGAAATTAGACGCGAAATGAAACTGCAAATGCCTTCCAACAGGCTTGGAAAAGTGTGTTCTATATCTCTGCCAAACACACTCCCCGGAGGTTGAGCTTTCAGAAGCAAGTTTAACTCTAAGGGAGGAAGCAGCAGAATGTGCCTCTCACATCTAGCCTGTAGGAATTCAGGTTGGCAAGTTCTATGGGGAAGCCCATTGGCGCCTTCGTTGGAAACGGGTTTGGAAATTTCAGTTTCAAAATCTCTGTGAAAAAGCGTCAGAGAAGCTTCCCCGTTTAGAATCCAGCATATCTCACTGAACCGAAGAAGTGGTAGTTAGAAGGGAGTTAGAGCTGCAAGCAGTTTGGTTTGGGAAATTAGACGCGAAATGACACTGCAAATGCCTTCCACCAGGCTTGGAAAAGTGTGTTCTATATCTCTGCCAAACAGACTCCCCGGAGGTTGAGCTTTCAGAAGCAAGTTTAACTCTAAGGGAGGAAGCAGCAGAATGTGCCTCTCACATCTAGCCTGTAGGAATTCAGGTTGGCAAGTTCTATGGGGAAGCCCATTGCTGCCTATGGTGGAAACGGCATGGGAGATTTCAATTTCAAAATCTCTGTGAAAAAGCGTCAGAGAAGCTTCTCCGTTTAGAATCCAGCATATCTCACTGAACCGAAGAAGTGGTAGTTAGAAGGCAGTTAGAGCTGCAAGCAGTTTGGTTTGGGAAATTAGACGCGAAATGAAACTGCAAATGCCTTCCAACAGGCTTGGAAAAGTGTGTTCTATATCTCTGCCTAACAGACTCCCCGGAGGTTGAGCTTTCAGAAGCTAGTTTAACTCTAAGGGAGGAAGCTGCAGAATGTGCTTCTCACATCTAGCCTGTAGGAATTCAGGTTGGCAAGTTCTATGGGGAAGCCCATTGCTGCCTATGGTGGAAACGGCATGGGAGATTTCAGTTTCAAAATCTCTGTGAAAAAGCGTCAGAGAAGCTTCTCCGTTTAGAATCCAGCATATCTCACTGAACCGAAGAAGTGGTAGTTAGAAGGCAGTTAGAGCTGCAAGCAGTTTGGTTTGGGAAATTAGACGCGAAATGACACTGCAAAGGCCTTCCAACAGGCTTGGAAAAGTGTGTTCTATATCTCTGCCATACAGACTCCCCGGAGGTTCAGCTTTCAGAAGCAAGTTTAACTCTAAGGGAGGAAGCAGCAGAATGTGCCTCTCACATCTAGCCTGTAGTAATTCAGGTTGGCAATTTCTATGGGGAAGCCCATTGCTGCCTATGGTGGAAACGGCATGAGAGATTTCAGTTTCAAAATCTCTGTGAAAAAGCGTCAGAGAAGCTTCTCCGTTTAGAATCCAGCATATCTCACTGAACCGAAGAAGTGGTAGTTAGAAGGGAGTTAGAGCTGCAAGCAGTTTGGTTTGGGAAATTAGACGCGAAATGAAACTGCAAATGCCTTCCAACAGGCTTGGAAAAGTGTGTTCTATATCTCTGCCAAACACACTCCCCGGAGGTTGAGCTTTCAGAAGCAAGTTTAACTCTAAGGGAGGAAGCAGCAGAATGTGCCTCTCACATCTAGCCTGTAGGAATTCAGGTTGGCAAGTTCTATGGGGAAGCCCATTGCTGCCTATGGTGGAAACGGCATGAGAGATTTCAGTTTCAAAATCTCTGTGAAAAAGCGTCAGAGAAGCTTCTCCGTTTAGAATCCAGCATATCTCACTGAACCGAAGAAGTGGTAGTTAGAAGGGAGTTAGAGCTGCAAGCAGTTTGGTTTGGGAAATTAGACGCGAAATGACACTGCAAAGGCCTTCCAACAGGCTTGGAAAAGTGTGTTCTATATCTCTGCCAAACAGACTCCCCGGAGGTTGAGCTTTCAGAAGCAAGTTTAACTCTAAGGGAGGAAGCAGCAGAATGTGCCTCTCACCTCTAGCCTGTAGGAATTCAGGTTGGCAAGTTCTATGGGGAAGCCCATTGATGCCTATGGTGGAAACGGCATGGGAGATTTCAATTTCAAAATCTCTGTGAAAAAGCGTCAGAGAAGCTTCTCCGTTTAGAATCCAGCATATCTCACTGAACCGAAGAAATGGTAGTTAGAAGGGAGTTAGAGCTGCAAGCAGTTTGGTTTGGGAAATTAGACGCGAAATGAAACTGCAAATGCCTTCCAGCAGGCTTGGCAAAGTGTGTTCTATATCTCTGCCAAACAGACTCCCCGGAGGTTGAGCTTTCAGAAGCTAGTTTAACTCTAAGGGAGGAAGCAGCAGAATGTGCCTCTCACATCTAGCCTGTAGGAATTCAGGTTGGCAAGTTCTATGGGGAAGCCCATTGCTGCCTATGGTGGAAACGGCGTGGGAGATTTCAGTTTCAAAATCTCTGTGAAAAAGCGTCAGAGAAGCTTCTCCGTTTAGAATCCAGCATATCTCACAGAACCGAAGAAATGTTAGTTAGAAGGGAGCTAGAGCTGCAAGCAGTTTGGTTAGGGAAATTAGACGCGAAATGAAACTGCAAATGCCTTCCAACAGGCTTGGAAAAGTGTGTTCTATATCTCTGCCAAACACACTCCCCGGAGGTTGAGCTTTCAGAAGCAAGTTTAACTCTAAGGGAGGAAGCAGCAGAATGTGCCTCTCACATCTAGCCTGTAGGAATTCAGGTTGGCAAGTTCTATGGGGAAGCCCATTGGCGCCTTCGTTGGAAAAGGGTTTGGAAATTTCAGTTTCAAAATCTCTGTGAAAAAGCGTCAGAGAAGCTTCCCCGTTTAGAATCCAGCATATCTCACTGAACCGAAGAAGTGGTAGTTAGAAGGGAGTTAGAGCTGCAAGCAGTTTGGTTTTGGAAATTAGACGCGAAATTACACTGCAAAGGCCTTCCAACAGGCTTGGAAAAGTGTGTTCTATATCTCTGCCAAACAGACTCCCCGGAGGTTGAGCTTTCAGAAGCAAGTTTAACTCTTAGGGTGGAAGCAGCAGAATGTGCCTCTCACATCTAGCCTGTAGGAATTCAGGTTGGCAAGTTCTATGGGGAAGCCCATTGCTGCCTATGGTGGAAACGGCATGGGAGATTTCAATTTCAAAATCTCTGTGAAAAAGCGTCAGAGAAGCTTCTCCGTTTAGAATCCAGCATATCTCACTGAACCGAAGAAGTGGTAGTTAGAAGGGAGTTAGAGCTGCAAGCAGTTTGGTTTGGGAAATTAGACGCGAAATGACACTGCAAAGGCGTTCCAACAGGCTTGGAAAAGTGTGTCCTATATCTCTGCCAAACAGACTCCCCGGAGGTTGAGCTTTCAGAAGCAAGTTTAACTCTTAGGGTGGAAGCAGCAGAATGTGCCTCTCACATCTAGCCTGTAGGAATTCAGGTTGGCAAGTTCTATGGGGAAGCCCATTGCTGCCTATGGTGGAAACGGCATGGGAGATTTCAATTTCAAAATCTCTGTGAAAAAGCGTCAGAGAAGCTTCTCCGTTTAGAATCCAGCATATCTCACTGAACCGAAGAAGTGGTAGTTAGAAGGGAGTTAGAGCTGCAAGCAGTTTGGTTTGGGAAATTAGACGCGAAATGAAACTGCAAATGCCTTCCAACAGGCTTGGAAAAGTGTGTTCTATATCTCTGCCTAACAGACTCCCCGGAGGTTGAGCTTTCAGAAGCTAGTTTAACTCTAAGGGAGGAAGCAGCAGAATGTGCTTCTCACATCTAGCCTGTAGGAATTCAGGTTGGCAAGTTCTATGGGGAAGCCCATTGCTGCCTATGGTGGAAACGGCATGGGAGATTTCAGTTTCAAAATCTCTGTGAAAAAGCGTCAGAGAAGCTTCTCCGTTTAGAATCCAGCATATCTCACTGAACCGAAGAAGTGGTAGTTAGAAGGCAGTTAGAGCTGCAAGCAGTTTGGTTTGGGAAATTAGACGCGAAATGACACTGCAAAGGCCTTCCAACAGGCTTGGAAAAGTGTGTTCTATATCTCTGCCATACAGACTCCCCGGAGGTTCAGCTTTCAGAAGCAAGTTTAACTCTAAGGGAGGAAGCAGCAGAATGTGCCTCTCACATCTAGCCTGTAGGAATTCAGGTTGGCAATTTCTATGGGGAAGCCCATTGCTGCCTATGGTGGAAACGGCATGAGAGATTTCAGTTTCAAAATCTCTGTGAAAAAGCGTCAGAGAAGCTTCTCCGTTTAGAATCCAGCATATCTCACTGAACCGAAGAAGTGGTAGTTAGAAGGGAGTTAGAGCTGCAAGCAGTTTGGTTTGGGAAATTAGACGCGAAATGAAACTGCAAATGCCTTCCAACAGGCTTGGAAAAGTGTGTTCTATATCTCTGCCAAACACACTCCCCGGAGGTTGAGCTTTCAGAAGCAAGTTTAACTCTAAGGGAGGAAGCAGCAGAATGTGCCTCTCACATCTAGCCTGTAGGAATTCAGGTTGGCAAGTTCTATGGGGAAGCCCATTGCTGCCTATGGTGGAAACGGCATGAGAGATTTCAGTTTCAAAATCTCTGTGAAAAAGCGTCAGAGAAGCTTCTCCGTTTAGAATCCAGCATATCTCACTGAACCGAAGAAGTGGTAGTTAGAAGGGAGTTAGAGCTGCAAGCAGTTTGGTTTGGGAAATTAGACGCGAAATGAAACTGCAAATGCCTTCCAACAGGCTTGGAAAAGTGTGTTCTATATCTCTGCCTAACAGACTCCCCGGAGGTTGAGCTTTCAGAAGCTAGTTTAACTCTAAGGGAGGAAGCAGCAGAATGTGCTTCTCACATCTAGCCTGTAGGAATTCAGGTTGGCAAGTTCTATGGGGAAGCCCATTGCTGCCTATGGTGGAAACGGCATGGGAGATTTCAGTTTCAAAATCTCTGTGAAAAAGCGTCAGAGAAGCTTCTCCGTTTAGAATCCAGCATATCTCACTGAACCGAAGAAGTGGTAGTTAGAAGGGAGTTAGAGCTGCAAGCAGTTTGGTTTTGGAAATTAGACGCGAAATGACACTGCAAAGGCCTTCCAACAGGCTTGGAAAAGTGTGTTCTATATCTCTGCCAAACAGACTCCCCGGAGGTTGAGCTTTCAGAAGCAAGTTTAACTCTAAGGGAGGAAGCAGCAGAATGTGCCTCTCACATCTAGCCTGTAGGAATTCAGGTTGGCAAGTTCTATGGGGAAGCCCATTGGCGCCTTCGTTGGAAACGGGTTTGGAAATTTCAGTTTCAAAATCTCTGTGAGAAAGCGTTAGAGAAGCTTCCCCGTTTAGAATCCAGCATATCTCACTGAACCGAAGAAGTGGTAGTTAGAAGGGAGTTAGAGCTGCAAGCAGTTTGGTTTGGGAAATTAGACGCGAAATGAAACTGCAAATGCCTTCCAACAGGCTTGGAAAAGTGTGTTCTATATCTCTGCCTAACAGACTCCCCGGAGGATGAGCTTTCAGAAGCTAGTTTAACTCTAAGGGAGGAAGCAGCAGAATGTGCTTCTCACATCTAGCCTGTAGGAATTCAGGTTGGCAAGTTCTATGGGGAAGCCCATTGCTGCCTATGGTGGAAACGGCATGGGAGATTTCAGTTTCAAAATCTCTGTGAAAAAGCGTCAGAGAAGCTTCTCCGTTTCGAATCCAGCATATCTCACTGAACCGAAGAAGTGGTAGTTAGAAGGGAGTTAGAGCTGCAAGCAGTTTGGTTTTGGAAATTAGACGCGAAATGACACTGCAAAGGCCTTCCAACAGGCTTGGAAAAGTGTGTTCTATATCCCTGCCAAACAGACTCCCCGGAGGTTGAGCTTTCAGAAGCAAGTTTAACTCTTAGGGTGGAAGCAGCAGAATGTGCCTCTCACATCTAGCCTGTAGGAATTCAGGTTGGCAAGTTCTATGGGGAAGCCCATTGCTGCCTATGGTGGAAACGGCATGGGAGATTTCAATTTCAAAATCTCTGTGAAAAAGCGTCAGAGAAGCTTCTCCGTTTAGAATCCAGCATATCTCACTGAACCGAAGAAGTGGTAGTTAGAAGGGAGTTAGAGCTGCAAGTAGTTTGGTTTGGGAAATTAGACGCGAAATGACACTGCAAAGGCGTTCCAACAGGCTTGGAAAAGTGTGTCCTATATCTCTGCCAAACAGACTCCCCGGAGGTTGAGCTTTCAGAAGCAAGTTTAACTCTTAGGGTGGAAGCAGCAGAATGTGCCTCTCACATCTAGCCTGTAGGAATTCAGGTTGGCAAGTTCTATGGGGAAGCCCATTGCTGCCTATGGTGGAAACGGCATGGGAGATTTCAATTTCAAAATCTCTGTGAAAAAGCGTCAGAGAAGCTTCTCCGTTTAGAATCCAGCATATCTCACTGAACCGAAGAAGTGGTAGTTAGAAGGGAGTTAGAGCTGCAAGCAGTTTGGTTTGGGAAATTAGACGCGAAATGAAACTGCAAATGCCTTCCAACAGGCTTGGAAAAGTGTGTTCTATATCTCTGCCTAACAGACTCCCCGGAGGTTGAGCTTTCAGAAGCTAGTTTAACTCTAAGGGAGGAAGCAGCAGAATGTGCTTCTCACATCTAGCCTGTAGGAATTCAGGTTGGCAAGTTCTATGGGGAAGCCCATTGCTGCCTATGGTGGAAACGGCATGGGAGATTTCAGTTTCAAAATCTCTGTGAAAAAGCGTCAGAGAAGCTTCTCCGTTTAGAATCCAGCATATCTCACTGAACCGAAGAAGTGGTACTTAGAAGGGAGTTAGAGCTGCAAGCAGTTTGGTTTGGGAAATTAGAAGCGAAATGACACTGCAAATGCCTTCCAACAGGCTTGGAAAAGTGTGTTCTATATCTCTGCCAAACAGACTCCCCAGAGGTTGAGCTTTCAGAAGCAAGTTTAACTCTAAGGGAGGAAGCAGCAGAATGTGCCTCTCACATCTAGCCTGTAGGAATTCAGGTTGGCAAGTTCTATGGGGAAGCCCATTGATGCCTATGGTGGAAACGGCATGGGAGATTTCAATTTCAAAATCTCTGTGAAAAAGCGTCAGAGAAGCTTCTCCGTTTAGAATCCAGCATATCTCACTGAACCGAAGAAGTGGTACTTAGAAGGGAGTTAGAGCTGCAAGCAGTTTGGTTTGGGAAATTAGACGCGAAATGACACTGCAAAGGCCTTCCAACAGGCTTGGAAAAGTGTGTTCTATATCTCTGCCAAACACACTCCCCGGAGGTTGAGCTTTCAGAAGCAAGTTTAACTCTAAGGGAGGAAGCAGCAGAATGTGCCTCTCACATCTAGCCTGTAGGAATTCAGGTTGGCAAGTTCTATGGGGAAGCCCATTGATGCCTATGGTGGAAACGGCATGGGAGATTTCAATTTCAAAATCTCTGTGAAAAATCGTCAGAGAAGCTTCTCCGTTTAGAATCCAGCATATCTCACTGAACCGAAGAAGTGGTAGTTAGAAGGGAGTTAGAGCTGCAAGCAGTTTGGTTTGGGAAATTAGACGCGAAATGAAACTGCAAATGCCTTCCAGCAGGCTTGGCAAAGTGTGTTCTATATCTCTGCCAAACAGACTCCCCGGAGGTTGAGCTTTCAGAAGCTAGTTTAACTCTAAGGGAGGAAGCAGCAGAATGTGCCTCTCACATCTAGCCTGTAGGAATTCAGGTTGGCAAGTTCTATGGGGAAGCCCATTGCTGCCTATGGTGGAAACGGCGTGGGAGATTTCAGTTTCAAAATCTCTGTGAAAAAGCGTCAGAGAAGCTTCTCCGTTTAGAATCCAGCATATCTCACAGAACCGAAGAAATGTTAGTTAGAAGGGAGCTAGAGCTGCAAGCAGTTTGGTTAGGGAAATTAGACGCGAAATGAAACTGCAAATGCCTTCCAACAGGCTTGGAAAAGTGTGTTCTATATCTCTGCCAAACACACTCCCCGGAGGTTGAGCTTTCAGAAGCAAGTTTAACTCTAAGGGAGGAAGCAGCAGAATGTGCCTCTCACATCTAGCCTGTAGGAATTCAGGTTGGCAAGTTCTATGGGGAAGCCCATTGGCGCCTTCGTTGGAAACGGGTTTGGAAATTTCAGTTTCAAAATCTCTGTGAAAAAGCGTCAGAGAAGCTTCCCCGTTTAGAATCCAGCATATCTCACTGAACCGAAGAAGTGGTAGTTAGAAGGGAGTTAGAGCTGCAAGCAGTTTGGTTTGGGAAATTAGACGCGAAATGACACTGCAAATGCCTTCCACCAGGCTTGGAAAAGTGTGTTCTATATCTCTGCCAAACAGACTCCCCGGAGGTTGAGCTTTCAGAAGCAAGTTTAACTCTAAGGGAGGAAGCAGCAGAATGTGCCTCTCACATCTAGCCTGTAGGAATTCAGGTTGGCAAGTTCTATGGGGAAGCCCATTGCTGCCTATGGTGGAAACGGCATGGGAGATTTCAATTTCAAAATCTCTGTGAAAAAGCGTCAGAGAAGCTTCTCCGTTTAGAATCCAGCATATCTCACTGAACCGAAGAAGTGGTAGTTAGAAGGCAGTTAGAGCTGCAAGCAGTTTGGTTTGGGAAATTAGACGCGAAATGACACTGCAAAGGCCTTCCAACAGGCTTGGAAAAGTGTGTTCTATATCTCTGCCATACAGACTCCCCGGAGGTTCAGCTTTCAGAAGCAAGTTTAACTCTAAGGGAGGAAGCAGCAGAATGTGCCTCTCACATCTAGCCTGTAGTAATTCAGGTTGGCAATTTCTATGGGGAAGCCCATTGCTGCCTATGGTGGAAACGGCATGAGAGATTTCAGTTTCAAAATCTCTGTGAAAAAGCGTCAGAGAAGCTTCTCCGTTTAGAATCCAGCATATCTCACTGAACCGAAGAAGTGGTAGTTAGAAGGGAGTTAGAGCTGCAAGCAGTTTGGTTTGGGAAATTAGACGCGAAATGAAACTGCAAATGCCTTCCAACAGGCTTGGAAAAGTGTGTTCTATATCTCTGCCAAACACACTCCCCGGAGGTTGAGCTTTCAGAAGCAAGTTTAACTCTAAGGGAGGAAGCAGCAGAATGTGCCTCTCACATCTAGCCTGTAGGAATTCAGGTTGGCAAGTTCTATGGGGAAGCCCATTGCTGCCTATGGTGGAAACGGCATGAGAGATTTCAGTTTCAAAATCTCTGTGAAAAAGCGTCAGAGAAGCTTCTCCGTTTAGAATCCAGCATATCTCACTGAACCGAAGAAGTGGTAGTTAGAAGGGAGTTAGAGCTGCAAGCAGTTTGGTTTGGGAAATTAGACGCGAAATGAAACTGCAAATGCCTTCCAACAGGCTTGGAAAAGTGTGTTCTATATCTCTGCCTAACAGACTCCCCGGAGGTTGAGCTTTCAGAAGCTAGTTTAACTCTAAGGGAGGAAGCAGCAGAATGTGCTTCTCACATCTAGCCTGTAGGAATTCAGGTTGGCAAGTTCTATGGGGAAGCCCATTGCTGCCTATGGTGGAAACGGCATGGGAGATTTCAGTTTCAAAATCTCTGTGAAAAAGCGTCAGAGAAGCTTCTCCGTTTAGAATCCAGCATATCTCACTGAACCGAAGAAGTGGTAGTTAGAAGGGAGTTAGAGCTGCAAGCAGTTTGGTTTTGGAAATTAGACGCGAAATGACACTGCAAAGGCCTTCCAACAGGCTTGGAAAAGTGTGTTCTATATCTCTGCCAAACAGACTCCCCGGAGGTTGAGCTTTCAGAAGCAAGTTTAACTCTAAGGGAGGAAGCAGCAGAATGTGCCTCTCACTTCTAGCCTGTAGGAATTCAGGTTGGCAAGTTCTATGGGGAAGCCCATTGGCGCCTTCGTTGGAAACGGGTTTGGAAATTTCAGTTTCAAAATCTCTGTGAAAAAGCGTCAGAGAAGCTTCTCCGTTTAGAATCCAGCATATCTCACTGAACCGAAGAAGTGGTAGTTAGAAGGGAGTTAGAGCTGCAAGCAGTTTGGTTTGGGAAATTAGACGCGAAATGAAACTGCAAATGCCTTCCAGCAGGCTTGGCAAAGTGTGTTCTATATCTCTGCCAAACAGACTCCCCGGAGGTTGAGCTTTCCGAAGCTAGTTTAACTCTAAGGGAGGAAGCAGCAGAATGTGCCTCTCACATCTAGCCTGTAGGAATTCAGGTTGGCAAGTTCTATGGGGAAGCCCATTGCTGCCTATGGTGGAAACGGCGTGGGAGATTTCAGTTTCAAAATCTCTGTGAAAAAGCGTCAGAGAAGCTTCTCCGTTTAGAATCCAGCATATCTCACAGAACCGAAGAAATGTTAGTTAGAAGGGAGCTAGAGCTGCAAGCAGTTTGGTTAGGGAAATTAGACGCGAAATGAAACTGCAAATGCCTTCCAACAGGCTTGGAAAAGTGTGTTCTATATCTCTGCCAAACACACTCCCCGGAGGTTGAGCTTTCAGAAGCAAGTTTAACTCTAAGGGAGGAAGCAGCAGAATGTGCCTCTCACATCTAGCCTGTAGGAATTCAGGTTGGCAAGTTCTATGGGGAAGCCCATTGGCGCCTTCGTTGGAAAAGGGTTTGGAAATTTCAGTTTCAAAATCTCTGTGAAAAAGCGTCAGAGAAGCTTCCCCGTTTAGAATCCAGCATATCTCACTGAACCGAAGAAGTGGTAGTTAGAAGGGAGTTAGAGCTGCAAGCAGTTTGGTTTTGGAAATTAGACGCGAAATTACACTGCAAAGGCCTTCCAACAGGCTTGGAAAAGTGTGTTCTATATCTCTGCCAAACAGACTCCCCGGAGGTTGAGCTTTCAGAAGCAAGTTTAACTCTTAGGGTGGAAGCAGCAGAATGTGCCTCTCACATCTAGCCTGTAGGAATTCAGGTTGGCAAGTTCTATGGGGAAGCCCATTGCTGCCTATGGTGGAAACGGCATGGGAGATTTCAATTTCAAAATCTCTGTGAAAAAGCGTCAGAGAAGCTTCTCCGTTTAGAATCCAGCATATCTCACTGAACCGAAGAAGTGGTAGTTAGAAGGGAGTTAGAGCTGCAAGCAGTTTGGTTTGGGAAATTAGACGCGAAATGACACTGCAAAGGCGTTCCAACAGGCTTGGAAAAGTGTGTCCTATATCTCTGCCAAACAGACTCCCCGGAGGTTGAGCTTTCAGAAGCAAGTTTAACTCTTAGGGTGGAAGCAGCAGAATGTGCCTCTCACATCTAGCCTGTAGGAATTCAGGTTGGCAAGTTCTATGGGGAAGCCCATTGCTGCCTATGGTGGAAACGGCATGGGAGATTTCAATTTCAAAATCTCTGTGAAAAAGCGTCAGAGAAGCTTCTCCGTTTAGAATCCAGCATATCTCACTGAACCGAAGAAGTGGTAGTTAGAAGGGAGTTAGAGCTGCAAGCAGTTTGGTTTGGGAAATTAGACGCGAAATGAAACTGCAAATGCCTTCCAACAGGCTTGGAAAAGTGTGTTCTATATCTCTGCCTAACAGACTCCCCGGAGGTTGAGCTTTCAGAAGCTAGTTTAACTCTAAGGGAGGAAGCAGCAGAATGTGCTTCTCACATCTAGCCTGTAGGAATTCAGGTTGGCAAGTTCTATGGGGAAGCCCATTGCTGCCTATGGTGGAAACGGCATGGGAGATTTCAGTTTCAAAATCTCTGTGAAAAAGCGTCAGAGAAGCTTCTCCGTTTAGAATCCAGCATATCTCACTGAACCGAAGAAGTGGTACTTAGAAGGGAGTTAGAGCTGCAAGCAGTTTGGTTTGGGAAATTAGAAGCGAAATGACACTGCAAATGCCTTCCAACAGGCTTGGAAAAGTGTGTTCTATATCTCTGCCAAACAGACTCCCCGGAGGTTGAGCTTTCAGAAGCAAGTTTAACTCTAAGGGAGGAAGCAGCAGAATGTGCCTCTCACATCTAGCCTGTAGGAATTCAGGTTGGCAAGTTCTATGGGGAAGCCCATTGATGCCTATGGTGGAAACGGCATGGGAGATTTCAATTTCAAAATCTCTGTGAAAAAGCGTCAGAGAAGCTTCTCCGTTTAGAATCCAGCATATCTCACTGAACCGAAGAAGTGGTACTTAGAAGGGAGTTAGAGCTGCAAGCAGTTTGGTTTGGGAAATTAGACGCGAAATGACACTGCAAAGGCCTTCCAACAGGCTTGGAAAAGTGTGTTCTATATCTCTGCCAAACAGACTCCCCGGAGGTTGAGCTTTCAGAAGCAAGTTTAACTCTAAGGGAGGAAGCAGCAGAATGTGCCTCTCACATCTAGCCTGTAGGAATTCAGGTTGGCAAGTTCTATGGGGAAGCCCATTGATGCCTATGGTGGAAACGGCATGGGAGATTTCAATTTCAAAATCTCTGTGAAAAAGCGTCAGAGAAGCTTCTCCGTTTAGAATCCAGCATATCTCACTGAACCGAAGAAGTGGTAGTTAGAAGGGAGTTAGAGCTGCAAGCAGTTTGGTTTGGGAAATTAGACGCGAAATGAAACTGCAAATGCCTTCCAGCAGGCTTGGCAAAGTGTGTTCTATATCTCTGCCAAACAGACTCCCCGGAGGTTGAGCTTTCAGAAGCTAGTTTAACTCTAAGGGAGGAAGCAGCAGAATGTGCCTCTCACATCTAGCCTGTAGGAATTCAGGTTGGCAAGTTCTATGGGGAAGCCCATTGCTGCCTATGGTGGAAACGGCGTGGGAGATTTCAGTTTCAAAATCTCTGTGAAAAAGCGTCAGAGAAGCTTCTCCGTTTAGAATCCAGCATATCTCACAGAACCGAAGAAATGTTAGTTAGAAGGGAGCTAGAGCTGCAAGCAGTTTGGTTAGGGAAATTAGACGCGAAATGAAACTGCAAATGCCTTCCAACAGGCTTGGAAAAGTGTGTTCTATATCTCTGCCAAACACACTCCCCGGAGGTTGAGCTTTCAGAAGCAAGTTTAACTCTAAGGGAGGAAGCAGCAGAATGTGCCTCTCACATCTAGCCTGTAGGAATTCAGGTTGGCAAGTTCTATGGGGAAGCCCATTGGCGCCTTTTTTGGAAACGGGTTTGGAAATTTCAGTTTCAAAATCTCTGTGAAAAAGCGTCAGAGAAGCTTCCCCGTTTAGAATCCAGCATATCTCACTGAACCGAAGAAGTGGTAGTTAGAAGGGAGTTAGAGCTGCAAGCAGTTTGGTTTGGGAAATTAGACGCGAAATGACACTGCAAATGCCTTCCACCAGGCTTGGAAAAGTGTGTTCTATATCTCTGCCAAACAGACTCCCCGGAGGTTGAGCTTTCAGAAGCAAGTTTAACTCTAAGGGAGGAAGCAGCAGAATGTGCCTCTCACATCTAGCCTGTAGGAATTCAGGTTGGCAAGTTCTATGGGGAAGCCCATTGCTGCCTATGGTGGAAACGGCATGGGAGATTTCAATTTCAAAATCTCTGTGAAAAAGCGTCAGAGAAGCTTCTCCGTTTAGAATCCAGCATATCTCACTGAACCGAAGAAGTGGTAGTTAGAAGGCAGTTAGAGCTGCAAGCAGTTTGGTTTGGGAAATTAGACGCGAAATGAAACTGCAAATGCCTTCCAACAGGCTTGGAAAAGTGTGTTCTATATCTCTGCCTAACAGACTCCCCGGAGGTTGAGCTTTCAGAAGCTAGTTTAACTCTAAGGGAGGAAGCAGCAGAATGTGCTTCTCACATCTAGCCTGTAGGAATTCAGGTTGGCAAGTTCTATGGGGAAGCCCATTGCTGCCTATGGTGGAAACGGCATGGGAGATTTCAGTTTCAAAATCTCTGTGAAAAAGCGTCAGAGAAGCTTCTCCGTTTAGAATCCAGCATATCTCACTGAACCGAAGAAGTGGTAGTTAGAAGGCAGTTAGAGCTGCAAGCAGTTTGGTTTGGGAAATTAGACGCGAAATGACACTGCAAAGGCCTTCCAACAGGCTTGGAAAAGTGTGTTCTATATCTCTGCCATACAGACTCCCCGGAGGTTCAGCTTTCAGAAGCAAGTTTAACTCTAAGGGAGGAAGCAGCAGAATGTGCCTCTCACATCTAGCCTGTAGGAATTCAGGTTGGCAATTTCTATGGGGAAGCCCATTGCTGCCTATGGTGGAAACGGCATGAGAGATTTCAGTTTCAAAATCTCTGTGAAAAAGCGTCAGAGAAGCTTCTCCGTTTAGAATCCAGCATATCTCACTGAACCGAAGAAGTGGTAGTTAGAAGGGAGTTAGAGCTGCAAGCAGTTTGGTTTGGGAAATTAGACGCGAAATGAAACTGCAAATGCCTTCCAACAGGCTTGGAAAAGTGTGTTCTATATCTCTGCCAAACACACTCCCCGGAGGTTGAGCTTTCAGAAGCAAGTTTAACTCTAAGGGAGGAAGCAGCAGAATGTGCCTCTCACATCTAGCCTGTAGGAATTCAGGTTGGCAAGTTCTATGGGGAAGCCCATTGCTGCCTATGGTGGAAACGGCATGAGAGATTTCAGTTTCAAAATCTCTGTGAAAAAGCGTCAGAGAAGCTTCTCCGTTTAGAATCCAGCATATCTCACTGAACCGAAGAAGTGGTAGTTAGAAGGGAGTTAGAGCTGCAAGCAGTTTGGTTTGGGAAATTAGACGCGAAATGAAACTGCAAATGCCTTCCAACAGGCTTGGAAAAGTGTGTTCTATATCTCTGCCTAACAGACTCCCCGGAGGTTGAGCTTTCAGAAGCTAGTTTAACTCTAAGGGAGGAAGCAGCAGAATGTGCTTCTCACATCTAGCCTGTAGGAATTCAGGTTGGCAAGTTCTATGGGGAAGCCCATTGGCGCCTTCGTTGGAAAAGGGTTTGGAAATTTCAGTTTCAAAATCTCTGTGAAAAAGCGTCAGAGAAGCTTCCCCGTTTAGAATCCAGCATATCTCACTGAACCGAAGAAGTGGTAGTTAGAAGGGAGTTAGAGCTGCAAGCAGTTTGGTTTTGGAAATTAGACGCGAAATTACACTGCAAAGGCCTTCCAACAGGCTTGGAAAAGTGTGTTCTATATCTCTGCCAAACAGACTCCCCGGAGGTTGAGCTTTCAGAAGCAAGTTTAACTCTTAGGGTGGAAGCAGCAGAATGTGCCTCTCACATCTAGCCTGTAGGAATTCAGGTTGGCAAGTTCTATGGGGAAGCCCATTGCTGCCTATGGTGGAAACGGCATGGGAGATTTCAATTTCAAAATCTCTGTGAAAAAGCGTCAGAGAAGCTTCTCCGTTTAGAATCCAGCATATCTCACTGAACCGAAGAAGTGGTAGTTAGAAGGGAGTTAGAGCTGCAAGCAGTTTGGTTTGGGAAATTAGACGCGAAATGACACTGCAAAGGCGTTCCAACAGGCTTGGAAAAGTGTGTCCTATATCTCTGCCAAACAGACTCCCCGGAGGTTGAGCTTTCAGAAGCAAGTTTAACTCTTAGGGTGGAAGCAGCAGAATGTGCCTCTCACATCTAGCCTGTAGGAATTCAGGTTGGCAAGTTCTATGGGGAAGCCCATTGCTGCCTATGGTGGAAACGGCATGGGAGATTTCAATTTCAAAATCTCTGTGAAAAAGCGTCAGAGAAGCTTCTCCGTTTAGAATCCAGCATATCTCACTGAACCGAAGAAGTGGTAGTTAGAAGGGAGTTAGAGCTGCAAGCAGTTTGGTTTGGGAAATTAGACGCGAAATGAAACTGCAAATGCCTTCCAACAGGCTTGGAAAAGTGTGTTCTATATCTCTGCCTAACAGACTCCCCGGAGGTTGAGCTTTCAGAAGCTAGTTTAACTCTAAGGGAGGAAGCAGCAGAATGTGCTTCTCACATCTAGCCTGTAGGAATTCAGGTTGGCAAGTTCTATGGGGAAGCCCATTGCTGCCTATGGTGGAAACGGCATGGGAGATTTCAGTTTCAAAATCTCTGTGAAAAAGCGTCAGAGAAGCTTCTCCGTTTAGAATCCAGCATATCTCACTGAACCGAAGAAGTGGTACTTAGAAGGGAGTTAGAGCTGCAAGCAGTTTGGTTTGGGAAATTAGAAGCGAAATGACACTGCAAATGCCTTCCAACAGGCTTGGAAAAGTGTGTTCTATATCTCTGCCAAACAGACTCCCCGGAGGTTGAGCTTTCAGAAGCAAGTTTAACTCTAAGGGAGGAAGCAGCAGAATGTGCCTCTCACATCTAGCCTGTAGGAATTCAGGTTGGCAAGTTCTATGGGGAAGCCCATTGATGCCTATGGTGGAAACGGCATGGGAGATTTCAATTTCAAAATCTCTGTGAAAAAGCGTCAGAGAAGCTTCTCCGTTTAGAATCCAGCATATCTCACTGAACCGAAGAAGTGGTACTTAGAAGGGAGTTAGAGCTGCAAGCAGTTTGGTTTGGGAAATTAGACGCGAAATGACACTGCAAAGGCCTTCCAACAGGCTTGGAAAAGTGTGTTCTATATCTCTGCCAAACAGACTCCCCGGAGGTTGAGCTTTCAGAAGCAAGTTTAACTCTAAGGGAGGAAGCAGCAGAATGTGCCTCTCACATCTAGCCTGTAGGAATTCAGGTTGGCAAGTTCTATGGGGAAGCCCATTGATGCCTATGGTGGAAACGGCATGGGAGATTTCAATTTCAAAATCTCTGTGAAAAAGCGTCAGAGAAGCTTCTCCGTTTAGAATCCAGCATATCTCACTGAACCGAAGAAGTGGTAGTTAGAAGGGAGTTAGAGCTGCAAGCAGTTTGGTTTGGGAAATTAGACGCGAAATGAAACTGCAAATGCCTTCCAGCAGGCTTGGCAAAGTGTGTTCTATATCTCTGCCAAACAGACTCCCCGGAGGTTGAGCTTTCAGAAGCTAGTTTAACTCTAAGGGAGGAAGCAGCAGAATGTGCCTCTCACATCTAGCCTGTAGGAATTCAGGTTGGCAAGTTCTATGGGGAAGCCCATTGCTGCCTATGGTGGAAACGGCGTGGGAGATTTCAGTTTCAAAATCTCTGTGAAAAAGCGTCAGAGAAGCTTCTCCGTTTAGAATCCAGCATATCTCACAGAACCGAAGAAATGTTAGTTAGAAGGGAGCTAGAGCTGCAAGCAGTTTGGTTAGGGAAATTAGACGCGAAATGAAACTGCAAATGCCTTCCAACAGGCTTGGAAAAGTGTGTTCTATATCTCTGCCAAACACACTCCCCGGAGGTTGAGCTTTCCGAAGCAAGTTTAACTCTAAGGGAGGAAGCAGCAGAATGTGCCTCTCACATCTAGCCTGTAGGAATTCAGGTTGGCAAGTTCTATGGGGAAGCCCATTGGCGCCTTTTTTGGAAACGGGTTTGGAAATTTCAGTTTCAAAATCTCTGTGAAAAAGCGTCAGAGAAGCTTCCCCGTTTAGAATCCAGCATATCTCACTGAACCGAAGAAGTGGTAGTTAGAAGGGAGTTAGAGCTGCAAGCAGTTTGGTTTGGGAAATTAGACGCGAAATGACACTGCAAATGCCTTCCACCAGGCTTGGAAAAGTGTGTTCTATATCTCTGCCAAACAGACTCCCCGGAGGTTGAGCTTTCAGAAGCAAGTTTAACTCTAAGGGAGGAAGCAGCAGAATGTGCCTCTCACATCTAGCCTGTAGGAATTCAGGTTGGCAAGTTCTATGGGGAAGCCCATTGCTGCCTATGGTGGAAACGGCATGGGAGATTTCAATTTCAAAATCTCTGTGAAAAAGCGTCAGAGAAGCTTCTCCGTTTAGAATCCAGCATATCTCACTGAACCGAAGAAGTGGTAGTTAGAAGGCAGTTAGAGCTGCAAGCAGTTTGGTTTGGGAAATTAGACGCGAAATGAAACTGCAAATGCCTTCCAACAGGCTTGGAAAAGTGTGTTCTATATCTCTGCCTAACAGACTCCCCGGAGGTTGAGCTTTCAGAAGCTAGTTTAACTCTAAGGGAGGAAGCAGCAGAATGTGCTTCTCACATCTAGCCTGTAGGAATTCAGGTTGGCAAGTTCTATGGGGAAGCCCATTGCTGCCTATGGTGGAAACGGCATGGGAGATTTCAGTTTCAAAATCTCTGTGAAAAAGCGTCAGAGAAGCTTCTCCGTTTAGAATCCAGCATATCTCACTGAACCGAAGAAGTGGTAGTTAGAAGGCAGTTAGAGCTGCAAGCAGTTTGGTTTGGGAAATTAGACGCGAAATGACACTGCAAAGGCCTTCCAACAGGCTTGGAAAAGTGTGTTCTATATCTCTGCCATACAGACTCCCCGGAGGTTCAGCTTTCAGAAGCAAGTTTAACTCTAAGGGAGGAAGCAGCAGAATGTGCCTCTCACATCTAGCCTGTAGGAATTCAGGTTGGCAATTTCTATGGGGAAGCCCATTGCTGCCTATGGTGGAAACGGCATGAGAGATTTCAGTTTCAAAATCTCTGTGAAAAAGCGTCAGAGAAGCTTCTCCGTTTAGAATCCAGCATATCTCACTGAACCGAAGAAGTGGTAGTTAGAAGGGAGTTAGAGCTGCAAGCAGTTTGGTTTGGGAAATTAGACGCGAAATGAAACTGCAAATGCCTTCCAACAGGCTTGGAAAAGTGTGTTCTATATCTCTGCCAAACACACTCCCCGGAGGTTGAGCTTTCAGAAGCAAGTTTAACTCTAAGGGAGGAAGCAGCAGAATGTGCCTCTCACATCTAGCCTGTAGGAATTCAGGTTGGCAAGTTCTATGGGGAAGCCCATTGCTGCCTATGGTGGAAACGGCATGAGAGATTTCAGTTTCAAAATCTCTGTGAAAAAGCGTCAGAGAAGCTTCTCCGTTTAGAATCCAGCATATCTCACTGAACCGAAGAAGTGGTAGTTAGAAGGGAGTTAGAGCTGCAAGCAGTTTGGTTTGGGAAATTAGACGCGAAATGAAACTGCAAATGCCTTCCAACAGGCTTGGAAAAGTGTGTTCTATATCTCTGCCTAACAGACTCCCCGGAGGTTGAGCTTTCAGAAGCTAGTTTAACTCTAAGGGAGGAAGCAGCAGAATGTGCTTCTCACATCTAGCCTGTAGGAATTCAGGTTGGCAAGTTCTATGGGGAAGCCCATTGCTGCCTATGGTGGAAACGGCATGGGAGATTTCAGTTTCAAAATCTCTGTGAAAAAGCGTCAGAGAAGCTTCTCCGTTTAGAATCCAGCATATCTCACTGAACCGAAGAAGTGGTAGTTAGAAGGGAGTTAGAGCTGCAAGCAGTTTGGTTTTGGAAATTAGACGCGAAATGACACTGCAAAGGCCTTCCAACAGGCTTGGAAAAGTGTGTTCTATATCTCTGCCAAACAGACTCCCCGGAGGTTGAGCTTTCAGAAGCAAGTTTAACTCTAAGGGAGGAAGCAGCAGAATGTGCCTCTCACATCTAGCCTGTAGGAATTCAGGTTGGCAAGTTCTATGGGGAAGCCCATTGGCGCCTTCGTTGGAAACGGGTTTGGAAATTTCAGTTTCAAAATCTCTGTGAGAAAGCGTTAGAGAAGCTTCCCCGTTTAGAATCCAGCATATCTCACTGAACCGAAGAAGTGGTAGTTAGAAGGGAGTTAGAGCTGCAAGCAGTTTGGTTTGGGAAATTAGACGCGAAATGAAACTGCAAATGCCTTCCAACAGGCTTGGAAAAGTGTGTTCTATATCTCTGCCTAACAGACTCCCCGGAGGATGAGCTTTCAGAAGCTAGTTTAACTCTAAGGGAGGAAGCAGCAGAATGTGCTTCTCACATCTAGCCTGTAGGAATTCAGGTTGGCAAGTTCTATGGGGAAGCCCATTGCTGCCTATGGTGGAAACGGCATGGGAGATTTCAGTTTCAAAATCTCTGTGAAAAAGCGTCAGAGAAGCTTCTCCGTTTCGAATCCAGCATATCTCACTGAACCGAAGAAGTGGTAGTTAGAAGGGAGTTAGAGCTGCAAGCAGTTTGGTTTTGGAAATTAGACGCGAAATGACACTGCAAAGGCCTTCCAACAGGCTTGGAAAAGTGTGTTCTATATCCCTGCCAAACAGACTCCCCGGAGGTTGAGCTTTCAGAAGCAAGTTTAACTCTTAGGGTGGAAGCAGCAGAATGTGCCTCTCACATCTAGCCTGTAGGAATTCAGGTTGGCAAGTTCTATGGGGAAGCCCATTGCTGCCTATGGTGGAAACGGCATGGGAGATTTCAATTTCAAAATCTCTGTGAAAAAGCGTCAGAGAAGCTTCTCCGTTTAGAATCCAGCATATCTCACTGAACCGAAGAAGTGGTAGTTAGAAGGGAGTTAGAGCTGCAAGTAGTTTGGTTTGGGAAATTAGACGCGAAATGACACTGCAAAGGCGTTCCAACAGGCTTGGAAAAGTGTGTCCTATATCTCTGCCAAACAGACTCCCCGGAGGTTGAGCTTTCAGAAGCAAGTTTAACTCTTAGGGTGGAAGCAGCAGAATGTGCCTCTCACATCTAGCCTGTAGGAATTCAGGTTGGCAAGTTCTATGGGGAAGCCCATTGCTGCCTATGGTGGAAACGGCATGGGAGATTTCAATTTCAAAATCTCTGTGAAAAAGCGTCAGAGAAGCTTCTCCGTTTAGAATCCAGCATATCTCACTGAACCGAAGAAGTGGTAGTTAGAAGGGAGTTAGAGCTGCAAGCAGTTTGGTTTGGGAAATTAGACGCGAAATGAAACTGCAAATGCCTTCCAACAGGCTTGGAAAAGTGTGTTCTATATCTCTGCCTAACAGACTCCCCGGAGGTTGAGCTTTCAGAAGCTAGTTTAACTCTAAGGGAGGAAGCAGCAGAATGTGCTTCTCACATCTAGCCTGTAGGAATTCAGGTTGGCAAGTTCTATGGGGAAGCCCATTGCTGCCTATGGTGGAAACGGCATGGGAGATTTCAGTTTCAAAATCTCTGTGAAAAAGCGTCAGAGAAGCTTCTCCGTTTAGAATCCAGCATATCTCACTGAACCGAAGAAGTGGTACTTAGAAGGGAGTTAGAGCTGCAAGCAGTTTGGTTTGGGAAATTAGAAGCGAAATGACACTGCAAATGCCTTCCAACAGGCTTGGAAAAGTGTGTTCTATATCTCTGCCAAACAGACTCCCCAGAGGTTGAGCTTTCAGAAGCAAGTTTAACTCTAAGGGAGGAAGCAGCAGAATGTGCCTCTCACATCTAGCCTGTAGGAATTCAGGTTGGCAAGTTCTATGGGGAAGCCCATTGATGCCTATGGTGGAAACGGCATGGGAGATTTCAATTTCAAAATCTCTGTGAAAAAGCGTCAGAGAAGCTTCTCCGTTTAGAATCCAGCATATCTCACTGAACCGAAGAAGTGGTACTTAGAAGGGAGTTAGAGCTGCAAGCAGTTTGGTTTGGGAAATTAGACGCGAAATGACACTGCAAAGGCCTTCCAACAGGCTTGGAAAAGTGTGTTCTATATCTCTGCCAAACACACTCCCCGGAGGTTGAGCTTTCAGAAGCAAGTTTAACTCTAAGGGAGGAAGCAGCAGAATGTGCCTCTCACATCTAGCCTGTAGGAATTCAGGTTGGCAAGTTCTATGGGGAAGCCCATTGATGCCTATGGTGGAAACGGCATGGGAGATTTCAATTTCAAAATCTCTGTGAAAAATCGTCAGAGAAGCTTCTCCGTTTAGAATCCAGCATATCTCACTGAACCGAAGAAGTGGTAGTTAGAAGGGAGTTAGAGCTGCAAGCAGTTTGGTTTGGGAAATTAGACGCGAAATGAAACTGCAAATGCCTTCCAGCAGGCTTGGCAAAGTGTGTTCTATATCTCTGCCAAACAGACTCCCCGGAGGTTGAGCTTTCAGAAGCTAGTTTAACTCTAAGGGAGGAAGCAGCAGAATGTGCCTCTCACATCTAGCCTGTAGGAATTCAGGTTGGCAAGTTCTATGGGGAAGCCCATTGCTGCCTATGGTGGAAACGGCGTGGGAGATTTCAGTTTCAAAATCTCTGTGAAAAAGCGTCAGAGAAGCTTCTCCGTTTAGAATCCAGCATATCTCACAGAACCGAAGAAATGTTAGTTAGAAGGGAGCTAGAGCTGCAAGCAGTTTGGTTAGGGAAATTAGACGCGAAATGAAACTGCAAATGCCTTCCAACAGGCTTGGAAAAGTGTGTTCTATATCTCTGCCAAACACACTCCCCGGAGGTTGAGCTTTCAGAAGCAAGTTTAACTCTAAGGGAGGAAGCAGCAGAATGTGCCTCTCACATCTAGCCTGTAGGAATTCAGGTTGGCAAGTTCTATGGGGAAGCCCATTGGCGCCTTCGTTGGAAACGGGTTTGGAAATTTCAGTTTCAAAATCTCTGTGAAAAAGCGTCAGAGAAGCTTCCCCGTTTAGAATCCAGCATATCTCACTGAACCGAAGAAGTGGTAGTTAGAAGGGAGTTAGAGCTGCAAGCAGTTTGGTTTGGGAAATTAGACGCGAAATGACACTGCAAATGCCTTCCACCAGGCTTGGAAAAGTGTGTTCTATATCTCTGCCAAACAGACTCCCCGGAGGTTGAGCTTTCAGAAGCAAGTTTAACTCTAAGGGAGGAAGCAGCAGAATGTGCCTCTCACATCTAGCCTGTAGGAATTCAGGTTGGCAAGTTCTATGGGGAAGCCCATTGCTGCCTATGGTGGAAACGGCATGGGAGATTTCAATTTCAAAATCTCTGTGAAAAAGCGTCAGAGAAGCTTCTCCGTTTAGAATCCAGCATATCTCACTGAACCGAAGAAGTGGTAGTTAGAAGGCAGTTAGAGCTGCAAGCAGTTTGGTTTGGGAAATTAGACGCGAAATGACACTGCAAAGGCCTTCCAACAGGCTTGGAAAAGTGTGTTCTATATCTCTGCCATACAGACTCCCCGGAGGTTCAGCTTTCAGAAGCAAGTTTAACTCTAAGGGAGGAAGCAGCAGAATGTGCCTCTCACATCTAGCCTGTAGTAATTCAGGTTGGCAATTTCTATGGGGAAGCCCATTGCTGCCTATGGTGGAAACGGCATGAGAGATTTCAGTTTCAAAATCTCTGTGAAAAAGCGTCAGAGAAGCTTCTCCGTTTAGAATCCAGCATATCTCACTGAACCGAAGAAGTGGTAGTTAGAAGGGAGTTAGAGCTGCAAGCAGTTTGGTTTGGGAAATTAGACGCGAAATGAAACTGCAAATGCCTTCCAACAGGCTTGGAAAAGTGTGTTCTATATCTCTGCCAAACACACTCCCCGGAGGTTGAGCTTTCAGAAGCAAGTTTAACTCTAAGGGAGGAAGCAGCAGAATGTGCCTCTCACATCTAGCCTGTAGGAATTCAGGTTGGCAAGTTCTATGGGGAAGCCCATTGCTGCCTATGGTGGAAACGGCATGAGAGATTTCAGTTTCAAAATCTCTGTGAAAAAGCGTCAGAGAAGCTTCTCCGTTTAGAATCCAGCATATCTCACTGAACCGAAGAAGTGGTAGTTAGAAGGGAGTTAGAGCTGCAAGCAGTTTGGTTTGGGAAATTAGACGCGAAATGAAACTGCAAATGCCTTCCAACAGGCTTGGAAAAGTGTGTTCTATATCTCTGCCTAACAGACTCCCCGGAGGTTGAGCTTTCAGAAGCTAGTTTAACTCTAAGGGAGGAAGCAGCAGAATGTGCTTCTCACATCTAGCCTGTAGGAATTCAGGTTGGCAAGTTCTATGGGGAAGCCCATTGCTGCCTATGGTGGAAACGGCATGGGAGATTTCAGTTTCAAAATCTCTGTGAAAAAGCGTCAGAGAAGCTTCTCCGTTTAGAATCCAGCATATCTCACTGAACCGAAGAAGTGGTAGTTAGAAGGGAGTTAGACCTGCAAGCAGTTTGGTTTTGGAAATTAGACGCGAAATGACACTGCAAAGGCCTTCCAACAGGCTTGGAAAAGTGTGTTCTATATCTCTGCCAAACAGACTCCCCGGAGGTTGAGCTTTCAGAAGCAAGTTTAACTCTAAGGGAGGAAGCAGCAGAATGTGCCTCTCACTTCTAGCCTGTAGGAATTCAGGTTGGCAAGTTCTATGGGGAAGCCCATTGGCGCCTTCGTTGGAAACGGGTTTGGAAATTTCAGTTTCAAAATCTCTGTGAAAAAGCGTCAGAGAAGCTTCTCCGTTTAGAATCCAGCATATCTCACTGAACCGAAGAAGTGGTAGTTAGAAGGGAGTTAGAGCTGCAAGCAGTTTGGTTTGGGAAATTAGACGCGAAATGAAACTGCAAATGCCTTCCAGCAGGCTTGGCAAAGTGTGTTCTATATCTCTGCCAAACAGACTCCCCGGAGGTTGAGCTTTCCGAAGCTAGTTTAACTCTAAGGGAGGAAGCAGCAGAATGTGCCTCTCACATCTAGCCTGTAGGAATTCAGGTTGGCAAGTTCTATGGGGAAGCCCATTGCTGCCTATGGTGGAAACGGCGTGGGAGATTTCAGTTTCAAAATCTCTGTGAAAAAGCGTCAGAGAAGCTTCTCCGTTTAGAATCCAGCATATCTCACAGAACCGAAGAAATGTTCGTTAGAAGGGAGCTAGAGCTGCAAGCAGTTTGGTTAGGGAAATTAGACGCGAAATGAAACTGCAAATGCCTTCCAACAGGCTTGGAAAAGTGTGTTCTATATCTCTGCCAAACACACTCCCCGGAGGTTGAGCTTTCAGAAGCAAGTTTAACTCTAAGGGAGGAAGCAGCAGAATGTGCCTCTCACATCTAGCCTGTAGGAATTCAGGTTGGCAAGTTCTATGGGGAAGCCCATTGGTGCCTTCGTTGGAAACGGGTTTGGAAATTTCAGTTTCAAAATCTCTGTGAAAAAGTGTCAGAGAAGCTTTCCCGTTTAGAATCTAGCATATCTCACTGAACCGAAGAAGTGGTAGTTAGAAGGGAGTTAGAGCTGCAAGCAGTTTGGTTTGGGAAATTAGACGCGAAATGAAACTGCAAATGCCTTCCAGCAGGCTTGGCAAAGTGTGTTCTATATCTCTGCCAAACAGACTCCCCGGAGGTTGAGCTTTCAGAAGCTAGTTTAACTCTAAGGGAGGAAGCAGCAGAATGTGCCTCTCACATCTAGCCTGTAGGAATTCAGGTTGGCAAGTTCTATGGGGAAGCCCATTGCTGCCTATGGTGGAAACAGCGTGGGAGATTTCAGTTTCAAAATCTCTGTGAAAAAGCGTCAGAGAAGCTTCTCCGTTTAGAATCCAGCATATCTCACAGAACCGAAGAAATGTTCGTTAGAAGGGAGCTAGAGCTGCAAGCAGTTTGGTTAGGGAAATTAGACGCGAAATGAAACTGCAAATGCCTTCCAACAGGCTTGGAAAAGTGTGTTCTATATCTCTGCCAAACACACTCCCCGGAGGTTGAGCTTTCAGAAGCAAGTTTAACTCTAAGGGAGGAAGCAGCAGAATGTGCCTCTCACATCTAGCCTGTAGGAATTCAGGTTGGCAAGTTCTATGGGGAAGCCCATTGGTGCCTTCGTTGGAAACGGGTTTGGAAATTTCAGTTTCAAAATCTCTGTGAAAAAGTGTCAGAGAAGCTTTCCCGTTTAGAATCCAGCATATCTCACTGAACCGAAGAAGTGGTAGTTAGAAGGGAGTTAGAGCTGCAAGCAGTTTGGTTTGGGAAATTAGACGCGAAATGAAACTGCAAATGCCTTCCAGCAGGCTTGGCAAAGTGTGTTCTATATCTCTGCCAAAGAGACTCCCCGGAGGTTGAGCTTTCAGAAGCTAGTTTAACTCTAAGGGAGGAAGCAGCAGAATGTGCCTCTCACATCTAGCCTGTAGGAATTCAGGTTGGCAAGTTCTATGGGGAAGCCCATTGCTGCCTATGGTGGAAACGGCGTGGGAGATTTCAGTTTCAAAATCTCTGTGAAAAAGCGTCAGAGAAGCTTCTCCGTTTAGAATCCAGCATATCTCACAGAACCGAAGAAATGTTAGTTAGAAGGGAGCTAGAGCTGCAAGCAGTTTGGTTAGGGAAATTAGACGCGAAATGAAACTGCAAATGCCTTCCAACAGGCTTGGAAAAGTGTGTTCTATATCTCTGCCAAACACACTCCCCGGAGGTTGAGCTTTCAGAAGCAAGTTTAACTCTAAGGGAGGAAGCAGCAGAATGTGCCTCTCACATCTAGCCTGTAGGAATTCAGGTTGGCAAGTTCTATGGGGAAGCCCATTGGCGCCTTCGTTGGAAACGGGTTTGGAAATTTCAGTTTCAAAATCTCTGTGAAAAAGCGTCAGAGAAGCTTCCCTGTTTAGAATCCAGCATATCTCACTGAACCGAAGAAGTGGTAGTTAGAAGGGAGTTAGAGCTGCAAGCAGTTTGGTTTGGGAAATTAGACGCGAAATGAAACTGCAAATGCCTTCCAACAGGCTTGGAAAAGTGTGTTCTATATCTCTGCCTAACAGACTCCCCGGAGGATGAGCTTTCAGAAGCTAGTTTAACTCTAAGGGAGGAAGCGGCAGAATGTGCTTCTCACATCTAGCCTGTAGGAATTCAGGTTGGCAAGTTCTATGGGGAAGCCCATTGCTGCCTATGGTGGAAACGGCATGGGAGATTTCAGTTTCAAAATCTCTGTGAAAAAGCGTCAGAGAAGCTTCTCCGTTTCGAATCCAGCATATCTCACTGAACCGAAGAAGTGGTAGTTAGAAGGGAGTTAGAGCTGCAAGCAGTTGGGTTTTGGAAATTAGACGCGAAATGACACTGCAAAGGCCTTCCAACAGGCTTGGAAAAGTGTGTTCTATATCTCTGCCAAACAGACTCCCCGGAGGTTGAGCTTTCAGAAGCAAGTTTAACTCTTAGGGTGGAAGCAGCAGAATGTGCCTCTCACATCTAGCCTGTAGGAATTCAGGTTGGCAAGTTCTATGGGGAAGCCCATTGTTGCCTATGGTGGAAACGGCATGGGAGATTTCAATTTCAAAATCTCTGTGAAAAAGCGTCAGAGAAGCTTCTCCGTTTAGAATCCAGCATATCTCACTGAACCGAAGAAGTGGTAGTTAGAAGGGAGTTAGAGCTGCAAGCAGTTTGGTTTGGGAAATTAGACGCGAAATGACACTGCAAAGGCGTTCCAACAGGCTTGGAAAAGTGTGTCCTATATCTCTGCCAAACAGACTCCCCGGAGGTTGAGCTTTCAGAAGCAAGTTTAACTCTTAGGGTGGAAGCAGCAGAATGTGCCTCTCACATCTAGCCTGTAGGAATTCAGGTTGGCAAGTTCTATGGGGAAGCCCATTGCTGCCTATGGTGGAAACGGCATGGGAGATTTCAATTTCAAAATCTCTGTGAAAAAGCGTCAGAGAAGCTTCTCCGTTTAGAATCCAGCATATCTCACTGAACCGAAGAAGTGGTAGTTAGAAGGGAGTTAGAGCTGCAAGCAGTTTGGTTTGGGAAATTAGACGCGAAATGAAACTGCAAATGCCTTCCAGCAGGCTTGGCAAAGTGTGTTCTATATCTCTGCCAAACAGACTCCCCGGAGGTTGAGCTTTCAGAAGCTAGTTTAACTCTAAGGGAGGAAGCAGCAGAATGTGCCTCTCACATCTAGCCTGTAGGAATTCAGGTTGGCAAGTTCTATGGGGAAGCCCATTGCTGCCTATGGTGGAAACGGCGTGGGAGATTTCAGTTTCAAAATCTCTGAAAAAGCGTCAGAGAAGCTTCTCCGTTTAGAATCCAGCATATCTCACAGAACCGAAGAAATGTTCGTTAGAAGGGAGCTAGAGCTGCAAGCAGTTTGGTTAGGGAAATTAGACGCGAAATGACACTGCAAATGCCTTCCAACAGGCTTGGAAAAGTGTGTTCTATATCTCTGCCAAACACACTCCCCGGAGGTTGAGCTTTCAGAAGCAAGTTTAACTCTAAGGGAGGAAGCAGCAGAATGTGCCTCTCACATCTAGCCTGTAGGAATTCAGGTTGGCAAGTTCTATGGGGAAGCCCATTGGCGCCCTCGTTGGAAACGGATTTGGAAATTTCAGTTTCAAAATCTCTGTGATAAAGCGTCAGAGAAGCTTCCCCGTTTAGAATCCAGTATATCTCACTGAACCAAAGAAGTGGTAGTTAGAAGGGAGTTAGAGCTGCAAGCAGTTTGGTTTGGGAAATTAGACGCGAAATGACACTGCAAATGCCTTCCACCAGGCTTGGAAAAGTGTGTTCTATATCTCTGCCAAACAGACTCCCCGGAGGTTGAGCTTTCAGAAGCAAGTTTAACTCTAAGGGAGGAAGCAGCAGAATGTGCCTCTCACATCTAGCCTGTAGGAATTCAGGTTGGCAAGTTCTATGGGGAAGCCCATTGCTGCCTATGGTGGAAACGGCATGGGAGATTTCAATTTCAAAATCTCTGTGAAAAAGCGTCAGAGAAGCTTCTCCGTTTAGAATCCAGCATATCTCACTGAACCGAAGAAGTGGTAGTTAGAAGGCAGTTAGAGCTGCAAGCAGTTTGGTTTGGGAAATTAGACGCGAAATGACACTGCAAAGGCCTTCCAACAGGCTTGGAAAAGTGTGTTCTATATCTCTGCCATACAGACTCCCCGGAGGTTCAGCTTTCAGAAGCAAGTTTAACTCTAAGGGAGGAAGCAGCAGAATGTGCCTCTCACATCTAGCCTGTAGGAATTCAGGCTGGCAATTTCTATGGGGAAGCCCATTGCTGCCTATGGTGGAAACGGCATGAGAGATTTCAGTTTCAAAATCTCTGTGAAAAAGCGTCAGAGAAGCTTCTCCGTTTAGAATCCAGCATATCTCACTGAACCGAAGAAGTGGTAGTTAGAAGGGAGTTAGAGCTGCAAGCAGTTTGGTTTGGGAAATTAGACGCGAAATGAAACTGCAAATGCCTTCCAACAGGCTTGGAAAAGTGTGTTCTATATCTCTGCCAAACACACTCCCCGGAGGTTGAGCTTTCAGAAGCAAGTTTAACTCTAAGGGAGGAAGCAGCAGAATGTGCCTCTCACATCTAGCCTGTAGGAATTCAGGTTGGCAAGTTCTATGGGGAAGCCCATTGCTGCCTATGGTGGAAACGGCATGAGAGATTTCAGTTTCAAAATCTCTGTGAAAAAGCGTCAGAGAAGCTTCTCCGTTTAGAATCCAGCATATCTCACTGAACCGAAGAAGTGGTAGTTAGAAGGGAGTTAGAGCTGCAAGCAGTTTGGTTTGGGAAATTAGACGCGAAATGAAACTGCAAATGCCTTCCAACAGGCTTGGAAAAGTGTGTTCTATATCTCTGCCTAACAGACTCCCCGGAGGTTGAGCTTTCAGAAGCTAGTTTAACTCTAAGGGAGGAAGCAGCAGAATGTGCCTCTCACATCTAGCCTGTAGGAATTCAGGTTGGCAAGTTCTATGGGGAAGCCCATTGGCGCCTTCGTTGGAAACGGGTTTGGAAATTTCAGTTTCAAAATCTCTGTGAAAAAGCGTCAGAGAAGCTTCCCCGTTTAGAATCCAGCATATCTCACTGAACCGAAGAAGTGGTAGTTAGAAGGGAGTTAGAGCTGCAAGCAGTTTGGTTTGGGAAATTAGACGCGAAATGAAACTGCAAATGCCTTCCAACAGGCTTGGAAAAGTGTGTTCTATATCTCTGCCTAACAGACTCCCCGGAGGATGAGCTTTCAGAAGCTAGTTTAACTCTAAGGGAGGAAGCAGCAGAATGTGCTTCTCACATCTAGCCTGTAGGAATTCAGGTTGGCAAGTTCTATGGGGAAGCCCATTGCTGCCTATGGTGGAAACGGCATGGGAGATTTCAGTTTCAAAATCTCTGTGAAAAAGCGTCAGAGAAGCTTCTCCGTTTCGAATCCAGCATATCTCACTGAACCGAAGAAGTGGTAGTTAGAAGGGAGTTAGAGCTGCAAGCAGTTTGGTTTTGGAAATTAGACGCGAAATGACACTGCAAAGGCCTTCCAACAGGCTTGGAAAAGTGTGTTCTATATCTCTGCCAAACAGACTCCCCGGAGGTTGAGCTTTCAGAAGCAAGTTTAACTCTTAGGGTGGAAGCAGCAGAATGTGCCTCTCACATCTAGCCTGTAGGAATTCAGGTTGGCAAGTTCTATGGGGAAGCCCATTGCTGCCTATGGTGGAAACGGCATGGGAGATTTCAATTTCAAAATCTCTGTGAAAAAGCGTCAGAGAAGCTTCTCCGTTTAGAATCCAGCATATCTCACTGAACCGAAGAAGTGGTAGTTAGAAGGGAGTTAGAGCTGCAAGCAGTTTGGTTTGGGAAATTAGACGCAAAATGACACTGCAAAGGCGTTCCAACAGGCTTGGAAAAGTGTGTCCTATATCTCTGCCAAACAGACTCCCCGGAGGTTGAGCTTTCAGAAGCAAGTTTAACTCTTAGGGTGGAAGCAGCAGAATGTGCCTCTCACATCTAGCCTGTAGGAATTCAGGTTGGCAAGTTCTATGGGGAAGCCCATTGCTGCCTATGGTGGAAACGGCATGGGAGATTTCAATTTCAAAATCTCTGTGAAAAAGCGTCAGAGAAGCTTCTCCGTTTAGAATCCAGCATATCTCACTGAACCGAAGAAGTGGTAGTTAGAAGGGAGTTAGAGCTGCAAGCAGTTTGGTTTGGGAAATTAGACGCGAAATGAAACTGCAAATGCCTTCCAACAGGCTTGGAAAAGTGTGTTCTATATCTCTGCCTAACAGACTCCCCGGAGGTTGAGCTTTCAGAAGCTAGTTTAACTCTAAGGGAGGAAGCAGCAGAATGTGCTTCTCACATCTAGCCTGTAGGAATTCAGGTTGGCAAGTTCTATGGGGAAGCCCATTGCTGCCTATGGTGGAAACGGCATGGGAGATTTCAGTTTCAAAATCTCTGTGAAAAAGCGTCAGAGAAGCTTCTCCGTTTAGAATCCAGCATATCTCATTGAACCGAAGAAGTGGTAGTTAGAAGGGAGTTAGAGCTGCAAGCAGTTTGGTTTGGGAAATTAGAAGCGAAATGACACTGCAAAGGCCTTCCAACAGGCTTGGAAAAGTGTGTTCTATATCTCTGCCAAACAGACTCCCCGGAGGTTGAGCTTTCAGAAGCAAGTTTAACTCTAAGGGAGGAAGCAGCAGAATGTGCCTCTCACATCTAGCCTGTAGGAATTCAGGTTGGCAAGTTCTATGGGGAAGCCCATTGATGCCTATGGTGGAAACGGCATGGGAGATTTCAATTTCAAAATCTCTGTGAAAAAGCGTCAGCGAAGCTTCTCCGTTTAGAATCCAGCATATCTCACTGAACCGAAGAAGTGGTACTTAGAAGGGAGTTAGAGCTGCAAGCAGTTTGGTTTGGGAAATTAGACGCGAAATGACACTGCAAAGGCCTTCCAACAGGCTTGGAAAAGTGTGTTCTATATCTCTGCCAAACAGACTCCCCGGAGGTTGAGCTTTCAGAAGCAAGTTTAACTCTAAGGGAGGAAGCAGCAGAATGTGCCTCTCACATCTAGCCTGTAGGAATTCAGGTTGGCAAGTTCTATGGGGAAGCCCATTGATGCCTATGGTGGAAACGGCATGGGAGATTTCAATTTCAAAATCTCTGTGAAAAAGCGTCAGAGAAGCTTCTCCGTTTAGAATCCAGCATATCTCACTGAACCGAAGAAGTGGTAGTTAGAAGGGAGTTAGAGCTGCAAGCAGTTTGGTTTGGGAAATTAGACGCGAAATGAAACTGCAAATGCCTTCCAGCAGGCTTGGCAAAGTGTGTTCTATATCTCTGCCAAACAGACTCCCCGGAGGTTGAGCTTTCAGAAGCTAGTTTAACTCTAAGGGAGGAAGCAGCAGAATATGCCTCTCACATCTAGCCTGTAGGAATTCAGGTTGGCAAGTTCTATGGGGAAGCCCATTGCTGCCTATGGTGGAAACGGCGTGGGAGATTTCAGTTTCAAAATCTCTGTGAAAAAGCGTCAGAGAAGCTTCTCCGTTTAGAATCCAGCATATCTCACAGAACCGAAGAAATGTTAGTTAGAAGGGAGCTAGAGCTGCAAGCAGTTTGGTTAGGGAAATTAGACGCGAAATGAAACTGCAAATGCCTTCCAACAGGCTTGGAAAAGTGTGTTCTATATCTCTGCCAAACACACTCCCCGGAGGTTGAGCTTTCAGAAGCAAGTTTAACTCTAAGGGAGGAAGCAGCAGAATGTGCCTCTCACATCTAGCCTGTAGGAATTCAGGTTGGCAAGTTCTATGGGGAAGCCCATTGGCGCCTTCGTTGGAAACGGGTTTGGAAATTTCAGTTTCAAAATCTCTGTGAAAAAGCGTCAGAGAAGCTTCCCCGTTTAGAATCCAGCTTATCTCACTGAACCGAAGAAGTGGTAGTTAGAAGGGAGTTAGAGCTGCAAGCAGTTTGGTTTGGGAAATTAGACGCGAAATGACACTGCAAATGCCTTCCACTAGGCTTGGAAAAGTGTGTTCTATATCTCTGCCAAACAGACTCCCCGGAGGTTGAGCTTTCAGAAGCAAGTTTAACTCTAAGGGAGGAAGCAGCAGAATGTGCCTCTCACATCTAGCCTGTAGGAATTCAGGTTGGCAATTTCTATGGGGAAGCCCATTGCTGCCTATGGTGGAAACGGCGTGGGAGATTTCAATTTCAAAATCTCTGTGAAAAAGCGTCAGAGAAGCTTCTCCGTTTAGAATCCAGCATATCTCACTGAACCGAAGAAGTGGTAGTTAGAAGGCAGTTAGAGCTGCAAGCAGTTTGGTTTGGGAAATTAGACGCGAAATGACACTGCAAAGGCCTTCCAACAGGCTTGGAAAAGTGTGTTCTATATCTCTGCCAAACAGACTCCCCGGAGGTTGAGCTTTCAGAAGCAAGTTTAACTCTTAGGGTGGAAGCAGCAGAATGTGCCTCTCACATCTAGCCTGTAGGAATTCAGGTTGGCAAGTTCTATGGGGAAGCCCATTGCTGCCTATGGTGGAAAAGGCATGGGAGATTTCCGTTTCAAAATCTCTGTGAAAAAGCGTCAGAGAAGCTTCTCCGTTTAGAATCCAGCATATCTCACTGAACCGAAGAAGTGGTAGTTAGAAGGCAGTTAGAGCTGCAAGCAGTTTGGTTTGGGAAATTAGACGCGAAATGACACTGCAAAGGCCTTCCAACAGGCTTGGAAAAGTGTGTTCTATATCTCTGCCATACAGACTCCCCGGAGGTTCAGCTTTCAGAAGCAAGTTTAACTCTAAGGGAGGAAGCAGCAGAATGTGCCTCTCACATCTAGCCTGTAGGAATTCAGGTTGGCAATTTCTATGGGGAAGCCAATTGCTGGCTATGGTGGAAACGGCATGAGAGATTTCAGTTTCAAAATCTCTGTGAAAAAGCGTCAGAGAAGCTTCTCCGTTTAGAATCCAGCATATCTCACTGAACCGAAGAAGTGGTAGTTAGAAGGGAGTTAGACCTGCAAGCAGTTTGGTTTGGGAAATTAGACGCGAAATGAAACTGCAAATGCCTTCCAACAGGCTTGGAAAAGTGTGTTCTATATCTCTGCCAAACACACTCCCCGGAGGTTGAGCTTTCAGAAGCAAGTTTAACTCTAAGGGAGGAAGCAGCAGAATGTGCCTCTCACATCTAGCCTGTAGGAATTCAGGTTGGCAAGTTCTATGGGGAAGCCCATTGCTGCCTATGGTGGAAACGGCATGAGAGATTTCAGTTTCAAAATCTCTGTGAAAAAGCGTCAGAGAAGCTTCTCCGTTTAGAATCCAGCATATCTCACTGAACCGAAGAAGTGGTAGTTAGAAGGGAGTTAGAGCTGCGGCAGTTTGGTTTGGGAAATTAGACGCGAAACGAAACTGCAAATGCCTTCCAGCAGGCTTGGCAAAGTGTGTTCTATATCTCTGCCAAACAGACTCCCCGGAGGTTGAGCTTTCAGAAGCTAGTTTAACTCTAAGGGAGGAAGCAGCAGAATGTGCCTCTCACATCTAGCCTGTAGGAATTCAGGTTGGCAAGTTCTATGGGGAAGCCCATTGCTGCCTATGGTGGAAACGGCGTGGGAGATTTCAGTTTCAAAATCTCTGTGAAAAAGCGTCAGAGAAGCTTCTCCGTTTAGAATCCAGCATATCTCACAGAACCGAAGAAATGTTCGTTAGAAGGGAACTAGAGCTGCAAGCAGTTTGGTTAGGGAAATTAGACGCGAAATGAAACTGCAAATGCCTTCCAACAGGCTTGGAAAAGTGTGTTCTATATCTCTGCCAAACACACTCCCCGGAGGTTGAGCTTTCAGAAGCAAGTTTAACTCTAAGGGAGGAAGCAGCAGAATGTGCCTCTCACATCTAGCCTGTAGGAATTCAGGTTGGCAAGTTCTATGGGGAAGCCCATTGGTGCCTTCGTTGGAAACGGGTTTGGAAATTTCAGTTTCAAAATCTCTGTGAAAAAGTGTCAGAGAAGCTTTCCCGTTTAGAATCCAGCATATCTCACTGAACCGAAGAAGTGGTAGTTAGAAGGGAGTAAGAGCTGCAAGCAGTTTGGTTTGGGAAATTAGATGCGAAATGAAACTGCAAATGCCTTCCAGCAGGCTTGGCAAAGTGTGTTCTATATCTCTGCCAAACAGACTCCCCGGAGGTTGAGCTTTCAGAAGCTAGTTTAACTCTAAGGGAGGAAGCAGCAGAATGTGCCTCTCACATCTAGCCTGTAGGAATTCAGGTTGGCAAGTTCTATGGGGAAGCCCATTGCTGCCTATGGTGGAAACGGCGTGGGAGATTTCAGTTTCAAAATCTCTGTGAAAAAGCGTCAGAGAAGCTTCTCCGTTTAGAATCCAGCATATCTCACAGAACCGAAGAAATGTTCGTTAGAAGCGAGCTAGAGCTGCAAGCAGTTTGGTTAGGGAAATTAGACGCGAAATGAAACTGCAAATGCCTTCCAACAGGCTTGGAAAAGTGTGTTCTATATCTCTGCCAAACACACTCCCCGGAGGTTGAGCTTTCAGAAGCAAGTTTAACTCTAAGGGAGGAAGCAGCAGAATGTGCCTCTCACATCTAGCCTGTAGGAATTCAGGTTGGCAAGTTCTATGGGGAAGCCCATTGGTGCCTTCGTTGGAAACGGGTTTGGAAATTTCAGTTTCAAAATCTCTGTGAAAAAGTGTCAGAGAAGCTTTCCCGTTTAGAATCCAGCATATCT
This sequence comes from Cynocephalus volans, assembly GCF_027409185.1. Lineage (NCBI taxonomy): Eukaryota > Metazoa > Chordata > Mammalia > Dermoptera > Cynocephalidae > Cynocephalus > Cynocephalus volans. The sequence goes on from NC_084478.1 coordinate 73,304,109, forward strand.
CACTGAACCGAAGAAGTGGTAGTTAGAAGGGAGTTAGAGCTGCAAGCAGTTTGGTTTGGGAAATTAGACGCGAAATGAAACTGCAAATGCCTTCCAGCAGGCTTGGCAAAGTGTGTTCTATATCTCTGCCAAACAGACTCCCCGGAGGTTGAGCTTTCAGAAGCTAGTTTAACACTAAGGGAGGAAGCAGCAGAATGTGCCTCTCACATCTAGCCTGTAGGAATTCAGGTTGGCAAGTTCTATGGGGAAGCCCATTGCTGCCTATGGTGGAAACGGCATGGGAGATTTCAATTTCAAAATCTCTGTGAAAAAGCGTCAGAGAAGCTTCTCCGTTTAGAATCCAGCATATCTCACTGAACCGAAGAAGTGGTACTTAGAAGGGAGTTAGAGCTGCAAGCAGTTTGGTTTGGGAAATTAGACGCGAAATGACACTGCAAAGGCCTTCCAACAGGCTTGGAAAAGTGTGTTCTATATCTCTGCCAAACAGACTCCCCGGAGGTTGAGCTTTCAGAAGCAAGTTTAACTCTAAGGGAGGAAGCAGCAGAATGTGCCTCTCACATCTAGCCTGTAGGAATTCAGGTTGGCAAGTTCTATGGGGAAGCCCATTGATGCCTATGGTGGAAACGGCATGGGAGATTTCAATTTCAAAATCTCTGTGAAAAAGCGTCAGAGAAGCTTCTCCGTTTAGAATCCAGCATATCTCACTGAACCGAAGAAGTGGTAGTTAGAAGGGAGTTAGAGCTGCAAGCAGTTTGGTTTGGGAAATTAGACGCGAAATGAAACTGCAAATGCCTTCCAGCAGGCTTGGCAAAGTGTGTTCTATATCTCTGCCAAACAGACTCCCCGGAGGTTGAGCTTTCAGAAGCTAGTTTAACTCTAAGGGAGGAAGCAGCAGAATGTGCCTCTCACATCTAGCCTGTAGGAATTCAGGTTGGCAAGTTCTATGGGGAAGCCCATTGCTGCCTATGGTGGAAACGGCGTGGGAGATTTCAGTTTCAAAATCTCTGTGAAAAAGCGTCAGAGAAGCTTCTCCGTTTAGAATCCAGCATATCTCACAGAACCGAAGAAATGTTCGTTAGAAGGGAGCTAGAGCTGCAAGCAGTTTGGTTAGGGAAATTAGACGCGAAATGAAACTGCAAATGCCTTCCAACAGGCTTGGAAAAGTGTGTTCTATATCTCTGCCAAACACACTACCCGGAGGTTGAGCTTTCAGAAGCAAGTTTAACTCTAAGGGAGGAAGCAGCAGAATGTGCCTCTCACATCTAGCCTGTAGGAATTCAGGTTGGCAAGTTCTATGGGGAAGCCCATTGGCGCCCTCGTTGGAAACGGATTTGGAAATTTCAGTTTCAAAATCTCTGTGATAAAGCGTCAGAGAAGCTTCCCCGTTTAGAATCCAGCATATCTCACTGAACCAAAGAAGTGGTAGTTAGAAGGGAGTTAGAGCTGCAAGCAGTTTGGTTTGGGAAATTAGACGCGAAATGACACTGCAAATGCCTTCCACCAGGCTTGGAAAAGTGTGTTCTATATCTCTGCCAAACAGACTCCCCGGAGGTTGAGCTTTCAGAAGCAAGTTTAACTCTAAGGGAGGAAGCAGCAGAATGTGCCTCTCACATCTAGCCTGTAGGAATTCAGGTTGGCAAGTTCTATGGGGAAGCCCATTGCTGCCTATGGTGGAAACGGCATGGGAGATTTCAATTTCAAAATCTCTGTGAAAAAGCGTCAGAGAAGCTTCTCCGTTTAGAATCCAGCATATCTCACTGAACCGAAGAAGTGGTAGTTAGAAGGCAGTTAGAGCTGCAAGCAGTTTGGTTTGGGAAATTAGACGCGAAATGACACTGCAAAGGCCTTCCAACAGGCTTGGAAAAGTGTGTTCTATATCTCTGCCATACAGACTCCCCGGAGGTTCAGCTTTCAGAAGCAAGTTTAACTCTAAGGGAGGAAGCAGCAGAATGTGCCTCTCACATCTAGCCTGTAGGAATTCAGGCTGGCAATTTCTATGGGGAAGCCCATTGCTGCCTATGGTGGAAACGGCATGAGAGATTTCAGTTTCAAAATCTCTGTGAAAAAGCGTCAGAGAAGCTTCTCCGTTTAGAATCCAGCATATCTCACTGAACCGAAGAAGTGGTAGTTAGAAGGGAGTTAGAGCTGCAAGCAGTTTGGTTTGGGAAATTAGACGCGAAATGAAACTGCAAATGCCTTCCAACAGGCTTGGAAAAGTGTGTTCTATATCTCTGCCAAACACACTCCCCGGAGGTTGAGCTTTCAGAAGCAAGTTTAACTCTAAGGGAGGAAGCAGCAGAATGTGCCTCTCACATCTAGCCTGTAGGAATTCAGGTTGGCAAGTTCTATGGGGAAGCCCATTGCTGCCTATGGTGGAAACGGCATGAGAGATTTCAGTTTCAAAATCTCTGTGAAAAAGCGTCAGAGAAGCTTCTCCGTTTAGAATCCAGCATATCTCACTGAACCGAAGAAGTGGTAGTTAGAAGGGAGTTAGAGCTGCAAGCAGTTTGGTTTGGGAAATTAGACGCGAAATGAAACTGCAAATGCCTTCCAACAGGCTTGGAAAAGTGTGTTCTATATCTCTGCCTAACAGACTCCCCGGAGGTTGAGCTTTCAGAAGCTAGTTTAACTCTAAGGGAGGAAGCAGCAGAATGTGCCTCTCACATCTAGCCTGTAGGAATTCAGGTTGGCAAGTTCTATGGGGAAGCCCATTGGCGCCTTCGTTGGAAACGGGTTTGGAAATTTCAGTTTCAAAATCTCTGTGAAAAAGCGTCAGAGAAGCTTCCCCGTTTAGAATCCAGCATATCTCACTGAACCGAAGAAGTGGTAGTTAGAAGGGAGTTAGAGCTGCAAGCAGTTTGGTTTGGGAAATTAGACGCGAAATGAAACTGCAAATGCCTTCCAACAGGCTTGGAAAAGTGTGTTCTATATCTCTGCCTAACAGACTCCCCGGAGGATGAGCTTTCAGAAGCTAGTTTAACTCTAAGGGAGGAAGCAGCAGAATGTGCTTCTCACATCTAGCCTGTAGGAATTCAGGTTGGCAAGTTCTATGGGGAAGCCCATTGCTGCCTATGGTGGAAACGGCATGGGAGATTTCAGTTTCAAAATCTCTGTGAAAAAGCGTCAGAGAAGCTTCTCCGTTTCGAATCCAGCATATCTCACTGAACCGAAGAAGTGGTAGTTAGAAGGGAGTTAGAGCTGCAAGCAGTTTGGTTTTGGAAATTAGACGCGAAATGACACTGCAAAGGCCTTCCAACAGGCTTGGAAAAGTGTGTTCTATATCTCTGCCAAACAGACTCCCCGGAGGTTGAGCTTTCAGAAGCAAGTTTAACTCTTAGGGTGGAAGCGGCAGAATGTGCCTCTCACATCTAGCCTGTAGGAATTCAGGTTGGCAAGTTCTATGGGGAAGCCCATTGCTGCCTATGGTGGAAACGGCATGGGAGATTTCAATTTCAAAATCTCTGTGAAAAAGCGTCAGAGAAGCTTCTCCGTTTAGAATCCAGCATATCTCACTGAACCGAAGAAGTGGTAGTTAGAAGGGAGTTAGAGCTGCAAGCAGTTTGGTTTGGGAAATTAGACGCAAAATGACACTGCAAAGGCGTTCCAACAGGCTTGGAAAAGTGTGTCCTATATCTCTGCCAAACAGACTCCCCGGAGGTTGAGCTTTCAGAAGCAAGTTTAACTCTTAGGGTGGAAGCAGCAGAATGTGCCTCTCACATCTAGCCTGTAGGAATTCAGGTTGGCAAGTTCTATGGGGAAGCCCATTGCTGCCTATGGTGGAAACGGCATGGGAGATTTCAATTTCAAAATCTCTGTGAAAAAGCGTCAGAGAAGCTTCTCCGTTTAGAATCCAGCATATCTCACTGAACCGAAGAAGTGGTAGTTAGAAGGGAGTTAGAGCTGCAAGCAGTTTGGTTTGGGAAATTAGACGCGAAATGAAACTGCAAATGCCTTCCAACAGGCTTGGAAAAGTGTGTTCTATATCTCTGCCTAACAGACTCCCCGGAGGTTGAGCTTTCAGAAGCTAGTTTAACTCTAAGGGTGGAAGCAGCAGAATGTGCTTCTCACATCTAGCCTGTAGGAATTCAGGTTGGCAAGTTCTATGGGGAAGCCCATTGCTGCCTATGGTGGAAACGGCATGGGAGATTTCAGTTTCAAAATCTCTGTGAAAAAGCGTCAGAGAAGCTTCTCCGTTTAGAATCCAGCATATCTCATTGAACCGAAGAAGTGGTAGTTAGAAGGGAGTTAGAGCTGCAAGCAGTTTGGTTTGGGAAATTAGAAGCGAAATGACACTGCAAAGGCCTTCCAACAGGCTTGGAAAAGTGTGTTCTATATCTCTGCCAAACAGACTCCCCGGAGGTTGAGCTTTCAGAAGCAAGTTTAACTCTAAGGGAGGAAGCAGCAGAATGTGCCTCTCACATCTAGCCTGTAGGAATTCAGGTTGGCAAGTTCTATGGGGAAGCCCATTGATGCCTATGGTGGAAACGGCATGGGAGATTTCAATTTCAAAATCTCTGTGAAAAAGCGTCAGCGAAGCTTCTCCGTTTAGAATCCAGCATATCTCACTGAACCGAAGAAGTGGTACTTAGAAGGGAGTTAGAGCTGCAAGCAGTTTGGTTTTGGAAATTAGACGCGAAATGACACTGCAAAGGCCTTCCAACAGGCTTGGAAAAGTGTGTTCTATATCTCTGCCAAACAGACTCCCCGGAGGTTGAGCTTTCAGAAGCAAGTTTAACTCTAAGGGAGGAAGCAGCAGAATGTGCCTCTCACATCTAACCTGTAGGAATTCAGGTTGGCAAGTTCTATGGGGAAGCCCATTGATGCCTATGGTGGAAACGGCATGGGAGATTTCAATTTCAAAATCTCTGTGAAAAAGCGTCAGAGAAGCTTCTCCGTTTAGAATCCAGCATATCTCACTGAACCGAAGAAGTGGTAGTTAGAAGGGAGTTAGAGCTGCAAGCAGTTTGGTTTGGGAAATTAGACGCGAAATGAAACTGCAAATGCCTTCCAGCAGGCTTGGCAAAGTGTGTTCTATATCTCTGCCAAACAGACTCCCCGGAGGTTGAGCTTTCAGAAGCTAGTTTAACTCTAAGGGAGGAAGCAGCAGAATATGCCTCTCACATCTAGCCTGTAGGAATTCAGGTTGGCAAGTTCTATGGGGAAGCCCATTGCTGCCTATGGTGGAAACGGCGTGGGAGATTTCAGTTTCAAAATCTCTGTGAAAAAGCGTCAGAGAAGCTTCTCCGTTTAGAATCCAGCATATCTCACAGAACCGAAGAAATGTTAGTTAGAAGGGAGCTAGAGCTGCAAGCAGTTTGGTTAGGGAAATTAGACGCGAAATGAAACTGCAAATGCCTTCCAACAGGCTTGGAAAAGTGTGTTCTATATCTCTGCCAAACACACTCCCCGGAGGTTGAGCTTTCAGAAGCAAGTTTAACTCTAAGGGAGGAAGCAGCAGAATGTGCCTCTCACATCTAGCCTGTAGGAATTCAGGTTGGCAAGTACTATGGGGAAGCCCATTGGCGCCTTCGTTGGAAACGGGTTTGGAAATTTCAGTTTCAAAATCTCTGTGAAAAAGCGTCAGAGAAGCTTCTCCGTTTAGAATCCAGCATATCTCACTGAACCGAAGAAGTGGTAGTTAGAAGGGAGTTAGAGCTGCAAGCAGTTTGGTTTGGGAAATTAGACGCGAAATGACACTGCAAATGCCTTCCACTAGGCTTGGAAAAGTGTGTTCTATATCTCTGCCAAACAGACTCCCCGGAGGTTGAGCTTTCAGAAGCAAGTTTAACTCTAAGGGAGGAAGCAGCAGAATGTGCCTCTCACATCTAGCCTGTAGGAATTCAGGTTGGCAATTTCTATGGGGAAGCCCATTGCTGCCTATGGTGGAAACGGCGTGGGAGATTTCAATTTCAAAATCTCTGTGAAAAAGCGTCAGAGAAGCTTCTCCGTTTAGAATCCAGCATATCTCACTGAACCGAAGAAGTGGTAGTTAGAAGGCAGTTAGAGCTGCAAGCAGTTTGGTTTGGGAAATTAGACGCGAAATGACACTGCAAAGGCCTTCCAACAGGCTTGGAAAAGTGTGTTCTATATCTCTGCCAAACAGACTCCCCGGAGGTTGAGCTTTCAGAAGCAAGTTTAACTCTTAGGGTGGAAGCAGCAGAATGTGCCTCTCACATCTAGCCTGTAGGAATTCAGGTTGGCAAGTTCTATGGTGAAGCCCATTGCTGCCTATGGTGGAAAAGGCATGGGAGATTTCCGTTTCAAAATCTCTGTGAAAAAGCGTCAGAGAAGCTTCTCCGTTTAGAATCCAGCATATCTCACTGAACCGAAGAAGTGGTAGTTAGAAGGCAGTTAGAGCTGCAAGCAGTTTGGTTTGGGAAATTAGACGCGAAATGACACTGCAAAGGCCTTCCAAAAGGCTTGGAAAAGTGTGTTCTATATCTCTGCCATACAGACTCCCCGGAGGTTCAGCTTTCAGAAGCAAGTTTAACTCTAAGGGAGGAAGCAGCAGAATGTGCCTCTCACATCTAGCCTGTAGGAATTCAGGTTGGCAATTTCTATGGGGAAGCCAATTGCTGCCTATGGTGGAAACGGCATGAGAGATTTCAGTTTCAAAATCTCTGTGAAAAAGCGTCAGAGAAGCTTCTCCGTTTAGAATCCAGCATATCTCACTGAACCGAAGAAGTGGTAGTTAGAAGGGAGTTAGAGCTGCAAGCAGTTTGGTTTGGGAAATTAGACGCGAAATGAAACTGCAAATGCCTTCCAACAGGCTTGGAAAAGTGTGTTCTATATCTCTGCCAAACAGACTCCCCGGAGGTTGAGCTTTCAGAAGCAAGTTTAACTCTAAGGGAGGAAGCAGCAGAATGTGCCTCTCACATCTAGCCTGTAGGAATTCAGGTTGGCAAGTTCTATGGGGAAGCCCATTGCTGCCTATGGTGGAAACGGCATGAGAGATTTCAGTTTCAAAATCTCTGTGAAAAAGCGTCAGAGAAGCTTCTCCGTTTAGAATCCAGCATATCTCACTGAACCGAAGAAGTGGTAGTTAGAAGGGAGTTAGAGCTGCGGCAGTTTGGTTTGGGAAATTAGACGCGAAACGAAACTGCAAATGCCTTCCAGCAGGCTTGGCAAAGTGTGTTCTATATCTCTGCCAAACAGACTCCCCGGAGGTTGAGCTTTCAGAAGCTAGTTTAACTCTAAGGGAGGAAGCAGCAGAATGTGCCTCTCACATCTAGCCTGTAGGAATTCAGGTTGGCAAGTTCTATGGGGAAGCCCATTGCTGCCTATGGTGGAAACGGCGTGGGAGATTTCAGTTTCAAAATCTCTGTGAAAAAGCGTCAGAGAAGCTTCTCCGTTTAGAATCCAGCATATCTCACAGAACCGAAGAAATGTTCGTTAGAAGGGAACTAGAGCTGCAAGCAGTTTGGTTAGGGAAATTAGACGCGAAATGAAACTGCAAATGCCTTCCAACAGGCTTGGAAAAGTGTGTTCTATATCTCTGCCAAACACACTCCCCGGAGGTTGAGCTTTCAGAAGCAAGTTTAACTCTAAGGGAGGAAGCAGCAGAATGTGCCTCTCACATCTAGCCTGTAGGAATTCAGGTTGGCAAGTTCTATGGGGAAGCCCATTGGTGCCTTCGTTGGAAACGGGTTTGGAAATTTCAGTTTCAAAATCTCTGTGAAAAAGTGTCAGAGAAGCTTTCCCGTTTAGAATCCAGCATATCTCACTGAACCGAAGAAGTGGTAGTTAGAAGGGAGTAAGAGCTGCAAGCAGTTTGGTTTGGGAAATTAGACGCGAAATGAAACTGCAAATGCCTTCCAGCAGGCTTGGCAAAGTGTGTTCTATATCTCTGCCAAACAGACTCCCCGGAGGTTGAGCTTTCAGAAGCTAGTTTAACTCTAAGGGAGGAAGCAGCAGAATGTGCCTCTCACATCTAGCCTGTAGGAATTCAGGTTGGCAAGTTCTATGGGGAAGCCCATTGGTGCCTTCGTTGGAAACGGGTTTGGAAATTTCAGTTTCAAAATCTCTGTGAAAAAGTGTCAGAGAAGCTTTCCCGTTTAGAATCCAGCATATCTCACTGAACCGAAGAAGTGGTAGTTAGAAGGGAGTTAGAGCTGCAAGCAGTTTGGTTTGGGAAATTAGACGCGAAATGAAACTGCAAATGCCTTCCAGCAGGCTTGGCAAAGTGTGTTCTATATCTCTGCCAAACAGACTCCCCGGAGGTTGAGCTTTCAGAAGCTAGTTTAACACTAAGGGAGGAAGCAGCAGAATGTGCCTCTCACATCTAGCCTGTAGGAATTCAGGTTGGCAAGTTCTATGGGGAAGCCCATTGCTGCCTATGGTGGAAACGGCGTGGGAGATTTCAGTTTCAAAATCTCTGTGAAAAAGCGTCAGAGAAGCTTCTCCGTTTAGAATCCAGCATATCTCACAGAACCGAAGAAATGTTCGTTAGAAGGGAGCTAGAGCTGCAAGCAGTTTGGTTAGGGAAATTAGACGCGAAATGAAACTGCAAATGCCTTCCAACAGGCTTGGAAAAGTGTGTTCTATATCTCTGCCAAACACACTCCCCGGAGGTTGAGCTTTCAGAAGCAAGTTTAACTCTAAGGGAGGAAACAGCAGAATGTGCCTCTCACATCTAGCCTGTAGGAATTCAGGTTGTCAAGTTCTATGGGGAAGCCCATTGGTGCCTTCGTTGGAAACGGGTTTGGAAATTTCAGTTTCAAAATCTCTGTGAAAAAGTGTCAGAGAAGCTTTCCCGTTTAGAATCCAGCATATCTCACTGAACCGAAGAAGTGGTAGTTAGAAGGGAGTTAGAGCTGCAAGCAGTTTGGTTTGGGAAATTAGACGCGAAATGAAACTGCAAATGCCTTCCAGCAGGCTTGGCAAAGTGTGTTCTATATCTCTGCCAAACAGACTCCCCGGAGGTTGAGCTTTCAGAAGCTAGTTTAACACTAAGGGAGGAAGCAGCAGAATGTGCCTCTCACATCTAGCCTGTAGGAATTCAGGTTGGCAAGTTCTATGGGGAAGCCCATTGCTGCCTATGGTGGAAACGGCGTGGGAGATTTCAGTTTCAAAATCTCTGTGAAAAAGCGTCAGAGAAGCTTCTCCGTTTAGAATCCAGCATATCTCACAGAACCGAAGAAATGTTAGTTAGAAGGGAGCTAGAGCTGCAAGCAGTTTGGTTAGGGAAATTAGACGCGAAAAGAAACTGCAAATGCCTTCCAACAGGCTTGGAAAAGTGTGTTCTATATCTCTGCCAAACACACTCCCCGGAGGTTGAGCTTTCAGAAGCAAGTTTAACTCTAAGGGAGGAAGCAGCAGAATGTGCCTCTCACATCTAGCCTGTAGGAATTCAGGTTGGCAAGTTCTATGGGGAAGCCCATTGGCGCCTTCGTTGGAAACGGGTTTGGAAATTTCAGTTTCAAAATCTCTGTGAAAAAGCGTCAGAGAAGCTTCCCCGTTTAGAATCCAGCATATCTCACTGAACCGAAGAAGTGGTAGTTAGAAGGGAGTTAGAGCTGCAAGCAGTTTGGTTTGGGAAATTAGACGCGAAATGAAACTGCAAATGCCTTCCAACAGGCTTGGAAAAGTGTGTTCTATATCTCTGCCTAACAGACTCCCCGGAGGTTGAGCTTTCAGAAGCTAGTTTAACTCTAAGGGAGGAAGCAGCAGAATGTGCTTCTCACATCTAGCCTGTAGGAATTCAGGTTGGCAAGTTCTATGGGGAAGCCCATTGCTGCCTATGGTGGAAACGGCATGGGAGATTTCAGTTTCAAAATCTCTGTGAAAAAGCGTCAGAGAAGCTTCTCCGTTTAGAATCCAGCATATCTCACTGAACCGAAGAAGTGGTAGTTAGAAGGGAGTTAGAGCTGCAAGCAGTTTGGTTTTGGAAATTAGACGCGAAATGACACTGCAAATGCCTTCCAACAGGCTTGGAAAAGTGTGTTCTATATCTCTGCCAAACACACTCCCCGGAGGTTGAGCTTTCAGAAGCAAGTTTAACTCTAAGGGAGGAAGCAGCAGAATGTGCCTCTCACATCTAGCCTGTAGGAATTCAGGGTGGCAAGTTCTATGGGGAAGCCCATTGCTGCCTATGGTGGAAACGGCATGAGAGATTTCAGTTTCAAAATCTCAGTGAAAAAGCGTCAGAGAAGCTTCTCCGTTTAGAATCCAGCATATCTCACTGAACCGAAGAAGGGGTAGTTAGAAGGGAGTTAGAGCTGCAGCAGTTTGGTTTGGGAAATTAGACGCGAAACGAAACTGCAAATGCCTTCCAGCAGGCTTGGCAAAGTGTGTTCTATATCTCTGCCAAACAGACTCCCCGGAGGTTGAGCTTTCAGAAGCTAGTTTAACTCTAAGGGAGGAAGCAGCAGAATGTGCCTCTCACATCTAGCCTGTAGGAATTCAGGTTGGCAAGTTCTATGGGGAAGCCCATTGCTGCCTATGGTGGAAACGGCGTGGGAGATTTCAGTTTCAAAATCTCTGTGAAAAAGCGTCAGAGAAGCTTCTCCGTTTAGAATCCAGCATATCTCACAGAACCGAAGAAACGTTCGTTAGAAGGGAACTAGAGCTGCAAGCAGTTTGGTTAGGGAAATTAGACGCGAAATGAAACTGCAAATGCCTTCCAACAGGCTTGGAAAAGTGTGTTCTATATCTCTGCCAAACACACTCCCCGGAGGTTGAGCTTTCAGAAGCAAGTTTAACTCTAAGGGAGGAAGCAGCAGAATGTGCCTCTCACATCTAGCCTGTAGGAATTCAGGTTGGCAAGTTCTATGGGGAAGCCCATTGGTGCCTTCGTTGGAAACGGGTTTGGAAATTTCAGTTTCAAAATCTCTGTGAAAAAGTGTCAGAGAAGCTTTCCCGTTTAGAATCCAGCATATCTCACTGAACCGAAGAAGTGGTAGTTAGAAGGGAGTTAGAGCTGCAAGCAGTTTGGTTTGGGAAATTAGACGCGAAATGAAACTGCAAATGCCTTCCAGCAGGCTTGGCAAAGTGTGTTCTATATCTCTGCCAAACAGACTCCCCGGAGGTTGAGCTTTCAGAAGCTAGTTTAACTCTAAGGGAGGAAGCAGCAGAATGTGCCTCTCACATCTAGCCTGTAGGAATTCAGGTTGGCAAGTTCTATGGGGAAGCCCATTGCTGCCTATGGTGGAAACGGCGTGGGAGATTTCAGTTTCAAAATCTCTGTGAAAAAGCGTCAGAGAAGCTTCTCCGTTTAGAATCCAGCATATCTCACAGAACCGAAGAAATGTTCGTTAGAAGGGAGCTAGAGCTGCAAGCAGTTTGGTTAGGGAAATTAGACGCGAAATGAAACTGCAAATGCCTTCCAACAGGCTTGGAAAAGTGTGTTCTATATCTCTGCCAAACACACTCCCCGGAGGTTGAGCTTTCAGAAGCAAGTTTAACTCTAAGGGAGGAAGCAGCAGAATGTGCCTCTCACATCTAGCCTGTAGGAATTCAGGTTGGCAAGTTCTATGGGGAAGCCCATTGGTGCCTTCGTTGGAAACGGGTTTGGAAATTTCAGTTTCAAAATCTCTGTGAAAAAGTGTCAGAGAAGCTTTCCCGTTTAGAATCCAGCATATCTCACTGAACCGAAGAAGTGGTAGTTAGAAGGGAGTTAGAGCTGCAAGCAGTTTGGTTTGGGAAATTAGACGCGAAATGAAACTGCAAATGCCTTCCAGCAGGCTTGGCAAAGTGTGTTCTATATCTCTGCCAAACAGACTCCCCGGAGGTTGAGCTTTCAGAAGCTAGTTTAACTCTAAGGGAGGAAGCAGCAGAATGTGCCTCTCACATCTAGCCTGTAGGAATTCAGGTTGGCAAGTTCTATGGGGAAGCCCATTGCTGCCTATGGTGGAAACGGCGTGGGAGATTTCAGTTACAAAATCTCTGTGAAAAAGCGTCAGAGAAGCTTCTCCGTTTAGAATCCAGCATATCTCACAGAACCGAAGAAATGTTAGTTAGAAGGGAGCTAGAGCTGCAAGCAGTTTGGTTAGGGAAATTAGACGCGAAATGAAACTGCAAATGCCTTCCAACAGGCTTGGAAAAGTGTGTTCTATATCTCTGCCAAACACACTCCCCGGAGGTTGAGCTTTCAGAAGCAAGTTTAACTCTAAGGGAGGAAGCAGCAGAATGTGCCTCTCACATCTAGCCTGTAGGAATTCAGGTTGGCAAGTTCTATGGGGAAGCCCATTGGCGCCTTCGTTGGAAACGGGTTTGGAAATTTCAGTTTCAAAATCTCTGTGAAAAAGCGTCAGAGAAGCTTCCCCGTTTAGAATCCAGCATATCTCACTGAACCGAAGAAGTGGTAGTTAGAAGGGAGTTAGAGCTGCAAGCAGTTTGGTTTGGGAAATTAGACGCGAAATGAAACTGCAAATGCCTTCCAACAGGCTTGGAAAAGTGTGTTCTATATCTCTGCCATACAGACTCCCCGGAGGTTGAGCTTTCAGAAGCTAGTTTAACTCTAAGGGAGGAAGCAGCAGAATGTGCTTCTCACATCTAGCCTGTAGGAATTCAGGTTGGCAAGTTCTATGGGGAAGCCCATTGCTGCCTATGGTGGAAACGGCATGGGAGATTTCAGTTTCAAAATCTCTGTGAAAAAGCGTCAGAGAAGCTTCTCCGTTTAGAATCCAGCATATCTCACTGAACCGAAGAAGTGGTAGTTAGAAGGGAGTTAGAGCTGCAAGCAGTTTGGTTTTGGAAATTAGACGCGAAATGACACTGCAAAGGCCTTCCAACAGGCTTGGAAAAGTGTGTTCTATATCTCTGCCAAACAGACTCCCCGGAGGTTGAGCTTTCAGAAGCAAGTTTAACTCTAAGGGAGGAAGCAGCAGAATGTGCCTCTCACATCTAGCCTGTAGGAATTCAGGTTGGCAAGTTCTATGGGGAAGCCCATTGCTGCCTATGGTGGAAACGGCATGGGAGATTTCAGTTTCAAAATCTCTGTGAAAAAGCGTCAGAGAAGCTTCTCCGTTTAGAATCCAGCATATCTCACTGAACCGAAGAAGTGGTAGTTAGAAGGGAGTTAGAGCAGCAAGCAGTTTGGTTTGCGAAATTAGACCCGAAATGACACTGCAAAGGCCTTCCAACAGGCTTGGAAAAGTGTGTTCTATATCTCTGCCAAACAGACTCCCCGGAGGTTGAGCTTTCAGAAGCAAGTTTAACTCTTAGGGTGGAAGCAGCAGAATGTGCCTCTCACATCTAGCCTGTAGGAATTCAGGTTGGCAAGTTCTATGGGGAAGCCCATTGCTGCCTATGGTGGAAACGGCATGAGAGATTTCAGTTTCAAAATCTCTGTGAAAAAGCGTCAGGGAAGCTTCTCCGTTTAGAATCCAGCATATCTCACTGAACCGAAGAAGTGGTAGTTAGAAGGGAGTTAGAGCTGCAAGCAGTTTGGTTTGGGAACTTAGACGCGAAATGACACTGCAAATGCCTTCCAACAGGCTTGGAAAAGTGTGTTCTATATCTCTGCCAAACAGACTCCCCGGAGGTTGAGCTTTCAGAAGCAAGTTTAACTCTAAGGGAGGAAGCAGCAGAATGTGCCTCTCACATCTAGACTGTAGGAATTCAGGTTGTCAAGTTCTATGGGGAAGCCCATTGGCGCCTTCGTTGGAAACGGGTTTGGAAATTTCAGTTTCAAAATCTCTGTGAAAAAGCGTCAGAGAAGCTTCCCCGTTTAGAATCCAGCATATCTCACTGAACCGAAGAAGTGGTAGTTAGAAGGGAGTTAGAGCTGCAAGCAGTTTGGTTTGGGAAATTAGACGCGAAATGACACTGCAAAGGCCTTCCAACAGGCTTGGAAAAGTGTATTCTATATCTCTGCCAAACAGACTCCCCGGAGGTTGAGCTTTCAGAAGCAAGCTTAACTCTTGGGGAGGAAGCAGCAGAATGTGCCTCTCACATCTAGCCTGTAGGAATTCAGGTTGGCAATTTCTATGGGGAAGCCCATTGCTGCCTATGGTGGAAACGGCATGGGAGATTTCAGTTTCAAAATCTCTGTGAAAAAGCGTCAGAGAAGCTTCTCCGTTTAGAATCCAGCATATCTCACTGAACCGAAGAAGTGGTAGTTAGAAGGGAGTTAGAGCTGCAAGCAGTTTGGTTTGGGAAATTAGACGCGAAATGACACTGCAAATGCCTTCCAACAGGGTTGGAAAAGTGTGTTCTATATCTCTGCCAAACAGACTCCCCGGAGGTTGAGCTTTCAGAAGCAAGTTTAACTCTAAGGGAGGAAGCAGCAGAATGTGCCTCTCACATCTAGCCTGTAGGAATTCAGGTTGGCAAGTTCTATGGGGAAGCCCATTGCTGCCTATGGTGGAAACGGCATGGGAGATTTCAGTTTCAAAATCTCTGTGAAAAAGCGTCAGAGAAGCTTCTCCGTTTAGAATCCAGCATATCTCACTGAACCGAAGAAGTGGTAGTTAGAAGGGAGTTAGAGCAGCAAGCAGTTTGGTTTGCGAAATTAGACCCGAAATGACACTGCAAAGGCCTTCCAACAGGCTTGGAAAAGTGTGTTCTATATCTCTGCCTAACAGACTCCCCGGAGGTTGAGCTTTCAGAAGCTAGTTTAACTCTAAGGGAGGAAGCAGCAGAATGTGCTTCTCACATCTAGCCTGTAGGAATTCAGGTTGGCAAGTTCTATGGGGAAGCCCATTGCTGCCTATGGTGGAAACGGCATGGGAGATTTCAGTTTCAAAATCTCTGTGAAAAAGCGTCAGAGAAGCTTCTCCGTTTAGAATCCAGCATATCTCACTGAACCGAAGAAGTGGTAGTTAGAAGGGAGTTAGAGCTGCAAGCAGTTTGGTTTTGGAAATTAGACGCGAAATGACACTGCAAATGCCTTCCAACAGGCTTGGAAAAGTGTGTTCTATATCTCTGCCAAACACACTCCCCGGAGGTTGAGCTTTCAGAAGCAAGTTTAACTCTAAGGGAGGAAGCAGCAGAATGTGCCTCTCACATCTAGCCTGTAGGAATTCAGGGTGGCAAGTTCTATGGGGAAGCCCATTGCTGCCTATGGTGGAAACGGCATGAGAGATTTCAGTTTCAAAATCTCAGTGAAAAAGCGTCAGAGAAGCTTCTCCGTTTAGAATCCAGCATATCTCACTGAACCGAAGAAGGGGTAGTTAGAAGGGAGTTAGAGCTGCAGCAGTTTGGTTTGGGAAATTAGACGCGAAACGAAACTGCAAATGCCTTCCGCAGGCTTGGCAAAGTGTGTTCTATATCTCTGCCAAACAGACTCCCCGGAGGTTGAGCTTTCAGAAGCTAGTTTAACTCTAAGGGAGGAAGCAGCAGAATGTGCCTCTCACATCTAGCCTGTAGGAATTCAGGTTGGCAAGTTCTATGGGGAAGCCCATTGCTGCCTATGGTGGAAACGGCGTGGGAGATTTCAGTTTCAAAATCTCTGTGAAAAAGCGTCAGAGAAGCTTCTCCGTTTAGAATCCAGCATATCTCACAGAACCGAAGAAACGTTCGTTAGAAGGGAACTAGAGCTGCAAGCAGTTTGGTTAGGGAAATTAGACGCGAAATGAAACTGCAAATGCCTTCCAACAGGCTTGAAAAAGTGTGTTCTATATCTCTGCCAAACACACTCCCCGGAGGTTGAGCTTTCAGAAGCAAGTTTAACTCTAAGGGAGGAAGCAACAGAATGTGCCTCTCACATCTAGCCTGTAGGAATTCAGGTTGGCAAGTTCTATGGGGAAGCCCTTTGGTGCCTTCGTTGGAAACGGGTTTGGAAATTTCAGTTTCAAAATCTCTGTGAAAAAGTGTCAGAGAAGCTTTCCCGTTTAGAATCCAGCATATCTCACTGAACCGAAGAAGTGGTAGTTAGAAGGGAGTTAGAGCTGCAAGCAGTTTGGTTTGGGAAATTAGACGCGAAATGAAACTGCAAATGCCTTCCAGCAGGCTTGGCAAAGTGTGTTCTATATCTCTGCCAAACAGACTCCCCGGAGGTTGAGCTTTCAGAAGCTAGTTTAACTCTAAGGGAGGAAGCAGCAGAATGTGCCTCTCACATCTAGCCTGTAGGAATTCAGGTTGGCAAGTTCTATGGGGAAGCCCATTGCTGCCTATGGTGGAAACGGCGTGGGAGATTTCAGTTTCAAAATCTCTGTGAAAAAGCGTCAGAGAAGCTTCTCCGTTTAGAATCCAGCATATCTCACAGAACCGAAGAAATGTTCGTTAGAAGGGAGCTAGAGCTGCAAGCAGTTTGGTTAGGGAAATTAGACGCGAAATGAAACTGCAAATGCCTTCCAACAGGCTTGGAAAAGTGTGTTCTATATCTCTGCCAAACACACTCCCCGGAGGTTGAGCTTTCAGAAGCAAGTTTAACTCTAAGGGAGGAAGCAGCAGAATGTGCCTCTCACATCTAGCCTGTAGGAATTCAGGTTGGCAAGTTCTATGGGGAAGCCCATTGGTGCCTTCGTTGGAAACGGGTTTGGAAATTTCAGTTTCAAAATCTCTGTGAAAAAGTGTCAGAGAAGCTTTCCCGTTTAGAATCCAGCATATCTCACTGAACCGAAGAAGTGGTAGTTAGAAGGGAGTTAGAGCTGCAAGCAGTTTGGTTTGGGAAATTAGACGCGAAATGAAACTGCAAATGCCTTCCAGCAGGCTTGGCAAAGTGTGTTCTATATCTCTGCCAAACAGACTCCCCGGAGGTTGAGCTTTCAGAAGCTAGTTTAACTCTAAGGGAGGAAGCAGCAGAATGTGCCTCTCACATCTAGCCTGTAGGAATTCAGGTTGGCAAGTTCTATGGGGAAGCCCATTGCTGCCTATGGTGGAAACGGCGTGGGAGATTTCAGTTACAAAATCTCTGTGAAAAAGCGTCAGAGAAGCTTCTCCGTTTAGAATCCAGCATATCTCACAGAACCGAAGAAATGTTAGTTAGAAGGGAGCTAGAGCTGCAAGCAGTTTGGTTAGGGAAATTAGACGCGAAATGAAACTGCAAATGCCTTCCAACAGGCTTGGAAAAGTGTGTTCTATATCTCTGCCAAACACACTCCCCGGAGGTTGAGCTTTCAGAAGCAAGTTTAACTCTAAGGGAGGAAGCAGCAGAATGTGCCTCTCACATCTAGCCTGTAGGAATTCAGGTTGGCAAGTTCTATGGGGAAGCCCATTGGCGCCTTCGTTGGAAACGGGTTTGGAAATTTCAGTTTCAAAATCTCTGTGAAAAAGCGTCAGAGAAGCTTCCCCGTTTAGAATCCAGCATATCTCACTGAACCGAAGAAGTGGTAGTTAGAAGGGAGTTAGAGCTGCAAGCAGTTTGGTTTGGGAAATTAGACGCGAAATGAAACTGCAAATGCCTTCCAACAGGCTTGGAAAAGTGTGTTCTATATCTCTGCCATACAGACTCCCCGGAGGTTGAGCTTTCAGAAGCTAGTTTAACTCTAAGGGAGGAAGCAGCAGAATGTGCTTCTCACATCTAGCCTGTAGGAATTCAGGTTGGCAAGTTCTATGGGGAAGCCCATTGCTGCCTATGGTGGAAACGGCATGGGAGATTTCAGTTTCAAAATCTCTGTGAAAAAGCGTCAGAGAAGCTTCTCCGTTTAGAATCCAGCATATCTCACTGAACCGAAGAAGTGGTAGTTAGAAGGGAGTTAGAGCTGCAAGCAGTTTGGTTTTGGAAATTAGACGCGAAATGACACTGCAAAGGCCTTCCAACAGGCTTGGAAAAGTGTGTTCTATATCTCTGCCAAACACACTCCCCGGAGGTTGAGCTTTCAGAAGCAAGTTTAACTCTAAGGGAGGAAGCAGCAGAATGTGCCTCTCACATCTAGCCTGTAGGAATTCAGGTTCGCTAGTTCTATGGGGAAGCCCATTGGCGCCTTCGTTGGAAACGGGTTTGGAAATTTCAGTTTCAAAATCTCTGTGAAAAAGCGTCAGAGAAGCTTCCCCGTTTAGAATCCAGCATATCTCACTGAACCGAAGAAGTGGTAGTTAGAAGGGAGTTAGAGCTGCAAGCAGTTTGGTTTGGGAAATTAGACGCGAAATGACACTGCAAATGCCTTCCACCAGGCTTGGAAAAGTGTGTTCTATATCTCTGCCAAACAGACTCCCCGGAGGTTGAGCTTTCAGAAGCAAGTTTAACTCTAAGGGAGGAAGCAGCAGAATGTGCCTCTCACATCTAGCCTGTAGGAATTCAGGTTGGCAATTTCTATGGGGAAGCCCATTGCTGCCTATGGTGGAAACGGCATGGGAGATTTCAGTTTCAAAATCTCTGTGAAAAAGCGTCAGAGAAGCTTCTCCGTTTAGAATCCAGCATATCTCACTGAACCGAAGAAGTGGTAGTTAGAAGGGAGTTAGAGCAGCAAGCAGTTTGGTTTGCGAAATTAGACCCGAAATGACACTGCAAAGGCCTTCCAACAGGCTTGGAAAAGTGTGTTCTATATCTCTGCCAAACAGACTCCCCGGAGGTTGAGCTTTCAGAAGCAAGTTTAACTCTAAGGGAGGAAGCAGCAGAATGTGCCTCTCACATCTAGACTGTAGGAATTCAGGTTGTCAAGTTCTATGGGGAAGCCCATTGGCGCCTTCGTTGGAAACGGGTTTGGAAATTTCAGTTTCAAAATCTCTGTGAAAAAGCGTCAGAGAAGCTTCCCCGTTTAGAATCCAGCATATCTCACTGAACCGAAGAAGTGGTAGTTAGAAGGGAGTTAGAGCTGCAAGCAGTTTGGTTTGGGAAATTAGACGCGAAATGACACTGCAAATGCCTTCCACCAGGCTTGGAAAAGTGTGTTCTATATCTCTGCCAAACAGACTCCCCGGAGGTTGAGCTTTCAGAAGCAAGTTTAACTCTAAGGGAGGAAGCAGCAGAATGTGCCTCTCACATCTAGCCTGTAGGAATTCAGGTTGGCAATTTCTATGGGGAAGCCCATTGCTGCCTATGGTGGAAACGGCATGGGAGATTTCAGTTTCAAAATCTCTGTGAAAAAGCGTCAGAGAAGCTTCTCCGTTTAGAATCCAGCATATCTCACAGAACCGAAGAAATGTTCGTTAGAAGGGAGCTAGAGCTGCAAGCAGTTTGGTTAGGGAAATTAGACGCGAAATGAAACTGCAAATGCCTTCCAACAGGCTTGGAAAAGTGTGTTCTATATCTCTGCCAAACACACTCCCCGGAGGTTGAGCTTTCAGAAGCAAGTTTAACTCTAAGGGAGGAAGCAGCAGAATGTGCCTCTCACATCTAGCCTGTAGGAATTCAGGTTGGCAAGTTCTATGGGGAAGCCCATTGGTGCCTTCGTTGGAAACGGGTTTGGAAATTTCAGTTTCAAAATCTCTGTGAAAAAGTGTCAGAGAAGCTTTCCCGTTTAGAATCCAGCATATCTCACTGAACCGAAGAAGTGGTAGTTAGAAGGGAGTTAGAGCTGCAAGCAGTTTGGTTTGGGAAATTAGACGCGAAATGAAACTGCAAATGCCTTCCAGCAGGCTTGGCAAAGTGTGTTCTATATCTCTGCCAACAGACTCCCCGGAGGTTGAGCTTTCAGAAGCTAGTTTAACTCTAAGGGAGGAAGCAGCAGAATGTGCCTCTCACATCTAGCCTGTAGGAATTCAGGTTGGCAAGTTCTATGGGGAAGCCCATTGCTGCCTATGGTGGAAACGGCGTGGGAGATTTCAGTTACAAAATCTCTGTGAAAAAGCGTCAGAGAAGCTTCTCCGTTTAGAATCCAGCATATCTCACAGAACCGAAGAAATGTTAGTTAGAAGGGAGCTAGAGCTGCAAGCAGTTTGGTTAGGGAAATTAGACGCGAAATGAAACTGCAAATGCCTTCCAACAGGCTTGGAAAAGTGTGTTCTATATCTCTGCCAAACACACTCCCCGGAGGTTGAGCTTTCAGAAGCAAGTTTAACTCTAAGGGAGGAAGCAGCAGAATGTGCCTCTCACATCTAGCCTGTAGGAATTCAGGTTGGCAAGTTCTATGGGGAAGCCCATTGGCGCCTTCGTTGGAAACGGGTTTGGAAATTTCAGTTTCAAAATCTCTGTGAAAAAGCGTCAGAGAAGCTTCCCCGTTTAGAATCCAGCATATCTCACTGAACCGAAGAAGTGGTAGTTAGAAGGGAGTTAGAGCTGCAAGCAGTTTGGTTTGGGAAATTAGACGCGAAATGAAACTGCAAATGCCTTCCAACAGGCTTGGAAAAGTGTGTTCTATATCTCTGCCATACAGACTCCCCGGAGGTTGAGCTTTCAGAAGCTAGTTTAACTCTAAGGGAGGAAGCAGCAGAATGTGCTTCTCACATCTAGCCTGTAGGAATTCAGGTTGGCAAGTTCTATGGGGAAGCCCATTGCTGCCTATGGTGGAAACGGCATGGGAGATTTCAGTTTCAAAATCTCTGTGAAAAAGCGTCAGAGAAGCTTCTCCGTTTAGAATCCAGCATATCTCACTGAACCGAAGAAGTGGTAGTTAGAAGGGAGTTAGAGCTGCAAGCAGTTTGGTTTTGGATATTAGACGCGAAATGACACTGCAAAGGCCTTCCAACAGGCTTGGAAAAGTGTGTTCTATATCTCTGCCAAACAGACTCCCCGGAGGTTGAGCTTTCAGAAGCAAGTTTAACTCTAAGGGAGGAAGCAGCAGAATGTGCCTCTCACATCTAGCCTGTAGGAATTCAGGTTGGCAAGTTCTATGGGGAAGCCCATTGCTGCCTATGGTGGAAACGGCATGGGAGATTTCAGTTTCAAAATCTCTGTGAAAAAGCGTCAGAGAAGCTTCTCCGTTTAGAATCCAGCATATCTCACTGAACCGAAGAAGTGGTAGTTAGAAGGGAGTTAGAGCAGCAAGCAGTTTGGTTTGCGAAATTAGACCCGAAATGACACTGCAAAGGCCTTCCAACAGGCTTGGAAAAGTGTGTTCTATATCTCTGCCAAACAGACTCCCCGGAGGTTGAGCTTTCAGAAGCAAGTTTAACTCTTAGGGTGGAAGCAGCAGAATGTGCCTCTCACATCTAGCCTGTAGGAATTCAGGTTGGCAATTTCTATGGGGAAGCCCATTGCTGCCTATGGTGGAAACGGCATGGGAGATTTCAGTTTCAAAATCTCTGTGAAAAAGCGTCAGAGAAGCTTCTCCGTTTAGAATCCAGCATATCTCACTGAACCGAAGAAGTGGTAGTTAGAAGGGAGTTAGAGCTGCAAGCAGTTTGGTTTGGGAAATTAGACGCGAAATGACACTGCAAATGCCTTCCAACAGGCTTGGAAAAGTGTGTTCTATATCTCTGCCAAACAGACTCCCCGGAGGTTGAGCTTTCAGAAGCAAGTTTAACTCTAAGGGAGGAAGCAGAAGAATGTGCCTCTCACATCTAGACTGTAGGAATTCAGGTTGTCAAGTTCTATGGGGAAGCCCATTGGCGCCTTCGTTGGAAACGGGTTTGGAAATTTCAGTTTCAAAATCTCTGTGAAAAAGCGTCAGAGAAGCTTCCCCGTTTAGAATCCAGCATATCTCACTGAACCGAAGAAGTGGTAGTTAGAAGGGAGTTAGAGCTGCAAGCAGTTTGGTTTGGGAAATTAGACGCGAAATGACACTGCAAAGGCCTTCCAACAGGCTTGGAAAAGTGTATTCTATATCTCTGCCAAACAGACTCCCCGGAGGTTGAGCTTTCAGAAGCAAGCTTAACTCTTGGGGAGGAAGCAGCAGAATGTGCCTCTCACATCTAGCCTGTAGGAATTCAGGTTGGCAATTTCTATGGGGAAGCCCATTGCTGCCTATGGTGGAAACGGCATGGGAGATTTCAGTTTCAAAATCTCTGTGAAAAAGCGTCAGAGAAGCTTCTCCGTTTAGAATCCAGCATATCTCACTGAACCGAAGAAGTGGTAGTTAGAAGGGAGTTAGAGCTGCAAGCAGTTTGGTTTTGGAAATTAGACGCGAAATGACACTGCAAAGGCCTTCCAACAGGCTTGGAAAAGTGTGTTCTATATCTCTGCCAAACAGACTCCCCGGAGGTTGAGCTTTCAGAAGCAAGTTTAACTCTAAGGGAGGAAGCAGCAGTATGTGCCTCTCACATCTAGCCTGTAGGAATTCAGGTTCGCTAGTTCTATGGGGAAGCCCATTGGCGCCTTCGTTGGAAACGGGTTTGGAAATTTCAGTTTCAAAATCTCTGTGAAAAAGCGTCAGAGAAGCTTCCCCGTTTAGAATCCAGCATATCTCACTGAACCGAAGAAGTGGTAGTTAGAAGGGAGTTAGAGCTGCAAGCAGTTTGGTTTGGGAAATTAGACGCGAAATGACACTGCAAATGCCTTCCACCAGGCTTGGAAAAGTGTGTTCTATATCTCTGCCAAACAGACTCCCCGGAGGTTGAGCTTTCAGAAGCAAGTTTAACTCTAAGGGAGGAAGCAGCAGAATGTGCCTCTCACATCTAGCCTGTAGGAATTCAGGTTGGCAAGTTCTATGGGGAAGCCCATTGCTGCCTATGGTGGAAACGGCATGGGAGATTTCAGTTTCAAAATCTCTGTGAAAAAGCGTCAGAGAAGCTTCTCCGTTTAGAATCCAGCATATCTCACTGAACCGAAGAAGTGGTAGTTAGAAGGGAGTTAGAGCAGCAAGCAGTTTGGTTTGCGAAATTAGACTCGAAATGACACTGCAAAGGCCTTCCAACAGGCTTGGAAAAGTGTGTTCTATATCTCTGCCAAACAGACTCCCCGGAGGTTGAGCTTTCAGAAGCAAGTTTAACTCTTAGGGTGGAAGCAGCAGAATGTGCCTCTCACATCTAGCCTGTAGGAATTCAGGTTGGCAAGTTCTATGGGGAAGCCCATTGCTGCCTATGGTGGAAACGGCATGAGAGATTTCAGTTTCAAAATCTCTGTGAAAAAGCGTCAGGGAAGCTTCTCCGTTTAGAATCCAGCATATCTCACTGAACCGAAGAAGTGGTAGTTAGAAGGGAGTTAGAGCTGCAAGCAGTTTGGTTTGGGAAATTAGACGCGAAATGACACTGCAAATGCCTTCCAACAGGCTTGGAAAAGTGTGTTCTATATCTCTGCCAAACAGACTCCCCGGAGGTTGAGCTTTCAGAAGCAAGTTTAACTCTAAGGGAGGAAGCAGCAGAATGTGCCTCTCACATCTAGACTGTAGGAATTCAGGTTGTCAAGTTCTATGGGGAAGCCCATTGGCGCCTTCGTTGGAAACGGGTTTGGAAATTTCAGTTTCAAAATCTCTGTGAAAAAGCGTCAGAGAAGCTTCCCCGTTTAGAATCCAGCATATCTCACTGAACCGAAGAAGTGGTAGTTAGAAGGGAGTTAGAGCTGCAAGCAGTTTGGTTTGGGAAATTAGACGCGAAATGACACTGCAAAGGCCTTCCAACAGGCTTGGAAAAGTGTATTCTATATCTCTGCCAAACAGACTCCCCGGAGGTTGAGCTTTCAGAAGCAAGCTTAACTCTTGGGGAGGAAGCAGCAGAATGTGCCTCTCACATCTAGCCTGTAGGAATTCAGGTTGGCAATTTCTATGGGGAAGCCCATTGCTGCCTATGGTGGAAACGGCATGGGAGATTTCAGTTTCAAAATCTCTGTGAAAAAGCGTCAGAGAAGCTTCTCCGTTTAGAATCCAGCATATCTCACTGAACCGAAGAAGTGGTAGTTAGAAGGGAGTTAGAGCTGCAAGCAGTTTGGTTTTGGAAATTAGACGCGAAATTACACTGCAAAGGCCTTCCAACAGGCTTGGAAAAGTGTGTTCTATATCTCTGCCAAACAGACTCCCCGGAGGTTGAGCTTTCAGAAGCAAGTTTAACTCTAAGGGAGGAAGCAGCAGAATGTGCCTCTCACATCTAGCCTGTAGGAATTCAGGTTCGCTAGTTCTATGGGGAAGCCCATTGGCGCCTTCGTTGGAAACGGGTTTGGAAATTTCAGTTTCAAAATCTCTGTGAAAAAGCGTCAGAGAAGCTTCCCCGTTTAGAATCCAGCATATCTCACTGAACCGAAGAAGTGGTAGTTAGAAGGGAGTTAGAGCTGCAAGCAGTTTGGTTTGGGAAATTAGACGCGAACTGACACTGCAAAGGCCTTCCAACAGGCTTGGAAAAGTGTATTCTATATCTCTGCGAAACAGACTCCCCGGAGGTTGAGCTTTCAGAAGCAAGCTTAACTCTTGGGGAGGAAGCAGCAGAATGTGCCTCTCACATCTAGCCTGTAGGAATTCAGGTTGGCAATTTCTATGGGGAAGCCCATTGCTGCCTATGGTGGAAACGGCATGGGAGATTTCAGTTTCAAAATCTCTGTGAAAAAGCGTCAGAGAAGCTTCTCCGTTTAGAATCCAGCATATCTCACTGAACCGAAGAAGTGGTAGTTAGAAGGGAGTTAGAGCTGCAAGCAGTTTGGTTTGGGAAATTAGACGCGAAATGACACTGCAAATGCCTTCCAACAGGCTTGGAAAAGTGTGTTCTATATCTCTGCCAAACAGACTCCCCGGAGGTTGAGCTTTCAGAAGCAAGTTTAACTCTAAGGGAGGAAGCAGCAGAATGTGCCTCTCACATCTAGACTGTAGGAATTCAGGTTGTCAAGTTCTATGGGGAAGCCCATTGGCGCCTTCGTTGGAAACGGGTTTGGAAATTTCAGTTTCAAAATCTCTGTGAAAAAGCGTCAGAGAAGCTTCCCCGTTTAGAATCCAGCATATCTCACTGAACCGAAGAAGTGGTAGTTAGAAGGGAGTTAGAGCTGCAAGCAGTTTGGTTTGGGAAATTAGACGCGAAATGACACTGCAAAGGCCTTCCAACAGGCTTGGAAAAGTGTATTCTATATCTCTGCCAAACAGACTCCCCGGAGGTTGAGCTTTCAGAAGCAAGCTTAACTCTTGGGGAGGAAGCAGCAGAATGTGCCTCTCACATCTAGCCTGTAGGAATTCAGGTTGGCAATTTCTATGGGGAAGCCCATTGCTGCCTATGGTGGAAACGGCATGGGAGATTTCAGTTTCAAAATCTCTGTGAAAAAGCGTCAGAGAAGCTTCTCCGTTTAGAATCCAGCATATCTCACTGAACCGAAGAAGTGGTAGTTAGAAGGGAGTTAGAGCTGCAAGCAGTTTGGTTTGGGAAATTAGACGCGAAATGAAACTGCAAATGCCTTCCACCAGGCTTGGAAAAGTGTGTTCTATATCTCTGCCAAACAGACTCCCCGGAGGTTGAGCTTTCAGAAGCAAGTTTAACTCTAAGGGAGGAAGCAGCAGAATGTGCCTCTCACATCTAGCCTGTAGGAATTCAGGTTCGCTAGTTCTATGGGGAAGCCCATTGGCGCCTTCGTTGGAAACGGGTTTGGAAATTTCAGTTTCAAAATCTCTGTGAAAAAGCGTCAGAGAAGCTTCCCCGTTTAGAATCCAGCATATCTCACTGAACCGAAGAAGTGGTAGTTAGAAGGGAGTTAGAGCTGTAAGCAGTTTGGTTTGGGAAATTAGACGCGAAATGACACTGCAAATGCCTTCCACCAGGCTTGGAAAAGTGTGTTCTATATCTCTGCCAAACAGACTCCCCGGAGGTTGAGCTTTCAGAAGCAAGTTTAACTCTAAGGGAGGAAGCAGCAGAATGTGCCTCTCACATCTAGCCTGTAGGAATTCAGGTTGGCAATTTCTATGGGGAAGCCCATTGCTGCCTATGGTGGAAACGGCATGGGAGATTTCAGTTTCAAAATCTCTGTGAAAAAGCGTCAGAGAAGCTTCTCCGTTTAGAATCCAGCATATCTCACAGAACCGAAGAAATGTTCGTTAGAAGGGAGCTAGAGCTGCAAGCAGTTTGGTTAGGGAAATTAGACGCGAAATGAAACTGCAAATGCCTTCCAACAGGCTTGGAAAAGTGTGTTCTATATCTCTGCCAAACACACTCCCCGGAGGTTGAGCTTTCAGAAGCAAGTTTAACTCTAAGGGAGGAAGCAGCAGAATGTGCCTCTCACATCTAGCCTGTAGGAATTCAGGTTGGCAAGTTCTATGGGGAAGCCCATTGGTGCCTTCGTTGGAAACGGGTTTGGAAATTTCAGTTTCAAAATCTCTGTGAAAAAGTGTCAGAGAAGCTTTCCCGTTTAGAATCCAGCATATCTCACTGAACCGAAGAAGTGGTAGTTAGAAGGGAGTTAGAGCTGCAAGCAGTTTGGTTTGGGAAATTAGACGCGAAATGAAACTGCAAATGCCTTCCAGCAGGCTTGGCAAAGTGTGTTCTATATCTCTGCCAAACAGACTCCCCGGAGGTTGAGCTTTCAGAAGCTAGTTTAACTCTAAGGGAGGAAGCAGCAGAATGTGCCTCTCACATCTAGCCTGTAGGAATTCAGGTTGGCAAGTTCTATGGGGAAGCCCATTGCTGCCTATGGTGGAAACGGCGTGGGAGATTTCAGTTACAAAATCTCTGTGAAAAAGCGTCAGAGAAGCTTCTCCGTTTAGAATCCAGCATATCTCACAGAACCGAAGAAATGTTAGTTAGAAGGGAGCTAGAGCTGCAAGCAGTTTGGTTAGGGAAATTAGACGCGAAATGAAACTGCAAATGCCTTCCAACAGGCTTGGAAAAGTGTGTTCTATATCTCTGCCAAACACACTCCCCGGAGGTTGAGCTTTCAGAAGCAAGTTTAACTCTAAGGGAGGAAGCAGCAGAATGTGCCTCTCACATCTAGCCTGTAGGAATTCAGGTTGGCAAGTTCTATGGGGAAGCCCATTGGCGCCTTCGTTGGAAACGGGTTTGGAAATTTCAGTTTCAAAATCTCTGTGAAAAAGCGTCAGAGAAGCTTCCCCGTTTAGAATCCAGCATATCTCACTGAACCGAAGAAGTGGTAGTTAGAAGGGAGTTAGAGCTGCAAGCAGTTTGGTTTGGGAAATTAGACGCGAAATGACACTGCAAATGCCTTCCAACAGGCTTGGAAAAGTGTGTTCTATATCTCTGCCAAACAGACTCCCCGGAGGTTGAGCTTTCAGAAGCAAGTTTAACTCTAAGGGAGGAAGCAGCAGAATGTGCCTCTCACATCTAGACTGTAGGAATTCAAGTTGTCAAGTTCTATGGGGAAGCCCATTGCTGCCTATGGTGGAAACGGCATGGGAGATTTCAGTTTCAAAATCTCTGTGAAAAAGCGTCAGAGAAGCTTCTCCGTTTAGAATCCAGCATATCTCACTGAACCGAAGAAGTGGTAGTTAGAAGGGAGTTAGAGCTGCAAGCAGTTTGGTTTTGGAAATTAGACGCGAAATGACACTGCAAAGGCCTTCCAACAGGCTTGGAAAAGTGTGTTCTATATCTCTGCCAAACACACTCCCCGGAGGTTGAGCTTTCAGAAGCAAGTTTAACTCTAAGGGAGGAAGCAGCAGAATGTGCCTCTCACATCTAGCCTGTAGGAATTCAGGTTCGCTAGTTCTATGGGGAAGCCCATTGGCGCCTTCGTTGGAAACGGGTTTGGAAATTTCAGTTTCAAAATCTCTGTGAAAAAGCGTCAGAGAAGCTTCCCCGTTTAGAATCCAGCATATCTCACTGAACCGAAGAAGTGGTAGTTAGAAGGGAGTTAGAGCTGCAAGCAGTTTGGTTTGGGAAATTAGACGCGAAATGACACTGCAAATGCCTTCCACCAGGCTTGGAAAAGTGTGTTCTATATCTCTGCCAAACAGACTCCCCGGAGGTTGAGCTTTCAGAAGCAAGTTTAACTCTAAGGGAGGAAGCAGCAGAATGTGCCTCTCACATCTAGCCTGTAGGAATTCAGGTTGGCAATTTCTATGGGGAAGCCCATTGCTGCCTATGGTGGAAACGGCATGGGAGATTTCAGTTTCAAAATCTCTGTGAAAAAGCGTCAGAGAAGCTTCTCCGTTTAGAATCCAGCATATCTCACTGAACCGAAGAAGTGGTAGTTAGAAGGGAGTTAGAGCAGCAAGCAGTTTGGTTTGCGAAATTAGACCCGAAATGACACTGCAAAGGCCTTCCAACAGGCTTGGAAAAGTGTGTTCTATATCTCTGCCAAACAGACTCCCCGGAGGTTGAGCTTTCAGAAGCAAGTTTAACTCTAAGGGAGGAAGCAGCAGAATGTGCCTCTCACATCTAGACTGTAGGAATTCAGGTTGTCAAGTTCTATGGGGAAGCCCATTGGCGCCTTCGTTGGAAACGGGTTTGGAAATTTCAGTTTCAAAATCTCTGTGAAAAAGCGTCAGAGAAGCTTCCCCGTTTAGAATCCAGCATATCTCACTGAACCGAAGAAGTGGTAGTTAGAAGGGAGTTAGAGCTGCAAGCAGTTTGGTTTGGGAAATTAGACGCGAAATGACACTGCAAATGCCTTCCACCAGGCTTGGAAAAGTGTGTTCTATATCTCTGCCAAACAGACTCCCCGGAGGTTGAGCTTTCAGAAGCAAGTTTAACTCTAAGGGAGGAAGCAGCAGAATGTGCCTCTCACATCTAGCCTGTAGGAATTCAGGTTGGCAATTTCTATGGGGAAGCCCATTGCTGCCTATGGTGGAAACGGCATGGGAGATTTCAGTTTCAAAATCTCTGTGAAAAAGCGTCAGAGAAGCTTCTCCGTTTAGAATCCAGCATATCTCACAGAACCGAAGAAATGTTCGTTAGAAGGGAGCTAGAGCTGCAAGCAGTTTGGTTAGGGAAATTAGACGCGAAATGAAACTGCAAATGCCTTCCAACAGGCTTGGAAAAGTGTGTTCTATATCTCTGCCAAACACACTCCCCGGAGGTTGAGCTTTCAGAAGCAAGTTTAACTCTAAGGGAGGAAGCAGCAGAATGTGCCTCTCACATCTAGCCTGTAGGAATTCAGGTTGGCAAGTTCTATGGGGAAGCCCATTGGTGCCTTCGTTGGAAACGGGTTTGGAAATTTCAGTTTCAAAATCTCTGTGAAAAAGTGTCAGAGAAGCTTTCCCGTTTAGAATCCAGCATATCTCACTGAACCGAAGAAGTGGTAGTTAGAAGGGAGTTAGAGCTGCAAGCAGTTTGGTTTGGGAAATTAGACGCGAAATGAAACTGCAAATGCCTTCCAGCAGGCTTGGCAAAGTGTGTTCTATATCTCTGCCAACAGACTCCCCGGAGGTTGAGCTTTCAGAAGCTAGTTTAACTCTAAGGGAGGAAGCAGCAGAATGTGCCTCTCACATCTAGCCTGTAGGAATTCAGGTTGGCAAGTTCTATGGGGAAGCCCATTGCTGCCTATGGTGGAAACGGCGTGGGAGATTTCAGTTACAAAATCTCTGTGAAAAAGCGTCAGAGAAGCTTCTCCGTTTAGAATCCAGCATATCTCACAGAACCGAAGAAATGTTAGTTAGAAGGGAGCTAGAGCTGCAAGCAGTTTGGTTAGGGAAATTAGACGCGAAATGAAACTGCAAATGCCTTCCAACAGGCTTGGAAAAGTGTGTTCTATATCTCTGCCAAACACACTCCCCGGAGGTTGAGCTTTCAGAAGCAAGTTTAACTCTAAGGGAGGAAGCAGCAGAATGTGCCTCTCACATCTAGCCTGTAGGAATTCAGGTTGGCAAGTTCTATGGGGAAGCCCATTGGCGCCTTCGTTGGAAACGGGTTTGGAAATTTCAGTTTCAAAATCTCTGTGAAAAAGCGTCAGAGAAGCTTCCCCGTTTAGAATCCAGCATATCTCACTGAACCGAAGAAGTGGTAGTTAGAAGGGAGTTAGAGCTGCAAGCAGTTTGGTTTGGGAAATTAGACGCGAAATGAAACTGCAAATGCCTTCCAACAGGCTTGGAAAAGTGTGTTCTATATCTCTGCCATACAGACTCCCCGGAGGTTGAGCTTTCAGAAGCTAGTTTAACTCTAAGGGAGGAAGCAGCAGAATGTGCTTCTCACATCTAGCCTGTAGGAATTCAGGTTGGCAAGTTCTATGGGGAAGCCCATTGCTGCCTATGGTGGAAACGGCATGGGAGATTTCAGTTTCAAAATCTCTGTGAAAAAGCGTCAGAGAAGCTTCTCCGTTTAGAATCCAGCATATCTCACTGAACCGAAGAAGTGGTAGTTAGAAGGGAGTTAGAGCTGCAAGCAGTTTGGTTTTGGATATTAGACGCGAAATGACACTGCAAAGGCCTTCCAACAGGCTTGGAAAAGTGTGTTCTATATCTCTGCCAAACAGACTCCCCGGAGGTTGAGCTTTCAGAAGCAAGTTTAACTCTAAGGGAGGAAGCAGCAGAATGTGCCTCTCACATCTAGCCTGTAGGAATTCAGGTTGGCAAGTTCTATGGGGAAGCCCATTGCTGCCTATGGTGGAAACGGCATGGGAGATTTCAGTTTCAAAATCTCTGTGAAAAAGCGTCAGAGAAGCTTCTCCGTTTAGAATCCAGCATATCTCACTGAACCGAAGAAGTGGTAGTTAGAAGGGAGTTAGAGCAGCAAGCAGTTTGGTTTGCGAAATTAGACCCGAAATGACACTGCAAAGGCCTTCCAACAGGCTTGGAAAAGTGTGTTCTATATCTCTGCCAAACAGACTCCCCGGAGGTTGAGCTTTCAGAAGCAAGTTTAACTCTTAGGGTGGAAGCAGCAGAATGTGCCTCTCACATCTAGCCTGTAGGAATTCAGGTTGGCAATTTCTATGGGGAAGCCCATTGCTGCCTATGGTGGAAACGGCATGGGAGATTTCAGTTTCAAAATCTCTGTGAAAAAGCGTCAGAGAAGCTTCTCCGTTTAGAATCCAGCATATCTCACTGAACCGAAGAAGTGGTAGTTAGAAGGGAGTTAGAGCTGCAAGCAGTTTGGTTTGGGAAATTAGACGCGAAATGACACTGCAAATGCCTTCCAACAGGCTTGGAAAAGTGTGTTCTATATCTCTGCCAAACAGACTCCCCGGAGGTTGAGCTTTCAGAAGCAAGTTTAACTCTAAGGGAGGAAGCAGAAGAATGTGCCTCTCACATCTAGACTGTAGGAATTCAGGTTGTCAAGTTCTATGGGGAAGCCCATTGGCGCCTTCGTTGGAAACGGGTTTGGAAATTTCAGTTTCAAAATCTCTGTGAAAAAGCGTCAGAGAAGCTTCCCCGTTTAGAATCCAGCATATCTCACTGAACCGAAGAAGTGGTAGTTAGAAGGGAGTTAGAGCTGCAAGCAGTTTGGTTTGGGAAATTAGACGCGAAATGACACTGCAAAGGCCTTCCAACAGGCTTGGAAAAGTGTATTCTATATCTCTGCCAAACAGACTCCCCGGAGGTTGAGCTTTCAGAAGCAAGCTTAACTCTTGGGGAGGAAGCAGCAGAATGTGCCTCTCACATCTAGCCTGTAGGAATTCAGGTTGGCAATTTCTATGGGGAAGCCCATTGCTGCCTATGGTGGAAACGGCATGGGAGATTTCAGTTTCAAAATCTCTGTGAAAAAGCGTCAGAGAAGCTTCTCCGTTTAGAATCCAGCATATCTCACTGAACCGAAGAAGTGGTAGTTAGAAGGGAGTTAGAGCTGCAAGCAGTTTGGTTTTGGAAATTAGACGCGAAATGACACTGCAAAGGCCTTCCAACAGGCTTGGAAAAGTGTGTTCTATATCTCTGCCAAACAGACTCCCCGGAGGTTGAGCTTTCAGAAGCAAGTTTAACTCTAAGGGAGGAAGCAGCAGTATGTGCCTCTCACATCTAGCCTGTAGGAATTCAGGTTCGCTAGTTCTATGGGGAAGCCCATTGGCGCCTTCGTTGGAAACGGGTTTGGAAATTTCAGTTTCAAAATCTCTGTGAAAAAGCGTCAGAGAAGCTTCCCCGTTTAGAATCCAGCATATCTCACTGAACCGAAGAAGTGGTAGTTAGAAGGGAGTTAGAGCTGCAAGCAGTTTGGTTTGGGAAATTAGACGCGAAATGACACTGCAAATGCCTTCCACCAGGCTTGGAAAAGTGTGTTCTATATCTCTGCCAAACAGACTCCCCGGAGGTTGAGCTTTCAGAAGCAAGTTTAACTCTAAGGGAGGAAGCAGCAGAATGTGCCTCTCACATCTAGCCTGTAGGAATTCAGGTTGGCAAGTTCTATGGGGAAGCCCATTGCTGCCTATGGTGGAAACGGCATGGGAGATTTCAGTTTCAAAATCTCTGTGAAAAAGCGTCAGAGAAGCTTCTCCGTTTAGAATCCAGCATATCTCACTGAACCGAAGAAGTGGTAGTTAGAAGGGAGTTAGAGCAGCAAGCAGTTTGGTTTGCGAAATTAGACTCGAAATGACACTGCAAAGGCCTTCCAACAGGCTTGGAAAAGTGTGTTCTATATCTCTGCCAAACAGACTCCCCGGAGGTTGAGCTTTCAGAAGCAAGTTTAACTCTTAGGGTGGAAGCAGCAGAATGTGCCTCTCACATCTAGCCTGTAGGAATTCAGGTTGGCAAGTTCTATGGGGAAGCCCATTGCTGCCTATGGTGGAAACGGCATGAGAGATTTCAGTTTCAAAATCTCTGTGAAAAAGCGTCAGGGAAGCTTCTCCGTTTAGAATCCAGCATATCTCACTGAACCGAAGAAGTGGTAGTTAGAAGGGAGTTAGAGCTGCAAGCAGTTTGGTTTGGGAAATTAGACGCGAAATGACACTGCAAATGCCTTCCAACAGGCTTGGAAAAGTGTGTTCTATATCTCTGCCAAACAGACTCCCCGGAGGTTGAGCTTTCAGAAGCAAGTTTAACTCTAAGGGAGGAAGCAGCAGAATGTGCCTCTCACATCTAGACTGTAGGAATTCAGGTTGTCAAGTTCTATGGGGAAGCCCATTGGCGCCTTCGTTGGAAACGGGTTTGGAAATTTCAGTTTCAAAATCTCTGTGAAAAAGCGTCAGAGAAGCTTCCCCGTTTAGAATCCAGCATATCTCACTGAACCGAAGAAGTGGTAGTTAGAAGGGAGTTAGAGCTGCAAGCAGTTTGGTTTGGGAAATTAGACGCGAAATGACACTGCAAAGGCCTTCCAACAGGCTTGGAAAAGTGTATTCTATATCTCTGCCAAACAGACTCCCCGGAGGTTGAGCTTTCAGAAGCAAGCTTAACTCTTGGGGAGGAAGCAGCAGAATGTGCCTCTCACATCTAGCCTGTAGGAATTCAGGTTGGCAATTTCTATGGGGAAGCCCATTGCTGCCTATGGTGGAAACGGCATGGGAGATTTCAGTTTCAAAATCTCTGTGAAAAAGCGTCAGAGAAGCTTCTCCGTTTAGAATCCAGCATATCTCACTGAACCGAAGAAGTGGTAGTTAGAAGGGAGTTAGAGCTGCAAGCAGTTTGGTTTTGGAAATTAGACGCGAAATGACACTGCAAAGGCCTTCCAACAGGCTTGGAAAAGTGTGTTCTATATCTCTGCCAAACAGACTCCCCGGAGGTTGAGCTTTCAGAAGCAAGTTTAACTCTAAGGGAGGAAGCAGCAGAATGTGCCTCTCACATCTAGCCTGTAGGAATTCAGGTTCGCTAGTTCTATGGGGAAGCCCATTGGCGCCTTCGTTGGAAACGGGTTTGGAAATTTCAGTTTCAAAATCTCTGTGAAAAAGCGTCAGAGAAGCTTCCCCGTTTAGAATCCAGCATATCTCACTGAACCGAAGAAGTGGTAGTTAGAAGGGAGTTAGAGCTGCAAGCAGTTTGGTTTGGGAAATTAGACGCGAACTGACACTGCAAAGGCCTTCCAACAGGCTTGGAAAAGTGTATTCTATATCTCTGCGAAACAGACTCCCCGGAGGTTGAGCTTTCAGAAGCAAGCTTAACTCTTGGGGAGGAAGCAGCAGAATGTGCCTCTCACATCTAGCCTGTAGGAATTCAGGTTGGCAATTTCTATGGGGAAGCCCATTGCTGCCTATGGTGGAAACGGCATGGGAGATTTCAGTTTCAAAATCTCTGTGAAAAAGCGTCAGAGAAGCTTCTCCGTTTAGAATCCAGCATATCTCACTGAACCGAAGAAGTGGTAGTTAGAAGGGAGTTAGAGCTGCAAGCAGTTTGGTTTGGGAAATTAGACGCGAAATGACACTGCAAATGCCTTCCAACAGGCTTGGAAAAGTGTGTTCTATATCTCTGCCAAACAGACTCCCCGGAGGTTGAGCTTTCAGAAGCAAGTTTAACTCTAAGGGAGGAAGCAGCAGAATGTGCCTCTCACATCTAGACTGTAGGAATTCAGGTTGTCAAGTTCTATGGGGAAGCCCATTGGCGCCTTCGTTGGAAACGGGTTTGGAAATTTCAGTTTCAAAATCTCTGTGAAAAAGCGTCAGAGAAGCTTCCCCGTTTAGAATCCAGCATATCTCACTGAACCGAAGAAGTGGTAGTTAGAAGGGAGTTAGAGCTGCAAGCAGTTTGGTTTGGGAAATTAGACGCGAAATGACACTGCAAAGGCCTTCCAACAGGCTTGGAAAAGTGTATTCTATATCTCTGCCAAACAGACTCCCCGGAGGTTGAGCTTTCAGAAGCAAGCTTAACTCTTGGGGAGGAAGCAGCAGAATGTGCCTCTCACATCTAGCCTGTAGGAATTCAGGTTGGCAATTTCTATGGGGAAGCCCATTGCTGCCTATGGTGGAAACGGCATGGGAGATTTCAGTTTCAAAATCTCTGTGAAAAAGCGTCAGAGAAGCTTCTCCGTTTAGAATCCAGCATATCTCACTGAACCGAAGAAGTGGTAGTTAGAAGGGAGTTAGAGCTGCAAGCAGTTTGGTTTGGGAAATTAGACGCGAAATGAAACTGCAAATGCCTTCCACCAGGCTTGGAAAAGTGTGTTCTATATCTCTGCCAAACAGACTCCCCGGAGGTTGAGCTTTCAGAAGCAAGTTTAACTCTAAGGGAGGAAGCAGCAGAATGTGCCTCTCACATCTAGCCTGTAGGAATTCAGGTTCGCTAGTTCTATGGGGAAGCCCATTGGCGCCTTCGTTGGAAACGGGTTTGGAAATTTCAGTTTCAAAATCTCTGTGAAAAAGCGTCAGAGAAGCTTCCCCGTTTAGAATCCAGCATATCTCACTGAACCGAAGAAGTGGTAGTTAGAAGGGAGTTAGAGCTGTAAGCAGTTTGGTTTGGGAAATTAGACGCGAAATGACACTGCAAATGCCTTCCACCAGGCTTGGAAAAGTGTGTTCTATATCTCTGCCAAACAGACTCCCCGGAGGTTGAGCTTTCAGAAGCAAGTTTAACTCTAAGGGAGGAAGCAGCAGAATGTGCCTCTCACATCTAGCCTGTAGGAATTCAGGTTGGCAATTTCTATGGGGAAGCCCATTGCTGCCTATGGTGGAAACGGCATGGGAGATTTCAGTTTCAAAATCTCTGTGAAAAAGCGTCAGAGAAGCTTCTCCGTTTAGAATCCAGCATATCTCACAGAACCGAAGAAATGTTCGTTAGAAGGGAGCTAGAGCTGCAAGCAGTTTGGTTAGGGAAATTAGACGCGAAATGAAACTGCAAATGCCTTCCAACAGGCTTGGAAAAGTGTGTTCTATATCTCTGCCAAACACACTCCCCGGAGGTTGAGCTTTCAGAAGCAAGTTTAACTCTAAGGGAGGAAGCAGCAGAATGTGCCTCTCACATCTAGCCTGTAGGAATTCAGGTTGGCAAGTTCTATGGGGAAGCCCATTGGTGCCTTCGTTGGAAACGGGTTTGGAAATTTCAGTTTCAAAATCTCTGTGAAAAAGTGTCAGAGAAGCTTTCCCGTTTAGAATCCAGCATATCTCACTGAACCGAAGAAGTGGTAGTTAGAAGGGAGTTAGAGCTGCAAGCAGTTTGGTTTGGGAAATTAGACGCGAAATGAAACTGCAAATGCCTTCCAGCAGGCTTGGCAAAGTGTGTTCTATATCTCTGCCAAACAGACTCCCCGGAGGTTGAGCTTTCAGAAGCTAGTTTAACTCTAAGGGAGGAAGCAGCAGAATGTGCCTCTCACATCTAGCCTGTAGGAATTCAGGTTGGCAAGTTCTATGGGGAAGCCCATTGCTGCCTATGGTGGAAACGGCGTGGGAGATTTCAGTTACAAAATCTCTGTGAAAAAGCGTCAGAGAAGCTTCTCCGTTTAGAATCCAGCATATCTCACAGAACCGAAGAAATGTTAGTTAGAAGGGAGCTAGAGCTGCAAGCAGTTTGGTTAGGGAAATTAGACGCGAAATGAAACTGCAAATGCCTTCCAACAGGCTTGGAAAAGTGTGTTCTATATCTCTGCCAAACACACTCCCCGGAGGTTGAGCTTTCAGAAGCAAGTTTAACTCTAAGGGAGGAAGCAGCAGAATGTGCCTCTCACATCTAGCCTGTAGGAATTCAGGTTGGCAAGTTCTATGGGGAAGCCCATTGGCGCCTTCGTTGGAAACGGGTTTGGAAATTTCAGTTTCAAAATCTCTGTGAAAAAGCGTCAGAGAAGCTTCCCCGTTTAGAATCCAGCATATCTCACTGAACCGAAGAAGTGGTAGTTAGAAGGGAGTTAGAGCTGCAAGCAGTTTGGTTTGGGAAATTAGACGCGAAATGACACTGCAAATGCCTTCCAACAGGCTTGGAAAAGTGTGTTCTATATCTCTGCCAAACAGACTCCCCGGAGGTTGAGCTTTCAGAAGCAAGTTTAACTCTAAGGGAGGAAGCAGCAGAATGTGCCTCTCACATCTAGACTGTAGGAATTCAAGTTGTCAAGTTCTATGGGGAAGCCCATTGGCGCCTTCGTTGGAAACGGGTTTGGAAATTTCAGTTTCAAAATCTCTGTGAAAAAGCGTCAGAGAAGCTTCCCCGTTTAGAATCCAGCATATCTCACTGAACCGAAGAAGTGGTAGTTAGAAGGGAGTTAGAGCTGCAAGCAGTTTGGTTTGGGAAATTAGACGCGAAATGACACTGCAAAGGCCTTCCAACAGGCTTGGAAAAGTGTATTCTATATCTCTGCCAAACAGACTCCCCGGAGGTTGAGCTTTCAGAAGCAAGCTTAACTCTTGGGGAGGAAGCAGCAGAATGTGCCTCTCACATCTAGCCTGTAGGAATTCAGGTTGGCAATTTCTATGGGGAAGCCCATTGCTGCCTATGGTGGAAACGGCATGGGAGATTTCAGTTTCAAAATCTCTGTGAAAAAGCGTCAGAGAAGCTTCTCCGTTTAGAATCCAGCATATCTCACAGAACCGAAGAAATGTTCGTTAGAAGGGAGCTAGAGCTGCAAGCAGTTTGGCTAGGGAAATTAGACGCGAAATGAAACTGCAAATGCCTTCCAACAGGCTTGGAAAAGTGTGTTCTATATCTCTGCCAAACACACTCCCCGGAGGTTGAGCTTTCAGAAGCAAGTTTAACTCTAAGGGAGGAAGCAGCAGAATGTGCCTCTCACATCTAGCCTGTAGGAATTCAGGTTGGCAAGTTCTATGGGGAAGCCCATTGGTGCCTTCGTTGGAAACGGGTTTGGAAATTTCAGTTTCAAAATCTCTGTGAAAAAGTGTCAGAGAAGCTTTCCCGTTTAGAATCCAGCATATCTCACTGAACCGAAGAAGTGGTAGTTAGAAGGGAGTTAGAGCTGCAAGCAGTTTGGTTTGGGAAATTAGACGCGAAATGACACTGCAAAGGCCTTCCAACAGGCTTGGAAAAGTGTATTCTATATCTCTGCCAAACAGACTCCCCGGAGGTTGAGCTTTCAGAAGCAAGCTTAACTCTTGGGGAGGAAGCAGCAGAATGTGCCTCTCACATCTAGCCTGTAGGAATTCAGGTTGGCAATTTCTATGGGGAAGCCCATTGCTGCCTATGGTGGAAACGGCATGGGAGATTTCAGTTTCAAAATCTCTGTGAAAAAGCGTCAGAGAAGCTTCTCCGTTTAGAATCCAGCATATCTCACTGAACCGAAGAAGTGGTAGTTAGAAGGGAGTTAGAGCTGCAAGCAGTTTGGTTTTGGAAATTAGACGCGAAATGACACTGCAAAGGCCTTCCAACAGGCTTGGAAAAGTGTGTTCTATATCTCTGCCAAACAGACTCCCCGGAGGTTGAGCTTTCAGAAGCAAGTTTAACTCTAAGGGAGGAAGCAGCAGAATGTGCCTCTCACATCTAGCCTGTAGGAATTCAGGTTCGCTAGTTCTATGGGGAAGCCCATTGGCGCCTTCGTTGGAAACGGGTTTGGAAATTTCAGTTTCAAAATCTCTGTGAAAAAGCGTCAGAGAAGCTTCCCCGTTTAGAATCCAGCATATCTCACTGAACCGAAGAAGTGGTAGTTAGAAGGGAGTTAGAGCTGCAAGCAGTTTGGTTTGGGAAATTAGACGCGAAATGACACTGCAAATGCCTTCCACCAGGCTTGGAAAAGTGTGTTCTATATCTCTGCCAAACAGACTCCCCGGAGGTTGAGCTTTCAGAAGCAAGTTTAACTCTAAGGGAGGAAGCAGCAGAATGTGCCTCTCACATCTAGCCTGTAGGAATTCAGGTTGGCAATTTCTATGGGGAAGCCCATTGCTGCCTATGGTGGAAACGGCATGGGAGATTTCAGTTTCAAAATCTCTGTGAAAAAGCGTCAGAGAAGCTTCTCCGTTTAGAATCCAGCATATCTCACAGAACCGAAGAAATGTTCGTTAGAAGGGAGCTAGAGCTGCAAGCAGTTTGGTTAGGGAAATTAGACGCGAAATGAAACTGCAAATGCCTTCCAACAGGCTTGGAAAAGTGTGTTCTATATCTCTGCCAAACACACTCCCCGGAGGTTGAGCTTTCAGAAGCAAGTTTAACTCTAAGGGAGGAAGCAGCAGAATGTGCCTCTCACATCTAGCCTGTAGGAATTCAGGTTGGCAAGTTCTATGGGGAAGCCCATTGGCGCCTTCGTTGGAAACGGGTTTGGAAATTTCAGTTTCAAAATCTCTGTGAAAAAGCGTCAGAGAAGCTTCCCCGTTTAGAATCCAGCATATCTCACTGAACCGAAGAAGTGGTAGTTAGAAGGGAGTTAGAGCTGCAAGCAGTTTGGTTTGGGAAATTAGACGCGAAATGACACTGCAAATGCCTTCCAACAGGCTTGGAAAAGTGTGTTCTATATCTCTGCCAAACAGACTCCCCGGAGGTTGAGCTTTCAGAAGCAAGTTTAACTCTAAGGGAGGAAGCAGCAGAATGTGCCTCTCACATCTAGACTGTAGGAATTCAAGTTGTCAAGTTCTATGGGGAAGCCCATTGGCGCCTTCGTTGGAAACGGGTTTGGAAATTTCAGTTTCAAAATCTCTGTGAAAAAGCGTCAGAGAAGCTTCCCCGTTTAGAATCCAGCATATCTCACTGAACCGAAGAAGTGGTAGTTAGAAGGGAGTTAGAGCTGCAAGCAGTTTGGTTTGGGAAATTAGACGCGAAATGACACTGCAAAGGCCTTCCAACAGGCTTGGAAAAGTGTATTCTATATCTCTGCCAAACAGACTCCCCGGAGGTTGAGCTTTCAGAAGCAAGCTTAACTCTTGGGGAGGAAGCAGCAGAATGTGCCTCTCACATCTAGCCTGTAGGAATTCAGGTTGGCAATTTCTATGGGGAAGCCCATTGCTGCCTATGGTGGAAACGGCATGGGAGATTTCAGTTTCAAAATCTCTGTGAAAAAGCGTCAGAGAAGCTTCTCCGTTTAGAATCCAGCATATCTCACAGAACCGAAGAAATGTTCGTTAGAAGGGAGCTAGAGCTGCAAGCAGTTTGGCTAGGGAAATTAGACGCGAAATGAAACTGCAAATGCCTTCCAACAGGCTTGGAAAAGTGTGTTCTATATCTCTGCCAAACACACTCCCCGGAGGTTGAGCTTTCAGAAGCAAGTTTAACTCTAAGGGAGGAAGCAGCAGAATGTGCCTCTCACATCTAGCCTGTAGGAATTCAGGTTGGCAAGTTCTATGGGGAAGCCCATTGGTGCCTTCGTTGGAAACGGGTTTGGAAATTTCAGTTTCAAAATCTCTGTGAAAAAGTGTCAGAGAAGCTTTCCCGTTTAGAATCCAGCATATCTCACTGAACCGAAGAAGTGGTAGTTAGAAGGGAGTTAGAGCTGCAAGCAGTTTGGTTTGGGAAATTAGACGCGAAATGAAACTGCAAATGCCTTCCAGCAGGCTTGGCAAAGTGTGTTCTATATCTCTGCCAAACAGACTCCCCGGAGGTTGAGCTTTCAGAAGCTAGTTTAACTCTAAGGGAGGAAGCAGCAGAATGTGCCTCTCACATCTAGCCTGTAGGAATTCAGGTTGGCAAGTTCTATGGGGAAGCCCATTGCTGCCTATGGTGGAAACGGCGTGGGAGATTTCAGTTACAAAATCTCTGTGAAAAAGCGTCAGAGAAGCTTCTCCGTTTAGAATCCAGCATATCTCACAGAACCGAAGAAATGTTAGTTAGAAGGGAGCTAGAGCTGCAAGCAGTTTGGTTAGGGAAATTAGACGCGAAATGAAACTGCAAATGCCTTCCAACAGGCTTGGAAAAGTGTGTTCTATATCTCTGCCAAACACACTCCCCGGCGGTTGAGCTTTCAGAAGCAAGTTTAACTCTAAGGGAGGAAGCAGCAGAATGTGCCTCTCACATCTAGCCTGTAGGAATTCAGGTTGGCAAGTTCTATGGGGAAGCCCATTGGCGCCTTCGTTGGAAACGGGTTTGGAAATTTCAGTTTCAAAATCTCTGTGAAAAAGCGTCAGAGAAGCTTCCCCGTTTAGAATCCAGCATATCTCACTGAACCGAAGAAGTGGTAGTTAGAAGGGAGTTAGAGCTGCAAGCAGTTTGGTTTGGGAAATTAGACGCGAAATGAAACTGCAAATGCCTTCCAACAGGCTTGGAAAAGTGTGTTCTATATCTCTGCCATACAGACTCCCCGGAGGTTGAGCTTTCAGAAGCTAGTTTAACTCTAAGGGAGGAAGCAGCAGAATGTGCTTCTCACATCTAGCCTGTAGGAATTCAGGTTGGCAAGTTCTATGGGGAAGCCCATTGCTGCCTATGGTGGAAACGGCATGGGAGATTTCAGTTTCAAAATCTCTGTGAAAAAGCGTCAGAGAAGCTTCTCCGTTTAGAATCCAGCATATCTCACTGAACCGAAGAAGTGGTAGTTAGAAGGGAGTTAGAGCTGCAAGCAGTTTGGTTTTGGAAATTAGACGCGAAATGACACTGCAAAGGCCTTCCAACAGGCTTGGAAAAGTGTGTTCTATATCTCTGCCAAACAGACTCCCCGGAGGTTGAGCTTTCAGAAGCAAGTTTAACTCTAAGGGAGGAAGCAGCAGAATGTGCCTCTCACATCTAGCCTGTAGGAATTCAGGTTCGCTAGTTCTATGGGGAAGCCCACTGGCGCCTTCGTTGGAAATGGGTTTGGAAATTTCAGTTTCAAAATCTCTGTGAAAAAGCGTCAGAGAAGCTTCCCCGTTTAGAATCCAGCATATCTCACTGAACCGAAGAAGTGGTAGTTAGAAGGGAGTTAGAGCTGCAAGCAGTTTGGTTTGGGAAATTAGACGCGAAATGACACTGCAAATGCCTTCCACCAGGCTTGGAAAAGTGTGTTCTATATCTCTGCCAAACAGACTCCCCGGAGGTTGAGCTTTCAGAAGCAAGTTTAACTCTAAGGGAGGAAGCAGCAGAATGTGCCTCTCACATCTAGCCTGTAGGAATTCAGGTTGGCAAGTTCTATGGGGAAGCCCATTGCTGCCTATGGTGGAAACGGCATGGGAGATTTCAGTTTCAAAATCTCTGTGAAAAAGCGTCAGAGAAGCTTCTCCGTTTAGAATCCAGCATATCTCACTGAACCGAAGAAGTGGTAGTTAGAAGGGAGTTAGAGCTGCAAGCAGTTTGGTTTGGGAAATTAGACGCGAAATGACACTGCAAATGCCTTCCAACAGGGTTGGAAAAGTGTGTTCTATATCTCTGCCAAACAGACTCCCCGGAGGTTGAGCTTTCAGAAGCAAGTTTAACTCTAAGGGAGGAAGCAGCAGAATGTGCCTCTCACATCTAGCCTGTAGGAATTCAGGTTGGCAAGTTCTATGGGGAAGCCCATTGCTGCCTATGGTGGAAACGGCATGGGAGATTTCAGTTTCAAAATCTCTGTGAAAAAGCGTCAGAGAAGCTTCTCCGTTTAGAATCCAGCATATCTCACTGAACCGAAGAAGTGGTAGTTAGAAGGGAGTTAGAGCAGCAAGCAGTTTGGTTTGCGAAATTAGACCCGAAATGACACTGCAAAGGCCTTCCAACAGGCTTGGAAAAGTGTGTTCTATATCTCTGCCAAACAGACTCCCCGGAGGTTGACCTTTCAGAAGCAAGTTTAACTCTTAGGGTGGAAGCAGCAGAATGTGCCTCTCACATCTAGCCTGTAGGAATTCAGGTTGGCAAGTTCTATGGGGAAGCCCATTGCTGCCTATGGTGGAAACGGCATGAGAGATTTCAGTTTCAAAATCTCTGTGAAAAAGCGTCAGGGAAGCTTCTCCGTTTAGAATCCAGCATATCTCACTGAACCGAAGAAGTGGTAGTTAGAAGGGAGTTAGAGCTGCAAGCAGTTTGGTTTGGGAAATTAGACGCGAAATGACACTGCAAATGCCTTCCAACAGGCTTGGAAAAGTGTGTTCTATATCTCTGCCAAACAGACTCCCCGGAGGTTGAGCTTTCAGAAGCAAGTTTAACTCTAAGGGAGGAAGCAGCAGAATGTGCCTCTCACATCTAGACTGTAGGAATTCAGGTTGTCAAGTTCTATGGGGAAGCCCATTGGCGCCTTCGTTGGAAACGGGTTTGGAAATTTCAGTTTCAAAATCTCTGTGAAAAAGCGTCAGAGAAGCTTCCCCGTTTAGAATCCAGCATATCTCACTGAACCGAAGAAGTGGTAGTTAGAAGGGAGTTAGAGCTGCAAGCAGTTTGGTTTGGGAAATTAGACGCGAAATGACACTGCAAAGGCCTTCCAACAGGCTTGGAAAAGTGTATTCTATATCTCTGCCAAACAGACTCCCCGGAGGTTGAGCTTTCAGAAGCAAGCTTAACTCTTGGGGAGGAAGCAGCAGAATGTGCCTCTCACATCTAGCCTGTAGGAATTCAGGTTGGCAATTTCTATGGGGAAGCCCATTGCTGCCTATGGTGGAAACGGCATGGGAGATTTCAGTTTCAAAATCTCTGTGAAAAAGCGTCAGAGAAGCTTTTCCGTTTAGAATCCAGCATATCTCACAGAACCGAAGAAATGTTCGTTAGAAGGGAGCTAGAGCTGCAAGCAGTTTGGTTAGGGAAGTTAGACGCGAAATGAAACTGCAAATGCCTTCCAACAGGCTTGGAAAAGTGTGTTCTATATCTCTGCCAAACACACTCCCCGGAGGTTGAGCTTTCAGAAGCAAGTTTAACTCTAAGGGAGGAAGCAGCAGAATGTGCCTCTCACATCTAGCCTGTAGGAATTCAGGTTGGCAAGTTCTATGGGGAAGCCCATTGGTGCCTTCGTTGGAAACGGGTTTGGAAATTTCAGTTTCAAAATCTCTGTGAAAAAGTGTCAGAGAAGCTTTCCCGTTTAGAATCCAGCATATCTCACTGAACCGAAGAAGTGGTAGTTAGAAGGGAGTTAGAGCTGCAAGTAGTTTGGTTTGGGAAATTAGACGCGAAATGAAACTGCAAATGCCTTCCAGCAGGCTTGGCAAAGTGTGTTCTATATCTCTGCCAAACAGACTCCCCGGAGGTTGAGCTTTCAGAAGCTAGTTTAACTCTAAGGGAGGAAGCAGCAGAATGTGCCTCTCACATCTAGCCTGTAGGAATTCAGGTTGGCAAGTTCTATGGGGAAGCCCATTGCTGCCTATGGTGGAAACGGCGTGGGAGATTTCAGTTACAAAATCTCTGTGAAAAAGCGTCAGAGAAGCTTCTCCGTTTAGAATCCAGCATATCTCACAGAACCGAAGAAATGTTAGTTAGAAGGGAGCTAGAGCTGCAAGCAGTTTGGTTAGGGAAATTAGACGCGAAATGAAACTGCAAATGCCTTCCAACAGGCTTGGAAAAGTGTGTTCTATATCTCTGCCAAACAGACTCCCCGGAGGTTGAGCTTTCA
This sequence comes from Cynocephalus volans, assembly GCF_027409185.1. Lineage (NCBI taxonomy): Eukaryota > Metazoa > Chordata > Mammalia > Dermoptera > Cynocephalidae > Cynocephalus > Cynocephalus volans. The sequence goes on from NC_084478.1 coordinate 73,347,786, forward strand.
GAAGCAAGTTTAACTCTAAGGGAGGAAGCAGCAGAATGTGCCTCTCACATCTAGACTGTAGGAATTCAGGTTGTCAAGTTCTATGGGGAAGCCCATTGGCGCCTTCGTTGGAAACGGGTTTGGAAATTTCAGTTTCAAAATCTCTGTGAAAAAGCGTCAGAGAAGCTTCCCCGTTTAGAATCCAGCATATCTCACTGAACCGAAGAAGTGGTAGTTAGAAGGGAGTTAGAGCTGCAAGCAGTTTGGTTTTGGAAATTAGACGCGAAATGACACTGCAAAGGCCTTCCAACAGGCTTGGAAAAGTGTATTCTATATCTCTGCCAAACAGACTCCCCGGAGGTTGAGCTTTCAGAAGCAAGCTTAACTCTTGGGGAGGAAGCAGCAGAATGTGCCTCTCACATCTAGCCTGTAGGAATTCAGGTTGGCAATTTCTATGGGGAAGCCCATTGCTGCCTATGGTGGAAACGGCATGGGAGATTTCAGTTTCAAAATCTCTGTGAAAAAGCGTCAGAGAAGCTTCTCCGTTTAGAATCCACCATATCTCACAGAACCGAAGAAATGTTCGTTAGAAGGGAGCTAGAGCTGCAAGCAGTTTGGTTAGGGAAATTAGACGCGAAATGAAACTGCAAATGCCTTCCAACAGGCTTGGAAAAGTGTGTTCTATATCTCTGCCAAACACACTCCCCGGAGGTTGAGCTTTCAGAAGCAAGTTTAACTCTAAGGGAGGAAGCAGCAGAATGTGCCTCTCACATCTAGCCTGTAGGAATTCAGGTTGGCAAGTTCTATGGGGAAGCCCATTGGTGCCTTCTTTGGAAACGGGTTTGGAAATTTCAGTTTCAAAATCTCTGTGAAAAAGTGTCAGAGAAGCTTTCCCGTTTAGAATCCAGCATATCTCACTGAACCGAAGAAGTGGTAGTTAGAAGGGAGTTAGAGCTGCAAGCAGTTTGGTTTGGGAAATTAGACGCGAAATGAAACTGCAAATGCCTTCCAGCAGGCTTGGCAAAGTGTGTTCTATATCTCTGCCAACAGACTCCCCGGAGGTTGAGCTTTCAGAAGCTAGTTTAACTCTAAGGGAGGAAGCAGCAGAATGTGCCTCTCACATCTAGCCTGTAGGAATTCAGGTTGGCAAGTTCTATGGGGAAGCCCATTGCTGCCTATGGTGGAAACGGCGTGGGAGATTTCAGTTACAAAATCTCTGTGAAAAAGCGTCAGAGAAGCTTCTCCGTTTAGAATCCAGCATATCTCACAGAACCGAAGAAATGTTAGTTAGAAGGGAGCTAGAGCTGCAAGCAGTTTGGTTAGGGAAATTAGACGCGAAATGAAACTGCAAATGCCTTCCAACAGGCTTGGAAAAGTGTGTTCTATATCTCTGCCAAACACACTCCCCGGAGGTTGAGCTTTCAGAAGCAAGTTTAACTCTAAGGGAGGAAGCAGCAGAATGTGCCTCTCACATCTAGCCTGTAGGAATTCAGGTTGGCAATTTCTATGGGGAAGCCCATTGCTGCCTATGGTGGAAACGGCATGGGAGATTTCAGTTTCAAAATCTCTGTGAAAAAGCGTCAGAGAAGCTTCTCCGTTTAGAATCCAGCATATCTCACTGAACCGAAGAAGTGGTAGTTAGAAGGGAGTTAGAGCTGCAAGCAGTTTGGTTTGGGAAATTAGACGCGAAATGACACTGCAAATGCCTTCCAACAGGCTTGGAAAAGTGTGTTCTATATCTCTGCCAAACAGACTCCCCGGAGGTTGAGCTTTCAGAAGCAAGTTTAACTCTAAGGGAGGAAGCAGAAGAATGTGCCTCTCACATCTAGACTGTAGGAATTCAGGTTGTCAAGTTCTATGGGGAAGCCCATTGGCGCCTTCGTTGGAAACGGGTTTGGAAATTTCAGTTTCAAAATCTCTGTGAAAAAGCGTCAGAGAAGCTTCCCCGTTTAGAATCCAGCATATCTCACTGAACCGAAGAAGTGGTAGTTAGAAGGGAGTTAGAGCTGCAAGCAGTTTGGTTTGGGAAATTAGACGCGAAATGACACTGCAAAGGCCTTCCAACAGGCTTGGAAAAGTGTATTCTATATCTCTGCCAAACAGACTCCCCGGAGGTTGAGCTTTCAGAAGCAAGCTTAACTCTTGGGGAGGAAGCAGCAGAATGTGCCTCTCACATCTAGCCTGTAGGAATTCAGGTTGGCAATTTCTATGGGGAAGCCCATTGCTGCCTATGGTGGAAACGGCATGGGAGATTTCAGTTTCAAAATCTCTGTGAAAAAGCGTCAGAGAAGCTTCTCCGTTTAGAATCCAGCATATCTCACTGAACCGAAGAAGTGGTAGTTAGAAGGGAGTTAGAGCTGCAAGCAGTTTGGTTTTGGAAATTAGACGCGAAATGACACTGCAAAGGCCTTCCAACAGGCTTGGAAAAGTGTGTTCTATATCTCTGCCAAACAGACTCCCCGGAGGTTGAGCTTTCAGAAGCAAGTTTAACTCTAAGGGAGGAAGCAGCAGTATGTGCCTCTCACATCTAGCCTGTAGGAATTCAGGTTCGCTAGTTCTATGGGGAAGCCCATTGGCGCCTTCGTTGGAAACGGGTTTGGAAATTTCAGTTTCAAAATCTCTGTGAAAAAGCGTCAGAGAAGCTTCCCCGTTTAGAATCCAGCATATCTCACTGAACCGAAGAAGTGGTAGTTAGAAGGGAGTTAGAGCTGCAAGCAGTTTGGTTTGGGAAATTAGACGCGAAATGACACTGCAAATGCCTTCCACCAGGCTTGGAAAAGTGTGTTCTATATCTCTGCCAAACAGACTCCCCGGAGGTTGAGCTTTCAGAAGCAAGTTTAACTCTAAGGGAGGAAGCAGCAGAATGTGCCTCTCACATCTAGCCTGTAGGAATTCAGGTTGGCAAGTTCTATGGGGAAGCCCATTGCTGCCTATGGTGGAAACGGCATGGGAGATTTCAGTTTCAAAATCTCTGTGAAAAAGCGTCAGAGAAGCTTCTCCGTTTAGAATCCAGCATATCTCACTGAACCGAAGAAGTGGTAGTTAGAAGGGAGTTAGAGCAGCAAGCAGTTTGGTTTGCGAAATTTGACCCGAAATGACACTGCAAAGGCCTTCCAACAGGCTTGGAAAAGTGTGTTCTATATCTCTGCCAAACAGACTCCCCGGAGGTTGAGCTTTCAGAAGCAAGTTTAACTCTTAGGGTGGAAGCAGCAGAATGTGCCTCTCACATCTAGCCTGTAGGAATTCAGGTTGGCAAGTTCTATGGGGAAGCCCATTGCTGCCTATGGTGGAAACGGCATGAGAGATTTCAGTTTCAAAATCTCTGTGAAAAAGCGTCAGGGAAGCTTCTCCGTTTAGAATCCAGCATATCTCACTGAACCGAAGAAGTGGTAGTTAGAAGGGAGTTAGAGCTGCAAGCAGTTTGGTTTGGGAAATTAGATGCGAAATGACACTGCAAATGCCTTCCAACAGGCTTGGAAAAGTGTGTTCTATATCTCTGCCAAACAGACTCCCCGGAGGTTGAGCTTTCAGAAGCAAGTTTAACTCTAAGGGAGGAAGCAGCACAATGTGCCTCTCACATCTAGACTGTAGGAATTCAGGTTGTCAAGTTCTATGGGGAAGCCCATTGGCGCCTTCGTTGGAAACGGGTTTGGAAATTTCAGTTTCAAAATCTCTGTGAAAAAGCGTCAGAGAAGCTTCCCCGTTTAGAATCCAGCATATCTCACTGAACCGAAGAAGTGGTAGTTAGAAGGGAGTTAGAGCTGCAAGCAGTTTGGTTTGGGAAATTAGACGCGAAATGACACTGCAAAGGCCTTCCAACAGGCTTGGAAAAGTGTATTCTATATCTCTGCCAAACAGACTCCCCGGAGGTTGAGCTTTCAGAAGCAAGCTTAACTCTTGGGGAGGAAGCAGCAGAATGTGCCTCTCACATCTAGCCTGTAGGAATTCAGGTTGGCAATTTCTATGGGGAAGCCCATTGCTGCCTATGGTGGAAACGGCATGGGAGATTTCAGTTTCAAAATCTCTGTGAAAAAGCGTCAGAGAAGCTTCTCCGTTTAGAATCCAGCATATCTCACTGAACCGAAGAAGTGGTAGTTAGAAGGGAGTTAGAGCTGCAAGCAGTTTGGTTTTGGAAATTAGACGCGAAATGACACTGCAAAGGCCTTCCAACAGGCTTGGAAAAGTGTGTTCTATATCTCTGCCAAACAGACTCCCCGGAGGTTGAGCTTTCAGAAGCAAGTTTAACTCTAAGGGAGGAAGCAGCAGAATGTGCCTCTCACATCTAGCCTGTAGGAATTCAGGTTCGCTAGTTCTATGGGGAAGCCCATTGGCGCCTTCGTTGGAAACGGGTTTGGAAATTTCAGTTTCAAAATCTCTGTGAAAAAGCGTCAGAGAAGCTTCCCCGTTTAGAATCCAGCATATCTCACTGAACCGAAGAAGTGGTAGTTAGAAGGGAGTTAGAGCTGCAAGCAGTTTGGTTTGGGAAATTAGACGCGAACTGACACTGCAAAGGCCTTCCAACAGGCTTGGAAAAGTGTATTCTATATCTCTGCCAAACAGACTCCCCGGAGGTTGAGCTTTCAGAAGCAAGCTTAACTCTTGGGGAGGAAGCAGCAGAATGTGCCTCTCACATCTAGCCTGTAGGAATTCAGGTTGGCAATTTCTATGGGGAAGCCCATTGCTGCCTATGGTGGAAACGGCATGGGAGATTTCAGTTTCAAAATCTCTGTGAAAAAGCGTCAGAGAAGCTTCTCCGTTTAGAATCCAGCATATCTCACTGAACCGAAGAAGTGGTAGTTAGAAGGGAGTTAGAGCTGCAAGCAGTTTGGTTTTGGAAATTAGACGCGAAATGACACTGCAAAGGCCTTCCAACAGGCTTGGAAAAGTGTGTTCTATATCTCTGCCAAACAGACTCCCCGGAGGTTGAGCTTTCAGAAGCAAGTTTAACTCTAAGGGAGGAAGCAGCAGAATGTGCCTCTCACATCTAGCCTGTAGGAATTCAGGTTCGCTAGTTCTATGGGGAAGCCCATTGGCGCCTTCGTTGGAAACGGGTTTGGAAATTTCAGTTTCAAAATCTCTGTGAAAAAGCGTCAGAGAAGCTTCCCCGTTTAGAATCCAGCATATCTCACTGAACCGAAGAAGTGGTAGTTAGAAGGGAGTTAGAGCTGCAAGCAGTTTGGTTTGGGAAATTAGACGCGAAATGACACTGCAAATGCCTTCCACCAGGCTTGGAAAAGTGTGTTCTATATCTCTGCCAAACAGACTCCCCGGAGGTTGAGCTTTCAGAAGCAAGTTTAACTCTAAGGGAGGAAGCAGCAGAATGTGCCTCTCACATCTAGCCTGTAGGAATTCAGGTTGGCAAGTTCTATGGGGAAGCCCATTGCTGCCTATGGTGGAAACGGCATGGGAGATTTCAGTTTCAAAATCTCTGTGAAAAAGCGTCAGAGAAGCTTCTCCGTTTAGAATCCAGCATATCTCACTGAACCGAAGAAGTGGTAGTTAGAAGGGAGTTAGAGCAGCAAGCAGTTTGGTTTGCGAAATTAGACCCGAAATGACACTGCAAAGGCCTTCCAACAGGCTTGGAAAAGTGTGTTCTATATCTCTGCCAAACAGACTCCCCGGAGGTTGAGCTTTCAGAAGCAAGTTTAACTCTTAGGGTGGAAGCAGCAGAATGTGCCTCTCACATCTAGCCTGTAGGAATTCAGGTTGGCAAGTTCTATGGGGAAGCCCATTGCTGCCTATGGTGGAAACGGCATGAGAGATTTCAGTTTCAAAATCTCTGTGAAAAAGCGTCAGGGAAGCTTCTCCGTTTAGAATCCAGCATATCTCACTGAACCGAAGAAGTGGTAGTTAGAAGGGAGTTAGAGCTGCAAGCAGTTTGGTTTGGGAAATTAGACGCGAAATGACACTGCAAATGCCTTCCAACAGGCTTGGAAAAGTGTGTTCTATATCTCTGCCAAACAGACTCCCCGGAGGTTGAGCTTTCAGAAGCAAGTTTAACTCTAAGGGAGGAAGCAGCAGAATGTGCCTCTCACATCTAGACTGTAGGAATTCAGGTTGTCAAGTTCTATGGGGAAGCCCATTGGCGCCTTCGTTGGAAACGGGTTTGGAAATTTCAGTTTCAAAATCTCTGTGAAAAAGCGTCAGAGAAGCTTCCCCGTTTAGAATCCAGCATATCTCACTGAACCGAAGAAGTGGTAGTTAGAAGGGAGTTAGAGCTGCAAGCAGTTTGGTTTGGGAAATTAGACGCGAAATGACACTGCAAAGGCCTTCCAACAGGCTTGGAAAAGTGTATTCTATATCTCTGCCAAACAGACTCCCCGGAGGTTGAGCTTTCAGAAGCAAGCTTAACTCTTGGGGAGGAAGCAGCAGAATGTGCCTCTCACATCTAGCCTGTAGGAATTCAGGTTGGCAATTTCTATGGGGAAGCCCATTGCTGCCTATGGTGGAAACGGCATGGGAGATTTCAGTTTCAAAATCTCTGTGAAAAAGCGTCAGAGAAGCTTCTCCGTTTAGAATCCAGCATATCTCACTGAACCGAAGAAGTGGTAGTTAGAAGGGAGTTAGAGCTGCAAGCAGTTTGGTTCGGGAAATTAGACGCGAAATGACACTGCAAATGCCTTCCAACAGGCTTGGAAAAGTGTGTTCTATATCTCTGCCAAACAGACTCCCCGGAGGTTGAGCTTTCAGAAGCAAGTTTAACTCTAAGGGAGGAAGCAGCAGAATGTGCCTCTCACATCTAGACTGTAGGAATTCAGGTTGTCAAGTTCTATGGGGAAGCCCATTGGCGCCTTCGTTGGAAACGGGTTTGGAAATTTCAGTTTCAAAATCTCTGTGAAAAAGCGTCAGAGAAGCTTCCCCGTTTAGAATCCAGCATATCTCACTGAACCGAAGAAGTGGTAGTTAGAAGGGAGTTAGAGCTGCAAGCAGTTTGGTTTGGGAAATTAGACGCGAAATGACACTGCAAAGGCCTTCCAACAGGCTTGGAAAAGTGTATTCTATATCTCTGCCAAACAGACTCCCCGGAGGTTGAGCTTTCAGAAGCAAGCTTAACTCTTGGGGAGGAAGCAGCAGAATGTGCCTCTCACATCTAGCCTGTAGGAATTCAGGTTGGCAATTTCTATGGGGAAGCCCATTGCTGCCTATGGTGGAAACGGCATGGGAGATTTCAGTTTCAAAATCTCTGTGAAAAAGCGTCAGAGAAGCTTCTCCGTTTAGAATCCAGCATATCTCACTGAACCGAAGAAGTGGTAGTTAGAAGGGAGTTAGAGCTGCAAGCAGTTTGGTTTTGGAAATTAGACGCGAAATGACACTGCAAAGGCCTTCCAACAGGCTTGGAAAAGTGTGTTCTATATCTCTGCCAAACAGACTCCCCGGAGGTTGAGCTTTCAGAAGCAAGTTTAACTCTAAGGGAGGAAGCAGCAGAATGTGCCTCTCACATCTAGCCTGTAGGAATTCAGGTTCGCTAGTTCTATGGGGAAGCCCATTGGCGCCTTCGTTGGAAACGGGTTTGGAAATTTCAGTTTCAAAATCTCTGTGAAAAAGCGTCAGAGAAGCTTCCCCGTTTAGAATCCAGCATATCTCACTGAACCGAAGAAGTGGTAGTTAGAAGGGAGTTAGAGCTGCAAGCAGTTTGGTTTGGGAAATTAGACGCGAAATGACACTGCAAATGCCTTCCACCAGGCTTGGAAAAGTGTGTTCTATATCTCTGCCAAACAGACTCCCCGGAGGTTGAGCTTTCAGAAGCAAGTTTAACTCTAAGGGAGGAAGCAGCAGAATGTGCCTCTCACATCTAGCCTGTAGGAATTCAGGTTGGCAATTTCTATGGGGAAGCCCATTGCTGCCTATGGTGGAAACGGCATGGGAGATTTCAGTTTCAAAATCTCTGTGAAAAAGCGTCAGAGAAGCTTCTCCGTTTAGAATCCAGCATATCTCACAGAACCGAAGAAATGTTCGTTAGAAGGGAGCTAGAGCTGCAAGCAGTTTGGTTAGGGAAATTAGACGCGAAATGAAACTGCAAATGCCTTCCAACAGGCTTGGAAAAGTGTGTTCTATATCTCTGCCAAACACACTCCCCGGAGGTTGAGCTTTCAGAAGCAAGTTTAACTCTAAGGGAGGAAGCAGCAGAATGTGCCTCTCACATCTAGCCTGTAGGAATTCAGGTTGGCAAGTTCTATGGGGAAGCCCATTGGTGCCTTCGTTGGAAACGGGTTTGGAAATTTCAGTTTCAAAATCTCTGTGAAAAAGTGTCAGAGAAGCTTCTCCGTTTATAATCCAGCATATCTCACTGAACCGAAGAAGTGGTAGTTAGAAGGGAGTTAGAGCTGCAAGCTGTTTGCTTTGGGAAATTAGACGCGAAATGACACTGCAAAAGCCTTCCAACAGGCTTGGAAAAGTGTGTTCTATATCTCTGCCAAACAGACTCCCCGGAGGTTGAGCTTTCAGAAGCAAGTTTAACTCTTAGGGTGGAAGCAGCAGAATGTGCCTCTCACATCTAGCCTGTAGGAATTCAGGTTGGCAAGTTCTATGGGGAAGCCCATTGCTGCCTATGGTGGAAACGGCATGAGAGATTTCACTTTCAAAATCTCTGTGAAAAAGCGTCAGAGAAGCTTCTCCGTTTAGAATCCAGCATATCTCACTGAACCGAAGAAGTGGTAGTTAGAAGGGAGTTAGAGCTGCAAGCAGTTTGGTTTGGGAAATTAGACGCGAAATGACACTGCAAATGCCTTCCAACAGGCTTGGAAAAGTGTGTTCTATATCTCTGCCAAACAGACTCCCCGGCGGTTGAGCTTTCAGAAGCAAGTTTAACTCTAAGGGAGGAAGCAGCAGAATGTGCCTCTCACATCTAGCCTGTAGGAATTCAGGTTGGCAAGTTCTATGGGGAAGCCCATTGGCGCCTTCGTTGGAAACGGGTTTGGAAATTTCAGTTTCAAAATCTCTGTGAAAAAGCGTCAGAGAAGCTTCCCCGTTTAGAATCCAGCATATCTCACTGAACCGAAGAAGTGGTAGTTAGAAGGGAGTTAGAGCTGCAAGCAGTTTGGTTTGGGAAATTAGACGCGGAATGACACTGCAAATGCCTTCCACCAGGCTTGGAAAAGTGTGTTCTATATCTCTGCCAAACAGACTCCCCGGAGGTTGAGCTTTCAGAAGCAAGTTTAACTCTAAGGGAGGAAGCAGCAGAATGTGCCTCTCACATCTAGCCTGTAGGAATTCAGGTTGGCAAGTTCTATGGGGAAGCCCATTGCTGCCTATGGTGGAAACGGCATGGGAGATTTCAGTTTCAAAATCTCTGTGAAAAAGCGTCAGAGAAGCTTCTCCGTTTAGAATCCAGCATATCTCACTGAACCGAAGAAGTGGTAGTTAGAAGGGAGTTAGAGCAGCAAGGAGTTTGGTTTGCGAAATTAGACCCGAAATGACACTGCAAAGGCCTTCCAACAGGCTTGGAAAAGTGTGTTCTATATCTCTGCCAAACAGACTCCCCGGAGGTTGAGCTTTCAGAAGCAAGTTTAACTCTTAGGGTGGAAGCAGCAGAATGTGCCTCTCACATCTAGCCTGTAGGAATTCAGGTTGGCAAGTTCTATGGGGAAGCCCATTGCTGCCTATGGTGGAAACGGCATGAGAGATTTCAGTTTCAAAATCTCTGTGAAAAAGCGTCAGGGAAGCTTCTCCGTTTAGAATCCAGCATATCTCACTGAACCGAAGAAGTGGTAGTTAGAAGGGAGTTAGAGCTGCAAGCAGTTTGGTTTGGGAAATTAGACGCGAAATGACACTGCAAATGCCTTCCAACAGGCTTGGAAAAGTGTGTTCTATATCTCTGCCAAACAGACTCCCCGGAGGTTGAGCTTTCAGAAGCAAGTTTAACTCTAAGGGAGGAAGCAGCAGAATGTGCCTCTCACATCTAGACTGTAGGAATTCAGGTTGTCAAGTTCTATGGGGAAGCCCATTGGCGCCTTCGTTGGAAACGGGTTTGGAAATTTCAGTTTCAAAATCTCTGTGAAAAAGCGTCAGAGAAGCTTCCCCGTTTAGAATCCAGCATATCTCACTGAACCGAAGAAGTGGTAGTTAGAAGGGAGTTAGAGCTGCAAGCAGTTTGGTTTGGGAAATTAGACGCGAAATGACACTGCAAAGGCCTTCCAACAGGCTTGGAAAAGTGTATTCTATATCTCTGCCAAACAGACTCCCCGGAGGTTGAGCTTTCAGAAGCAAGCTTAACTCTTGGGGAGGAAGCAGCAGAATGTGCCTCTCACATCTAGCCTGTAGGAATTCAGGTTGGCAATTTCTATGGGGAAGCCCATTGCTGCCTATGGTGGAAACGGCATGGGAGATTTCAGTTTCAAAATCTCTGTGAAAAAGCGTCAGAGAAGCTTCTCCGTTTAGAATCCAGCATATCTCACTGAACCGAAGAAGTGGTAGTTAGAAGGGAGTTAGAGCTGCAAGCAGTTTGGTTTGGGAAATTAGACGCGAAATGACACTGCAAATGCCTTCCAACAGGCTTGGAAAAGTGTGTTCTATATCTCTGCCAAACAGACTCCCCGGAGGTTGAGCTTTCAGAAGCAAGTTTAACTCTAAGGGAGGAAGCAGCAGAATGTGCCTCTCACATCTAGCCTGTAGGAATTCAGGTTTTCAAGTTCTATGGGGAAGCCCATTGGCGCCTTCGTTGGAAACGGGTTTGGAAATTTCAGTTTCAAAATCTCTGTGAAAAAACGTCAGAGAAGCTTCCCCGTTTAGAATCCAGCATATCTCACTGAACCGAAGAAGTGGTAGTCAGAAGGGAGTTAGAGCTGCAAGCAGTTTGGTTTGGGAAATTAGACGCGAAATGAAACTGCAAATGCCTTCCAGCAGGCTTGGCAAAGTGTGTTCTACATCTCTGCCAAACAGACTCCCCGGAGGTTGAGCTTTCAGAAGCTAGTTTAACTCTAAGGGAGGAAGCAGCAGAATGTGCCTCTCACATCTAGCCTGTAGGAATTCAGGTTGGCAAGTTCTATGGGGAAGCCCATTGGCGCCTTCGTTGGAAACGGGTTTGGAAATTTCAGTTTCAAAATCTCTGTGAAAAAGCGTCAGAGAAGCTTCCCCGTTTAGAATCCAGCATATCTCACTGAACCGAAGAAGTGGTAGTTAGAAGGGAGATAGAGCTGCAAGCAGTTTGGTTTGGGAAATTAGACGCGAAATGACACTGCAAATGCCTTCCAACAGGCTTGGAAAAGTGTGATCTATATCTCTGCCAAACAGACTCCCCGGAGGTTGAGCTTTCAGAAGCAAGTTTAACTGTAAGGGAGGAAGCAGCAGAATGTGCCTCTCACACCTAGCCTGTAGGAATTCAGGTTGGCAAGTTCTATGGGGAAGCCCATTGCTGCCTATGGTGGAAACGGCGTGGGAGATTTCAGTTTCAAAATCTCTGTGAAAAAGCGTCAGAGAAGCTTCTCCGTTTAGAATCCAGCATATCTCACTGAACCGAAGAAGTGGTAGTTAGAAGGGAGTTAGAGCTGCAAGCAGTTTGGTTTGGGAAATTAGACGCGAAATGACACTGCAAAGGCCTTCCAACAGGCTTGGAAAAGTGTGTTCTATATCTCTGCCAAACAGACTCCCCGGAGGTTGAGCTTTCAGAAGCAAGTTTAACTCTTAGGGTGGGAGCAGCAGAATGTTCCTCTCACATCTAGCCTGTAGGAATTCAGGTTGGCAAGTTCTATGGGGAAGCCCATTGCTGCCTATGGTGGAATCGGCATGAGAGATTTCAGTTTCAAAATCTCTGTGAAAAAGCGTCAGGGAAGCTTCTCCGTTTAGAATCCAGCATATCTCACTGAACCAAAGAAGTGGTAGTTAGAAGGGAGTTAGAGCTGCAAGCAGTTTGGTTTGGGAAATTAGACGCGAAATGACACTGCAAATGCCTTCCAACAGGCTTGGAAATGTGTGTTCTATATCTCTGCCATACAGACTCCCCGGAGGTTGAGCTTTCAGAAGCAAGCTTAACTCTTAGGGAGGAAGCAGCAGAATGTGCCTCTCACATCTAGCCTGTAGGAATTCAGGTTGGCAATTTCTATGGGGAAGCCCATTGCTGCCTATGGTGGAAACGGCATGGGAGATTTCAGTTTCAAAATCTCTGTGAAAAAGCGTCAGAGAAGCTTCTCCGTTTAGAATCCAGCATATCTCACTGAACCGAAGAAGTGGTAGTTAGAAGGGAGTTAGAGCTGCAAGCAGTTTGGTTTGGGAAATTAGACGCGAAATGACACTGCAAAGGCCTTCCAACAGGCTTGGAAAAGTGTGTTCTATATCTCTGCCAAACAGACTCCCCGGAGGTTGAGCTTTCAGAAGCAAGTTTAACTCTAAGGGAGGAAGCAGCAGAATGTGCCTCTAACATCTAGCCTGTAGGAATTCAGGTTGGCAAGTTCTATGGGGAAGCCCATTGGCGCCTTCGTTGGAAACTGGTTTGGAAATTTCAGTTTCAAAATCTCTGTGAAAAAGCGTCAGAGAAGCTTCCCCGTTTAGAATCCAGCATATCTCACTGAACCGAAGAAGTGGTAGTTAGAAGGCAGTTAGAGCTGCAAGCAGTTTGGTTTGGGAAATTAGACGCGAAATGACACTGCAAAGGCCTTCCAACAGGCTTGGAAAAGTGTGTTCTATATCTCTGCCAAACAGACTCCCCGGAGGTTGAGCTTTCAGAAGCAAGTTTAACTCTTAGGGTGGGAGCAGCAGAATGTGCCTCTCACATCTAGCCTGTAGGAATTCAGGTTGGCAAGTTCTATGGGGAAGCCCATTGCTGCCTATGGTGGAAACGGCATGAGAGATTTCAGTTTCAAAATCTCTGTGAAAAAGCGTCAGGGAAGCTTCTCCGTTTAGAATCCAGCATATCTCACTGAACCGAAGAAGTGGTAGTTAGAAGGGAGTTAGAGCTGCAAGCAGTTTGGTTTGGGAAATTAGACGCGAAATGACACTGCAAATGCCTTCCAACAGGCTTGGAAAAGTGTGTTCTATATCTCTGCCAAACAGACTCCCCGGAGGTTGATCTTTCAGAAGCAAGCTTAACTCTTAGGGAGGAAGCAGCAGAATGTGCCTCTCACATGTAGCCTGTAGGAATTCAGGTTGGCAATTTCTATGGGGAAGCCCATTGCTGCCTATGGTGGAAACGGCATGGGAGATTTCAGTTTCAAAATCTCTGTGAAAAAGCGTCAGAGAAGCTTCTCCGTTTAGAATCCAGCATATCTCACTGAACCGAAGAAGTGGTAGTTAGAAGGGAGTTAGAGCTGCAAGCAGTATGGTTTGGGAAATTAGACGCGAAATGACACTGCAAATGCCTTCCAACAGGCTTGGAAAAGTGTGGTCTATATCTCTGCCAAACAGACTCCCCGGAGGTTGAGCTTTCAGAAGCAAGTTTAACTCTAAGGGAGGAAGCAGCAGAATGTGCCTCTCACATCTAGCCTGTAGGAATTCAGGTTGGCAAGTTCTATGGGGAAGCCCATTGCTGCCTATGGTGGAAACGGCATGGGAGATTTCAGTTTCAAAATCTCTGTGAAAAAGCGTCAGAGAAGCTTCTCCGTTTAGAATCCAGCATATCTCACTGAACCGAAGAAGTGGTAGTTAGAAGGGAGTTAGAGCTGCAAGCAGTTTGGTTTGGGAAATTAGACGCGAAATGACACTGCAAAGGCCTTCCAACAGGCTTGGAAAAGTGTGTTCTATATCTCTGCCAAACAGACTCCCCGGACGTTGAGCTTTCAGAAGCAAGTTTAACTCTTAGGGTGGAAGCAGCAGAATGTGCCTCTCACATCTAGCCTGTAGGAATTCATGTTGGCAAGTTCTATGGGGAAGCCCATTGCTGCCTATGGTGGAAACGGCATGGGAGATTTCAGTTTCAAAATCTCTGTGAAAAAGCGTCAGAGAAGCTTCTCCGTTTAGAATCCAGCATATCTCACTGAACCGAAGAAGTGGTAGTTAGAAGGGAGTTAGAGCTGCAAGCAGTTTGGTTTGCGAAATTAGACGCGAAATGACACTGCAAAGGCCTTCCAACAGGCTTGGAAAAGTGTGTTCTATGTCTCTGCCAAACAGACTCCCCGGAGGTTGAGCTTTCAGAAGCTAGTTTAACTCTAAGGGAGGAAGCAGCAGAATGTGCTTCTCACATCTAGCCTGTAGGAATACAGGTTGGCAAGTTCTATGGGGAAGCCCATTGCTGCCTATGGTGGAAACGGCATGGGAGATTTCAGTTTCAAAATCTCTGTGAAAAAGCGTCAGAGAAGCTTCTCCGTTTAGAATCCAGCATATCTCACTGAACCGAAGAAGTGGCAGTTAGAAGGGAGTTAGAGCTGCAAGCAGTTTGGTTTGGGAAATTAGACGCGAAATGACACTGGAAAGGCCTTCCAACAGGCTTGGAAAAGTGTGTTCTATATCTCTGCCAAACAGACTCCCCGGAGGTGGAGCTTTCAGAAGCAAGTTTAACTCTAAGGGAGGAAGCAGCAGAATGTGCCTCTCACATCTAGCCTGTAGGAATTCAGGTTGGCAAGTTCTATGGGGAAGCCCATTGCTGCCTATGGTGGAAACGGCATGGGAGATTTCAGTTTCAAAATCTCTGTGAAAAAGCGTCAGAGAAGCTTCTCCGTTTTGAATCCAGCATATCTCACTGAACCGAAAAAGTGGTAGTTAGAAGGGAGTTAGGGCTGCAAGCAGTTTGGTTTGGGAAATCAGACGCGAAATGACACTGCAAAGGCCTTCCAACAGGCTTGGAAAAGTGTGTTCTATATCTCTGCCAAACAGACTCCCCGGAGGTTGAGCTTTCAGAAGCAAGTTTAACTCTAAGGGAGGAAGCAGCAGAATGTGCCTCTCACATCTAGCCTGTAGGAATTCAGGTTGTCAAGTTCTATGGGAAGCCCTTTGGCGCCTTAGTTGGAAATGGGTTTGGAAATTTCAGTTTCAAAATCTCTGTGAAAAAGCGTCAGAGAAGCTTCCCCGTTTAGAATCCAGCATATCTCACTGAACCGAAGAAGTGGTAGTCAGAAGGGAGTTAGAGCTGCAAGCAGTTTGGTTTGGGAAATTAGACGCGAAATGAAACTGCAAATGCCTTCCAGCAGGCTTGGCAAAGTGTGTTCTATATCTCTGCCAAACAGACTCCCCGGAGGTTGAGCTTTAAGAAGCAAGTTTAACTCTTAGGGTGGAAGCACCAGAATGTGCCTCTCACATCTAGCCTGTAGGAATTCAGGTTGGCAAGTTCTATGGGGAAGCACATTGCTGCCTATATTGGAAACGGCATGAGAGATTTCAGTTTGAAAATCTCTGTGAAAAAGCGTCAGGGAAGCTTCTCCGTTTAGAATCCTGCATATCTCACTGAACCGAAGAAGTATTAGTTAGAAGGGAGTTAGAGCTGCAAGCAGTTTGGTTTGGGAAATTAGACGCGAAATGACACTGCAAATGCCTTCCAACAGGCTTGGAAAAGTGTGTTCTATATCTCTGCCAAACAGACTCCCCGGAGGTTCAGCTTTCAGAAGCAAGTTTAACTCTAAGGGAGGAAGCAGCAGAATGTGCCTCTCACATCTAGCCTGTAGGAATTCAGGTTGGCAAGTTCTATGGGGAAGCCCATTGGCGCCTTCGTTGGAAACGGGTTTGGAAATTTCAGTTTCAAAATCTCTGTGAAAAAGCGTCAGAGAAGCTTCCCCGTTTAGAATCCAGCATATCTCACTGAACCGAAGAAGTGGTAGTTAGAAGGGAGTTAGAGCTGCAAGCAGTTTGGTTTGGGAAATTAGACGCGAAATGACACTGCAAAGGCCTTCCAACAGGCTTGGAAAAGTGTGTTCTATATCTCTGCCAAACAGACTCCCCGGAGGTTGAGCTTTCAGAAGCAAGTTTAACTCTTAGGGTGGGAGCAGCAGAATGTGTCTCTCACATCTAGCCTGTAGGAATTCAGGTTGGCAAGTTCTATGGGGAAGCCCATTGCTGCCTATGGTGGAAACGGCATGAGAGATTTCAGTTTCAAAATCTCTGTGAAAAAGCGTCAGGGAAGCTTCTCCGTTTAGAATCCAGCATATCTCACTGAACCAAAGAAGTGGTAGTTAGAAGGGAGTTAGAGCTGCAAGCAGTTTGGATTGGGAAATTAGACGCGAAATGACACTGCAAATGCCTTCCAACAGGCTTGGAAATGTGTGTTCTATATCTCTGCCAAACAGACTCCCCGGAGGTTGATCTTTCAGAAGCAAGCTTAACTCTTAGGGAGGAAGCAGCAGAATGTGCCTCTCACATCTAGCCTGTAGGAATTCAGGTTGGCAATTTCTATGGGGAAGCCCATTGCTGCCTATGGTGGAAACGGCATGGGAGATTTCAGTTGCAAAATCTCTGTGAAAAAGCGTCAGAGAAGCTTCTCCGTTTAGAATCCAGCATATCTCACTGAACCGAAGAAGTGGTAGTTAGAAGGGGGTTAGAGCTGCAAGCAGTTTGGTTTGGGAAATTAGACGCGAAATGACACTGCAAAGGCCTTCCAACAGGCTTGGAAAAGTGTGTTCTATATCTCTGCCAAACAGACTCCCCGGAGGTTGAGCTTTCAGAAGCAAGTTTAACTCTTAGGGTGGGAGCAGCAGAATGTGCCTCTCACATCTAGCCTGTAGGAATTCAGGTTGGCAAGTTCTATGGGGAAGCCCATTGCTGCCTATGGTGGAAACGGCATGAGAGATTTCAGTTTCAAAATCTCTGTGAAAAAGCGTCAGGGAAGCTTCTCCGTTTAGAATCCAGCATATCTCACTGAACCGAAGAAGTGGTAGTTAGAAGGGAGTTAGAGCTGCAAGCAGTTTGGTTTGGGAAATTAGACGCGAAATGACACTGCAAATGCCTTCCAACAGGCTTGGAAAAGTGTGTTCTATATCTCTGCCAAACAGACTCCCCGGAGGTTGATCTTTCAGAAGCAAGCTTAACTCTTAGGGAGGAAGCAGCAGAATGTGCCTCTCAGATGTAGCCTGTAGGAATTCAGGTTGGCAATTTCTATGGGGATGCCCATTGCTGCCTATGGTGGAAACGGCATGGGAGATTTCAGTTTCAAAATCTCTGTGAAAAAGCGTCAGAGAAGCTTCTCCGTTTAGAATCCAGCATATCTCACTGAACCGAAGAAGTGGTAGTTAGAAGGGAGTTAGAGCTGCAAGCAGTATGGTTTGGGAAATTAGACGCGAAATGACACTGCAAATGCCTTCCAACAGGCTTGGAAAAGTGTGTTCTATATCTCTGCCAAACAGACTCCCCGGAGGTTGAGCTTTCAGAAGCAAGTTTAACTCTAAGGGAGGAAGCAGCAGAATGTGCCTCTCACATCTAGCCTGTAGGAATTCAGGTTCGCAAGTTCTATGGGGAAGCCCATTGCTGCCTATGGTGGAAACGGCATGGGAGATTTCAGTTTCAAAATCTCTGTGAAAAAGCGTCAGAGAAGCTTCTCCGTTTAGAATCCAGCATATCTCACTGAACCGAAGAAGTGGTAGTTAGAAGGGAGTTAGAGCTGCAAGCAGTTTGGTTTGGGAAATTAGACGCGAAATGACACTGCAAAGGCCTTCCAACAGGCTTGGAAAAGTGTGTTCTATATCTCTGCCAAACAGACTCCCCGGACGTTGAGCTTTCAGAAGCAAGTTTAACTCTTAGGGTGGAAGCAGCAGAATGTGCCTCTCACATCTAGCCTGTAGGAATTCATGTTGGCAAGTTCTATGGGGAAGCCCATTGCTGCCTATGGTGGAAACGGCATGGGAGATTTCAGTTTCAAAATCTCTGTGAAAAAGCGTCAGAGAAGCGTCTCCGTTTAGAATCCAGCATATCTCACTGAACCGAAGAAGTGGTAGTTAGAAGGGAGTTAGAGCTGCAAGCAGTTTGGTTTGCGAAATTAGACGCGAAATGACACTGCAAAGGCCTTCCAACAGGCTTGGAAAAGTGTGTTCTATATCTCTGCCAAACAGACTCCCCGGAGGTTGAGCTTTCAGAAGCTAGTTTAACTCTAAGGGAGGAAGCAGCAGAATGTGCTTCTCACATCTAGCCTGTAGGAATTCAGGTTGGCAAGTTCTATGGGGAAGCCCATTGCTGCCTATGGTGGAAACGGCATGGGAGATTTCAGTTTCAAAATCTCTGTGAAAAAGCGTCAGAGAAGCTTCTCCGTTTAGAATCCAGCATATCTCACTGAACCGAAGAAGTGGCAGTTAGTAGGGAGTTAGAGCTGCAAGCAGTTTGGTTTGGGAAATTAGACGCGAAATGACACTGGAAAGGCCTTCCAACAGGCTTGGAAAAGTGTGTTTTATATCTCTGCCAAACAGACTCCCCGGAGGTTGAGCTTTCAGAAGCAAGTTTAACTCTAAGGGAGGAAGCAGCAGAATGTGCCTCTCACATCTAGCCTGTAGGAATTCAGGTTGTCAAGTTCTATGGGAAGCCCTTTGGCGCCTTCGTTGGAAACGGGTTTGGAAATTTCAGTTTCAAAATCTCTGTGAAAAAGCGTCAGAGAAGCTTCCCCGTTTAGAATCCAGCATATCTCACTGAACCGAAGAAGTGGTAGTCAGAAGGGAGTTAGAGCTGCAAGCAGTTTGGTTTGGGAAATTAGACGCGAAATGAAACTGCAAATGCCTTCCAGCAGGCTTGGCAAAGTGTGTTCTATATCTCTGCCAAACAGACTCCCCGGAGGTTGAGCTTTCAGAAGCAAGTTTAACTCTTAGGGTGGAAGCAGCAGAATGTGCCTCTCACATCTAGCCTGTAGGAATTCAGGTTGGCAAGTTCTATGGGGAAGCACATTGCTGCCTATATTGGAAACGGCATGAGAGATTTCAGTTCAAAATCTCTGTGAAAAAGCGTCAGGGAAGCTTCTCCGTTTAGAATCCTGCATATCTCACTGAACCGAAGAAGTATTAGTTAGAAGGGAGTTAGAGCTGCAAGCAGTTTGGTTTGGGAAATTAGACGCGAAATGACACTGCAAATGCCTTCCAACAGGCTTGGAAAAGTGTGTTCTATATCTCTGCCAAACAGACTCCCCGGAGGTTCAGCTTTCAGAAGCAAGTTTAACTCTAAGGGAGGAAGCAGCAGAATGTGCCTCTCACATCTAGCCTGTAGGAATTCAGGTTGGCAAGTTCTATGGGGAAGCCCATTGGCGCCTTCGTTGGAAACGGGTTTGGAAATTTCAGTTTCAAAATCTCTGTGAAAAAGCGTCAGAGAAGCTTCCCCGTTTAGAATCCAGCATATCTCACTGAACCGAAGAAGTGGTAGTTAGAAGGGAGTTAGAGCTGCAAGCAGTTTGGTTTGGGAAATTAGACGCGAAATGACACTGCAAAGGCCTTCCAACAGGCTTGGAAAAGTGTGTTCTATATCTCGGCCAAACAGACTCCCCAGAGGTTGAGCTTTCAGAAGCAAGCTTAACTCTTAGGGAGGAAGCAGCAGAATGTGCCTCTCACATCTACCCTGTAGGAATTCAGGTTGGCAAGTTCTATGGGGAAGCCCATTGCTGCCTATGGTGGAAACGGCATGGGAGATTTCAGTTTCAAAATCTCTGTGAAAAAGCGTCAGAGAAGCTTCCCCGTTTAGAATCCAGCATATCTCACTGAACCGAAGAAGTGGTAGTTAGAAGGGAGTTAGAGCTGCAAGCAGTTTGGTTTGGGAAATTAGACGCGAAATGACACTGCAAATGCCTTCCAACAGGCTTGGAAAAGTGTGTTCTATATCTCTGCCAAACAGACTCCCCGGAGGTTCAGCTTTCAGAAGCAAGTTTAACTCTAAGGGAGGAAGGAGCAGAATGTGCCTCTCACATCTAGCCTGTAGGAATTCAGGTTGGCAAGTTCTATGGGGAAGCCCATTGGCGGTTCGTTGGAAACGGGTTTGGAAATTTCAGTTGCAAAATCTCTGTGAAAAAGCGTCAGAGAAGCTTCTCCGTTTAGAATCCAGCATATCTCACTGAACCGAAGAAGTGGTAGTTAGAAGGGAGTTAGAGCTGCAAGCAGTTTGGTTTGGGAAATTAGACGCGAAATGACACTGCAAAGGCCTTCCAACAGGCTTGGAAAAGTGTGTTCTATATCTCTGCCAAACAGACTCCCCGGAGGTGGAGCTTTCAGAAGCAAGTTTAACTCTAAGGGAGGAAGCAGCAGAATGTGCCTCTCACATCTAGCCTGTAGGAATTCAGGTTGGCAAGTTCTATGGGGAAGCCCATTGCTGCCTATGGTGGAAACGGCGTGGGAGATTTCAGTTTCAAAATCTCTGTGAAAAAGCGTCAGAGAAGCTTCTCCGTTTAGAATCCAGCATATCTCACTGAACCGAAGAAGTCGTAGTTAGAAGGGAGTTAGAGCTGCAAGCAGTTTGGTTTGGGAAATTAGACGCGAAATGACACTGGAAAGGCCTTCCAACAGGCTTGGAAAAGTGTGTTCTATATCTCTGCCAAACAGACTCCCCGGAGGTTGAGCTTTCAGAAGGAAGTTTAACTCTAAGGGAGGAAGCAGCAGAATATGCCTCTCACATCTAGCCTGTAGGAATTCAGGTTGACAAGTTCTATGGGGAAGCCCTTTGGCGCCTTCGTTGGAAACGGGTTTGGAAATTTCAGTTTCAAAATCTCTGTGAAAAAGCGTCAGAGAAGCTTCCCCGTTTAGAATCCAGCATATCTCACTGAACCGAAGAAGTGGTAGTCAGAAGGGAGTTAGAGCTGCAAGCAGTTTGGTTTGGGAAATTAGACGCGAAATGAAACTGCAAATGCCTTCCAGCAGGCTTGGCAAAGTGTGTTCTATATCTCTGCCCAACAGACTCCCCGGAGGTTGAGCTTTCAGAAGCTAGTTTAACTCTAAGGGAGGAAGCAGCAGAATGTGCTTCTCACATCTAGCCTGTAGGAATTCAGGTTGGCAAGTTCTATGGGGAAGCCCATTGCTGCCTATGGTGGAAACGGCATGGGAGATTGCAGTTTCAAAATCTCTGTGAAAAAGCGTCAGAGAAGCTTCCCCGTTTAGAATCCAGCATATCTCACTGAACCGAAGAAGTGGTAGTTAGAAGGGAGTTCGAGCTGCAAGCAGTTTGGTTTTGGAAATTAGACGCGAAATGACACTGCAAAGGCCTTCCAACAGGCTTGGAAAAGTGTGTTCTATAACTCTGACAAACAGACTCCCCGGAGGTTGAGCTTTCAGAAGCAAGTTTAACTCTGAGGGTGGAAGCAGCAGAATGTGCCTCTCACATCTTGCCTGTAGGAATTCAGGTTGGCAAGTTCTATGGGGAAGCCCATTGCTGCCCATATTGGAAACGGCATGAGATATTTCAGTTTCAAAATCTCTGTGTAAAAGCGTCAGGGAAGCTTCTCCGTTTAGAATCCAGCATATCTCACTGAACCGAAGAAGTGGTAGTTAGAAGGGAGTTAGAGCTGCAAGCAGTTTGGTTTGGGAAATTAGACGCGAAATGACACTGCAAATGCCTTCCAACAGGCTTGGAAAATTGTTTTCTATATCTCTGCCAAACAGACTCCCCGGAGGTTGAGCTTTCAGAAGCAAGTTTAACTCTAAGGGAGGAAGCAGCAGAATGTGCCTCTCACATCTAGCCTGTAGGAATTCAGGTTGTCAAGTTCTATGGGGAAGGCCATTGGCGCCTTCGTTGGAAACGGGTTTGGAAATGTTAGTTTAAAAATCTCTGTGAAAAAGCGTCAGAGAAGCTTCCCCGTTTAGAATCCAGCATATCTCACTGAACCGAAGAAGTGGTAGTTAGAAGGGAGTTAGCGCTGCAAGCAGTTTGGTTTGGGAAATTAGACGCGAAATGAAACTGCAAATGCCTTCCAACAGGCTTGGAAAAGTGTGTTCTATATCTCTGCCCAACAGACTCCCCGGAGGTTGAGCTTTCAGAAGCTAGTTTAACTCTAAGGGAGGAAGCAGCAGAATGTGCTTCTCACATCTAGCCTGTAGGAATTCAGGTTGGCAAGTTCTATGGGGAAGCCCATTGCTGCCTATGGTGGAAACGGCATGGGAGATTTCAGTTTCAAAATCTCTGTGAAAAAGCGTCAGAGAAGCTTCCCCGTTTAGAATCCAGCATATCTCACTGAACCGAAGAAGTGGTAGTTAGAAGGGAGTTAGAGCTGCAAGCAGTTTGGTTTGGGAAATTAGACGCGAAATGACACTGCAAATGCCTTCCAACAGGCTTGGAAAAGTGTGTTCTATATCTCTGCCAAACAGACTCCCCGGAGGTTGAGCTTTCAGAAGCAAGCTTAACTCTTAGGGAGGAAGCAGCAGAATGTGCCTCTCACATCTAGCCTGTAGGAATTCAGGTTGGCAATTTCTATGGGGAAGCCCATTGCTGCCTATGGTGGAAACGGCATGGGAGATTTCAGTTTCAAAATCTCTGTGAAAAAGCGTCAGAGAAGCTTCTCCGTTTAGAATCCAGCATATCTCACTGAACCGAAGAAGTGGTAGTTAGAAGGGAGTTCGAGCTGCAAGCAGTTTGATTTGGGAAATTAGACGCGAAATGAAACTGCAAATGCCTTCCTACAGGCTTGGAAAAGTGTGTTCTATATCTCTGTCAAACAGACTCCCTGGAGGTTGAGCTTTCAGTAGCTAGTTTAACTCTAAGGGAGGAAGCAGAAGAATGTGATTCTCACATCTAGCCTGTAGGAATTCAGGTTGGCAAGTTCTATGGGGTAGCCCATTGTTGCCTATGGTGGAAACGGCATGGGAGATTTCAGTTTCAAAATCTCTGTGAAAAAGCGTCAGAGAAGCTTCGCCGTTTAGAATCCAGCATATCTCACTGAACCGAAGAAGTGGTAGTTAGAAGGGAGTTAGAGCTGCAAGCAGTTTGGTTTGGGAAATTAGACGCGAAATGACACTGCAAATGCCTTCCAACAGGCTTGGAAAAGTGTGTTCTATATCTCTGCCAAACAGACTCCCCGGAGGTTGAGCTTTCAGAAGCTAGTTTAACTCTGAGGGTGGAAGCAGCAGAATGTGCCTCTCACATCTAGCCTGTAGGAATTCAGGTTGGCAAGTTCTATGGGGAAGCCCATTGCTGCCCATATTGGAAACGGCATGAGATATTTCAGTTTCAAAATCTCTGTGTAAAAGCGTCAGGGAAGCTTCTCCGTTTAGAATCCAGCATATCTCACTGAACCGAAGAAGTGGTAGTTAGAAGGGAGTTAGAGCTGCAAGCAGTTTGGTTTGGGAAATTAGACGCGAAATGACACTGCAAATGCCTTCCACCAGGCTTGGAAAAGTGTGTTCTATATCTCTGCCAAACAGACTCCCCGGAGGTTCAGCTTTCAGAAGCAAGTTTAACTCTAAGGGAGGAAGCAGCAGAATGTGCCTCTCACATCTAGCCTGTAGGAATTCAGGTTGTCAAGTTCTTTGGGGAAGCCCATTGGCGGTTCGTTGGAAACGGGTTTGGAAATTTCAGTTTCAAAATCTCTGTGAAAAAGCGTCAGAGAAGCTTCCCCGTTTAGAATCCAGCATATCTCACTGAACCGAACAAGTGGTAGTTAGAAGGGAGTTAGAGCTGCAAGCAGTTTGGTTTGGGAAATTAGACGCGAAATGAAACTGTAAATGCCTTCCAACAGGCTTGGAAAAGTGTATTCTATATCTCTGCCAAACAGACTCCCCGGAGGTTGAGCATTCAGAAGCTAGTTTAACTCTAAGGGAGGAAGCAGCAGAATGTGCTTCTCACATCTAGCCTGTAGGAATTCAGGTTGGCAAGTTCTATGGGGAAGCCCATTGCTGCCTATGGTGGAAACGGCATGGGAGATTTCAGTTTCAAAATCTCTGTGAAAAAGCGTCAGAGAAGCTTCTCCGTTTAGAATCCAGCATATCTCACTGAACCGAAGAAGTGGTAGTTAGAAGGGAGTTAGAGCTGCAAGCAGTTTGGTTTGGGAAATTAGACGCGAAATGACACTGCAAATGCCTTCCAACAGGCTTGGAAAAGTGTGTTCTATATCTCTGCCAAACAGACTCCCCGGAGGTTGAGCTTTCAGATGCAAGTTTAACTCTAAGGGAGGAAGCAGCAGAATGTGCCTCTCACATCTACCCTGTAGGAATTCAGGTTGGCAAGTTCTATGGGGAAGCCCATTGCTGCCTATGGTGGAAACGGCATGGGAGATTTCAGTTTCAAAATCTCTGTGAAAAAGCGTCAGAGAAGCTTCTCCGTTTAGAATCCAGCATATCTCACTGAACCGAGGAAGTGGTAGTTAGAAGGGAGTTAGAGCTGGAAGCAGTTTGGTTTGGGAAATTAGATGCGAAATGACACTGCAAAGGCCTTCCAACAGGCTTGGAAAAGTGTGTTCTATATCTCTGCCAAACAGACTCCCCGGAGGTTGAGCTTTCAGAAGCAAGTTTAACTCTTAGGGTGGAAGCAGCAGAATGTGCCTCTCACATCTAGCCTGTAGGAATTCAGGTTGGCAAGTTCTATGGGGAAGCCCATTGCTGCCTATGGTGGAAACGGCATGGGAGATTTCAGTTTCAAAATCTCTGTGAAAAAGCGTCTGAGAAGCTTCTCCGTTTAGAATCCAGCATATCTCACAGAACCGAAGAAGTGGTAGTTAGAAGGGAGCTAGAGCTGCAAGCAGTTTGGTTTGGGAAATTAGACGCGAAATGAAACTGCAAATGACTTCCAACAGGCTTGGAAAAGTGTGTTCTATATCTCTGCCAAACAGACTCCCCGGAGGTTGAGCTTTCAGAAGCAAGTTTAACTCTAAGGGAGGAAGCAGCAGAATGTGCCTCTCACATCTAGCCTGTAGGAATTCAGGTTGGCAAGTTCTATGGGGAAGCCCATTGCTGCCTATGGTGGAAACGGCATGGGAGATTTCAGTTTCAAAATCTCTGTGAAAAAGCGTCAGAGAAGCTTCTCCGTTTTGAATCCAGCATATCTCACAGAACCGAAGAAGTGGTAGTTAGAATGGAGTTAGAGCTGCAAGCAGTTTGGTTTGGGAAATTAGACGCGAAATGACACTGCAAAGGCCTTCCAACAGGCTTGGAAAAGTGTGTTCTATATCTCTGCCAAACAGACTCCCCGGAGGTTGAGCTTTCAGAAGCAAGTTTAACTCTTAGGGTGGAAGCAGCAGAATGTGCCTCTCACATCTAGCCTGTAGGAATTCAGGTTGGCAAGTTCTATGGGGAAGCCCATTGCTGCCTATGGTGGAAACGGCATGGGAGATTTCAGTTTCAAAATCTCTGTGAAAAAGCGTCAGAGAAGCTTCTCCATTTAGAATCCAGCATATCTCACTGAACCGAAGAAGTGGTAGTTAGAAGGGAGTTAGAGCTGCAAGCTGTTTGGTTTGGGAAATTAGACGCGAAATGACACTGCAAAAGCCTTCCAACAGGCTTGGAAAAGTGTGTTCTATATCTCTGCCAAACAGACTCCCCGGAGGTTGAGCTTTCAGAAGCAAGTTTAACTCTTAGGGTGGAAGCAGCAGAATGTGCCTCTCACAACTAGCCTGTAGGAATTCAGGTTGGCAAGTTCTATGGGGAAGCCCATTGCTGCCTATGGTGGAAACGGCATGAGAGATTTCACTTTCAAAATCTCTGTGAAAAAGCGTCAGAGAAGCTTCTCCGTTTAGAATCCAGCATATCTCACTGAACCGAAGAAGTGGTAGTTAGAAGGGAGTTAGAGCTGCAAGCAGTTTGGTTTGGGAAATTAGACGCGAAATGACACTGCAAATGCCTTCCAACAGGCTTGGAAAAGTGTGTTCTATATCTCTGCCAAACAGACTCCCCGGAGGTTGAGCTTTCAGAAGCAAGTTTAACTCTAAGGGAGGAAGCAGCAGAATGTGCCTCTCACATCTAGCCTGTAGGAATTCAGGTTGTCAAGTTCTATGGGGAAGGCCATTGGCGCCTTCCTTGGAAACGGGTTTGGAAATGTTAGTTTCAAAATCTCTGTGAAAAAGCGTCAGAGAAGCTTCCCCGTTTAGAATCCAGCATATCTCACTGAACCGAAGAAGTGGTAGTTAGAAGGGAGTTAGCGCTGCAAGCAGTTTGGTTTGGGAAATTAGACGCGAAATGAAACTGCAAATGCCTTCCAACAGGCTTGGAAAAGTGTGTTCTATATCTCTGCCCAACAGACTCCCCGGAGGTTGAGCTTTCAGAAGCTAGTTTAACTCTAAGGGAGGAAGCAGCAGAATGTGCTTCTCACATCTAGCCTGTAGGAATTCAGGTTGGCAAGCTCTATGGGGAAGCCCATTGCTGCCTATGGTGGAAACGGCATGGGAGATTTCAGTTTCAAAATCTCTGTGAAAAAGCGTCAGAGAAGCTTCCCCGTTTAGAATCCAGCATATCTCACTGAACCGAAGAAGTGGTAGTTAGAAGGGAGTTAGAGCTGCAAGCAGTTTGGTTTGGGAAATTAGACGCGAAATGACACTGCAAAGGCCTTCCAACAGGCTTGGAAAAGTGTGTTCTATATCTCTGCCAAACAGACTCCCCGGAGGTTGAGCTTTCAGAAGCAAGCTTAACTCTTAGGGAGGAAGCAGCAGAATGTGCCTCTCACATCTAGCCTGTAGGAATTCAAGTTGGCAATTTCTATGGGGAAGCCCATTGCTGCCTATGGTGGAAACGGCATGGGAGATTTCAGTTTCAAAATCTCTGTGAAAAAGCGTCAGAGAAGCTTCTCCGTTTAGAATCCAGCATATCTCACTGAACCGAAGAAGTGGTAGTTAGAAGGGAGTTCGAGCTGCAAGCAGTTTGATTTGGGAAATTAGACGCGAAATGAAACTGCAAATGCCTTCCTACAGGCTTGGAAAAGTGTGTTCTATATCTCTGGCAAACAGACTCCCTGGAGGTTGAGCTTTCAGTAGCTAGTTTAACTCTAAGGGAGGAAGCAGAAGAATGTGATTCTCACATCTAGCCTGTAGGAATTCAGGTTGGCAAGTTCTATGGGGTAGCCCATTGTTGCCTATGGTGGAAACGGCATGGGAGATTTCAGTTTCAAAATCTCTGTGAAAAAGCGTCAGAGAAGCTTCTCCGTTTAGAATCCAGCATATCTCACTGAACCGAAGAAGTGGTAGTTAGAAGGGAGTTAGAGCTGCAAGCAGTTTGGTTTGGGAAATTAGACGCGAAATGACACTGCAAAGGCCTTCCAACAGGCTTGGAAAAGTGTGTTCTATATCTCTGCCAAACAGACTCCCCGGAGGTTGAGCTTTCAGAAGCTAGTTTAACTCTGAGGGTGGAAGCAGCAGAATGTGCCTCTCACATCTAGCCTGTAGGAATTCAGGTTGGCAAGTTCTATGGGGAAGCCCATTGCTGCCTATGGTGGAAACGGCATGGGAGATTTCAGTTTCAAAATCTCTGTGAAAAAGCGTCAGAGAAGCTTCTCCGTTTAGAATCCAGCATATCTCACAGAACCGAAGAAGTGGTAGTTAGAAGGGAGCTAGAGCTGCAAGCAGTTTGGTTTGGGAAATTAGACGCGAAATGAAACTGCAAATGACTTCCAACAGGCTTGGAAAAGTGTGTTCTATATCTCTGCCAAACAGACTCCCCGGAGGTTGAGCTTTCAGAAGCAAGTTTAACTCTAAGGGAGGAAGCAGCAGAATGTGCCTCTCACATCTAGCCTGTAGGAATTCAGGTTGGCAAGTTCTATGGGGAAGCCCATTGCTGCCTATGGTGGAAACGGCATGGGAGATTTCAGTTTCAAAATCTCTGTGAAAAAGCGTCAGAGAAGCTTCTCCGTTTAGAATCCAGCATATCTCACTGAACCGAAGAAGTGGTAGTTAGAAGGGAGTTAGAGCTGCAAGCAGTTTGGTTTGGGAAATTAGACGCAAAATGACACTGCAAATGCCTTCCAACAGGCTTGGAAAAGTGTGTTCTATATCTCTGCCAAACAGACTCCCCGGAGGTTGAGCTTTCAGATGCAAGTTTAACTCTAAGGGAGGAAGCAGCAGAATGTGCCTCTCACATCTAGCCTGTAGGAATTCAGGTTGGCAAGTTCTATGGGGAAGCCCATTGCTGCCTATGGTGGAAACGGCATGGGAGATTTCAGTTTCAAAATCTCTGTGAAAAAGCGTCAGAGAAGCTTCTCCGTTTAGAATCCAGCATATCTCACTGAACCGAGGAAGTGGTAGTTAGAAGGGAGTTAGAGCTGGAAGCAGTTTGGTTTGGGAAATTAGATGCGAAATGACACTGCAAAGGCCTTCCAACAGCCTTGGAAAAGTGTGTTCTATATCTCTGCCAAACAGACTCCCCGGAGGTTGAGCTTTCAGAAGCAAGTTTAACTCTTAGGGTGGAAGCAGCAGAATGTGCCTCTCACATCTAGCCTGTAGGAATTCAGGTTGGCAAGTTCTATGGGGAAGCCCATTGCTGCCTATGGTGGAAACGGCATGGGAGATTTCAGTTTCAAAATCTCTGTGAAAAAGCGTCTGAGAAGCTTCTCCGTTTAGAATCCAGCATATCTCACAGAACCGAAGAAGTGGTAGTTAGAAGGGAGCTAGAGCTGCAAGCAGTTTGGTTTGGGAAATTAGACGCGAAATGAAACTGCAAATGACTTCCAACAGGCTTGGAAAAGTGTGTTCTATATCTCTGCCAAACAGACTCCCCGGAGGTTGAGCTTTCAGAAGCAAGTTTAACTCTAAGGGAGGAAGCAGCAGAATGTGCCTCTCACATCTAGCCTGTAGGAATTCAGGTTGGCAAGTTCTATGGGGAAGCCCATTGCTGCCTATGGTGGAAACGGCATGGGAGATTTCAGTTTCAAAATCTCTGTGAAAAAGCGTCAGAGAAGCTTCTCCGTTTTGAATCCAGCATATCTCACAGAACCGAAGAAGTGGTAGTTAGAATGGAGTTAGAGCTGCAAGCAGTTTGGTTTGGGAAATTAGACGCGAAATGACACTGCAAAGGCCTTCCAACAGGCTTGGAAAAGTGTGTTCTATATCTCTGCCAAACAGACTCCCCGGAGGTTGAGCTTTCAGAAGCAAGTTTAACTCTTAGGGTGGAAGCAGCAGAATGTGCCTCTCACATCTAGCCTGTAGGAATTCAGGTTGGCAAGTTCTATGGGGAAGCCCATTGCTGCCTATGGTGGAAACGGCATGGGAGATTTCAGTTTCAAAATCTCTGTGAAAAAGCGTCAGAGAAGCTTCTCCATTTAGAATCCAGCATATCTCACTGAACCGAAGAAGTGGTAGTTAGAAGGGAGTTAGAGCTGCAAGCTGTTTGGTTTGGGAAATTAGACGCGAAATGACACTGCAAAAGCCTTCCAACAGGCTTGGAAAAGTGTGTTCTATATCTCTGCCAAACAGACTCCCCGGAGGTTGAGCTTTCAGAAGCAAGTTTAACTCTTAGGGTGGAAGCAGCAGAATGTGCCTCTCACATCTAGCCTGTAGGAATTCAGGTTGGCAAGTTCTATGGGGAAGCCCATTGCTGCCTATGGTGGAAACGGCATGAGAGATTTCACTTTCAAAATCTCTGTGAAAAAGCGTCAGAGAAGCTTCTCCGTTTAGAATCCAGCATATCTCACTGAACCGAAGAAGTGGTAGTTAGAAGGGAGTTAGAGCTGCAAGCAGTTTGGTTTGGGAAATTAGACGCGAAATGACACTGCAAATGCCTTCCAACAGGCTTGGAAAAGTGTGTTCTATATCTCTGCCAAACAGACTCCCCGGAGGTTGAGCTTTCAGAAGCAAGTTTAACTCTAAGGGAGGAAGCAGCAGAATGTGCCTCTCACATCTAGCCTGTAGGAATTCAGGTTGTCAAGTTCTATGGGGAAGGCCATTGGCGCCTTCCTTGGAAACGGGTTTGGAAATGTTAGTTTCAAAATCTCTGTGAAAAAGCGTCAGAGAAGCTTCCCCGTTTAGAATCCAGCATATCTCACTGAACCGAAGAAGTGGTAGTTAGAAGGGAGTTAGCGCTGCAAGCAGTTTGGTTTGGGAAATTAGACGCGAAATGAAACTGCAAATGCCTTCCAACAGGCTTGGAAAAGTGTGTTCTATATCTCTGCCCAACAGACTCCCCGGAGGTTGAGCTTTCAGAAGCTAGTTTAACTCTAAGGGAGGAAGCAGCAGAATGTGCTTCTCACATCTAGCCTGTAGGAATTCAGGTTGGCAAGCTCTATGGGGAAGCCCATTGCTGCCTATGGTGGAAACGGCATGGGAGATTTCAGTTTCAAAATCTCTGTGAAAAAGCGTCAGAGAAGCTTCCCCGTTTAGAATCCAGCATATCTCACTGAACCGAAGAAGTGGTAGTTAGAAGGGAGTTAGAGCTGCAAGCAGTTTGGTTTGGGAAATTAGACGCGAAATGACACTGCAAAGGCCTTCCAACAGGCTTGGAAAAGTGTGTTCTATATCTCTGCCAAACAGACTCCCCGGAGGTTGAGCTTTCAGAAGCAAGCTTAACTCTTAGGGAGGAAGCAGCAGAATGTGCCTCTCACATATAGCCTGTAGGAATTCAAGTTGGCAATTTCTATGGGGAAGCCCATTGCTGCCTATGGTGGAAACGGCATGGGAGATTTCAGTTTCAAAATCTCTGTGAAAAAGCGTCAGAGAAGCTTCTCCGTTTAGAATCCAGCATATCTCACTGAACCGAAGAAGTGGTAGTTAGAAGGGAGTTCGAGCTGCAAGCAGTTTGATTTGGGAAATTAGACGCGAAATGAAACTGCAAATGCCTTCCTACAGGCTTGGAAAAGTGTGTTCTATATCTCTGGCAAACAGACTCCCTGGAGGTTGAGCTTTCAGTAGCTAGTTTAACTCTAAGGGAGGAAGCAGAAGAATGTGATTCTCACATCTAGCCTGTAGGAATTCAGGTTGGCAAGTTCTATGGGGTAGCCCATTGTTGCCTATGGTGGAAACGGCATGGGAGATTTCAGTTTCAAAATCTCTGTGAAAAAGCGTCAGAGAAGCTTCTCCGTTTAGAATCCAGCATATCTCACTGAACCGAAGAAGTGGTAGTTAGAAGGGAGTTAGAGCTGCAAGCAGTTTGGTTTGGGAAATTAGACGCGAAATGACACTGCAAAGGCCTTCCAACAGGCTTGGAAAAGTGTGTTCTATATCTCTGCCAAACAGACTCCCCGGAGGTTGAGCTTTCAGAAGCTAGTTTAACTCTGAGGGTGGAAGCAGCAGAATGTGCCTCTCACATCTAGCCTGTAGGAATTCAGGTTGGCAAGTTCTATGGGGAAGCCCATTGCTGCCTATGGTGGAAACGGCATGGGAGATTTCAGTTTCAAAATCTCTGTGAAAAAGCGTCAGAGAAGCTTCTCCGTTTAGAATCCAGCATATCTCACAGAACCGAAGAAGTGGTAGTTAGAAGGGAGCTAGAGCTGCAAGCAGTTTGGTTTGGGAAATTAGACGCGAAATGAAACTGCAAATGACTTCCAACAGGCTTGGAAAAGTGTGTTCTATATCTCTGCCAAACAGACTCCCCGGAGGTTGAGCTTTCAGAAGCAAGTTTAACTCTAAGGGAGGAAGCAGCAGAATGTGCCTCTCACATCTAGCCTGTAGGAATTCAGGTTGGCAAGTTCTATGGGGAAGCCCATTGCTGCCTATGGTGGAAACGGCATGGGCGATTTCAGTTTCAAAATCTCTGTGAAAAAGCGTCAGAGAAGCTTCTCCGTTTAGAATCCAGCATATCTCACAGAACCGAAGAAGTGGTAGTTAGAAGGGAGTTAGAGCTGCAAGCAGTTTGGTTTGGGAAATTAGACGCGAAATGACCCTGCAAAGGCCTTCCAACAGGCTTGGAAAAGTGTGTTCTATATCTCTGCCAAACAGACTCCCCGGAGGTTGAGCTTTCAGAAGCTAGTTTAACTCTGAGGGTGGAAGCAGCAGAATGTGCCTCTCACATCTAGCCTGTAGGAATTCAGGTTGGCAAGTTCTATGGGGAAGCCCATTGCTGCCTATGGTGGAAACGGCATGGGAGATTTCAGTTTCAAAATCTCTGTGAAAAAGCGTCAGAGAAGCTTCTCCGTTTAGAATCCAGCATATCTCACAGAACCGAAGAAGTGGTAGTTAGAAGGGAGCTAGAGCTGCAAGCAGTTTGGTTTGGGAAATTAGACGCGAAATGAAACTGCAAATGACTTCCAACAGGCTTGGAAAAGTGTGTTCTATATCTCTGCCAAACAGACTCCCCGGAGGTTGAGCTTTCAGAAGCAAGTTTAACTCTAAGGGAGGAAGCAGCAGAATGTGCCTCTCACATCTAGCCTGTAGGAATTCAGGTTGGCAAGTTCTATGGGGAAGCCCATTGCTGCCTATGGTGGAAACGGCATGGGAGATTTCAGTTTCAAAATCTCTGTGAAAAAGCGTCAGAGAAGCTTCTCCGTTTAGAATCCAGCATATCTCACTGAACCGAAGAAGTGGTAGTTAGAAGGGAGTTAGAGCTGCAAGCAGTTTGGTTTGGGAAATTAGACGCAAAATGACACTGCAAATGCCTTCCAACAGGCTTGGAAAAGTGTGTTCTATATCTCTGCCAAACAGACTCCCCGGAGGTTGAGCTTTCAGATGCAAGTTTAACTCTAAGGGAGGAAGCAGCAGAATGTGCCTCTCACATCTAGCCTGTAGGAATTCAGGTTGGCAAGTTCTATGGGGAAGCCCATTGCTGCCTATGGTGGAAACGGCATGGGAGATTTCAGTTTCAAAATCTCTGTGAAAAAGCGTCAGAGAAGCTTCTCCGTTTAGAATCCAGCATATCTCACTGAACCGAGGAAGTGGTAGTTAGAAGGGAGTTAGAGCTGGAAGCAGTTTGGTTTGGGAAATTAGATGCGAAATGACACTGCAAAGGCCTTCCAACAGCCTTGGAAAAGTGTGTTCTATATCTCTGCCAAACAGACTCCCCGGAGGTTGAGCTTTCAGAAGCAAGTTTAACTCTTAGGGTGGAAGCAGCAGAATGTGCCTCTCACATCTAGCCTGTAGGAATTCAGGTTGGCAAGTTCTATGGGGAAGCCCATTGCTGCCTATGGTGGAAACGGCATGGGAGATTTCAGTTTCAAAATCTCTGTGAAAAAGCGTCTGAGAAGCTTCTCCGTTTAGAATCCAGCATATCTCACAGAACCGAAGAAGTGGTAGTTAGAAGGGAGCTAGAGCTGCAAGCAGTTTGGTTTGGGAAATTAGACGCGAAATGAAACTGCAAATGACTTCCAACAGGCTTGGAAAAGTGTGTTCTATATCTCTGCCAAACAGACTCCCCGGAGGTTGAGCTTTCAGAAGCAAGTTTAACTCTAAGGGAGGAAGCAGCAGAATGTGCCTCTCACATCTAGCCTGTAGGAATTCAGGTTGGCAAGTTCTATGGGGAAGCCCATTGCTGCCTATGGTGGAAACGGCATGGGAGATTTCAGTTTCAAAATCTCTGTGAAAAAGCGTCAGAGAAGCTTCTCCGTTTTGAATCCAGCATATCTCACAGAACCGAAGAAGTGGTAGTTAGAATGGAGTTAGAGCTGCAAGCAGTTTGGTTTGGGAAATTAGACGCGAAATGACACTGCAAAGGCCTTCCAACAGGCTTGGAAAAGTGTGTTCTATATCTCTGCCAAACAGACTCCCCGGAGGTTGAGCTTTCAGAAGCAAGTTTAACTCTTAGGGTGGAAGCAGCAGAATGTGCTTCTCACATCTAGCCTGTAGGAATTCAGGTTGGCAAGTTTTATGGGGAAGCCCATTGCTGCCTATGGTGGAAACGGCATGGGAGATTTCAGTTTCAAAATCTCTGTGAAAAAGCGTCAGAGAAGCTTCTCCATTTAGAATCCAGCATATCTCACTGAACCGAAGAAGTGGTAGTTAGAAGGGAGTTAGAGCTGCAAGCTGTTTGGTTTGGGAAATTAGACGCGAAATGACACTGCAAAAGCCTTCCAACAGGCTTGGAAAAGTGTGTTCTATATCTCTGCCAAACAGACTCCCCGGAGGTTGAGCTTTCAGAAGCAAGTTTAACTCTTAGGGTGGAAGCAGCAGAATGTGCCTCTCACATCTAGCCTGTAGGAATTCAGGTTGGCAAGTTCTATGGGGAAGCCCATTGCTGCCTATGGTGGAAACGGCATGAGAGATTTCACTTTCAAAATCTCTGTGAAAAAGCGTCAGAGAAGCTTCTCCGTTTAGAATCCAGCATATCTCACTGAACCGAAGAAGTGGTAGTTAGAAGGGAGTTAGAGCTGCAAGCAGTTTGGTTTGGGAAATTAGACGCGAAATGACACTGCAAATGCCTTCCAACAGGCTTGGAAAAGTGTGTTCTATATCTCTGCCAAACAGACTCCCCGGAGGTTGAGCTTTCAGAAGCAAGTTTAACTCTAAGGGAGGAAGCAGCAGAATGTGCCTCTCACATCTAGCCTGTAGGAATTCAGGTTGTCAAGTTCTATGGGGAAGGCCATTGGCGCCTTCCTTGGAAACGGGTTTGGAAATGTTAGTTTCAAAATCTCTGTGAAAAAGCGTCAGAGAAGCTTCCCCGTTTAGAATCCAGCATATCTCACTGAACCGAAGAAGTGGTAGTTAGAAGGGAGTTAGCGCTGCAAGCAGTTTGGTTTGGGAAATTAGACGCGAAATGAAACTGCAAATGCCTTCCAACAGGCTTGGAAAAGTGTGTTCTATATCTCTGCCCAACAGACTCCCCGGAGGTTGAGCTTTCAGAAGCTAGTTTAACTCTAAGGGAGGAAGCAGCAGAATGTGCTTCTCACATCTAGCCTGTAGGAATTCAGGTTGGCAAGCTCTATGGGGAAGCCCATTGCTGCCTATGGTGGAAACGGCATGGGAGATTTCAGTTTCAAAATCTCTGTGAAAAAGCGTCAGAGAAGCTTCCCCGTTTAGAATCCAGCATATCTCACTGAACCGAAGAAGTGGTAGTTAGAAGGGAGTTAGAGCTGCAAGCAGTTTGGTTTGGGAAATTAGACGCGAAATGACACTGCAAAGGCCTTCCAACAGGCTTGGAAAAGTGTGTTCTATATCTCTGCCAAACAGACTCCCCGGAGGTTGAGCTTTCAGAAGCAAGCTTAACTCTTAGGGAGGAAGCAGCAGAATGTGCCTCTCACATCTAGCCTGTAGGAATTCAAGTTGGCAATTTCTATGGGGAAGCCCATTGCTGCCTATGGTGGAAACGGCATGGGAGATTTCAG
Organism: Cynocephalus volans; assembly: GCF_027409185.1. NCBI lineage: Eukaryota > Metazoa > Chordata > Mammalia > Dermoptera > Cynocephalidae > Cynocephalus > Cynocephalus volans. The sequence goes on from NC_084478.1 coordinate 73,382,661, forward strand.
TTTCAAAATCTCTGTGAAAAAGCGTCAGAGAAGCTTCTCCGTTTAGAATCCAGCATATCTCACTGAACCGAAGAAGTGGTAGTTAGAAGGGAGTTCGAGCTGCAAGCAGTTTGGTTTGGGAAATTAGACGCAAAATGACACTGCAAATGCCTTCCAACAGGCTTGGAAAAGTGTGTTCTATATCTCTGCCAAACAGACTCCCCGGAGGTTGAGCTTTCAGATGCAAGTTTAACTCTAAGGGAGGAAGCAGCAGAATGTGCCTCTCACATCTAGCCTGTAGGAATTCAGGTTGGCAAGTTCTATGGGGAAGCCCATTGCTGCCTATGGTGGAAACGGCATGGGAGATTTCAGTTTCAAAATCTCTGTGAAAAAGCGTCAGAGAAGCTTCTCCGTTTAGAATCCAGCATATCTCACTGAACCGAGGAAGTGGTAGTTAGAAGGGAGTTAGAGCTGGAAGCAGTTTGGTTTGGGAAATTAGATGCGAAATGACACTGCAAAGGCCTTCCAACAGCCTTGGAAAAGTGTGTTCTATATCTCTGCCAAACAGACTCCCCGGAGGTTGAGCTTTCAGAAGCAAGTTTAACTCTTAGGGTGGAAGCAGCAGAATGTGCCTCTCACATCTAGCCTGTAGGAATTCAGGTTGGCAAGTTCTATGGGGAAGCCCATTGCTGCCTATGGTGGAAACGGCATGGGAGATTTCAGTTTCAAAATCTCTGTGAAAAAGCGTCTGAGAAGCTTCTCCGTTTAGAATCCAGCATATCTCACAGAACCGAAGAAGTGGTAGTTAGAAGGGAGCTAGAGCTGCAAGCAGTTTGGTTTGGGAAATTAGACGCGAAATGAAACTGCAAATGACTTCCAACAGGCTTGGAAAAGTGTGTTCTATATCTCTGCCAAACAGACTCCCCGGAGGTTGAGCTTTCAGAAGCAAGTTTAACTCTAAGGGAGGAAGCAGCAGAATGTGCCTCTCACATCTAGCCTGTAGGAATTCAGGTTGGCAAGTTCTATGGGGAAGCCCATTGCTGCCTATGGTGGAAACGGCATGGGAGATTTCAGTTTCAAAATCTCTGTGAAAAAGCGTCAGAGAAGCTTCTCCGTTTTGAATCCAGCATATCTCACAGAACCGAAGAAGTGGTAGTTAGAATGGAGTTAGAGCTGCAAGCAGTTTGGTTTGGGAAATTAGACGCGAAATGACACTGCAAAGGCCTTCCAACAGGCTTGGAAAAGTGTGTTCTATATCTCTGCCAAACAGACTCCCCGGAGGTTGAGCTTTCAGAAGCAAGTTTAACTCTTAGGGTGGAAGCAGCAGAATGTGCCTCTCACATCTAGCCTGTAGGAATTCAGGTTGGCAAGTTCTATGGGGAAGCCCATTGCTGCCTATGGTGGAAACGGCATGGGAGATTTCAGTTTCAAAATCTCTGTGAAAAAGCGTCAGAGAAGCTTCTCCATTTAGAATCCAGCATATCTCACTGAACCGAAGAAGTGGTAGTTAGAAGGGAGTTAGAGCTGCAAGCTGTTTGGTTTGGGAAATTAGACGCGAAATGACACTGCAAAAGCCTTCCAACAGGCTTGGAAAAGTGTGTTCTATATCTCTGCCAAACAGACTCCCCGGAGGTTGAGCTTTCAGAAGCAAGTTTAACTCTTAGGGTGGAAGCAGCAGAATGTGCCTCTCACATCTAGCCTGTAGGAATTCAGGTTGGCAAGTTCTATGGGGAAGCCCATTGCTGCCTATGGTGGAAACGGCATGAGAGATTTCACTTTCAAAATCTCTGTGAAAAAGCGTCAGAGAAGCTTCTCCGTTTAGAATCCAGCATATCTCACTGAACCGAAGAAGTGGTAGTTAGAAGGGAGTTAGAGCTGCAAGCAGTTTGGTTTGGGAAATTAGACGCGAAATGACACTGCAAATGCCTTCCAACAGGCTTGGAAAAGTGTGTTCTATATGTCTGCCAAACAGACTCCCCGGAGGTTCAGCTTTCAGAAGCAAGTTTAACTCTAAGGGAGGAAGCAGCAGAATGTGCTTCTCACATCTAGCCTGTAGGAATTCAGGTTGTCAAGTTCTATGGGGAAGCCCATTGGCGGTTCGTTGGAAACGGGTTTGGAAATTTCAGTTTCAAAATCTCTGTGAAAAAGCGTCAGAGAAGCTTCCCCGTTTAGAATCCAGCATATCTCACTGAACCGAAGAAGTGGTAGTTAGAAGGGAGTTAGAGCTGCAAGCAGTTTGGTTTGGGAAATTAGACGCGAAATGAAACTGTAAATGCCTTCCAACAGGCTTGGAAAAGTGTATTCTATATCTCTGCCAAACAGACTCCCCGGAGGTTGAGCTTTCAGAAGCTAGTTTAACTCTAAGGGAGGAAGCAGCAGAATGTGCTTCTCACATCTAGCCTGTAGGAATTCAGGTTGGCAAGTTCTATGGGGAAGCACATTGCTGCCTATGGTGGAAACGGCATGAGAGATTTCACTTTCAAAATCTCTGTGAAAAAGCGTCAGAGAAGCTTCTCCGTTTAGAATCCAGCATATCTCACTGAACCGAAGAAGTGGTAGTTAGAAGGGAGTTAGAGCTGCAAGCAGTTTGGTTTGGGAAATTAGACGCGAAATGACACTGCAAATGCCTTCCAACAGGCTTGGAAAAGTGTGTTCTATATCTCTGCCAAACAGACTCCCCGGAGGTTGAGCTTTCAGAAGCAAGTTTAACTCTAAGGGAGGAAGCAGCAGAATGTGCTTCTCACATCTAGCCTGTAGGAATTCAGGTTGGCAAGTTCTATGGGGAAGCCCATTGCTGCCTATGGTGGAAACGGCATGGGAGATTTCAGTTTCAAAATCTCTGTGAAAAAGCGTCAGAGAAGCTTCTCCGTTTAGAATCCAGCATATCTCACTGAACCGAAGAAGTGGTAGTTAGAAGGGAGTTAGAGCTGCAAGCAGTTTGGTTTGGGAAATTAGACGCGAAATGACACTGCAAAGGCCTTCCAACAGGCTTGGAAAAGTGTGTTCTATATCTCTGCCAAACAGACTCCCCGGAGGTTGAGCTTTCAGAAGCAAGTTTAACTCTGAGGGTGGAAGCAGCAGAATGTGCCTCTCACATCTAGCCTGTAGGAATTCAGGTTGGCAAGTTCTATGGGGAAGCCCATTGCTGCCCATTTTGGAAACGGCATGAGATATTTCAGTTTCAAAATCTCTGTGTAAAAGCGTCAGGGAAGGTTCTCCGCTTAGAATCCAGCATATCTCACTGAACCGAAGAAGTGGTAGTTAGAAGGGAGTTCGAGCTGCAAGCAGTTTGGTTTGGGAAATTAGACGCAAAATGACACTGCAAATGCCTTCCAACAGGCTTGGAAAAGTGTGTTCTATATGTCTGCCAAACAGACTCCCCGGAGGTTCAGCTTTCAGAAGCAAGTTTAACTCTAAGGGAGGAAGCAGCAGAATGTGCTTCTCACATCTAGCCTGTAGGAATTCAGGTTGTCAAGTTCTATGGGGAAGCCCATTGGCGGTTCGTTGGAAACGGGTTTGGAAATTTCAGTTTCAAAATCTCTGTGAAAAAGCGTCAGAGAAGCTTCCCCGTTTAGAATCCAGCATATCTCACTGAACCGAAGAAGTGGTAGTTAGAAGGGAGTTAGAGCTGCAAGCAGTTTGGTTTGGGAAATTAGACGCGAAATGAAACTGTAAATGCCTTCCAACAGGCTTGGAAAAGTGTATTCTATATCTCTGCCAAACAGACTCCCCGGAGGTTGAGCTTTCAGAAGCTAGTTTAACTCTAAGGGAGGAAGCAGCAGAATGTGCTTCTCACATCTAGCCTGTAGGAATTCAGGTTGGCAAGTTCTATGGGGAAGCCCATTGCTGCCTATGGTGGAAACGGCATGAGAGATTTCACTTTCAAAATCTCTGTGAAAAAGCGTCAGAGAAGCTTCTCCGTTTAGAATCCAGCATATCTCACTGAACCGAAGAAGTGGTAGTTAGAAGGGAGTTAGAGCTGCAAGCAGTTTGGTTTGGGAAATTAGACGCAAAATGACACTGCAAATGCCTTCCAACAGGCTTGGAAAAGTGTGTTCTATATCTCTGCCAAACAGACTCCCCGGAGGTTGAGCTTTCAGAAGCAAGTTTAACTCTAAGGGAGGAAGCAGCAGAATGTGCCTCTCACATCTAGCCTGTAGGAATTCAGGTTGGCAATTTCTATGGGGAAGCCCATTGCTGCCTATGGTGGAAACGGCATGGGAGATTTCAGTTTCAAAATCTCTGTGAAAAAGCGTCAGAGAAGCTTCTCCGTTTAGAATCCAGCATATCTCACTGAACCGAAGAAGTGGTAGTTAGAAGGGAGTTAGAGCTGCAAGCAGTTTGGTTTGGGAAATTAGACGCGAAATGAAACTGCAAATGCCTTCCAACAGGCTTGGAAAAGTGTGTTCTATATCTCTGCCCAACAGACTCCCCGGAGGTTGAGCTTTCAGAAGCTAGTTTAACTCTAAGGGAGGAAGCAGCAGAATGTGCTTCTCACATCTAGCCTGTAGGAATTCAGGTTGGCAAGTTCTATGGGGAAGCCCATTGCTGCCTATGGTGGAAACGGCATGGGAGATTTCAGTTTCAAAATCTCTGTGAAAAAGCGTCAGAGAAGCTTCTCCGTTTAGAATCCAGCATATCTCACTGAACCGAAGAAGTGGTAGTTAGAAGGGAGTTAGAGCTGCAAGCAGTTTGGTTTGGGAAATTAGACGCGAAATGACACTGCAAAGGCCTTCCAACAGGCTTGGAAAAGTGTGTTCTATATCTCTGCCAAACAGACTCCCCGGAGGTTGAGCTTTCAGAAGCAAGTTTAACTCTGAGGGTGGAAGCAGCAGAATGTGCCTCTCACATCTAGCCTGTAGGAATTCAGGTTGGCAAGTTCTATGGGGAAGCCCATTGCTGCCCATTTTGGAAACGGCATGAGATATTTCAGTTTCAAAATCTCTGTGTAAAAGCGTCAGGGAAGGTTCTCCGTTTAGAATCCAGCATATCTCACTGAACCGAAGAAGTGGTAGTTAGAAGGGAGTTAGAGCTGCAAGCAGTTTGGTTTGGGAAATTAGACGCGAAATGACACTGCAAATGCCTTCCAACAGGCTTGGAAAAGTGTGTTCTATATGTCTGCCAAACAGACTCCCCGGAGGTTCAGCTTTCAGAAGCAAGTTTAACTCTAAGGGAGGAAGCAGCAGAATGTGCTTCTCACATCTAGCCTGTAGGAATTCAGGTTGTCAAGTTCTATGGGGAAGCCCATTGGCGGTTCGTTGGAAACGGGTTTGGAAATTTCAGTTTCAAAATCTCTGTGAAAAAGCGTCAGAGAAGCTTCCCCGTTTAGAATCCAGCATATCTCACTGAACCGAAGAAGTGGTAGTTAGAAGGGAGTTAGAGCTGCAAGCAGTTTGGTTTGGGAAATTAGACGCGAAATGAAACTGTAAATGCCTTCCAACAGGCTTGGAAAAGTGTATTCTATATCTCTGCCAAACAGACTCCCCGGAGGTTGAGCTTTCAGAAGCTAGTTTAACTCTAAGGGAGGAAGCAGCAGAATGTGCTTCTCACATCTAGCCTGTAGGAATTCAGGTTGGCAAGTTCTATGGGGAAGCACATTGCTGCCTATGGTGGAAACGGCATGAGAGATTTCACTTTCAAAATCTCTGTGAAAAAGCGTCAGAGAAGCTTCTCCGTTTAGAATCCAGCATATCTCACTGAACCGAAGAAGTGGTAGTTAGAAGGGAGTTAGAGCAGCAAGCAGTTTGGTTTGGGAAATTAGACGCGAAATGACACTGCAAATGCCTTCCAACAGGCTTGGAAAAGTGTGTTCTATATCTCTGCCAAACAGACTCCCCGGAGGTTGAGCTTTCAGAAGCAAGTTTAACTCTAAGGGAGGAAGCAGCAGAATGTGCCTCTCACATCTAGCCTGTAGGAATTCAGGTTGGCAATTTCTATGGGGAAGCCCATTGCTGCCTATGGTGGAAACGGCATGGGAGATTTCAGTTTCAAAATCTCTGTGAAAAAGCGTCAGAGAAGCTTCTCCGTTTAGAATCCAGCATATCTCACTGAACCGAAGAAGTGGTAGTTAGAAGGGAGTTAGAGCTGCAAGCAGTTTGGTTTGGGAAATTAGACGCGAAATGAAACTGCAAATGCCTTCCAACAGGCTTGGAAAAGTGTGTTCTATATCTCTGCCCAACAGACTCCCCGGAGGTTGAGCTTTCAGAAGCTAGTTTAACTCTAAGGGAGGAAGCAGCAGAATGTGCTTCTCACATCTAGCCTGTAGGAATTCAGGTTGGCAAGTTCTATGGGGAAGCCCATTGCTGCCTATGGTGGAAACGGCATGGGAGATTTCAGTTTCAAAATCTCTGTGAAAAAGCGTCAGAGAAGCTTCTCCGTTTAGAATCCAGCATATCTCACTGAACCGAAGAAGTGGTAGTTAGAAGGGAGTTAGAGCTGCAAGCAGTTTGGTTTGGGAAATTAGACGCGAAATGACACTGCAAAGGCCTTCCAACAGGCTTGGAAAAGTGTGTTCTATATCTCTGCCAAACAGACTCCCCGGAGGTTGAGCTTTCAGAAGCAAGTTTAACTCTGAGGGTGGAAGCAGCAGAATGTGCCTCTCACATCTAGCCTGTAGGAATTCAGGTTGGCAAGTTCTATGGGGAAGCCCATTGCTGCCCATTTTGGAAACGGCATGAGATATTTCAGTTTCAAAATCTCTGTGTAAAAGCGTCAGGGAAGGTTCTCCGTTTAGAATCCAGCATATCTCACTGAACCGAAGAAATGGTAGTTAGAAGGGAGTTAGAGCTGCAAGCAGTTTGGTTTGGGAAATTAGACGCGAAATGACACTGCAAATGCCTTCCAACAGGCTTGGAAAAGTGTGTTCTATATGTCTGCCAAACAGACTCCCCGGAGGTTCAGCTTTCAGAAGCAAGTTTAACTCTAAGGGAGGAAGCAGCAGAATGTGCCTCTCACATCTAGCCTGTAGGAATTCAGGTTGTCAAGTTCTATGGGGAAGCCCATTGGCGGTTCGTTGGAAACGGGTTTGGAAATTTCAGTTTCAAAATCTCTGTGAAAAAGCGTCAGAGAAGCTTCCCCGTTTAGAATCCAGCATATCTCACTGAACCGAAGAAGTGGTAGTTAGAAGGGAGCTAGAGCTGCAAGCAGTTTGGTTTGGGAAATTAGACGCGAAATGAAACTGCAAATGACTTCCAACAGGCTTGGAAAAGTGTGTTCTATATCTCTGCCAAACAGACTCCCCGGAGGTTGAGCTTTCAGAAGCAAGTTTAACTCTAAGGGAGGAAGCAGCAGAATGTGCCTCTCACATCTAGCCTGTAGGAATTCAGGTTGGCAAGTTCTATGGGGAAGCCCATTGCTGCCTATGGTGGAAACGGCATGGGAGATTTCAGTTTCAAAATCTCTGTGAAAAAGCGTCAGAGAAGCTTCTCCGTTTTGAATCCAGCATATCTCACAGAACCGAAGAAGTGGTAGTTAGAATGGAGTTAGAGCTGCAAGCAGTTTGGTTTGGGAAATTAGACGCGAAATGACACTGCAAAGGCCTTCCAACAGGCTTGGAAAAGTGTGTTCTATATCTCTGCCAAACAGAGTCCCCGGAGGTTGAGCTTTCAGAAGCAAGTTTAACTCTTAGGGTGGAAGCAGCAGAATGTGCCTCTCACATCTAGCCTGTAGGAATTCAGGTTGGCAAGTTCTATGGGGAAGCCCATTGCTGCCTATGGTGGAAACGGCATGGGAGATTTCAGTTTCAAAATCTCTGTGAAAAAGCGTCAGAGAAGCTTCTCCATTTAGAATCCAGCATATCTCACTGAACCGAAGAAGTGGTAGTTAGAAGGGAGTTAGAGCTGCAAGCTGTTTGGTTTGGGAAATTAGACGCGAAATGACACTGCAAAAGCCTTCCAACAGGCTTGGAAAAGTGTGTTCTATATCTCTGCCAAACAGACTCCCCGGAGGTTGAGCTTTCAGAAGCAAGTTTAACTCTTAGGGTGGAAGCAGCAGAATGTGCCTCTCACATCTAGCCTGTAGGAATTCAGGTTGGCAAGTTCTATGGGGAAGCCCATTGCTGCCTATGGTGGAAACGGCATGAGAGATTTCACTTTCAAAATCTCTGTGAAAAAGCGTCAGAGAAGCTTCTCCGTTTAGAATCCAGCATATCTCACTGAACCGAAGAAGTGGTAGTTAGAAGGGAGTTAGAGCTGCAAGCAGTTTGGTTTGGGAAATTAGACGCGAAATGACACTGCAAATGCCTTCCAACAGGCTTGGAAAAGTGTGTTCTATATCTCTGCCAAACAGACTCCCCGGAGGTTGAGCTTTCAGAAGCAAGTTTAACTCTAAGGGAGGAAGCAGCAGAATGTGCCTCTCACATCTAGCCTGTAGGAATTCAGGTTGTCAAGTTCTATGGGGAAGGCCATTGGCGCCTTCCTTGGAAACGGGTTTGGAAATGTTAGTTTCAAAATCTCTGTGAAAAAGCGTCAGAGAAGCTTCCCCGTTTAGAATCCAGCATATCTCACTGAACCGAAGAAGTGGTAGTTAGAAGGGAGTTAGCGCTGCAAGCAGTTTGGTTTGGGAAATTAGACGCGAAATGAAACTGCAAATGCCTTCCAACAGGCTTGGAAAAGTGTGTTCTATATCTCTGCCCAACAGACTCCCCGGAGGTTGAGCTTTCAGAAGCTAGTTTAACTCTAAGGGAGGAAGCAGCAGAATGTGCTTCTCACATCTAGCCTGTAGGAATTCAGGTTGGCAAGCTCTATGGGGAAGCCCATTGCTGCCTATGGTGGAAACGGCATGGGAGATTTCAGTTTCAAAATCTCTGTGAAAAAGCGTCAGAGAAGCTTCCCCGTTTAGAATCCAGCATATCTCACTGAACCGAAGAAGTGGTAGTTAGAAGGGAGTTAGAGCTGCAAGCAGTTTGGTTTGGGAAATTAGACGCGAAATGACACTGCAAAGGCCTTCCAACAGGCTTGGAAAAGTGTGTTCTATATCTCTGCCAAACAGACTCCCCGGAGGTTGAGCTTTCAGAAGCAAGCTTAACTCTTAGGGAGGAAGCAGCAGAATGTGCCTCTCACATCTAGCCTGTAGGAATTCAAGTTGGCAATTTCTATGGGGAAGCCCATTGCTGCCTATGGTGGAAACGGCATGGGAGATTTCAGTTTCAAAATCTCTGTGAAAAAGCGTCAGAGAAGCTTCTCCGTTTAGAATCCAGCATATCTCACTGAACCGAAGAAGTGGTAGTTAGAAGGGAGTTCGAGCTGCAAGCAGTTTGGTTTGGGAAATTAGACGCAAAATGACACTGCAAATGCCTTCCAACAGGCTTGGAAAAGTGTGTTCTATATCTCTGCCAAACAGACTCCCCGGAGGTTGAGCTTTCAGATGCAAGTTTAACTCTAAGGGAGGAAGCAGCAGAATGTGCCTCTCACATCTAGCCTGTAGGAATTCAGGTTGGCAAGTTCTATGGGGAAGCCCATTGCTGCCTATGGTGGAAACGGCATGGGAGATTTCAGTTTCAAAATCTCTGTGAAAAAGCGTCAGAGAAGCTTCTCCGTTTAGAATCCAGCATATCTCACTGAACCGAGGAAGTGGTAGTTAGAAGGGAGTTAGAGCTGGAAGCAGTTTGGTTTGGGAAATTAGATGCGAAATGACACTGCAAAGGCCTTCCAACAGCCTTGGAAAAGTGTGTTCTATATCTCTGCCAAACAGACTCCCCGGAGGTTGAGCTTTCAGAAGCAAGTTTAACTCTTAGGGTGGAAGCAGCAGAATGTGCCTCTCACATCTAGCCTGTAGGAATTCAGGTTGGCAAGTTCTATGGGGAAGCCCATTGCTGCCTATGGTGGAAACGGCATGGGAGATTTCAGTTTCAAAATCTCTGTGAAAAAGCGTCTGAGAAGCTTCTCCGTTTAGAATCCAGCATATCTCACAGAACCGAAGAAGTGGTAGTTAGAAGGGAGCTAGAGCTGCAAGCAGTTTGGTTTGGGAAATTAGACGCGAAATGAAACTGCAAATGACTTCCAACAGGCTTGGAAAAGTGTGTTCTATATCTCTGCCAAACAGACTCCCCGGAGGTTGAGCTTTCAGAAGCAAGTTTAACTCTAAGGGAGGAAGCAGCAGAATGTGCCTCTCACATCTAGCCTGTAGGAATTCAGGTTGGCAAGTTCTATGGGGAAGCCCATTGCTGCCTATGGTGGAAACGGCATGGGAGATTTCAGTTTCAAAATCTCTGTGAAAAAGCGTCAGAGAAGCTTCTCCGTTTTGAATCCAGCATATCTCACAGAACCGAAGAAGTGGTAGTTAGAATGGAGTTAGAGCTGCAAGCAGTTTGGTTTGGGAAATTAGACGCGAAATGACACTGCAAAGGCCTTCCAACAGGCTTGGAAAAGTGTGTTCTATATCTCTGCCAAACAGACTCCCCGGAGGTTGAGCTTTCAGAAGCAAGTTTAACTCTTAGGGTGGAAGCAGCAGAATGTGCCTCTCACATCTAGCCTGTAGGAATTCATGTTGGCAAGTTCTATGGGGAAGCCCATTGCTGCCTATGGTGGAAACGGCATGGGAGATTTCAGTTTCAAAATCTCTGTGAAAAAGCGTCAGAGAAGCTTCTCCATTTAGAATCCAGCATATCTCACTGAACCGAAGAAGTGGTAGTTAGAAGGGAGTTAGAGCTGCAAGCTGTTTGGTTTGGGAAATTAGACGCGAAATGACACTGCAAAAGCCTTCCAACAGGCTTGGAAAAGTGTGTTCTATATCTCTGCCAAACAGACTCCCCGGAGGTTGAGCTTTCAGAAGCAAGTTTAACTCTTAGGGTGGAAGCAGCAGAATGTGCCTCTCACATCTAGCCTGTAGGAATTCAGGTTGGCAAGTTCTATGGGGAAGCCCATTGCTGCCTATGGTGGAAACGGCATGAGAGATTTCACTTTCAAAATCTCTGTGAAAAAGCGTCAGAGAAGCTTCTCCGTTTAGAATCCAGCATATCTCACTGAACCGAAGAAGTGGTAGTTAGAAGGGAGTTAGAGCTGCAAGCAGTTTGGTTTGGGAAATTAGACGCGAAATGACACTGCAAATGCCTTCCAACAGGCTTGGAAAAGTGTGTTCTATATGTCTGCCAAACAGACTCCCCGGAGGTTCAGCTTTCAGAAGCAAGTTTAACTCTAAGGGAGGAAGCAGCAGAATGTGCTTCTCACATCTAGCCTGTAGGAATTCAGGTTGTCAAGTTCTATGGGGAAGCCCATTGGCGGTTCGTTGGAAACGGGTTTGGAAATTTCAGTTTCAAAATCTCTGTGAAAAAGCGTCAGAGAAGCTTCCCCGTTTAGAATCCAGCATATCTCACTGAACCGACGAAGTGGTAGTTAGAAGGGAGTTAGAGCTGCAAGCAGTTTGGTTTGGGAAATTAGACGCGAAATGAAACTGTAAATGCCTTCCAACAGGCTTGGAAAAGTGTATTCTATATCTCTGCCAAACAGACTCCCCGGAGGTTGAGCTTTCAGAAGCTAGTTTAACTCTAAGGGAGGAAGCAGCAGAATGTGCTTCTCACATCTAGCCTGTAGGAATTCAGGTTGGCAAGTTCTATGGGGAAGCACATTGCTGCCTATGGTGGAAACGGCATGAGAGATTTCACTTTCAAAATCTCTGTGAAAAAGCGTCAGAGAAGCTTCTCCGTTTAGAATCCAGCATATCTCACTGAACCGAAGAAGTGGTAGTTAGAAGGGAGTTAGAGCTGCAAGCAGTTTGGTTTGGGAAATTAGACGCGAAATGACACTGCAAATGCCTTCCAACAGGCTTGGAAAAGTGTGTTCTATATCTCTGCCAAACAGACTCCCCGGAGGTTGAGCTTTCAGAAGCAAGTTTAACTCTAAGGGAGGAAGCAGCAGAATGTGCTTCTCACATCTAGCCTGTAGGAATTCAGGTTGGCAAGTTCTATGGGGAAGCCCATTGCTGCCTATGGTGGAAACGGCATGGGAGATTTCAGTTTCAAAATCTCTGTGAAAAAGCGTCAGAGAAGCTTCTCCGTTTAGAATCCAGCATATCTCACTGAACCGAAGAAGTGGTAGTTAGAAGGGAGTTAGAGCTGCAAGCAGTTTGGTTTGGGAAATTAGACGCGAAATGACACTGCAAAGGCCTTCCAACAGGCTTGGAAAAGTGTGTTCTATATCTCTGCCAAACAGACTCCCCGGAGGTTGAGCTTTCAGAAGCAAGTTTAACTCTGAGGGTGGAAGCAGCAGAATGTGCCTCTCACATCTAGCCTGTAGGAATTCAGGTTGGCAAGTTCTATGGGGAAGCCCATTGCTGCCCATTTTGGAAACGGCATGAGATATTTCAGTTTCAAAATCTCTGTGTAAAAGCGTCAGGGAAGGTTCTCCGCTTAGAATCCAGCATATCTCACTGAACCGAAGAAGTGGTAGTTAGAAGGGAGTTCGAGCTGCAAGCAGTTTGGTTTGGGAAATTAGACGCAAAATGACACTGCAAATGCCTTCCAACAGGCTTGGAAAAGTGTGTTCTATATGTCTGCCAAACAGACTCCCCGGAGGTTCAGCTTTCAGAAGCAAGTTTAACTCTAAGGGAGGAAGCAGCAGAATGTGCTTCTCACATCTAGCCTGTAGGAATTCAGGTTGTCAAGTTCTATGGGGAAGCCCATTGGCGGTTCGTTGGAAACGGGTTTGGAAATTTCAGTTTCAAAATCTCTGTGAAAAAGCGTCAGAGAAGCTTCCCCGTTTAGAATCCAGCATATCTCACTGAACCGAAGAAGTGGTAGTTAGAAGGGAGTTAGAGCTGCAAGCAGTTTGGTTTGGGAAATTAGACGCGAAATGAAACTGTAAATGCCTTCCAACAGGCTTGGAAAAGTGTATTCTATATCTCTGCCAAACAGACTCCCCGGAGGTTGAGCTTTCAGAAGCTAGTTTAACTCTAAGGGAGGAAGCAGCAGAATGTGCTTCTCACATCTAGCCTGTAGGAATTCAGGTTGGCAAGTTCTATGGGGAAGCCCATTGCTGCCTATGGTGGAAACGGCATGAGAGATTTCACTTTCAAAATCTCTGTGAAAAAGCGTCAGAGAAGCTTCTCCGTTTAGAATCCAGCATATCTCACTGAACCGAAGAAGTGGTAGTTAGAAGGGAGTTAGAGCTGCAAGCAGTTTGGTTTGGGAAATTAGACGCAAAATGACACTGCAAATGCCTTCCAACAGGCTTGGAAAAGTGTGTTCTATATCTCTGCCAAACAGACACCCGGAGGTTGAGCTTTCAGAAGCAAGTTTAACTCTAAGGGAGGAAGCAGCAGAATGTGCCTCTCACATCTAGCCTGTAGGAATTCAGGTTGGCAATTTCTATGGGGAAGCCCATTGCTGCCTATGGTGGAAACGGCATGGGAGATTTCAGTTTCAAAATCTCTGTGAAAAAGCGTCAGAGAAGCTTCTCCGTTTAGAATCCAGCATATCTCACTGAACCGAAGAAGTGGTAGTTAGAAGGGAGTTAGAGCTGCAAGCAGTTTGGTTTGGGAAATTAGACGCGAAATGAAACTGCAAATGCCTTCCAACAGGCTTGGAAAAGTGTGTTCTATATCTCTGCCCAACAGACTCCCCGGAGGTTGAGCTTTCAGAAGCTAGTTTAACTCTAAGGGAGGAAGCAGCAGAATGTGCTTCTCACATCTAGCCTGTAGGAATTCAGGTTGGCAAGTTCTATGGGGAAGCCCATTGCTGCCTATGGTGGAAACGGCATGGGAGATTTCAGTTTCAAAATCTCTGTGAAAAAGCGTCAGAGAAGCTTCTCCGTTTAGAATCCAGCATATCTCACTGAACCGAAGAAGTGGTAGTTAGAAGGGAGTTAGAGCTGCAAGCAGTTTGGTTTGGGAAATTAGACGCGAAATGACACTGCAAAGGCCTTCCAACAGGCTTGGAAAAGTGTGTTCTATATCTCTGCCAAACAGACTCCCCGGAGGTTGAGCTTTCAGAAGCAAGTTTAACTCTGAGGGTGGAAGCAGCAGAATGTGCCTCTCACATCTAGCCTGTAGGAATTCAGGTTGGCAAGTTCTATGGGGAAGCCCATTGCTGCCCATTTTGGAAACGGCATGAGATATTTCAGTTTCAAAATCTCTGTGTAAAAGCGTCAGGGAAGGTTCTCCGTTTAGAATCCAGCATATCTCACTGAACCGAAGAAGTGGTAGTTAGAAGGGAGTTAGAGCTGCAAGCAGTTTGGTTTGGGAAATTAGACGCGAAATGACACTGCAAATGCCTTCCAACAGGCTTGGAAAAGTGTGTTCTATATGTCTGCCAAACAGACTCCCCGGAGGTTCAGCTTTCAGAAGCAAGTTTAACTCTAAGGGAGGAAGCAGCAGAATGTGCTTCTCACATCTAGCCTGTAGGAATTCAGGTTGTCAAGTTCTATGGGGAAGCCCATTGGCGGTTCGTTGGAAACGGGTTTGGAAATTTCAGTTTCAAAATCTCTGTGAAAAAGCGTCAGAGAAGCTTCCCCGTTTAGAATCCAGCATATCTCACTGAACCGAAGAAGTGGTAGTTAGAAGGGAGTTAGAGCTGCAAGCAGTTTGGTTTGGGAAATTAGACGCGAAATGAAACTGTAAATGCCTTCCAACAGGCTTGGAAAAGTGTATTCTATATCTCTGCCAAACAGACTCCCCGGAGGTTGAGCTTTCAGAAGCTAGTTTAACTCTAAGGGAGGAAGCAGCAGAATGTGCTTCTCACATCTAGCCTGTAGGAATTCAGGTTGGCAAGTTCTATGGGGAAGCACATTGCTGCCTATGGTGGAAACGGCATGAGAGATTTCACTTTCAAAATCTCTGTGAAAAAGCGTCAGAGAAGCTTCTCCGTTTAGAATCCAGCATATCTCACTGAACCGAAGAAGTGGTAGTTAGAAGGGAGTTAGAGCAGCAAGCAGTTTGGTTTGGGAAATTAGACGCGAAATGACACTGCAAATGCCTTCCAACAGGCTTGGAAAAGTGTGTTCTATATCTCTGCCAAACAGACTCCCCGGAGGTTGAGCTTTCAGAAGCAAGTTTAACTCTAAGGGAGGAAGCAGCAGAATGTGCCTCTCACATCTAGCCTGTAGGAATTCAGGTTGGCAATTTCTATGGGGAAGCCCATTGCTGCCTATGGTGGAAACGGCATGGGAGATTTCAGTTTCAAAATCTCTGTGAAAAAGCGTCAGAGAAGCTTCTCCGTTTAGAATCCAGCATATCTCACTGAACCGAAGAAGTGGTAGTTAGAAGGGAGTTAGAGCTGCAAGCAGTTTGGTTTGGGAAATTAGACGCGAAATGAAACTGCAAATGCCTTCCAACAGGCTTGGAAAAGTGTGTTCTATATCTCTGCCCAACAGACTCCCCGGAGGTTGAGCTTTCAGAAGCTAGTTTAACTCTAAGGGAGGAAGCAGCAGAATGTGCTTCTCACATCTAGCCTGTAGGAATTCAGGTTGGCAAGTTCTATGGGGAAGCCCATTGCTGCCTATGGTGGAAACGGCATGGGAGATTTCAGTTTCAAAATCTCTGTGAAAAAGCGTCTGAGAAGCTTCTCCGTTTAGAATCCAGCATATCTCACAGAACCGAAGAAGTGGTAGTTAGAAGGGAGCTAGAGCTGCAAGCAGTTTGGTTTGGGAAATTAGACGCGAAATGAAACTGCAAATGACTTCCAACAGGCTTGGAAAAGTGTGTTCTATATCTCTGCCAAACAGACTCCCCGGAGGTTGAGCTTTCAGAAGCAAGTTTAACTCTAAGGGAGGAAGCAGCAGAATGTGCCTCTCACATCTAGCCTGTAGGAATTCAGGTTGGCAAGTTCTATGGGGAAGCCCATTGCTGCCTATGGTGGAAACGGCATGGGAGATTTCAGTTTCAAAATCTCTGTGAAAAAGCGTCAGAGAAGCTTCTCCGTTTTGAATCCAGCATATCTCACAGAACCGAAGAAGTGGTAGTTAGAATGGAGTTAGAGCTGCAAGCAGTTTGGTTTGGGAAATTAGACGCGAAATGACACTGCAAAGGCCTTCCAACAGGCTTGGAAAAGTGTGTTCTATATCTCTGCCAAACAGACTCCCCGGAGGTTGAGCTTTCAGAAGCAAGTTTAACTCTTAGGGTGGAAGCAGCAGAATGTGCCTCTCACATCTAGCCTGTAGGAATTCATGTTGGCAAGTTCTATGGGGAAGCCCATTGCTGCCTATGGTGGAAACGGCATGGGAGATTTCAGTTTCAAAATCTCTGTGAAAAAGCGTCAGAGAAGCTTCTCCATTTAGAATCCAGCATATCTCACTGAACCGAAGAAGTGGTAGTTAGAAGGGAGTTAGAGCTGCAAGCTGTTTGGTTTGGGAAATTAGACGCGAAATGACACTGCAAAAGCCTTCCAACAGGCTTGGAAAAGTGTGTTCTATATCTCTGCCAAACAGACTCCCCGGAGGTTGAGCTTTCAGAAGCAAGTTTAACTCTTAGGGTGGAAGCAGCAGAATGTGCCTCTCACATCTAGCCTGTAGGAATTCAGGTTGGCAAGTTCTATGGGGAAGCCCATTGCTGCCTATGGTGGAAACGGCATGAGAGATTTCACTTTCAAAATCTCTGTGAAAAAGCGTCAGAGAAGCTTCTCCGTTTAGAATCCAGCATATCTCACTGAACCGAAGAAGTGGTAGTTAGAAGGGAGTTAGAGCTGCAAGCAGTTTGGTTTGGGAAATTAGACGCGAAATGACACTGCAAATGCCTTCCAACAGGCTTGGAAAAGTGTGTTCTATATGTCTGCCAAACAGACTCCCCGGAGGTTCAGCTTTCAGAAGCAAGTTTAACTCTAAGGGAGGAAGCAGCAGAATGTGCTTCTCACATCTAGCCTGTAGGAATTCAGGTTGTCAAGTTCTATGGGGAAGCCCATTGGCGGTTCGTTGGAAACGGGTTTGGAAATTTCAGTTTCAAAATCTCTGTGAAAAAGCGTCAGAGAAGCTTCCCCGTTTAGAATCCAGCATATCTCACTGAACCGACGAAGTGGTAGTTAGAAGGGAGTTAGAGCTGCAAGCAGTTTGGTTTGGGAAATTAGACGCGAAATGACACTGCAAATGCCTTCCAACAGGCTTGGAAAAGTGTGTTCTATATCTCTGCCAAACAGACTCCCCGGAGGTTGAGCTTTCAGAAGCAAGTTTAACTCTAAGGGAGGAAGCAGCAGAATGTGCTTCTCACATCTAGCCTGTAGGAATTCAGGTTGGCAAGTTCTATGGGGAAGCCCATTGCTGCCTATGGTGGAAACGGCATGGGAGATTTCAGTTTCAAAATCTCTGTGAAAAAGCGTCAGAGAAGCTTCTCCGTTTAGAATCCAGCATATCTCACTGAACCGAAGAAGTGGTAGTTAGAAGGGAGTTAGAGCTGCAAGCAGTTTGGTTTGGGAAATTAGACGCGAAATGACACTGCAAAGGCCTTCCAACAGGCTTGGAAAAGTGTGTTCTATATCTCTGCCAAACAGACTCCCCGGAGGTTGAGCTTTCAGAAGCAAGTTTAACTCTGAGGGTGGAAGCAGCAGAATGTGCCTCTCACATCTAGCCTGTAGGAATTCAGGTTGGCAAGTTCTATGGGGAAGCCCATTGCTGCCCATTTTGGAAACGGCATGAGATATTTCAGTTTCAAAATCTCTGTGTAAAAGCGTCAGGGAAGGTTCTCCGCTTAGAATCCAGCATATCTCACTGAACCGAAGAAGTGGTAGTTAGAAGGGAGTTCGAGCTGCAAGCAGTTTGGTTTGGGAAATTAGACGCAAAATGACACTGCAAATGCCTTCCAACAGGCTTGGAAAAGTGTGTTCTATATGTCTGCCAAACAGACTCCCCGGAGGTTCAGCTTTCAGAAGCAAGTTTAACTCTAAGGGAGGAAGCAGCAGAATGTGCTTCTCACATCTAGCCTGTAGGAATTCAGGTTGTCAAGTTCTATGGGGAAGCCCATTGGCGGTTCGTTGGAAACGGGTTTGGAAATTTCAGTTTCAAAATCTCTGTGAAAAAGCGTCAGAGAAGCTTCCCCGTTTAGAATCCAGCATATCTCACTGAACCGAAGAAGTGGTAGTTAGAAGGGAGTTAGAGCTGCAAGCAGTTTGGTTTGGGAAATTAGACGCGAAATGAAACTGTAAATGCCTTCCAACAGGCTTGGAAAAGTGTATTCTATATCTCTGCCAAACAGACTCCCCGGAGGTTGAGCTTTCAGAAGCTAGTTTAACTCTAAGGGAGGAAGCAGCAGAATGTGCTTCTCACATCTAGCCTGTAGGAATTCAGGTTGGCAAGTTCTATGGGGAAGCCCATTGCTGCCTATGGTGGAAACGGCATGAGAGATTTCACTTTCAAAATCTCTGTGAAAAAGCGTCAGAGAAGCTTCTCCGTTTAGAATCCAGCATATCTCACTGAACCGAAGAAGTGGTAGTTAGAAGGGAGTTAGAGCTGCAAGCAGTTTGGTTTGGGAAATTAGACGCAAAATGACACTGCAAATGCCTTCCAACAGGCTTGGAAAAGTGTGTTCTATATCTCTGCCAAACAGACACCCGGAGGTTGAGCTTTCAGAAGCAAGTTTAACTCTAAGGGAGGAAGCAGCAGAATGTGCCTCTCACATCTAGCCTGTAGGAATTCAGGTTGGCAATTTCTATGGGGAAGCCCATTGCTGCCTATGGTGGAAACGGCATGGGAGATTTCAGTTTCAAAATCTCTGTGAAAAAGCGTCAGAGAAGCTTCTCCGTTTAGAATCCAGCATATCTCACTGAACCGAAGAAGTGGTAGTTAGAAGGGAGTTAGAGCTGCAAGCAGTTTGGTTTGGGAAATTAGACGCGAAATGAAACTGCAAATGCCTTCCAACAGGCTTGGAAAAGTGTGTTCTATATCTCTGCCCAACAGACTCCCCGGAGGTTGAGCTTTCAGAAGCTAGTTTAACTCTAAGGGAGGAAGCAGCAGAATGTGCTTCTCACATCTAGCCTGTAGGAATTCAGGTTGGCAAGTTCTATGGGGAAGCCCATTGCTGCCTATGGTGGAAACGGCATGGGAGATTTCAGTTTCAAAATCTCTGTGAAAAAGCGTCAGAGAAGCTTCTCCGTTTAGAATCCAGCATATCTCACTGAACCGAAGAAGTGGTAGTTAGAAGGGAGTTAGAGCTGCAAGCAGTTTGGTTTGGGAAATTAGACGCGAAATGACACTGCAAAGGCCTTCCAACAGGCTTGGAAAAGTGTGTTCTATATCTCTGCCAAACAGACTCCCCGGAGGTTGAGCTTTCAGAAGCAAGTTTAACTCTGAGGGTGGAAGCAGCAGAATGTGCCTCTCACATCTAGCCTGTAGGAATTCAGGTTGGCAAGTTCTATGGGGAAGCCCATTGCTGCCCATTTTGGAAACGGCATGAGATATTTCAGTTTCAAAATCTCTGTGTAAAAGCGTCAGGGAAGGTTCTCCGTTTAGAATCCAGCATATCTCACTGAACCGAAGAAGTGGTAGTTAGAAGGGAGTTAGAGCTGCAAGCAGTTTGGTTTGGGAAATTAGACGCGAAATGACACTGCAAATGCCTTCCAACAGGCTTGGAAAAGTGTGTTCTATATGTCTGCCAAACAGACTCCCCGGAGGTTCAGCTTTCAGAAGCAAGTTTAACTCTAAGGGAGGAAGCAGCAGAATGTGCTTCTCACATCTAGCCTGTAGGAATTCAGGTTGTCAAGTTCTATGGGGAAGCCCATTGGCGGTTCGTTGGAAACGGGTTTGGAAATTTCAGTTTCAAAATCTCTGTGAAAAAGCGTCAGAGAAGCTTCCCCGTTTAGAATCCAGCATATCTCACTGAACCGAAGAAGTGGTAGTTAGAAGGGAGTTAGAGCTGCAAGCAGTTTGGTTTGGGAAATTAGACGCGAAATGAAACTGTAAATGCCTTCCAACAGGCTTGGAAAAGTGTATTCTATATCTCTGCCAAACAGACTCCCCGGAGGTTGAGCTTTCAGAAGCTAGTTTAACTCTAAGGGAGGAAGCAGCAGAATGTGCTTCTCACATCTAGCCTGTAGGAATTCAGGTTGGCAAGTTCTATGGGGAAGCACATTGCTGCCTATGGTGGAAACGGCATGAGAGATTTCACTTTCAAAATCTCTGTGAAAAAGCGTCAGAGAAGCTTCTCCGTTTAGAATCCAGCATATCTCACTGAACCGAAGAAGTGGTAGTTAGAAGGGAGTTAGAGCAGCAAGCAGTTTGGTTTGGGAAATTAGACGCGAAATGACACTGCAAATGCCTTCCAACAGGCTTGGAAAAGTGTGTTCTATATCTCTGCCAAACAGACTCCCCGGAGGTTGAGCTTTCAGAAGCAAGTTTAACTCTAAGGGAGGAAGCAGCAGAATGTGCCTCTCACATCTAGCCTGTAGGAATTCAGGTTGGCAATTTCTATGGGGAAGCCCATTGCTGCCTATGGTGGAAACGGCATGGGAGATTTCAGTTTCAAAATCTCTGTGAAAAAGCGTCAGAGAAGCTTCTCCGTTTAGAATCCAGCATATCTCACTGAACCGAAGAAGTGGTAGTTAGAAGGGAGTTAGAGCTGCAAGCAGTTTGGTTTGGGAAATTAGACGCGAAATGAAACTGCAAATGCCTTCCAACAGGCTTGGAAAAGTGTGTTCTATATCTCTGCCCAACAGACTCCCCGGAGGTTGAGCTTTCAGAAGCTAGTTTAACTCTAAGGGAGGAAGCAGCAGAATGTGCTTCTCACATCTAGCCTGTAGGAATTCAGGTTGGCAAGTTCTATGGGGAAGCCCATTGCTGCCTATGGTGGAAACGGCATGGGAGATTTCAGTTTCAAAATCTCTGTGAAAAAGCGTCAGAGAAGCTTCTCCGTTTAGAATCCAGCATATCTCACTGAACCGAAGAAGTGGTAGTTAGAAGGGAGTTAGAGCTGCAAGCAGTTTGGTTTGGGAAATTAGACGCGAAATGACACTGCAAAGGCCTTCCAACAGGCTTGGAAAAGTGTGTTCTATATCTCTGCCAAACAGACTCCCCGGAGGTTGAGCTTTCAGAAGCAAGTTTAACTCTGAGGGTGGAAGCAGCAGAATGTGCCTCTCACATCTAGCCTGTAGGAATTCAGGTTGGCAAGTTCTATGGGGAAGCCCATTGCTGCCCATTTTGGAAACGGCATGAGATATTTCAGTTTCAAAATCTCTGTGTAAAAGCGTCAGGGAAGGTTCTCCGTTTAGAATCCAGCATATCTCACTGAACCGAAGAAATGGTAGTTAGAAGGGAGTTAGAGCTGCAAGCAGTTTGGTTTGGGAAATTAGACGCGAAATGACACTGCAAATGCCTTCCAACAGGCTTGGAAAAGTGTGTTCTATATGTCTGCCAAACAGACTCCCCGGAGGTTCAGCTTTCAGAAGCAAGTTTAACTCTAAGGGAGGAAGCAGCAGAATGTGCCTCTCACATCTAGCCTGTAGGAATTCAGGTTGTCAAGTTCTATGGGGAAGCCCATTGGCGGTTCGTTGGAAACGGGTTTGGAAATTTCAGTTTCAAAATCTCTGTGAAAAAGCGTCAGAGAAGCTTCCCCGTTTAGAATCCAGCATATCTCACTGAACCGAAGAAGTGGTAGTTAGAAGGGAGTTAGAGCTGCAAGCAGTTTGGTTTGGGAAATTAGACGCGAAATGAAACTGTAAATGCCTTCCAACAGGCTTGGAAAAGTGTATTCTATATCTCTGCCAAACAGACTCCCCGGAGGTTGAGCTTTCAGAAGCTAGTTTAACTCTAAGGGAGGAAGCAGCAGAATGTGCTTCTCACATCTAGCCTGTAGGAATTCAGGTTGGCAAGTTCTATGGGGAAGCACATTGCTGCCTATGGTGGAAACGGCATGAGAGATTTCACTTTCAAAATCTCTGTGAAAAAGCGTCAGAGAAGCTTCTCCGTTTAGAATCCAGCATATCTCACTGAACCGAAGAAGTGGTAGTTAGAAGGGAGTTAGAGCAGCAAGCAGTTTGGTTTGGGAAATTAGACGCGAAATGACACTGCAAATGCCTTCCAACAGGCTTGGAAAAGTGTGTTCTATATCTCTGCCAAACAGACTCCCCGGAGGTTGAGCTTTCAGAAGCAAGTTTAACTCTAAGGGAGGAAGCAGCAGAATGTGCCTCTCACATCTAGCCTGTAGGAATTCAGGTTGGCAATTTCTATGGGGAAGCCCATTGCTGCCTATGGTGGAAACGGCATGGGAGATTTCAGTTTCAAAATCTCTGTGAAAAAGCGTCAGAGAAGCTTCTCCGTTTAGAATCCAGCATATCTCACTGAACCGAAGAAGTGGTAGTTAGAAGGGAGTTAGAGCTGCAAGCAGTTTGGTTTGGGAAATTAGACGCGAAATGAAACTGCAAATGCCTTCCAACAGGCTTGGAAAAGTGTGTTCTATATCTCTGCCCAACAGACTCCCCGGAGGTTGAGCTTTCAGAAGCTAGTTTAACTCTAAGGGAGGAAGCAGCAGAATGTGCTTCTCACATCTAGCCTGTAGGAATTCAGGTTGGCAAGTTCTATGGGGAAGCCCATTGCTGCCTATGGTGGAAACGGCATGGGAGATTTCAGTTTCAAAATCTCTGTGAAAAAGCGTCAGAGAAGCTTCTCCGTTTAGAATCCAGCATATCTCACTGAACCGAAGAAGTGGTAGTTAGAAGGGAGTTAGAGCTGCAAGCAGTTTGGTTTGGGAAATTAGACGCGAAATGACACTGCAAAGGCCTTCCAACAGGCTTGGAAAAGTGTGTTCTATATCTCTGCCAAACAGACTCCCCGGAGGTTGAGCTTTCAGAAGCAAGTTTAACTCTGAGGGTGGAAGCAGCAGAATGTGCCTCTCACATCTAGCCTGTAGGAATTCAGGTTGGCAAGTTCTATGGGGAAGCCCATTGCTGCCCATTTTGGAAACGGCATGAGATATTTCAGTTTCAAAATCTCTGTGTAAAAGCGTCAGGGAAGGTTCTCCGTTTAGAATCCAGCATATCTCACTGAACCGAAGAAATGGTAGTTAGAAGGGAGTTAGAGCTGCAAGCAGTTTGGTTTGGGAAATTAGACGCGAAATGACACTGCAAATGCCTTCCAACAGGCTTGGAAAAGTGTGTTCTATATGTCTGCCAAACAGACTCCCCGGAGGTTCAGCTTTCAGAAGCAAGTTTAACTCTAAGGGAGGAAGCAGCAGAATGTGCCTCTCACATCTAGCCTGTAGGAATTCAGGTTGTCAAGTTCTATGGGGAAGCCCATTGGCGGTTCGTTGGAAACGGGTTTGGAAATTTCAGTTTCAAAATCTCTGTGAAAAAGCGTCAGAGAAGCTTCCCCGTTTAGAATCCAGCATATCTCACTGAACCGAAGAAGTGGTAGTTAGAAGGGAGTTAGAGCTGCAAGCAGTTTGGTTTGGGAAATTAGACGCGAAATGAAACTGTAAATGCCTTCCAACAGGCTTGGAAAAGTGTATTCTATATCTCTGCCAAACAGACTCCCCGGAGGTTGAGCTTTCAGAAGCTAGTTTAACTCTAAGGGAGGAAGCAGCAGAATGTGCTTCTCACACCTAGCCTGTAGGAATTCAGGTTGGCAAGTTCTATGGGGAAGCCCATTGCTGCCTATGGTGGAAACGGCATGAGAGATTTCACTTTCAAAATCTCTGTGAAAAAGCGTCAGAGAAGCTTCTCCGTTTAGAATCCAGCATATCTCACTGAACCGAAGAAGTGGTAGTTAGAAGGGAGTTAGAGCTGCAAGCAGTTTGGTTTGGGAAATTAGACGCGAAATGACACTGCAAATGCCTTCCAACAGGCTTGGAAAAGTGTGTTCTATATCTCTGCCAAACAGACTCCCCGGAGGTTGAGCTTTCAGAAGCAAGTTTAACTCTAAGGGAGGAAGCAGCAGAATGTGCCTCTCACATCTAGCCTGTAGGAATTCAGGTTGGCAATTTCTATGGGGAAGCCCATTGCTGCCTATGGTGGAAACGGCATGGGAGATTTCAGTTTCAAAATCTCTGTGAAAAAGCGTCAGAGAAGCTTCTCCGTTTAGAATCCAGCATATCTCACTGAACCGAAGAAGTGGTAGTTAGAAGGGAGTTAGAGCTGCAAGCAGTTTGGTTTGGGAAATTAGACGCGAAATGAAACTGCAAATGCCTTCCAACAGGCTTGGAAAAGTGTGTTCTATATCTCTGCCCAACAGACTCCCCGGAGGTTGAGCTTTCAGAAGCTAGTTTAACTCTAAGGGAGGAAGCAGCAGAATGTGCTTCTCACATCTAGCCTGTAGGAATTCAGGTTGGCAAGTTCTATGGGGAAGCCCATTGCTGCCTATGGTGGAAACGGCATGGGAGATTTCAGTTTCAAAATCTCTGTGAAAAAGCGTCAGAGAAGCTTCTCCGTTTAGAATCCAGCATATCTCACTGAACCGAAGAAGTGGTAGTTAGAAGGGAGTTAGAGCTGCAAGCAGTTTGGTTTGGGAAATTAGACGCGAAATGACACTGCAAAGGCCTTCCAACAGGCTTGGAAAAGTGTGTTCTATATCTCTGCCAAACAGACTCCCCGGAGGTTGAGCTTTCAGAAGCAAGTTTAACTCTGAGGGTGGAAGCAGCAGAATGTGCCTCTCACATCTAGCCTGTAGGAATTCAGGTTGGCAAGTTCTATGGGGAAGCCCATTGCTGCCCATTTTGGAAACGGCATGAGATATTTCAGTTTCAAAATCTCTGTGTAAAAGCGTCAGGGAAGGTTCTCCGTTTAGAATCCAGCATATCTCACTGAACCGAAGAAGTGGTAGTTAGAAGGGAGTTAGAGCTGCAAGCAGTTTGGTTTGGGAAATTAGACGCGAAATGACACTGCAAATGCCTTCCAACAGGCTTGGAAAAGTGTGTTCTATATGTCTGCCAAACAGACTCCCCGGAGGTTCAGCTTTCAGAAGCAAGTTTAACTCTAAGGGAGGAAGCAGCAGAATGTGCCTCTCACATCTAGCCTGTAGGAATTCAGGTTGTCAAGTTCTATGGGGAAGCCCATTGGCGGTTCGTTGGAAACGGGTTTGGAAATTTCAGTTTCAAAATCTCTGTGAAAAAGCGTCAGAGAAGCTTCCCCGTTTAGAATCCAGCATATCTCACTGAACCGAAGAAGTGGTAGTTAGAAGGGAGTTAGAGCTGCAAGCAGTTTGGTTTGGGAAATTAGACGCGAAATGAAACTGTAAATGCCTTCCAACAGGCTTGGAAAAGTGTATTCTATATCTCTGCCAAACAGACTCCCCGGAGGTTGAGCTTTCAGAAGCTAGTTTAACTCTAAGGGAGGAAGCAGCAGAATGTGCTTCTCACATCTAGCCTGTAGGAATTCAGGTTGGCAAGTTCTATGGGGAAGCCCATTGCTGCCTATGGTGGAAACGGCATGAGAGATTTCACTTTCAAAATCTCTGTGAAAAAGCGTCAGAGAAGCTTCTCCGTTTAGAATCCAGCATATCTCACTGAACCGAAGAAGTGGTAGTTAGAAGGGAGTTAGAGCTGCAAGCAGTTTGGTTTGGGAAATTAGACGCGAAATGACACTGCAAATGCCTTCCAACAGGCTTGGAAAAGTGTGTTCTATATCTCTGCCAAACAGACTCCCCGGAGGTTGAGCTTTCAGAAGCAAGTTTAACTCTAAGGGAGGAAGCAGCAGAATGTGCCTCTCACATCTAGCCTGTAGGAATTCAGGTTGGCAAGTTCTATGGGGAAGCCCATTGCTGCCTATGGTGGAAACGGCATGGGAGATTTCAGTTTCAAAATCTCTGTGAAAAAGCGTCAGAGAAGCTTCTCCGTTTAGAATCCAGCATATCTCACTGAACCGAAGAAGTGGTAGTTAGAAGGGAGTTAGAGCTGCAAGCAGTTTGGTTTGGGAAATTAGACGCGAAATGAAACTGCAAATGCCTTCCAACAGGCTTGGAAAAGTGTGTTCCATATCTCTGCCCAACAGACTCCCCGGAGGTTGAGCTTTCAGAAGCTAGTTTAACTCTAAGGGAGGAAGCAGCAGAATGTGCTTCTCACATCTAGCCTGTAGGAATTCAGGTTGGCAAGTTCTATGGGGAAGCCCATTGCTGCCTATGGTGGAAACGGCATGGGAGATTTCAGTTTCAAAATCTCTGTGAAAAAGCGTCAGAGAAGCTTCTCCGTTTAGAATCCAGCATATCTCACTGAACCGAAGAAGTGGTAGTTAGAAGGGAGTTAGAGCTGCAAGCAGTTTGGTTTGGGAAATTAGACGCGAAATGACACTGCAAAGGCCTTCCAACAGGCTTGGAAAAGTGTGTTCTATATCTCTGCCAAACAGACTCCCCGGAGGTTGAGCTTTCAGAAGCAAGTTTAACTCTGAGGGTGGAAGCAGCAGAATGTGCCTCTCACATCTAGCCTGTAGGAATTCAGGTTGGCAAGTTCTATGGGGAAGCCCATTGCTGCCCATTTTGGAAACGGCATGAGATATTTCAGTTTCAAAATCTCTGTGTAAAAGCGTCAGGGAAGGTTCTCCGTTTAGAATCCAGCATATCTCACTGAACCGAAGAAGTGGTAGTTAGAAGGGAGTTAGAGCTGCAAGCAGTTTGGTTTGGGAAATTAGACGCGAAATGACACTGCAAATGCCTTCCAACAGGCTTGGAAAAGTGTGTTCTATATGTCTGCCAAACAGACTCCCCGGAGGTTCAGCTTTCAGAAGCAAGTTTAACTCTAAGGGAGGAAGCAGCAGAATGTGCCTCTCACATCTAGCCTGTAGGAATTCAGGTTGTCAAGTTCTATGGGGAAGCCCATTGGCGGTTCGTTGGAAACGGGTTTGGAAATTTCAGTTTCAAAATCTCTGTGAAAAAGCGTCAGAGAAGCTTCCCCGTTTAGAATCCAGCATATCTCACTGAACCGAAGAAGTGGTAGTTAGAAGGGAGTTAGAGCTGCAAGCAGTTTGGTTTGGGAAATTAGACGCGAAATGACACTGCAAAGGCCTTCCAACAGGCTTGGAAAAGTGTGTTCTATATCTCTGCCAAACAGACTCCCCGGAGGTTGAGCTTTCAGAAGCAAGTTTAACTCTGAGGGTGGAAGCAGCAGAATGTGCCTCTCACATCTAGCCTGTAGGAATTCAGGTTGGCAAGTTCTATGGGGAAGCCCATTGCTGCCCATTTTGGAAACGGCATGAGATATTTCAGTTTCAAAATCTCTGTGTAAAAGCGTCAGGGAAGGTTCTCCGTTTAGAATCCAGCATATCTCACTGAACCGAAGAAGTGGTAGTTAGAAGGGAGTTAGAGCTGCAAGCAGTTTGGTTTGGGAAATTAGACGCGAAATGACACTGCAAATGCCTTCCAACAGGCTTGGAAAAGTGTGTTCTATATGTCTGCCAAACAGACTCCCCGGAGGTTCAGCTTTCAGAAGCAAGTTTAACTCTAAGGGAGGAAGCAGCAGAATGTGCCTCTCACATCTAGCCTGTAGGAATTCAGGTTGTCAAGTTCTATGGGGAAGCCCATTGGCGGTTCGTTGGAAACGGGTTTGGAAATTTCAGTTTCAAAATCTCTGTGAAAAAGCGTCAGAGAAGCTTCCCCGTTTAGAATCCAGCATATCTCACTGAACCGAAGAAGTGGTAGTTAGAAGGGAGTTAGAGCTGCAAGCAGTTTGGTTTGGGAAATTAGACGCGAAATGAAACTGTAAATGCCTTCCAACAGGCTTGGAAAAGTGTATTCTATATCTCTGCCAAACAGACTCCCCGGAGGTTGAGCTTTCAGAAGCTAGTTTAACTCTAAGGGAGGAAGCAGCAGAATGTGCCTCTCACATCTAGCCTGTAGGAATTCAGGTTGGCAAGTTCTATGGGGAAGCCCATTGCTGCCTATGGTGGAAACGGCATGGGAGATTTCAGTTTCAAAATCTCTGTGAAAAAGCGTCAGAGAAGCTTCTCCGTTTAGAATCCAGCATATCTCACTGAACCGAAGAAGTGGTAGTTAGAAGGGAGTTAGAGCTGCAAGCAGTTTGGTTTGGGAAATTAGACGCGAAATGACACTGCAAATGCCTTCCAACAGGCTTGGAAAAGTGTGTTCTATATCTCTGCCAAACAGACTCCCCGGAGGTTGAGCTTTCAGAAGCAAGTTTAACTCTAAGGGAGGAAGCAGCAGAATGTGCCTCTCACATCTAGCCTGTAGGAATTCAGGTTGGCAATTTCTATGGGGAAGCCCATTTCTGCCTATGGTGGAAACGGCATGGGAGATTTCAGTTTCAAAATCCCTGTGAAAAAGCGTCAGAGAATCTTCTCCGTTTAGAATCCAGCATATCTCACTGAACCGAAGAAGTGGTAGTTAGAAGGGAGTTAGAGCTGCAAGCAGTTTGGTTTGGGAAATTAGACGCGAAATGAAACTGCAAATGCCTTCCAACAGGCTTGGAAAAGTGTGTTCTATATCTCTGCCCAACAGACTCCCCGGAGGTTGAGCTTTCAGAAGCAAGTTTAACTCTGAGGGTGGAAGCAGCAGAATGTGCCTCTCACATCTAGCCTGTAGGAATTCAGGTTGGCAAGTTCTATGGGGAAGCCCATTGCTGCCCATTTTGGAAACGGCATGAGATATTTCAGTTTCAAAATCTCTGTGTAAAAGCGTCAGGGAAGGTTCTCCGTTTAGAATCCAGCATATCTCACTGAACCGAAGAAGTGGTAGTTAGAAGGGAGTTAGAGCTGCAAGCAGTTTGGTTTGGGAAATTAGACGCGAAATGACACTGCAAATGCCTTCCAACAGGCTTGGAAAAGTGTGTTCTATATGTCTGCCAAACAGACTCCCCGGAGGTTCAGCTTTCAGAAGCAAGTTTAACTCTAAGGGAGGAAGCAGCAGAATGTGCCTCTCACATCTAGCCTGTAGGAATTCAGGTTGTCAAGTTCTATGGGGAAGCCCATTGGCGGTTCGTTGGAAACGGGTTTGGAAATTTCAGTTTCAAAATCTCTGTGAAAAAGCGTCAGAGAAGCTTCCCCGTTTAGAATCCAGCATATCTCACTGAACCGAAGAAGTGGTAGTTAGAAGGGAGTTAGAGCTGCAAGCAGTTTGGTTTGGGAAATTAGACGCGAAATGAAACTGTAAATGCCTTCCAACAGGCTTGGAAAAGTGTATTCTATATCTCTGCCAAACAGACTCCCCGGAGGTTGAGCTTTCAGAAGCTAGTTTAACTCTAAGGGAGGAAGCAGCAGAATGTGCTTCTCACATCTAGCCTGTAGGAATTCAGGTTGGCAAGTTCTATGGGGAAGCCCATTGCTGCCTATGGTGGAAACGGCATGAGAGATTTCACTTTCAAAATCTCTGTGAAAAAGCGTCAGAGAAGCTTCTCCGTTTAGAATCCAGCATATCTCACTGAACCGAAGAAGTGGTAGTTAGAAGGGAGTTAGAGCTGCAAGCAGTTTGGTTTGGGAAATTAGACGCGAAATGACACTGCAAATGCCTTCCAACAGGCTTGGAAAAGTGTGTTCTATATCTCTGCCAAACAGACTCCCCGGAGGTTGAGCTTTCAGAAGCAAGTTTAACTCTAAGGGAGGAAGCAGCAGAATGTGCCTCTCACATCTAGCCTGTAGGAATTCAGGTTGGCAAGTTCTATGGGGAAGCCCATTGCTGCCTATGGTGGAAACGGCATGGGAGATTTCAGTTTCAAAATCTCTGTGAAAAAGCGTCAGAGAAGCTTCTCCGTTTAGAATCCAGCATATCTCACTGAACCGAAGAAGTGGTAGTTAGAAGGGAGTTAGAGCTGCAAGCAGTTTGGTTTGGGAAATTAGACGCGAAATGAAACTGCAAATGCCTTCCAACAGGCTTGGAAAAGTGTGTTCCATATCTCTGCCCAACAGACTCCCCGGAGGTTGAGCTTTCAGAAGCTAGTTTAACTCTAAGGGAGGAAGCAGCAGAATGTGCTTCTCACATCTAGCCTGTAGGAATTCAGGTTGGCAAGTTCTATGGGGAAGCCCATTGCTGCCTATGGTGGAAACGGCATGGGAGATTTCAGTTTCAAAATCTCTGTGAAAAAGCGTCAGAGAAGCTTCTCCGTTTAGAATCCAGCATATCTCACTGAACCGAAGAAGTGGTAGTTAGAAGGGAGTTAGAGCTGCAAGCAGTTTGGTTTGGGAAATTAGACGCGAAATGACACTGCAAAGGCCTTCCAACAGGCTTGGAAAAGTGTGTTCTATATCTCTGCCAAACAGACTCCCCGGAGGTTGAGCTTTCAGAAGCAAGTTTAACTCTGAGGGTGGAAGCAGCAGAATGTGCCTCTCACATCTAGCCTGTAGGAATTCAGGTTGGCAAGTTCTATGGGGAAGCCCATTGCTGCCCATTTTGGAAACGGCATGAGATATTTCAGTTTCAAAATCTCTGTGTAAAAGTGTCAGGGAAGGTTCTCCGTTTAGAATCCAGCATATCTCACTGAACCGAAGAAGTGGTAGTTAGAAGGGAGTTAGAGCTGCAAGCAGTTTGGTTTGGGAAATTAGACGCGAAATGACACTGCAAATGCCTTCCAACAGGCTTGGAAAAGTGTGTTCTATATGTCTGCCAAACAGACTCCCCGGAGGTTCAGCTTTCAGAAGCAAGTTTAACTCTAAGGGAGGAAGCAGCAGAATGTGCCTCTCACATCTAGCCTGTAGGAATTCAGGTTGTCAAGTTCTATGGGGAAGCCCATTGGCGGTTCGTTGGAAACGGGTTTGGAAATTTCAGTTTCAAAATCTCTGTGAAAAAGCGTCAGAGAAGCTTCCCCGTTTAGAATCCAGCATATCTCACTGAACCGAAGAAGTGGTAGTTAGAAGGGAGTTAGAGCTGCAAGCAGTTTGGTTTGGGAAATTAGACGCGAAATGAAACTGTAAATGCCTTCCAACAGGCTTGGAAAAGTGTATTCTATATCTCTGCCAAACAGACTCCCCGGAGGTTGAGCTTTCAGAAGCTAGTTTAACTCTAAGGGAGGAAGCAGCAGAATGTGCTTCTCACATCTAGCCTGTAGGAATTCAGGTTGGCAAGTTCTATGGGGAAGCCCATTGCTGCCTATGGTGGAAACGGCATGAGAGATTTCACTTTCAAAATCTCTGTGAAAAAGCGTCAGAGAAGCTTCTCCGTTTAGAATCCAGCATATCTCACTGAACCGAAGAAGTGGTAGTTAGAAGGGAGTTAGAGCTGCAAGCAGTTTGGTTTGGGAAATTAGACGCGAAATGACACTGCAAATGCCTTCCAACAGGCTTGGAAAAGTGTGTTCTATATCTCTGCCAAACAGACTCCCCGGAGGTTGAGCTTTCAGAAGCAAGTTTAACTCTAAGGGAGGAAGCAGCAGAATGTGCCTCTCACATCTAGCCTGTAGGAATTCAGGTTGGCAATTTCTATGGGGAAGCCCATTGCTGCCTATGGTGGAAACGGCATGGGAGATTTCAGTTTCAAAATCTCTGTGAAAAAGCGTCAGAGAAGCTTCTCCGTTTAGAATCCAGCATATCTCACTGAACCGAAGAAGTGGTAGTTAGAAGGGAGTTAGAGCTGCAAGCAGTTTGGTTTGGGAAATTAGACGCGAAATGAAACTGCAAATGCCTTCCAACAGGCTTGGAAAAGTGTGTTCTATATCTCTGCCAAACAGACTCCCCGGAGGTTGAGCTTTCAGAAGCTAGTTTAACTCTAAGGGAGGAAGCAGCAGAATGTGCTTCTCACATCTAGCCTGTAGGAATTCAGGTTGGCAAGTTCTATGGGGAAGCCCATTGCTGCCTATGGTGGAAACGGCATGGGAGATTTCAGTTTCAAAATCTCTGTGAAAAAGCGTCAGAGAAGCTTCTCCGTTTAGAATCCAGCATATCTCACTGAACCGAAGAAGTGGTAGTTAGAAGGGAGTTAGAGCTGCAAGCAGTTTGGTTTGGGAAATTAGACGCGAAATGACACTGCAAAGGCCTTCCAACAGGCTTGGAAAAGTGTGTTCTATATCTCTGCCAAACAGACTCCCCGGAGGTTGAGCTTTCAGAAGCAAGTTTAACTCTGAGGGTGGAAGCAGCAGAATGTGCCTCTCACATCTAGCCTGTAGGAATTCAGGTTGGCAAGTTCTATGGGGAAGCCCATTGCTGCCCATTTTGGAAACGGCATGAGATATTTCAGTTTCAAAATCTCTGTGTAAAAGCGTCAGGGAAGGTTCTCCGTTTAGAATCCAGCATATCTCACTGAACCGAAGAAGTGGTAGTTAGAAGGGAGTTAGAGCTGCAAGCAGTTTGGTTTGGGAAATTAGACGCGAAATGACACTGCAAATGCCTTCCAACAGGCTTGGAAAAGTGTGTTCTATATGTCTGCCAAACAGACTCCCCGGAGGTTCAGCTTTCAGAAGCAAGTTTAACTCTAAGGGAGGAAGCAGCAGAATGTGCCTCTCACATCTAGCCTGTAGGAATTCAGGTTGTCAAGTTCTATGGGGAAGCCCATTGGCGGTTCGTTGGAAACGGGTTTGGAAATTTCAGTTTCAAAATCTCTGTGAAAAAGCGTCAGAGAAGCTTCCCCGTTTAGAATCCAGCATATCTCACTGAACCGAAGAAGTGGTAGTTAGAAGGGAGTTAGAGCTGCAAGCAGTTTGGTTTGGGAAATTAGACGCGAAATGAAACTGTAAATGCCTTCCAACAGGCTTGGAAAAGTGTGTTCTATATCTCTGCCAAACAGACTCCCCGGAGGTTGAGCTTTCAGAAGCAAGTTTAACTCTGAGGGTGGAAGCAGCAGAATGTGCCTCTCACATCTAGCCTGTAGGAATTCAGGTTGGCAAGTTCTATGGGGAAGCCCATTGCTGCCTATGGTGGAAACGGCATGGGAGATTTCAGTTTCAAAATCTCTGTGAAAAAGCGTCAGAGAAGCTTCTCCGTTTAGAATCCAGCATATCTCACTGAACCGAAGAAGTGGTAGTTAGAAGGGAGTTAGAGCTGCAAGCAGTTTGGTTTGGGAAATTAGACGCGAAATGACACTGCAAATGCCTTGCAACAGGCTTGGAAAAGTGTGTTCTATATCTCTGCCAAACAGACTCCCCGGAGGTTGAGCTTTCAGAAGCAAGTTTAACTCTAAGGGAGGAAGCAGCAGAATGTGCCTCTCACATCTAGCCTGTAGGAATTCAGGTTGGCAAGTTCTATGGGGAAGCCCATTGCTGCCTATGGTGGAAACGGCATGGGAGATTTCAGTTTCAAAATCTCTGTGAAAAAGCGTCAGAGAAGCTTCTCCGTTTATAATCCAGCATATCTCACTGAACCGAGGAAGTGGTAGTTAGAAGGGAGTTAGAGCTGCAAGCAGTTTGGTTTGGGAAATTAGACGCGAAATGACACTGCAAAGGCCTTCCAACAGGCTTGGAAAAGTGTGTTCTATATCTCTGCCAAACAGACTCTCCGGAGGTTGAGCTTTCAGAAGCAAGTTTAACTCTTAGGGTGGAAGCAGCAGAATGTGCCTCTCACATCTAGCCTGTAGGAATTCAGGTTGGCAAGTTCTATGGGGAAGCCCATTGCTGCCTATGGTGGAAACGGCATGAGAGATTTCAGTTTCAAAATCTCTGTGAAAAAGCGTCAGAGAAGCTTCTCCGTTTAGAATCCAGCATATCTCACTGAACCGAAGAAGTGGTAGTTAGAAGGGAGCTAGAGCTCCAAGCAGTTTGGTTTGGGAAATTAGATGCGAAATGAAACTGCAAATGACTTCCAACAGGCTTGGAAAAGTGTGTTCTATATCTCTGCCAAACAGACTCCCCGGAGGTTGAGCTTTCAGAAGCAAGTTTAACTCTAAGGGAGGAAGCAGCAGAATGTGCCTCTCACATCTAGCCTGTAGGAATTCAGGTTGGCAAGTTCTATGGGGAAGCCCATTGCTGCCTATGGTGGAAACGGCATGGGAGATTTCAGTTTCAAAATCTCTGTGAAAAAGCGTCAGAGAAGCTTTTCCGTTTTGAATCCAGCATATCTCACAGAACCGAAGAAGTGGTAGTTAGAAGGGAGTTAGAGCTGCAAGCAGTTTGGTTTGGGAAATTAGACGCGAAATGACACTCCAAAGGCCTTCCAACAGGCTTGGAAAAGTGTGTTCTATATCTCTGCCAAACAGACTCCCCGGAGGTTGAGCTTTCAGAAGCAAGTTTAACTCTTAGGGTGGAAGCAGCAGAATGTGCCTCTCACATCTAGCCTGTAGGAATTCAGGTTGGCAAGTTCTATGGGGAAGCCCATTGCTGCCTATGGTGGAAACGGCATGGGAGATTTCAGTTTCAAAATCTCTGTGAAAAAGCGTCAGAGAAGCTTCTCCGTTTATAATCCAGCATATCTCACTGAACCGAAGAAGTGGTAGTTAGAAGGGAGTTAGAGCTGCAAGCAGTTTGGTTTGGGAAATTAGATGCGAAATGACACTGCAAAAGCCTTCCAACAGGCTTGGATAAGTGTGTTCTATATCTCTGCCAAACAGACTCCCCGGAGGTTGAGCTTTCAGAAGCAAGTTTAACTCTTAGGGTGGAAGCAGCAGAATGTGCCTCTCACATCTAGCCTGTAGGAATTCAGGTTGGCAAGTTCTATGGGGAAGCCCATTGCTGCCTATGGTGGAAACGGCATGAGAGATTTCAGTTTCAAAATCTCTGTGAAAAAGCGTCAGAGAAGCTTCTCCGTTTAGAATCCAGCATATCTCACTGAACCGAAGAAGTGGTAGTTAGAAGGGAGTTAGAGCTGCAAGCAGTTTGGTTTGGGAAATTAGACGCGAAATGACACTGCAAATGCCTTCCAACAGGCTTGGAAAAGTGTGTTCTATATCTCTGCCAAAAAGACTCCCCGGAGGTTGAGCTTTCAGAAGCAAGTTTAACTCTAAGGGAGGAAGCAGCAGAATGTGCCTCTCACATCTAGCCTGTAGGAATTCAGGTTTGCAAGTTCTATGGGGAAGGCCAGTGGCGCCTTCGTTGGAAACGGGTTTGGAAATGTTAGTTTCAAAATCTCTGTGAAAAAGCGTCAGAGAAGCTTCTCCGTTTAGAATCCAGCATATCTCACTGAACCGAAGAAGTGGTAGTTAGACGGGAGTTCGAGCTGGTAGCAGTTTGGTTTGGGAAATTAGACGCGAAATGACACTGCAAAGGCCTTCCAACAGGCTTGGAAAAGTGTGTTCTATATCTGTGCCAAACAGACTCCCCGGAGTTTGAGCTTTCAGAAGCTAGTTTAACTCTAAGGGAGGAAGCAGGAGAATATGCCTCTGACATCTAGCCTGTAGGAATTCAGGTTGGCAAGTTCTATGGGGAAGCCCATTGCCGCCTAAGGTGGAAACGGCATGGATGATTTAAGTTTCAAAATCTCTGTGAAAAAGCGTCAGAGAAGCTTCTCCGTTTAGAATCCAGCATATCTCACTGAACCGAAGAAGTGGTAGTTAGAAGGGAGTTAGAGCTGCAAGCAGTTTGGTTTGGGAAATTAGACGCGAAATGAAACTGCAAATGCCTTCCAACAGGCTTGGAAAAGTGTGTTCTATATCTCTGCCCAACAGACTCCCCGGAGGTTGAGCTTTCAGAAGCTAGTTTAACTCTAAGGGAGGAAGCAGCAGAATGTGCTTCTCACATCTAGCCTGTAGGAATTCAGGTTGGCAAGTTCTATGGGGAAGCCCATTGCTGCCTATGGTGGAAACGGCATGGGAGATTTCAGTTTCAAAATCTCTGTGAAAAAGCGTCAGAGAAGCTTCTCCGTTTAGAATCCAGCATATCTCACTGAACCGAAGAAGTGGTAGTTAGAAGGGAGTTAGAGCTGCAAGCAGTTTGGTTTGGGAAATTAGACGCGAAATGACACTGCAAAGGCCTTCCAACAGGCTTGGAAAAGTGTGTTCTATATCTCTGCCAAACAGACTCCCCGGAGGTTGAGCTTTCAGAAGCAAGTTTAACTCTGAGGGTGGAAGCAGCAGAATGTGCCTCTCACATCTAGCCTGTAGGAATTCAGGTTGGCAAGTTCTATGGGGAAGCCCATTGCTGCCCATTTTGGAAACGGCATGAGATATTTCAGTTTCAAAATCTCTGTGTAAAAGCGTCAGGGAAGGTTCTCCGTTTAGAATCCAGCATATCTCACTGAACCGAAGAAGTGGTAGTTAGAAGGGAGTTAGAGCTGCAAGCAGTTTGGTTTGGGAAATTAGACGCGAAATGACACTGCAAATGCCTTCCAACAGGCTTGGAAAAGTGTGTTCTATATGTCTGCCAAACAGACTCCCCGGAGGTTCAGCTTTCAGAAGCAAGTTTAACTCTAAGGGAGGAAGCAGCAGAATGTGCCTCTCACATCTAGCCTGTAGGAATTCAGGTTGTCAAGTTCTATGGGGAAGCCCATTGGCGGTTCGTTGGAAACGGGTTTGGAAATTTCAGTTTCAAAATCTCTGTGAAAAAGCGTCAGAGAAGCTTCCCCGTTTAGAATCCAGCATATCTCACTGAACCGAAGAAGTGGTAGTTAGAAGGGAGTTAGAGCTGCAAGCAGTTTGGTTTGGGAAATTAGACGCGAAATGAAACTGTAAATGCCTTCCAACAGGCTTGGAAAAGTGTATTCTATATCTCTGCCAAACAGACTCCCCGGAGGTTGAGCTTTCAGAAGCTAGTTTAACTCTAAGGGAGGAAGCAGCAGAATGTGCTTCTCACATCTAGCCTGTAGGAATTCAGGTTGGCAAGTTCTATGGGGAAGCCCATTGCTGCCTATGGTGGAAACGGCATGAGAGATTTCACTTTCAAAATCTCTGTGAAAAAGCGTCAGAGAAGCTTCTCCGTTTAGAATCCAGCATATCTCACTGAACCGAAGAAGTGGTAGTTAGAAGGGAGTTAGAGCTGCAAGCAGTTTGGTTTGGGAAATTAGACGCGAAATGACACTGCAAATGCCTTCCAACAGGCTTGGAAAAGTGTGTTCTATATCTCTGCCAAACAGACTCCCCGGAGGTTGAGCTTTCAGAAGCAAGTTTAACTCTAAGGGAGGAAGCAGCAGAATGTGCCTCTCACATCTAGCCTGTAGGAATTCAGGTTGGCAAGTTCTATGGGGAAGCCCATTGCTGCCTATGGTGGAAACGGCATGGGAGATTTCAGTTTCAAAATCTCTGTGAAAAAGCGTCAGAGAAGCTTCTCCGTTTAGAATCCAGCATATCTCACTGAACCGAAGAAGTGGTAGTTAGAAGGGAGTTAGAGCTGCAAGCAGTTTGGTTTGGGAAATTAGACGCGAAATGAAACTGCAAATGCCTTCCAACAGGCTTGGAAAAGTGTGTTCCATATCTCTGCCCAACAGACTCCCCGGAGGTTGAGCTTTCAGAAGCTAGTTTAACTCTAAGGGAGGAAGCAGCAGAATGTGCTTCTCACATCTAGCCTGTAGGAATTCAGGTTGGCAAGTTCTATGGGGAAGCCCATTGCTGCCTATGGTGGAAACGGCATGGGAGATTTCAGTTTCAAAATCTCTGTGAAAAAGCGTCAGAGAAGCTTCTCCGTTTAGAATCCAGCATATCTCACTGAACCGAAGAAGTGGTAGTTAGAAGGGAGTTAGAGCTGCAAGCAGTTTGGTTTGGGAAATTAGACGCGAAATGACACTGCAAAGGCCTTCCAACAGGCTTGGAAAAGTGTGTTCTATATCTCTGCCAAACAGACTCCCCGGAGGTTGAGCTTTCAGAAGCAAGTTTAACTCTGAGGGTGGAAGCAGCAGAATGTGCCTCTCACATCTAGCCTGTAGGAATTCAGGTTGGCAAGTTCTATGGGGAAGCCCATTGCTGCCCATTTTGGAAACGGCATGAGATATTTCAGTTTCAAAATCTCTGTGTAAAAGCGTCAGGGAAGGTTCTCCGTTTAGAATCCAGCATATCTCACTGAACCGAAGAAGTGGTAGTTAGAAGGGAGTTAGAGCTGCAAGCAGTTTGGTTTGGGAAATTAGACGCGAAATGACACTGCAAATGCCTTCCAACAGGCTTGGAAAAGTGTGTTCTATATGTCTGCCAAACAGACTCCCCGGAGGTTCAGCTTTCAGAAGCAAGTTTAACTCTAAGGGAGGAAGCAGCAGAATGTGCCTCTCACATCTAGCCTGTAGGAATTCAGGTTGTCAAGTTCTATGGGGAAGCCCATTGGCGGTTCGTTGGAAACGGGTTTGGAAATTTCAGTTTCAAAATCTCTGTGAAAAAGCGTCAGAGAAGCTTCCCCGTTTAGAATCCAGCATATCTCACTGAACCGAAGAAGTGGTAGTTAGAAGGGAGTTAGAGCTGCAAGCAGTTTGGTTTGGGAAATTAGACGCGAAATGACACTGCAAAGGCCTTCCAACAGGCTTGGAAAAGTGTGTTCTATATCTCTGCCAAACAGACTCCCCGGAGGTTGAGCTTTCAGAAGCAAGTTTAACTCTGAGGGTGGAAGCAGCAGAATGTGCCTCTCACATCTAGCCTGTAGGAATTCAGGTTGGCAAGTTCTATGGGGAAGCCCATTGCTGCCCATTTTGGAAACGGCATGAGATATTTCAGTTTCAAAATCTCTGTGTAAAAGCGTCAGGGAAGGTTCTCCGTTTAGAATCCAGCATATCTCACTGAACCGAAGAAGTGGTAGTTAGAAGGGAGTTAGAGCTGCAAGCAGTTTGGTTTGGGAAATTAGACGCGAAATGACACTGCAAATGCCTTCCAACAGGCTTGGAAAAGTGTGTTCTATATGTCTGCCAAACAGACTCCCCGGAGGTTCAGCTTTCAGAAGCAAGTTTAACTCTAAGGGAGGAAGCAGCAGAATGTGCCTCTCACATCTAGCCTGTAGGAATTCAGGTTGTCAAGTTCTATGGGGAAGCCCATTGGCGGTTCGTTGGAAACGGGTTTGGAAATTTCAGTTTCAAAATCTCTGTGAAAAAGCGTCAGAGAAGCTTCCCCGTTTAGAATCCAGCATATCTCACTGAACCGAAGAAGTGGTAGTTAGAAGGGAGTTAGAGCTGCAAGCAGTTTGGTTTGGGAAATTAGACGCGAAATGAAACTGTAAATGCCTTCCAACAGGCTTGGAAAAGTGTATTCTATATCTCTGCCAAACAGACTCCCCGGAGGTTGAGCTTTCAGAAGCTAGTTTAACTCTAAGGGAGGAAGCAGCAGAATGTGCCTCTCACATCTAGCCTGTAGGAATTCAGGTTGGCAAGTTCTATGGGGAAGCCCATTGCTGCCTATGGTGGAAACGGCATGGGAGATTTCAGTTTCAAAATCTCTGTGAAAAAGCGTCAGAGAAGCTTCTCCGTTTAGAATCCAGCATATCTCACTGAACCGAAGAAGTGGTAGTTAGAAGGGAGTTAGAGCTGCAAGCAGTTTGGTTTGGGAAATTAGACGCGAAATGACACTGCAAATGCCTTCCAACAGGCTTGGAAAAGTGTGTTCTATATCTCTGCCAAACAGACTCCCCGGAGGTTGAGCTTTCAGAAGCAAGTTTAACTCTAAGGGAGGAAGCAGCAGAATGTGCCTCTCACATCTAGCCTGTAGGAATTCAGGTTGGCAATTTCTATGGGGAAGCCCATTTCTGCCTATGGTGGAAACGGCATGGGAGATTTCAGTTTCAAAATCCCTGTGAAAAAGCGTCAGAGAATCTTCTCCGTTTAGAATCCAGCATATCTCACTGAACCGAAGAAGTGGTAGTTAGAAGGGAGTTAGAGCTGCAAGCAGTTTGGTTTGGGAAATTAGACGCGAAATGAAACTGCAAATGCCTTCCAACAGGCTTGGAAAAGTGTGTTCTATATCTCTGCCCAACAGACTCCCCGGAGGTTGAGCTTTCAGAAGCAAGTTTAACTCTGAGGGTGGAAGCAGCAGAATGTGCCTCTCACATCTAGCCTGTAGGAATTCAGGTTGGCAAGTTCTATGGGGAAGCCCATTGCTGCCCATTTTGGAAACGGCATGAGATATTTCAGTTTCAAAATCTCTGTGTAAAAGCGTCAGGGAAGGTTCTCCGTTTAGAATCCAGCATATCTCACTGAACCGAAGAAGTGGTAGTTAGAAGGGAGTTAGAGCTGCAAGCAGTTTGGTTTGGGAAATTAGACGCGAAATGACACTGCAAATGCCTTCCAACAGGCTTGGAAAAGTGTGTTCTATATGTCTGCCAAACAGACTCCCCGGAGGTTCAGCTTTCAGAAGCAAGTTTAACTCTAAGGGAGGAAGCAGCAGAATGTGCCTCTCACATCTAGCCTGTAGGAATTCAGGTTGTCAAGTTCTATGGGGAAGCCCATTGGCGGTTCGTTGGAAACGGGTTTGGAAATTTCAGTTTCAAAATCTCTGTGAAAAAGCGTCAGAGAAGCTTCCCCGTTTAGAATCCAGCATATCTCACTGAACCGAAGAAGTGGTAGTTAGAAGGGAGTTAGAGCTGCAAGCAGTTTGGTTTGGGAAATTAGACGCGAAATGAAACTGTAAATGCCTTCCAACAGGCTTGGAAAAGTGTATTCTATATCTCTGCCAAACAGACTCCCCGGAGGTTGAGCTTTCAGAAGCTAGTTTAACTCTAAGGGAGGAAGCAGCAGAATGTGCTTCTCACATCTAGCCTGTAGGAATTCAGGTTGGCAAGTTCTATGGGGAAGCCCATTGCTGCCTATGGTGGAAACGGCATGAGAGATTTCACTTTCAAAATCTCTGTGAAAAAGCGTCAGAGAAGCTTCTCCGTTTAGAATCCAGCATATCTCACTGAACCGAAGAAGTGGTAGTTAGAAGGGAGTTAGAGCTGCAAGCAGTTTGGTTTGGGAAATTAGACGCGAAATGACACTGCAAATGCCTTCCAACAGGCTTGGAAAAGTGTGTTCTATATCTCTGCCAAACAGACTCCCCGGAGGTTGAGCTTTCAGAAGCAAGTTTAACTCTAAGGGAGGAAGCAGCAGAATGTGCCTCTCACATCTAGCCTGTAGGAATTCAGGTTGGCAAGTTCTATGGGGAAGCCCATTGCTGCCTATGGTGGAAACGGCATGGGAGATTTCAGTTTCAAAATCTCTGTGAAAAAGCGTCAGAGAAGCTTCTCCGTTTAGAATCCAGCATATCTCACTGAACCGAAGAAGTGGTAGTTAGAAGGGAGTTAGAGCTGCAAGCAGTTTGGTTTGGGAAATTAGACGCGAAATGAAACTGCAAATGCCTTCCAACAGGCTTGGAAAAGTGTGTTCCATATCTCTGCCCAACAGACTCCCCGGAGGTTGAGCTTTCAGAAGCTAGTTTAACTCTAAGGGAGGAAGCAGCAGAATGTGCTTCTCACATCTAGCCTGTAGGAATTCAGGTTGGCAAGTTCTATGGGGAAGCCCATTGCTGCCTATGGTGGAAACGGCATGGGAGATTTCAGTTTCAAAATCTCTGTGAAAAAGCGTCAGAGAAGCTTCTCCGTTTAGAATCCAGCATATCTCACTGAACCGAAGAAGTGGTAGTTAGAAGGGAGTTAGAGCTGCAAGCAGTTTGGTTTGGGAAATTAGACGCGAAATGACACTGCAAAGGCCTTCCAACAGGCTTGGAAAAGTGTGTTCTATATCTCTGCCAAACAGACTCCCCGGAGGTTGAGCTTTCAGAAGCAAGTTTAACTCTGAGGGTGGAAGCAGCAGAATGTGCCTCTCACATCTAGCCTGTAGGAATTCAGGTTGGCAAGTTCTATGGGGAAGCCCATTGCTGCCCATTTTGGAAACGGCATGAGATATTTCAGTTTCAAAATCTCTGTGTAAAAGTGTCAGGGAAGGTTCTCCGTTTAGAATCCAGCATATCTCACTGAACCGAAGAAGTGGTAGTTAGAAGGGAGTTAGAGCTGCAAGCAGTTTGGTTTGGGAAATTAGACGCGAAATGACACTGCAAATGCCTTCCAACAGGCTTGGAAAAGTGTGTTCTATATGTCTGCCAAACAGACTCCCCGGAGGTTCAGCTTTCAGAAGCAAGTTTAACTCTAAGGGAGGAAGCAGCAGAATGTGCCTCTCACATCTAGCCTGTAGGAATTCAGGTTGTCAAGTTCTATGGGGAAGCCCATTGGCGGTTCGTTGGAAACGGGTTTGGAAATTTCAGTTTCAAAATCTCTGTGAAAAAGCGTCAGAGAAGCTTCCCCGTTTAGAATCCAGCATATCTCACTGAACCGAAGAAGTGGTAGTTAGAAGGGAGTTAGAGCTGCAAGCAGTTTGGTTTGGGAAATTAGACGCGAAATGAAACTGTAAATGCCTTCCAACAGGCTTGGAAAAGTGTATTCTATATCTCTGCCAAACAGACTCCCCGGAGGTTGAGCTTTCAGAAGCTAGTTTAACTCTAAGGGAGGAAGCAGCAGAATGTGCTTCTCACATCTAGCCTGTAGGAATTCAGGTTGGCAAGTTCTATGGGGAAGCCCATTGCTGCCTATGGTGGAAACGGCATGAGAGATTTCACTTTCAAAATCTCTGTGAAAAAGCGTCAGAGAAGCTTCTCCGTTTAGAATCCAGCATATCTCACTGAACCGAAGAAGTGGTAGTTAGAAGGGAGTTAGAGCTGCAAGCAGTTTGGTTTGGGAAATTAGACGCGAAATGACACTGCAAATGCCTTCCAACAGGCTTGGAAAAGTGTGTTCTATATCTCTGCCAAACAGACTCCCCGGAGGTTGAGCTTTCAGAAGCAAGTTTAACTCTAAGGGAGGAAGCAGCAGAATGTGCCTCTCACATCTAGCCTGTAGGAATTCAGGTTGGCAATTTCTATGGGGAAGCCCATTGCTGCCTATGGTGGAAA
This sequence comes from Cynocephalus volans, assembly GCF_027409185.1. NCBI lineage: Eukaryota > Metazoa > Chordata > Mammalia > Dermoptera > Cynocephalidae > Cynocephalus > Cynocephalus volans. Next base: position 73,425,089 of record NC_084478.1, read on the forward strand.
CGGCATGGGAGATTTCAGTTTCAAAATCTCTGTGAAAAAGCGTCAGAGAAGCTTCTCCGTTTAGAATCCAGCATATCTCACTGAACCGAAGAAGTGGTAGTTAGAAGGGAGTTAGAGCTGCAAGCAGTTTGGTTTGGGAAATTAGACGCGAAATGAAACTGCAAATGCCTTCCAACAGGCTTGGAAAAGTGTGTTCTATATCTCTGCCAAACAGACTCCCCGGAGGTTGAGCTTTCAGAAGCTAGTTTAACTCTAAGGGAGGAAGCAGCAGAATGTGCTTCTCACATCTAGCCTGTAGGAATTCAGGTTGGCAAGTTCTATGGGGAAGCCCATTGCTGCCTATGGTGGAAACGGCATGGGAGATTTCAGTTTCAAAATCTCTGTGAAAAAGCGTCAGAGAAGCTTCTCCGTTTAGAATCCAGCATATCTCACTGAACCGAAGAAGTGGTAGTTAGAAGGGAGTTAGAGCTGCAAGCAGTTTGGTTTGGGAAATTAGACGCGAAATGACACTGCAAAGGCCTTCCAACAGGCTTGGAAAAGTGTGTTCTATATCTCTGCCAAACAGACTCCCCGGAGGTTGAGCTTTCAGAAGCAAGTTTAACTCTGAGGGTGGAAGCAGCAGAATGTGCCTCTCACATCTAGCCTGTAGGAATTCAGGTTGGCAAGTTCTATGGGGAAGCCCATTGCTGCCCATTTTGGAAACGGCATGAGATATTTCAGTTTCAAAATCTCTGTGTAAAAGCGTCAGGGAAGGTTCTCCGTTTAGAATCCAGCATATCTCACTGAACCGAAGAAGTGGTAGTTAGAAGGGAGTTAGAGCTGCAAGCAGTTTGGTTTGGGAAATTAGACGCGAAATGACACTGCAAATGCCTTCCAACAGGCTTGGAAAAGTGTGTTCTATATGTCTGCCAAACAGACTCCCCGGAGGTTCAGCTTTCAGAAGCAAGTTTAACTCTAAGGGAGGAAGCAGCAGAATGTGCCTCTCACATCTAGCCTGTAGGAATTCAGGTTGTCAAGTTCTATGGGGAAGCCCATTGGCGGTTCGTTGGAAACGGGTTTGGAAATTTCAGTTTCAAAATCTCTGTGAAAAAGCGTCAGAGAAGCTTCCCCGTTTAGAATCCAGCATATCTCACTGAACCGAAGAAGTGGTAGTTAGAAGGGAGTTAGAGCTGCAAGCAGTTTGGTTTGGGAAATTAGACGCGAAATGAAACTGTAAATGCCTTCCAACAGGCTTGGAAAAGTGTGTTCTATATCTCTGCCAAACAGACTCCCCGGAGGTTGAGCTTTCAGAAGCAAGTTTAACTCTGAGGGTGGAAGCAGCAGAATGTGCCTCTCACATCTAGCCTGTAGGAATTCAGGTTGGCAAGTTCTATGGGGAAGCCCATTGCTGCCTATGGTGGAAACGGCATGGGAGATTTCAGTTTCAAAATCTCTGTGAAAAAGCGTCAGAGAAGCTTCTCCGTTTAGAATCCAGCATATCTCACTGAACCGAAGAAGTGGTAGTTAGAAGGGAGTTAGAGCTGCAAGCAGTTTGGTTTGGGAAATTAGACGCGAAATGACACTGCAAATGCCTTGCAACAGGCTTGGAAAAGTGTGTTCTATATCTCTGCCAAACAGACTCCCCGGAGGTTGAGCTTTCAGAAGCAAGTTTAACTCTAAGGGAGGAAGCAGCAGAATGTGCCTCTCACATCTAGCCTGTAGGAATTCAGGTTGGCAAGTTCTATGGGGAAGCCCATTGCTGCCTATGGTGGAAACGGCATGGGAGATTTCAGTTTCAAAATCTCTGTGAAAAAGCGTCAGAGAAGCTTCTCCGTTTATAATCCAGCATATCTCACTGAACCGAGGAAGTGGTAGTTAGAAGGGAGTTAGAGCTGCAAGCAGTTTGGTTTGGGAAATTAGACGCGAAATGACACTGCAAAGGCCTTCCAACAGGCTTGGAAAAGTGTGTTCTATATCTCTGCCAAACAGACTCTCCGGAGGTTGAGCTTTCAGAAGCAAGTTTAACTCTTAGGGTGGAAGCAGCAGAATGTGCCTCTCACATCTAGCCTGTAGGAATTCAGGTTGGCAAGTTCTATGGGGAAGCCCATTGCTGCCTATGGTGGAAACGGCATGAGAGATTTCAGTTTCAAAATCTCTGTGAAAAAGCGTCAGAGAAGCTTCTCCGTTTAGAATCCAGCATATCTCACTGAACCGAAGAAGTGGTAGTTAGAAGGGAGCTAGAGCTCCAAGCAGTTTGGTTTGGGAAATTAGATGCGAAATGAAACTGCAAATGACTTCCAACAGGCTTGGAAAAGTGTGTTCTATATCTCTGCCAAACAGACTCCCCGGAGGTTGAGCTTTCAGAAGCAAGTTTAACTCTAAGGGAGGAAGCAGCAGAATGTGCCTCTCACATCTAGCCTGTAGGAATTCAGGTTGGCAAGTTCTATGGGGAAGCCCATTGCTGCCTATGGTGGAAACGGCATGGGAGATTTCAGTTTCAAAATCTCTGTGAAAAAGCGTCAGAGAAGCTTTTCCGTTTTGAATCCAGCATATCTCACAGAACCGAAGAAGTGGTAGTTAGAAGGGAGTTAGAGCTGCAAGCAGTTTGGTTTGGGAAATTAGACGCGAAATGACACTCCAAAGGCCTTCCAACAGGCTTGGAAAAGTGTGTTCTATATCTCTGCCAAACAGACTCCCCGGAGGTTGAGCTTTCAGAAGCAAGTTTAACTCTTAGGGTGGAAGCAGCAGAATGTGCCTCTCACATCTAGCCTGTAGGAATTCAGGTTGGCAAGTTCTATGGGGAAGCCCATTGCTGCCTATGGTGGAAACGGCATGGGAGATTTCAGTTTCAAAATCTCTGTGAAAAAGCGTCAGAGAAGCTTCTCCGTTTATAATCCAGCATATCTCACTGAACCGAAGAAGTGGTAGTTAGAAGGGAGTTAGAGCTGCAAGCAGTTTGGTTTGGGAAATTAGATGCGAAATGACACTGCAAAAGCCTTCCAACAGGCTTGGATAAGTGTGTTCTATATCTCTGCCAAACAGACTCCCCGGAGGTTGAGCTTTCAGAAGCAAGTTTAACTCTTAGGGTGGAAGCAGCAGAATGTGCCTCTCACATCTAGCCTGTAGGAATTCAGGTTGGCAAGTTCTATGGGGAAGCCCATTGCTGCCTATGGTGGAAACGGCATGAGAGATTTCAGTTTCAAAATCTCTGTGAAAAAGCGTCAGAGAAGCTTCTCCGTTTAGAATCCAGCATATCTCACTGAACCGAAGAAGTGGTAGTTAGAAGGGAGTTAGAGCTGCAAGCAGTTTGGTTTGGGAAATTAGACGCGAAATGACACTGCAAATGCCTTCCAACAGGCTTGGAAAAGTGTGTTCTATATCTCTGCCAAAAAGACTCCCCGGAGGTTGAGCTTTCAGAAGCAAGTTTAACTCTAAGGGAGGAAGCAGCAGAATGTGCCTCTCACATCTAGCCTGTAGGAATTCAGGTTTGCAAGTTCTATGGGGAAGGCCAGTGGCGCCTTCGTTGGAAACGGGTTTGGAAATGTTAGTTTCAAAATCTCTGTGAAAAAGCGTCAGAGAAGCTTCTCCGTTTAGAATCCAGCATATCTCACTGAACCGAAGAAGTGGTAGTTAGACGGGAGTTCGAGCTGGTAGCAGTTTGGTTTGGGAAATTAGACGCGAAATGACACTGCAAAGGCCTTCCAACAGGCTTGGAAAAGTGTGTTCTATATCTGTGCCAAACAGACTCCCCGGAGTTTGAGCTTTCAGAAGCTAGTTTAACTCTAAGGGAGGAAGCAGGAGAATATGCCTCTGACATCTAGCCTGTAGGAATTCAGGTTGGCAAGTTCTATGGGGAAGCCCATTGCCGCCTAAGGTGGAAACGGCATGGATGATTTAAGTTTCAAAATCTCTGTGAAAAAGTGTCAGAGAAGCTTCCCCTTGTAGAATCCAGCATATCTCACTGAACCGAAGAAGTGGTAGTTAGAAGGGAGTTCGAGATGCAAGCAGTTTGGTTTGGGAAATTAGACGCGAAATCACATTGCAAATGCCTTCCAACAGGCTTGGAAAAGTGTGTTCTATATCTCTGCCAAACAGACTCCCCGGAGGTTGAGCTTTCAGAAGCAAGTTTAACTCTAAGGGAGGAAGCAGCAGAATGTGCCTCTCATATCTAGCCTGTAGGAATTCAGATTGTCAAGTTCTATGGGGAAGCCCATTGGCGCCTATGGTGGAAACTGCTTGAGAGATTTCAGTTTCAAAATCTCTGTGAAAAAGCGTCAGAGAAGCTTCCCCGTTTAGAATCCAGCATATCTCACTGAACCGAAGAAGTGGTAGTTAGAAGGGTGTTAGAGCTGCAAGCAGTTTGGTTTGGGAAATTAGACAAGAAATCACACTGCAAAGGCCTTCCAACAGGCTTGGAAAAGTGTGTTCTATATCTCTGCCAAACAGACTCCCCGGAGGTTGAGCTTTCAGAAGCTAGTTTAACTCTAAGGGAGGAAGAAGCAGAATGTGCCTCTGCCATCTAGCCTGTAGGAATTCAGGTTGGCAAGTTCAATGGTGAAGCCCAGTGCCGCCTAAGGTGGAAACGGCATGGGAGATTTCAGTTCCAAAATCTCTGTGAAAAAGCGTCAGTGAAGCTTCCCCTTGTAGAATCCAGCATATCTCACTGAACCGAAGAAGTGGTAGTAAGAAGGGAGTTCGAGCTGCAAGCAGTTTGGTTTGGGAAATTAGACGCGAAATCACATTGCAAATGCCTTCCAACAGGCTTGGAAAAGTGTGTTCTATATCTCTGCCAAACAGACTCCCCGAAGGTTGAGCTTTCAGAAGCTAGTTTAACTGTAAGGGAGGAAGCAGCAGAATGTGCCTCTCACATCTAGCCTGTAGGAATTCAGGTTGGCAAGTTCTATGGGGAAGCCCATTGGCGCCTACGTTGGAAACGGGTTTGGAAATTTCAGTTTCAAAATCTCTGTGAAAAAGCGTCCGAGAAGCTTCCCCGTTTAGAATCCAGCATATCTCACTGAACCGAAGAAGTGGTAGTTAGAAGGGAGTTAGAGCTGCAAGCAGTTTGTTTTGGGAAATTAGACGCGAAATCACACTGCAAATGCCTTCCAACAGGCTTGGAAAAGTGTGTTGTATATCTATGTCAAACAGACTCCCTGGAGTTTGTGCTTTCAGAAGCTAGTTTAACTCTAAGGGAGGAAGCAGCAGAATGTGCCTCTCACATCTAGCCTGTAGGAATTCGGGTTGGCAAGTTCTATGGGGAAGCCCATTGCTGCGTATGGTGGAAACGGCATGGGATATTGCAGTTTCAAAATCTCTGTGAAAAAGCGTCAGAGAAGCTTCTCCGTTTAGAATCCAGCATATCTCACTGAACCGAAGAAGTGGTAGTTAGAAGGGAGTTCGAGCTGCAAGCAGTTTGGTTTGGGAAATTAGACGCGAAATCACATTGCAAATGCCTTCCAACATGCTTGGAAAAGTGTGTTCTATATCTCTGCCAAACAGACTCCCCGAAGGTTGAGCTTTCAGAAGCTAGTTTAACTCTAAGGGAGGAAGCCGCAGAATGTGCCTCTCACATCTAGCCTGTAGGAATTCAGGTTGTCAAGTTCTATGGGGAAGCTCATTGCTGCCTATGGTGGAAACGGCATGAGAGATTTCAGTTTCAAAATCTCTGTGAAAAAGCGTCAGAGAAGCTTTTCCGTTTAGAATCCAGCATATCTCACTGAACCGAAGAAGTGGTAATAGAAAAGATTTAGAACTCAAAACAGTTTCGTTTGGGAAAGGCTATGGGAAATCACACTGCAAAAGGCCTTGAAGCAGCCTTTGAAATCTGTCTTGTATATCACTGTCAGAAACACTCACTGGAGGGTGAGCTCTTAAGAGCAAGTTTAACTCTAAGGGACCAAGCAGCAGAATGTGCTTCTCACACCTAGCCTGTAGGAATTCAGGTTTGCAAGTTCTATGGAAAGCCCACTGGAGCCTTCTTTGGAAACAAGTTGTGAGAATTCTGTTTCAAAATCTCTGTGAAAAAGAGTCAGAGAAGCTTCTTCGTTTAGAATCCAGCATAACTCACTGAACCGTAGAAGTCGTAGTAGGAACAGGGTAAGAGCTCAAAGCAGTTTCATTTCGGAAAGTCTAAGCGAAATCACACTGCAAAAGGCCTTCTAGCAGCCTTCAAAATATGTGATGTTTATCACTGCCAGAAATACTCACTGGAGGTTGAGCTATTTGAAGCAAGTTTAATTCTAAGGGAACAAGCAGCAAAATGTGATTCTCACATCTAGCCTGTAGGAATTCAGGGTTGCAAGTTGCATGGAGAAGCCTATTGGACCCTTCGTTGGAGAAGGGTTGTGAGAATTCTGTTTAATTATCTCTGGGAAAAGAGTCAGAGAAGCTTCCCCGTTTAGATTCCTGCATAACCCACTGAACGGAAGAAGTGGTAGTTAGAACAGAGATAGTGATCAAAACAGTTTCATTTCAGAAAGTCTGTGCAAAATCACACTGCAAATTCCTTCAAGCAGGCTTCGAAATGTGTGATATATATCTCTGCCAGAAAGACTCACTGAATGTTGAGCTTTTAGAAGGAAGTTTAATTCTAAGGGAACAAGCAGCAAAATGTGCTTCTTACATCTAGCCTGTAGGAATTCAGGATTGAAAGTTGTATGGAAAGCCCACAGGAGGCTTGTTGGAAATGGGTCATGAGAACTCTTTTTCAAAATCTCTGTGAAAACGAGTCAGAGATGTTTCTTCATTTAGACTCGTGCATAACTCACTGAACCGAAGAAGTGGTAGTTATAAGAATGTAGAGCTAAAAACTTTTCTATTCTGAAAGTCTATTTGAAATCACACTACAAAAGTCCTTCAAGCAGGTTTCAAAATCTGTGTTGTATATCTCTGCCAGAAATGCTCACTGGAGGTTGAGCTTTTAGAAGTAAGTTTAACACTAGGGGAAAAAGAGAAGAATGTGCTTCTCACATCTAGCCTGTTGGAATTCAGTTTTGCAAGTTCTATTGGGAAGCCCATTGGAGCCTTCTTTGGAAAAGGGTTGTGAGAATTCTGTTTCAAAATCTTTGTTCAAAAGAGTCAGTGAAGCTTCCCCATTTAGATTCCAGCATAACTTACTGAACCGAAGAAGCTGTAGTTAGAACAGAGGTAGAGATCGAAACAGTGTCATTTCGGAAAGTCTATGCAAAATCAAACTGCAAAAGGCCTTCAAGCAGCCTTCGAAATGTGTGATGTATATCTCTGCCAGAAACACTCACTGGAGGTTGAGCTTTTAGAAGCAAGTTAAACTCTAAAGGAAGAAGAAGGAAAATGTGCTTCTCACATATAACTTCTAGGTATGCAGGTTTGCAATTTCTAGGGGAAAGCCCATTGGAGCCTTTGTTGGAAACGGGTTGTGAGAATTCTGTTTCAAAATCTCTGTGAAAAAGAGTCAGAGAAGCTTCTTCGTTTACATTCCAGCATTAATCACTGAACCAAAGAACTGCTAGTTAGAAAAAGGGAGAGCTCAAAACAGTTTCGATTCTGAAAGTCTATGCGAAATCACACTGCCAAAGGCCATCAAGTAGGCTTCGAAATATGTGCTGTATATTCAGAGACTGCCAGAAACACTCACTGGAGGTTGAGCTTTTAGGAGGAAGTTTAACTCTAAGGGAACAAGTAGCCAAATGTGCTTCTCACATCTATCCTGTAGGAATTCAGGTTTGCATGTTGAATGGGGAAGCCCATTGTAGCCTTCGTTGGAAACGGGTTGTGAGAATTCTGTTTCAAAATCTCTGTGAAGAAGAGTCAGAGAAGCTTCCCAATTTACATTCCAGCATAACTCACTGAACCGAAGAAGTGGTTGTTACAACAGAGGTAGAGATCAAAACAGTGTCGTTAAGGAAAGTCTATGCGAAATCACACTGCCAAAGGCCTTCAAGCAGGCTTTGAAATGTATTTTGTATACATCTGCCAGTAATACTCACTGGAGGTTTAGCTTTTAGAAGCAAGCATAACTCTAAGGGAACAAGCAGCAGAATGTGCTTGTCACATCTTGCCTGTCGGAATTCAGGTTTGCAAGTTCTATGGGGAATCCCATTGGAGCCTTCATTGGAAAGAGGTTGTGAGAATTCTGTTTCAACATCCCTGTGAAAAAGAGTCAGAGAAGTCTCTCCGCTTGGAATCCAGCATAACACAGTGAACAGATTTGGTAGTTAAACCTCAGGTAGAGCTCAATAATATTCCGTTTGGTAAATTCTATGTGAAATCACATTAGAATGGGCATTTAAACAGGGCTCGAAAAGTGGGTTGTTTATCTCTGTCAGAAAATCTCACTGGAGTTTTCCCATTGAGAAGCAAGTGGAACTTTAAGGAAACAAGCAGCACAATGTGCATCTCACTTCTAGGCTACAGGAATTCACGTTTAGAATTTCTATGCTACAGGCCATTGGAGCCTATAGTGGAAGTAGCCTTGAGATCTTTCCTTGAAAATCTGTGTGAAAGTGTGTCAGAGAAGCCTCCCATTCAGAGTCCAGCATAACTCAGTGAACATAAGAAGTGGTAGTTAAACCATGGGTAGGGTGCAATAAAGTTCCCTTTGGTAAACTGTATGCGAAATGACATTAGAACGGGCATTTAAACAGGGTTTGAAAACTGGGTTGTATATCTCTGTCACAAACTCTCACTGGAGGTTGGCCAGTGAGAAGTCAGTGGAACTTTAAGGAAACAAGCAGCACAATGTGCATCTCACATGTAGGCTAGGAATTCATGTTTTGACGTTCTATGCTACAGGCCATTGGAGCCTATTGTGAAAGTAGCCTGTGAGATGTTTCCTTGAAAATCTGTGCGAAAGAGTGTCAGAGAAGCCGCCCCACTAAGAATCCAGCATAACTTAGAGAACTGCAGAACTGGTAGTTAGAACTCAGGTGGAGCTCAATAAAGTTACGTTTGGCAAACTCTATGTGAAATCACATTAGAACGGGCATTCAAACAGGTTTAGAATTCTGTGTTGTATATCTCTGTCACAAAAAGTCACTGGAAGTTGCCCAGTGATAAGTAACTGTAACTTGAACGATAAAGGCAGCATAATGTGCATCTTACATCTAGCCTGCAGGAATTCAGGTTTGGAACTTCTACGCTACAGCCTATTGGAGAATACAGTGGAAGTAGCCTCTGACATATGTAATTGAAAATCTCTGCGAAAGGGTCTCGGAGAAGCCTCCCCAGTTAGAATCCAGCATAACTCGAGTGAACAGAAGAAGTGGTAGTTAAACTTCTGGTAGAGCTCAATAAAGTTCCGTTTGGTAAACTCTATGCGAATTCCCATTAGAACGGGCATTGAAACAGGGCTTGAAAACTGGGTTGTATACCTCTGTCACAAACACTCACTGGAGGTGGCCCTGTGACAGGTAATTGTAACATTAAGGAAATAAGCAGCACAATGTGCATCTCACATCTAGCCTGTAGGAATTCAGGTTTGGAAGTTCTATTCTACAGGCCAATGGAGCACATAGTGGAAGTAGCGTGTGGGATGTTTCCTTGAAAATCTCTGCAAAAGCGCGTCAGAGAAGCCTCCCTGCTTAGAATCCAGCATAAGTCAGTGAACAGAAGAAGTGGTAGTTAGAACTCAGGTAGGGCTCACAAAAGATCCGTTTGGCAATTTCTATGCTAAATCACATTAGAAGGGGCATTCATACAGGGTTCGAAAACTGTGTTGTATGTCTCTATCAAAAACACTCAGTGGAGTTTGCCCAGTGAGAAGTAAGTGGAACTTTAAGGAAACAAGCAGTACAATGTGCATCTCACATCTAGGCTACAGGAATTCATATTTAGAAGTTCTATGCTAAAGGTTATTGGAGCCTATAGTGGAAGTAGCCATGAGATGTTTCCTTGAAAATCTGTGTGAAAGAGTTTCAGAGAAGCTTCCCGCTTAGAATCCAGCATAACTCAGTGAACAAAAGAAGTGGTAGTTAAACCTCAGGTAGAGCTCAATAAAGTTCTGTTTGGTAAACTCTATGTGAAATCACATTAGAACGGGCATTTAAACAGGGCTTGAAAACTGGGTTGTATATCTCTGTCAGAAAAACTCACTGGAGTTTGCCCAGTGAGAAGTAAGTGGAACTTTAAGGAAACAAGCAGCACAATGTGTATCTCACATCTAGGCTACAGGAATTCATGTTTAGAAGTTCTATGCTACAGGCCATTGGAGCCTATTGTGGCAGTAACTTGTGAGATGTTTCCTTGAAAATCTCTGCGAAAGAGTGTCAGAGAAGCCTCCACGCTAAGAATCCAGCATAACTAAGAGAACTTCAGAAGTGGTAGTTAGAACTCAGGTAGGGCTCACAAAACTTTCTTTTGGTAAACTATACGAAATCACTTTTGAGTGGGCATTCAAATAAGGTTCGAAAACTGCATTGTTTATCTCTGTCAGAAACACTCAGTGGAGGTTGCCCCGTTAGATGTAATTTAACTTTAAGGAAACAAGCAGCACAATGTGCATCTCACATGTAGCCTTTAGGAATCCAGGTTTGGAAGTTCTATGCTACCTGCCATTGGAACCTATGGTGGAACTAGCCTGTGAGATGTTTCCTTGAAAATCTGTGTGAAAGACTGTCAGAGAAGCCTCCCCGCTTATAATCCAGCATAACTCAGAGAAGTTCAGAAGTGGTAGTAAGAACTCATTTAGAGCTCAATTAAGTTCCGTTTGGTATACACTATGCTAAGTCACATTAGAAGGGGCATTGGAACAGGGTTTGAAAACTGTGTTGTATATCTGTGTCACTAATACTCTGTGGAGGTTTCCCAGTGAGAAGTAAGTGTAACTTTAAAAAAACAAGCAGCACAATGTGCATCTCACCTCTCGCCTGCAGCAATTCAACTTTGGAAGTTCTTTGGGTTAGCCCATTGGAGCCTGTAGTGGAAGTAGACTGTGAGAATTTTCTTTGAAAATCTCTGCAAAAAACCGTCAGAAAAGCTTCCTCGCTTAGAATCCTGCATAACTCTGTGAACTGAAGAAGTTTTAGTTAGAACGCAGGTAGAGCTCAAAGGAGTTTCTTCTTGCAAATTCTATTCAAAATCACATTGGAATGGGCATTCAATCAGTGCTCGATACCCGAGTTGTATATTTCTGTCAAAATCGCTCCGTGGATGTTGCCCAGTTCGAAGCAAGTTTAAATTGAAGGAAACAAGCTCCAGAATGTGTATCTCACATCTAGTCTACTGGAATTCAGGTTTGCAAGTTCTATTTGGCAAGCCTTTCGTGCCTATAGTGGAAGTAGACTGTGAGATGTTTCCTTGAAAACCTCTGAGAAAAGAGTCAGAGAATCATCCCTGTTTATAATCCAGCATAACTCAGTGAAATGAAGAAGTGATAGAACTCATGTAGAACACAAAGGAGTTTCATTTTGCAAACTCTATATGCGTAATCACATTGGAACGGGCCTTCAAATAGTTTTGGAAACTGTGTTGTATATCTCGGTCACAAACACTGACTGGAGGTTGCCCAGGTAGAAGCAAGTTTACCTCGAAGGAAACAAGCACCAGAATGTGCATCTCACATTTAGTCTGCTGGAATTGAGGTTTGGAAGTTCCGTGGTTAGGACACTGGAGCCTATAGTGAACGAAGTTTGTGAGATGTTTCCTTGAAAATCTCAGGGAAAATGTGTCACAGAAGCATCCTCATTTAGAATTCAGTATAACTCAGTGAAATGAAGAAATGGTAGTTAGAACTCAGGTAGAGGTCAAAGGAATTTTGTTTTGTAAACTCTATGTGAAATCACCTTGGAATAGGCATTTAAACACGGTTCAAAAACTGTTTTGTATATCTCTGTCACAAACACTCACTGGAGGTGGCCTAGTTAGAAGCAAGTTTAACCTGAAGGAAACAAGCACCAGAATGTGCAACTCACGTATAGCCTGCAGGAATTTAGGTTTGGAACTTCTAAGGTGAAGGCCATTAGAGCCTATAGTGGGAGCAGAGTGTGAGATGTTTCCTGGAAAATCTCTGCAAAAAAGCATTAGAGAAGCTTCCTCGTTTAAAATCCAGCATAACTCAGTGAACTCAAGAAGTGGTGGTTGGAACGCAGGTAGAACTCAAAGGAGTTTCATCTTGCAAATTCTATACAAAATCACATTGGAATGGGCTTTCAAACACTGTTTGAAAACTGAGTTGTATATCTCAGACACAAATACTCACTGGAGGTTGCCCAGTTAGAAGCAAGTTTACCTTTAAGGAAACAAGTACCAGAATGTGCATGTCACATCTAGCCTGCAGGAATTCACGTTTGGAACTTTTATGGTGCAGGCCTTTGGAGTCTATACTAGAAGTAGACTGTGAGATGTTTTCTTGAAAAACTGTGTGCAAAAGAGTCCAAGAAGTTTCCCCCTTTAGAAATCATCATAACTCAGTGAACTGAAGAAGTGGTAGTTAGAACTCCCATACAGCTCTAAGGAGTTTAGTTTCATGACCTCTGCAAAATAAGATTGTGAATGGGCATTCACACACGGTGTGAAAACCATGTTGTATATCTCTGTCACAAACACTCACTATAGATTCCCTGGTTAGAAGCAAGTTTAACTTTAAGGAAAGAAGCATCACAATGTGCATCTCATATCTAGATGGCTGGAATTCAGGTTAGGAAGTTGTATTGTGCAGGCCTTTGGAGGCTATAGTCGAACTAGACTGTGAGATATTTCCTTGAAAACATTTTCGAAAAAGAGTCCGAGAAGCTTCCCCCTTTAGAATTCTGGATAACTCAGTGAACTGAAGAAGTGGTAGTTAGAACTCACGTAGAGCTCAAAGGAGTTTCATTTTGCAAACTCTATATGTAAACACATTGGAATGGGTGTTGACACAGAGTTCAAAAACTGTGATGGATATCTCTGTCACAAACATTCACTGGATGTTGCTGAGTTAGAAGCAGGTTTAACTTTAGGGAAACAAGCACCAGAATGTGCTTCTCATATCTAGCTGGAAGGACTTCAGGTCTGGAAGTTGTATGGTGCAGGCCTTTGGAGGCAATATTGGAACTAGTGTACAACATGTTTCTTTGAAAACCTCTGAGAAAAAGAGCCTGGGAAGCTTCCCGTTTAGAATCCAGCATAACTTAGTGAACTGAATAACTGGTAGAACTCGTGTACAGCCGAAAGGAGTTTCGTTTCGCAACCTCTATGTGAAATAACATTGGACCGGGTATTCCCACAAGTGAGATAACAGTATTAGTTATTACTGTCTCAATCAGTCACCGAATCTTGTTCCGTTGGAAGCATGGTTAACTTAAAGAAACCAGAACCAGAATGTGCATCTCACATCTTGCTTGCAGGTATTCAGGTTTGGAGTTTTGTTCTATGGTATACGCCTTTGGAGGCAGTATTGGAAGTAGAGAGTGAGATTTTTCCTGGAAAACTTCTGCAAAAGACAGTCTGGGAAGCTTCCCCCTTTAGAATCCACCATAATTCCATGAACTGAAGAAGTGGTGGTTAGAACTCGCATACAGCTCAAACTAGTAGTGTTTAGCAACCTCTAAGGGAAATCACTTTGGAACAGTCATTCAAACCCTTGAGAAACCATTGTTCTATATCTCTTTGACGAAAATACACAGGAGGTTGCCTGGTTAGAAGCAAGCTTAACTTTAAGGAAAGAAGCACCACAATGGGCATCTCACATCAGGCTTGTAGGAATTCAAGTTTGGGAGTTCTGTGGTATTTGCCTTTGGAGGCAATATTGGAACTAGTGTACGAGATGTTTCCTTGAAATCTTTTGCAAAAAAGAGTCCGAGAAGCTTACCCCTTTAGAATCCACCATAACTCCGTGAACTGATTAACTGGTAGTTAGAACTCGCATACAGCTCAAAGGAGTTTTGTTTCACAACCTCTAAGGGAAATCCCTTTGGAACATTCAAACCCGTGAGAAACCATTGTTCAATATCTCTGTGACGAACACTCACAGGAGGTTGCCGGGTTAGTAGCTAGCTTAACTTTAAGGAAACAAGCACCAGAATGTGCTCTTACATCTAGATTGCAGTAATTCAGGTTTGGAAGTTCTATGGTATTGGCCTTTGGACCCATACTGGAACTAGACTTTGAGATGATTCCGTGAAAACCTCGGAGAAAGAGTCCAGGAAACTTCCTCCTTTAGAATCCAGCATAAATCAGTTAACTGAAGAAGTGGCAGTTAGAACTCCCATACAGCTCAATGGAGTTGTGCTTTGCAACCTCTAAGGGAAATTCCTTTGGAACATTCAAACCCGTGAGAAACCATTGTTCAATATCTCCGTGATGAAAACTCACAGAAGGTTGCCGGGTTAGTAGCAAGCTTAACTTTAAGAAAACAAGCAACAGAATGTCCTCTCACAACTAGATTGCAGGACTTCAAATTTCGGAGTTCTATGGTATTTGCCTTTGGAGGCAATATTGCAACTAGTGTACGAGATGTTTCCTTGAAATTTATTGCGAAGTAGAGTCTGAGAAGCTTCCCCCTTTAGAATCCACCATGACGCTGTGAACTGAACAAGTGGTAGTTAGGACTCGCATTCACCTCAAAAGAGATTCGCTTTGCAAACTCCATGTGAATTAACATTGGAATGGGCATTCACACACGGTGAGAAAACAGTGTTGGATATGTCTGTCACAAAGAGTCACCGGATCTTGTCCTGTTAGAATCAAGCTTAACTTTAAGGAAATAAGCACCAGTATGTGCATGTCACATCTAGTTTGTAGCAATTCAGGTTGGGAAGTTCTATGCTATCAGCCTTTGGAGGCAGTATTGGAACTAGAGTCTGAGATGTTTCCTTGAAAACCTCTGAAAAAAAGGGTCCAGGAAGCTTCCCCTTTAGAATCCAGCATAACTCCATGAACTGACTACCTGGTAGTTAGAACTCGCATAGATCTCAGAGGAGTTTTGTTTTGCAAACTCTAAGGGAAATCCCTTTGGAACATTCAAACCCGTGAGAAACCATTGTTCAGTATCACTGTGATGAAAACTCACAGGAGGTTGCCGGGTTAGTAGCAAGCTTAACTTTAAGAAAAGAAGCCCCAGAATGTGCATCTCTCATGTAGCTTTCAGGAATTCAGGTTTGGAAATTCTACGGTTTAGGCCTATGGAGGCAATATTGAAATGAGAGTCTGAGGTTTCCTGGAAAATCTCTGGAAAAGACAGTCTCCCCCTTCAGAATGCAGCATAGCTCCGTGAACTGAAGAAGGGGTAGTTAGAACTCACATTCAGCTCAAAGAGTTTCTTTTTGCAACCTCTATGGGAAGTGACTTTGGCAACGGCATTGAAACAGGGTGAGAAAACCTGGTGGAATATCTCTTTGTGAAATACTTACTGAAGTTTGCCCGGTTAGAAGAAAATTTTACTTTCAGGAAAAAAGCAACTGAATTTGCATTTTACGCCTGGCTTGCAGGAATTCATGTTTGGAATTTCTATGGTACAGGACTATGGAGGCAACATTGAAACTAGAGTCTGAGGTTTCCTTGATAATCTCTGCGAAAGAGAGTCCCAGTAGTGTCTCTCTTTAGAATCCAGCATAACACAGTGAACTGAAGAATATGTAGTTAAAAATCACATACAGCTCAAAGAGTTTCATTTTGCAACCTCTATTGGAAATGACATAGGAACTGGCATTCAAACACGGTGAGAACACATTGTTCAATATTACTGTGACAAAAACCTCAGGAGGTTGCCTGGAAAGAAGCAACTTTAACTTGAAGGAAACAAGCACGAGAATGTCAACGTCACATCTATCGTGCAAGAATTCAGGTTTGGAAGTTGTATGGTATAACCATGCGGAGGCAATAGTGCAACTAGTGTCTGAGAAGATTCCTTGAAAATCTCTGCAAAAGAGAGTCGCAGAAGCTGCCCTCTGTAGAATCCAGCGTAACACAGTGAACTGAAGAACGGGTAGTTAGAACTCACATACCCCTCAAAGAGTTTCCTTTTGCAACCTCTATGGAAAATGACCTTGGAACGGGCATTGAAACATGGTGAGAAACATTGTGGAATATCTCTGGGACAAATACTCACAGAAGTTGCCCGGACAGAAGCAACTTTAATTTTAAGGGAGCAAGCACCAGAATGTGCATCTCATGTCTAGCTTACAGGAATTCTGGTTTGGAAATTTATGATTTAGGCCTATGGAGGCAGTAGTGAAACGAGAGTCTGACAGTTTTCCTTGAAAATCGCTGTGAAAGAGTCCCAGAACATTTTAAAAAGAAACACATTTTGATTTTGCTACTGATAATGCAACTTTCCTAATATGTAAAACGATATGTTAAAGACCTTTGTTGGATTCAAACTTATTAACCGCCCATCCCCTTCCTCAAACCCAGCCCCTGCCTCCCACCCACCAACCCCACCACATGCTTAAGTGAAAACCAGGATAGGGATGCCATTCCCAATTGGAAATACTCTGTTTTCTGGAAGGGGGTTGAGGTGGGCTGAAACTTACCCACTTGGCCTTTCAGGGCTCCTCCACAGGCCCCCTGGATGATTTCGCCCCAGAAGAACAGATGAAAACTGTGGACTAGATGTTTCTCTTCAGCTCTAGAGGTACGCACAATAAAAATTATACCTATTTCCATGCCCCTCCCCCTTTATACTTAAACTGTTTTACACTGAATCTGTTAACAGAAAAAAATACAAAGGAGACACATTTTGACATGTCCTGGTATTTTTCTCAGTTTTTTTGTTTTGCCTCATAAAGTACCTAAAAATTATGTGTGGGTAATAGGGCCTTCCCTTAGTTACAGTGTTGTTTCCCTCCAGAATTATTGCTCATCTGCCAGGGTGTGAAAGGAGGATGAAAATGAAAGTGACAAGGAGACTTCCTTCCCTCCCCACCGTGCTAATCCTTCAGAATATCCTGAGATGTTCAATGGCTATGTCCAAAATTAGTCAAGTGTATGACTTGTAAAAAGAACAGTAAGTAAGGTGTTTGCTGAAACAGATTCTGAAAAAAGACTGAAACGACTGTGTCCATGCAATTACATGCTGGCAGTCTTTTAAAATTTCAGAAAACCGCAATAATAGGTAAAAGCAACATGAAATGATTTATTGAGAAATTTAACACTCAGGTGAGTAATATCACAGAGCAATATCAGATAGTCTTCGATATCAGATGATCTTGTTTGTACTAACAGTACAAATCATTTTTAAAAAGTCGTTTAACTAATTCACTTGGGGATTCAGAGTAATAGCTGTGGTCCTGCTCCTCAGATCTTTGAAAACAATAGATTCAGGTGTGTGTGTCTGTGTGTGTGTGTGTGTGTGTGTGTGTGTGTGTGTGTGTGTGTGTGTGTGTGTGTGTGTGTGTGTGTGTGTAAACTGAAGCTACCAAGGCAGATGTTAAGAGGGACTTTAGAAATACACATATTTTATCGTTTATCCTCAACCTTGGGAAGGGGCCATGTATTTTTTCCTCAGGGCACAAATCAACAGTGCATATGTTCCTGACGTGCCCTTTGGGGACTACATCACACCAAAGGGCACCAAAGGGCATCATCTCCTCAAAGGGACATCACCTGCAGCGCAGGTCAGGGAGTCCCTGGGGAGGGAACTGGGCTGTTACTGGGCCTGGGCAGCAGAAGGGGCACCTGCAGCCATAGTGTCCTCCTCCCCAGCAGGGCTGCTCTTCTTGGCCACAGCTGCAGAAGCCCGGTTTCAGGAGGCCCCTTCCCAATGATCTTGCTCTCTCCTCCCTCAGTGCCAGGTGCTGGCCGAGGGCGCCAGTGCGGGTTGTTGGGCAGGCGGGATCCACACGGCGGAGGGGGCCTCTGGTGTGGACCACCTGACTCACTGCCGTTCTCCTTGTCCTCTGCATCCAGCTCCTCGGAGACCCCTGGTGAGGATTGTGCCTCAACCCCTTGGTCAACTCAGCAAGAAGCTGGGGCCAGGCCCTCACCACCTTGGTGGCGCGCCTTTGGGCTTTGTGGCCTGAGCTGACCTGGGAAGATGGGCGGCCCGCTGGCCTCTGGTGGGAGAGGGGAGCGCTGGGCGGCTGACCACAGCCTGGGCCCGGCGGAAGGGAGGGAAGCGCCTCAGCCTTTGGTTTTGTGGTGAGCTGAGAAGGTGATGCCGTGAGCCCTGGGCCGCAGTGAAGCTTGCAGTGAAGCCCTGGCTGCTGCTCACGCCGTCCTCCACTCCGTCTTCAGCGCCTCTGGGGCCCCGTGGTTCTGGCGGTGCTCGGCGGCCCAAGTACAACCCCCTGCAGAACTGAGGGCGGTTGGCGGCTTAGCTGATCCCATCCACCCGGGCGCCCGCGGGCCCGGTCACGTTGGAGGCCTCGGTGCCCCACTCACCCTGCGCCACATTGAACTCGACCGTCTCGCCATCGCCCACACTGCGTTGGTACTTGCGAGGGTTGTTCTGGGTGATGGCCGCCGTCTGGTGGACGAACACATCTTCCTGGGTATCGTGCCTGCTGATATAACTGTACCCATTCTTCAAGTTAAACCACTCGACGGAGCCCTGCACCTTCTTGGCGATGACCTTCTTTGTTGCCTTTCCCTTGGTGCCAGTTGGTGCCTTGGCCTTAGGGATCGCATCCCCGCTGAGGTTGCCTGAGACCAGGGCCCTGGGGGGATCTCTGCTTCCCAAGGACATGAGTGGTTTCTGTGTGGCTTGGGGGGAGACTGAGGAAGCCTCCTCCGTGGGGATGACCTCAGCAGCTTCACTCATGAGGCAGTCCTTTGCTCTCCTTTGCAGAAAATCTGAGGTCAATTTGGCACTTAGGTGTTGGGAGAAGTGTTAGTCTGAAGGTGGGGGCCTCGTCTGGGAGGGTTGCAGGTCATGGCCAATGACGCTCTGGCTGTGCTCTGAGACTCTTGGAGAGGCCTGTGGCAGCTCCTAGGGCAACAGTATGAGGACCAAACACTGGCCGCAGTGATGACGTCTCAATGCGGGGGAGGATGGGGGCTAGTGAGGGTTTGTGCTGGGGGAGGGGCGGAGCAGGTGCACTCCGCACCTGGTTCCTAACCTCAAGTCGAGCACTGCTTGGTCCCTCATTGAGAGAGGGCACACTTTACACCCTAGGGAATAATGTCCTTGAAGACCTTCTTGCTTAACTGAGTGGATGTGAAGAGAGGATCTCCCTCCCATCCCTCTCCCTTGGTTGGGGATATTCATTGTCTTCTAAAGGCACTCTCTAAATACCCTCTCACAAAACTTTTGTTCTTTTCCAACTCCCTGGGTGCCCTCCACGTGGGTGAAGTCTTTTATGTGACTTGAGAGAAAACAACAACCACATAAAATTAAAATTAAATTTAAAACCCACGCATACAGAGAAGCCTCTTGTGCTGTGTTGTGTTGTGTGGTGTTTTCCTTCATGGGGACAGAGGATTCCTGTCAGGGCTAGAAGGCTACTATTGAGAAGGCACTAAACTCACCCAGGTTTATTTAGACTAGCATTAGAGTTGTAAAGTAGTGAAGCCAACTGGGGACACTTTTGCAATTAGAATATTCTGAGTACCCAAATACTCTACTGAGCTCTGTGTCCTTAGATACATAAATCAGGTGATCAGGCAGAGTAAACTAGAGCAGAGGGAATTGGCCCTAATGTTTGACTGCAGATACAAACCTTCTACATATGAGAGTGTGTGTGTGTGTGTGTGTGTGTGTGTGTGTGTGTGTGTGTGTGTGTATCTATCTAATGACCTTGGGATCTTCATCCTAAATTGGGGTTCCGATTTTATTATATAGAGACCCTAAGAATCCAGCCTAACTACCATGCTGAAACTGCACTAGGGCATAGCTAGGCCTCTGAAATACCACCTTTCTCAAGTGATGACAGAGCATGTTAAAATAGTAGCTGGTCAGAAAACTAGTTTTTCATTTATTAATAATAAAAATATAAATGTCAAGTTGGCATAGCACTAAACCTCTCACACATTGTGCATTTGATCCTTGCAATAACCCTCTCTATAAACAGGTGGGACAGGTGCTGTTTTTACTTTGGTTTGGCAGATGAGGGAACAGGGCCCAATGGTAATAATTTGCCTGCTGAAGTTCACACACTTGGTAGAGGGTGAACCCCCAAATCTTATCTCAGGATAGATTTCACTCCAGGTCAAGGTCTCTTTCCACCACACCTCACTGGCCTTTTGTCAACTGATGCATCTGATGTCAGAGACCAGGGACATCTTTTGGAGATGTCATGGTCCCATACATCCCAGCAGAGAACCAAGAAACACCTCTCATAAGACTGATCTGTCATCCCTGTGTCTGGGCTCCCAGGCCTTGTCCTCTCCAGGGTCAAAAATTGCCCTCATATCAACTAGTCAGCACCCTCTGTCCCCCCATGCCTTACAGCCTGAAGCCAACTAGAAACCAAGCACTACTGTATATTCAGTAGCATTTTTCCTCACCATGCTGGCATAATGCAACATGGAATAAGGGATCTTGGTTTTGATTTTCTTTTTTTTTTCAAAGATGACCGGTAAGGGAATCTTAACCCTTGACTTGGTGTTGTTAGGACACACTCTCCCAAGTGAGCTAACCGGCCGTTCCTGTATAGGGATCCGAATCTGTGGCCTTGGTGTTATCAGCACCACACTCTCCCAAGTGAGCCATGGGCCGGCCCTTGGTTTTGATATTAATGTTTGAAAAACGCTTCTTCAGGAATCATCTCTTGTAGTTTTTATGACAAATGGGAGAGAGCAGTAGACTGTGTTGGTATCCTCCCATGACAGTGAGTAAACCAGAGAACGAAGCAACTAAGTGACCTAACCAAGGTCACTCAATAAGTGCAGCGCCAAGATAATTCCTCAGACCTTCTGGCCCTCTAATTTCCACTCCACTGTGCCCTCCGCAGCCTCATGAGGCCATTCCTATGATGTCATCAACATTTTTTTCTTTCTTGTCTAGATGGTTCTCCTTGCTGCTTCTCACATTTGCCATGCTCATTCCCATCTATGTGCCTGTGTTCACATTCTCCTGATTCTCCTCCCCTCTGTCTGTATAGATCCTTCTAGTTCCAATTTTGTAATCCCCTCCAGCCCCCTTTCCAAAATGCACCAGTCTACCTTGGCTTCTTTCTTCTCAGAAGCCTAGTTGCATTTTCAGCCAGTGGTTAATAACTTAACCAATTTTTCCTCTACTCCTTTCCTATGTGTTAAGTGTTCCATTTCATTATTAGCCCCAACTAGATCCTAAGCTCACTAACGCTCACTAAAAAGTGAACACTTTTCTTAGTTTCCTCGCTGAGTACTACTGTGCCTGGAACAGTGCTGGCTGTATAAAGGACCACAACAAATGTGTGCCTGTGGATAAAATACATGCCTTTTCACCCCACAGGAAGTGGCTACATCTTTGCAATCCTTACATTCCCTAGCATAATGCCAGGCACAAAGAAGATGCTAACTAGATTCCATGAGTTGGACTGAATATAACCTCCCAAATCTCCTATCGTTGTTTTTATGATATACCTGAAAGTGCTTTGGAGCTATCATGGAGAGCTATTCAATTTCCTGGAGTGTGTATTATAGACAATGAAAAAGGCTTTTTGAAAAAAGAAATAATATTAATACAATATAAATTACTAGTTCAATCTTAAGGTTTGATTTGCTGAGGCCGTTGTTTTATTTTTATTGAAACCATCTGGTTCTGTCTCGCTCTTTGTTTCCTCTTGTACTTATGTCCATCTGTCCAGTGAAACATATTGTTTTATTCTTGTTATTTAAGGGTTAACCCAGGTCTAAGGTATACCGTCTGATCCATGGGCTTATTGTTTAAAAATAAAATCCTTACCTGTGGCTTAAGCCACAAAATAGTGCTGAATCTGAGGCAGCAGAGTTCATCCAGGCCCATTATAAATGGCGATAGCATTATCTAATTTGATGAGTAAAATTGTTGGCAGCCTATGAATGGAGAGAAATTCCTCAGCCCCCCCCCCCCCGTTTCTCACTGCTTCACAGGTGGCTTCTGTTTGAAAGATAATTGGGCTGAATGGAAAAGAGAACCTGTTCATCTTGCTTCTCCTATAACCACACCATCAATTTCAGTGTCTCCCAAGTGCTGCTTATTGTCCACAGCATTAAAAAATAAAAGGGAATCTAGAAAATGGCACCAAAAATGCTCACCCTCACCCCACACTTTGCTAATGACACATCACAAAAGCCAAGGTGACTGGGTAATATGAATGTCAGTAAGTGGTTCAAAAAAATATGGGTAGTATTGCAGTCTCCAGTACATTCTCAGCTGAGGTTCTGAGGACTAAAAAGATTAGACAGAGCCAGGAATTTTAAGTCAGAAGTTTTGTGTTTGACTCCTGGGATGGCCAAATGTTGGCTGGTCAGTTTTGAGCAAAATTACCTCACCTCTTTGACATGATGTAGTCTTCTGCTGTGTAGAAAGGATATACACCTTCTTGAGATGTAGTCTTCTGGTGTGTAGAAATGATGCCTTCCATAACCAATACTTCATAGGGTTGTGGTAGCAATTACAAAAAATACTTTATGCAAAATTGCATTGTTACATGTATTTCATTCCTGGACTGGTTGAGAATAGAATCTTAAAAATACATTATCTGAATTGATTCTGGCATTTCTGAAATTGGTTCTCTAATTTAATTAGATTTAGAGACACACACTCAAAAACTTTATTTCTAGTAGTAAGGGCAGCAGCACTGGTAGTCTATGGCATGATATGGTAATAGAGATACACAAAATAACACCACTGGATCATCCTTATCCAACACTTATAAAACTCAAGTATCTGAGTGATCAGGTATATGATACTTTCAAACATTTCTGTCAAACTAATGAGGCTGGCTGATTGCTCCTAATGTCCCTGGAAAAAGTGGGAAAATAACAGCATGAGGTCAGGGACTCGAATTGCCTGCTCAAGCAGAACATAAACGACCTGAAAGCCTCTATGTTTGCCTTGAAAGAAATCTTTATCTCCTGTACCCACGGGGCTGAGATTGCTGAACGCCTAACCCAGAATTTCATCCTGTGAGTGGCTGAATTACAGTGCAAATTGAAATCCCAACCTTAAACGTTATCTGCTGTTAAAGTGATGGCATGGATTGGCAAGGAATGGGATCTTGAAAGTGGGAATGGGGACATGTGGGAACACTTTGATGATGCTGGGGACATTGAGCCCCTAAATTCTCATGATTCTTCCTTGCCAGTAGATACAGACTCTCCAACCCCAATGGAAGAAGCCTCTCCAGCTCCCTTTTTGGAGACTAACCCAACTTTGCCGGAGGAAACTGTAATGGCCTCCCCTGAGGCAGTTCCCTTGTAAGACATTGCTGATGTTTCACAGGACCCACCCCTATCACCCCTCTTTGCTTCTAGACCTACAACTAGGCTCAGGGCCTACCAGCAGGCCCTGAAAGGTGAGGTAAAAATTGTGACCTGTGAGGGAGTGTGCTAAACTCCAAAGGAGCTACTTGCTTTCTCTATGTTATATATACAAAAATTTGGGAAACATGTGTGAGAATAGATATCAAGGGTCTGAGATACTGGCAGAAAGAACATAAAGTTGGATCAGGCAGAATGCATTTATATGGGCCCAATTAGCATAGATTCTGAACTTAACGTTGTAGCACAGGGAGTTAGAAAGGGCTCTAATAGGTTGCTTGGTTGGTTGGTTGACTGAAACATGAAACACAAGGTGGCTCACAGTAAGTGAACTGGAATTGCCTGACCCTCTTGGTTTACTGTAGAAAAAAAGGACTCCAAGGCTTAGGGAGATTGGAATGTTAGAGTGAATTTGTCATTTAAGAACTACTCACCCACCCTGAGAGGGTCCACAGGACACACCCTGCACCACGACTGTGAGAAATAAATTTGTGAGAGGTGTCCTAGCATTTTTAAGAGCTCTGTGATTACTGTTTTCTAAAGCAAAAGCTGCTTCTACTAAATTAGGAAACCTAAATTCAATGAGATAATAAGATCCCGGGGTGTCAGGAGCCACGTGGCAGCACTCGACCACCAAAGGCAAGGTGGACGTGGTTACCAAAATGAACAACACAGTCGAAGCAACAATCCGAATAGTCTAACTCTGAGGGAATGTAGGCATTGGGATGGTTGATCATAGCGAACCTAGAAGCGAAATGGATAGAAAGCCTACTAAATTCTTACTTGATCTGTGTCAACAGGAATGTTGTAGGTCAAGTGAACTTTAGTCTGACTCAAATAAAACAAACAACAAAAATCCCAGAAAGTCACAGCCCTTCAATCAATTACCAGATCTGAGCCACTTTACAGACCCACAACCCTTTCAATGAAGGGGAGATAGGGTTCCCTTGAGAAAAGACCCCAGTACACTGCCAAAATTTTCTAGCATTAATATTTCTCCCAGCCTTCCCACAAAGGGACCTATGGCCTATTATTAGGGGGACTACACATTGGGGAAAAGGAAATAATCAGATCATTTGGGACCTACTGGGTACAGACAATGAGCTGACATTAATTTCAAGAGACCCAGAACACCACTGTCGTCCACCACTCAAAGTAGGGACTCATGGAAGTTAGATGATACATGGTGTTTTACGTCAGATCCATCTCACAGTGGGCACAGTGGGTCCACGAATCTATCCTGTGGTTATTTTCCCAGTTCTGGAATGCATAATTGGAATAGGCATACTCCATTACTGGCGGAATTTCCACATTGGTTCCCTATCCTGTGGAGTGAAAGCTAATATGCCAGGAAAGGTCAAGTGGAAGTAACCAGAACTGCCTCTACTTAGAAAAATAGTAAACCAAAGGCAATACAGCATTCTTGGAGGATTTCAGAGATCAGTGTCACTATCAAAGGCTTGAAAGTTTCAGGGGTGGATATTTCCACTAAATTCTTATTCAAAAGCACCTATTTGGCTTGTGTGGAAGACAGATCAGTTTTGGAGAATAATATCGGATTATCATAAACTTAACTAGGTGGTGATTCCAATTGCAGCTGCTAACCGATGTGGTTTCATTGCTTGCACAAATGAACACTTCTCCCGGTACCTGATATTCAGGTACTAATCTCGCTTAACCATGGACTGCCAAGTTGTCACGTGACCTGAGCTACCCGTCATGAACTGTGGGCTATCTGATCCACCAGACCATAAAGTTGGGCTTGGACAGCAGCACTCCATAATCAAATAGAAGTGGTATATGCAAGATCAAGAGCAAGCAGGCCCTGAGGGCACAGGCATGTTACATAAAGAAGTGGCTCGAATGCCTATGGTCCCCACTCTTGCTACACTACTTTCTCTCTCCCAGCCTGCACTTATGGCTACTTGGAGAGTTTAATATGATCAGTCAACAAAAGAAGAGAAAACTTGGGCCTCATGTACAGCTGGTTCTGTAGGATATACAGGCACCACTTGAAATCGGATAACTACAGCACCACCGTCCCTTTCTGAAACATTTTTGAAGGGGAGCAGTGAAGGGAAATTCTCATAGTTGGAGAAAATTTCTAGTGGCGCACCTGGTTGTTCACTTTGATTGGAAAAATAAATTACCAGCCATGCTATTCTATATCGATCCATGAACTGCAGCCAAAGGTTTGGCTTGGATGGTCAAGGACTTTGAAGTAACACGATTGACAAATTAGTGACAATGAAGTCTGGGGAAGAGGTATGTGGATAGACTTCACTGAATGAGTGAAAAATGTGAAAATATTTGTGTCTCGTGTGAATGCTCACCCAAGTGTGACCTCAGCAGAGGAGTAATCAAGTGGATAACCTGATCCGTTCCGTGGATATCAGTCAGCCTCTTTCTCTAGCCATCCCTGACATTGCCCAAATGGACTCATAAGGCAGCGGTCAAGGTTATACATGGACCCATCAACGTGGACCTCCATTCACCAAAGCCAATATGGCTACAGTCACTATTGAGTGCCTAGTCTGCCAGCAGCAGAGACCAACAGTGAGTCCTCAATATGGCACCATTTCCCAGAGGGTTCAACCAAGCTACCTGGTGGCAGGTTGACTATACTGGACAACCTCTAGCATGAAAGAGGTAGCATTTTGTTCTTACTGGAATAGATTCTCACTCTGGATACAGATTTGCCTTCCTTGTATGCAATGCTTCTGCCAAATGTACTATCCATGGAATTACAGAGAGCCTTACCAACTGGCATGGCATTCCACACAGAGTTGCTTCTGATAAAGTAACACACTTCACAGCAGAAGTGCAGCAATGAGCCCATGCTCATGGAATCCACTATTCTTGCCATGTTTCCCACCATCCTCAAGCAGCTGGCTTGATAGAACAGTGGAATGGCCTTTTGAAGACTCAGTCATATAGCACCAGTTAGTTGGCAAAACCTTGCAGAGCTGGAGCAAGGTTTTCCGAGGCTGCATATGCTCTAATTCAGTGGCCAGTAGATGGTGCTGTTTCCCCCACAGCCAGGATTCAAGGGTCCAGGAGTAAGGGGGTGGAAATAAAAGTGGCATCACTTGCTATTGTCCCTAGTGGCCCACCAGCACAATTTTTGCTGCCTGTCCCCAAGATCTTATGTTCCCCTGGCCTAGAGATCTTTGTCTCAGAGGGAGGAATACTTCCACCAGAAGACACACAATGATTTCATCCAACTGGGAGTTAACTTTGGGCAACTTCAGGCTCCTTATGCCTCTCAATCAACAGGCGAAGAAAGGAGTTATTGTGCTGGCTGTGGTTTTTGATCCTGACCACCAAGGAGAAATTGGACTGCAATTCCACAGTAAAGGTATGGCAGAGTATGACCAAAATGCAGTATGTCCCTTGGATGTCTCTGAGTAACACCATACCCTGTGATTAAAGTCAGGGGGAAACTACAACAACCCAATTCAGGCAGGACTGAATTCAGGAATGAAGGTTTGGGGCGCCATACTAAGTAAAGAACCATGACCAGCTGAGATGCTTGCTGAGAGCAAAGAGAATATGAATCAGGTGAAAGAAAGTAGTTTTAAATACTGGCTATGACTCCGTGACCAGTTACAGAAAGGAAGACTGTAATTGTCATGAGTATTTCTTCTCTATTTTGTTGTGAATATATGTGTGTATAGTAAAACATTTTTTTCCCTTTCTTAACTCCTTTTCTTGTAACATAAGATATATTAACCTGATATCATATTATTTCAGTATTGTTAAATTTACCTCATTATATTTAAGTTTTGAGATACATAGAAGAGAGTAAACATCACGCAAGGAGTGGGTGTCTTCTTCTAGTGAAAGGATTAATGAGTTTTCATTTGTACACAGGGTAGTTTTTACCATGGTAGGTAGAACTATGACCTTACTGTTGTCCTTATTTGTAGGTTAAGTATGGTTTAAGGAGGTGTGTATGGGTGCCAAGATAGTGAGGTTTTGACTTGTTATAATTAATTATGTGTGTCAACTTGGCTGGGCCACTGGGCCCAGATACGTAGTGAAACTTTATTTCAGATGTTTTGTGATGGTGTTGTTTTGGATGAGATTAACATTTAAATTTTTGGACTTTGAGTAAAGCAGATTGCCCTCCTTAATATGGGTGGGCCTCATCCAAACTGTTGAAGGCCTGAATAGAACAACAGACTCACCTCCCCTTAGCAAGAGGAATTGTGCCGCACGCAGCCTTTGGACTTGAACTGCAGCATCAGCTTTCTCCTGGTCTCTAGCCTGCCAACCCACACTGCAGGTATTAGACTTGCCAGCCTCCTGTTTTAAAATGTAAACAGGATTTGTTTTAATCAGGTGTGGTGAGATGGCAGAAAGGGAGACAACTGCATTTGAAAAAAGAGTTCATTACTCACAGTTCCTCCAAAGGAAAGGAGGTGTGGCATGCTATGCAGGGCCACTGGGGTCACATGAAGAGAGAAGGAAAGAGAGAGAGAGAGAGAGAGAGAGAGAGAGTGCTGAGACTAAGCCTTTATTAACTATAATGGTAGTAAGTAGCTAAGTGATGATGTCCTCTATTGGGCAGGAAATAAAGTACAACTGTTGAAGCTGTGGGTAAAGGGTTTGAAATAAGATTTCTACATGCCCACAAAATACTGGTATGGTAAAAGTATAATCAACCTTGGGCCATTAGCATGGTTCCATGACTCCAGGATGCCAAATCATCAAATACAAATTATCAAAAATAGTTATTACACCTTTATAATCAATCACATAAGCCAATTCCTTAAAATTCACACACACACACAGGCACATGTGCACATGCTCATGCACACATACATGGTTGGTTATGTTTTTCTGGAGACACTTGAGGAAAAAATTTGGAAGAAAGGAAGGAGAAAAGAAGAGAGTTAAGGACGAAAGGAAAGAAGGAACGCAGGAAGAAATGAAGGATGTATAACAAAATTGTATATGATTTTTACATTAATCAGGCATAATGTGTCAACACTACTCTCAGGAAGGACTGGAATATCATGAGTAAGTTGGAGGCACCTGGTACAATCCTACCTTATTGCCTTTTCTGTTCACCTTGAATCTTGGATTTCCCAGCCCTCATAATTGTGAGAAAATAAATTTTGTCTAAATTACCCAGCCTCAGGTATTTTGTTGTAGCAGCACAAAATGGACAAAGATTCCACCACCACCCCCCGCCCCACACTGGTGTAATCAATCGGTCAAGTGGTATTTTCACATAATAAATTTTCTTCTGCTCCTTTGTAATGCCTGCTTTTTGCCTCTCCCCCACTCTTTTCAGTCACCACTGATCTGCTTTCTGTGTTTCTGTGTGTATGTGTGTGTGTATATATATATATGTGTGTGTGTATAGTATAAATATACACATATATGTACATATATGTTAGCATCTTTTAGAATTTTAAATAAGTTGAATCATAGAATATACACTCATTTTTGTCTGGCGTTTTATACTAGGAGTATTCTATTATATGGAAATACCATAGTTCATTAATCCTTTCACACATTGATGGATTTGGGGGGTATTTTTTTATTTGGCTATTATAACTAAAGCTGCTGTGAATATTCATATATGTGTTTCTGTTTCTAAATAGGCTTTCACTTCTCTTGGGAAAATTCCTATAACTGGGATTTTGGATCATGTGGTAGGTGTATATTTAATATTTTAAGAAACTGAGAAGCACTTTTCCAATGTAGTTGTACCATTTTACTTTCCCACCTATAGTGCGTTTAAGTTCTGGCTACTCCACGTTCTTACCAGCACTTGATAAAATCAACATTTTTAATTTTAGCCATTCTTATAGCTATGTAGTGGTATCTCGTTTGTGCATGTCATTTAAAAATTTTTATTTTAAAAATAATTATCACACTGTATAATTAATGCTTTTTATCCTTTTGGCATAAAGTTATATACATTTTGACAAATACATAGATTAGTGTAATTATCACCAAAATCAAGATACAGAACTATTTTATAACGCCAAATAACAAATCACCACCTCAACCCTAGCTGCTGGCAACCACTGATATGTTCTCCATAAATACGATCTTGTAATTTTGAGAATGATATATAAGTGAAATCATATAGTATCTTTTGATGCATTCAATTTGTTGCATGTGTTGATAGTTTATTTAATTTAATGGATGTATCACAGTGTAGTTTTATCTATTCATCATTTGAAAATCACTGGGGATGCTTCTACATTTTGCATAAGCCTGTCATACACATTTGTGTACAGGATTTTAAGTGAACATCAGTTTTCCTTCTTTAGGCTAGATGCCCAGGAGTACGATTATTGTATTACATGATTAGGTATTGTTTCAAATCTGGAAGAAATTGCTCATCCATATTCCAGGTGACTTTAGCACTCACATTGGCAACATCTGAAAGTGCCAAATCATCCTCAGCCCTTGTAATGTGTATGTGGGGGTGTGTGTATGTGTGGTTTTATTCATCCTAAATGGTGCTTTTTGACATGTTACCTTAGTTTTTTTGCTTTTTGCATTTTTCCAAAAGCTAATGGTGTTTAACACTGTTCGTTTGCTTATTTGCCATTATTATAACCTCAATGTCTATAGCTCATTTTATAAAAAGATTGTATGTTTACTTATTGTTGAGTTTTTAAAGTTTTATACATTTTGCATACAATCCTGTTTCAGTTATGTGATTTGCAAATATTTTCTTCCAAGCTGTAGCTCGTTCTTTACTTCTTTTAATAGTGCCTTTTGGACAACAAAAGCTTTTAATCTTAAAATTTTCCAGTTTGTCACACATTTTATTTATGGATCATGATTTTGATGTCATGTTTGAGATTTCTTAGCCTAATCCTAATTTATGAAGATTTTCCCCTACACTTCATTCTAAAAGTTTTATAATTTTACAGTTTACATTTAAAACTTGGCTTCACTCTCAATTAGTATTTGTGTAATGAGTCCGACTTATGTAGAGGTTCATTCTTCTACATATGATTGTACGTTCCTACTGTATAGAAATTAGTTTGATTTATGTGTGTTGCCCTTGTATTCAAACACCTTTTAATAGGCACTTACTAGTTTTCAAAGGTTTTTGTAGATTCTTTGAGTTTTCTATGTACACAATCATGTCAATTGTGTGTAAAAATCATTTTACTTCATTCTTTCTAATCTGTGTGCATTGCCTTTTTATTTTTTTCTTGCCTTATTTTCTTGGCTCAGACTTTCAGCACAATGTTGAATAGAAGTGTTAGGAGAGGACTTCTCCTGATGTCAGGAGAAATGCATTCAGTAATTCAAAAGTAAGTATAATGTTTGCTGTAGGTGTTTTGTAAATGTGTTTTATCTGTTTGAGAAAGTTCCCTTTTATTCTTACTTTTATGAGAACTTTAATCATGATGTATTTTGTCAAATGCTTTTGTGGCATCTATTGTAATAATGCTGTAATTTTTCTTCTATAATCTTTTTATAGGGTAAATTACATTGAACAATTTCCAAATACTGAAGTAATCTTGCATTCCTGTGGATTACTTTTTTATTACTCCTTTTTAAACATTGATGGACATGATCTGCTAATATTTTCTTGACGATTTCTTTGCATCTATATTCTTTAGGGGTATTGTGATGTAGATTACTTTTTTTGGTAATGTCTTTAACTGGTTTTGGTATCAGTGGAATTTTAGTCTTATAAACTAAGTTGTAGAGTTTCGAAATATTTCTTCATCTTTAATTTTCTTTGTAAAAGTGAATACAGTTGGTGTTTCTTTAACTGCTTAGAAGGATTTTCTTATGAAATTATGTGAACATGGAGATTTTTTTTGGGGGGGGGATGTTTTGAAAACCTGGACAGACGGATAACAAGCAAAGAGACAGAAGCAGTAATCAGCAATCTCCCGACAAAGAGAAGCCTAAGACCAAATGGCTTTACAGTTGGCCCCAAATTAAATTTCTTTAGGAGTTATAGGATACTCATGTTATCTATTTGATCTTTTGGGTGTTTGAGTAGTTTTGGTCTTTAAGCAATTAGTCTGTTTTTACCTACATTGCCCAGTTTTCATTATAGGGTTTATTCATAGAATGTCATCCTAATGTCTGCTGAGTCTGTAATATCTCCACTTTTATTCTTTGTATTAATATTTGTATCTTTACACTTTTTGTTTTTGCCAGTCTTGAAGGAGGCTTATCAGTGTATTGATCTTTTCCAAAAACAAGTTTTTTTTTCTTTTGTTGCTTTTCTCTTATGTTTTCTACTACAGTGTTATTGATTTTCGCTTTTATCTTGATTATTTATCACTTTGTTTACTTTGGCTCTATTTTTCTCCCCTTTTACTTCTTTCCTGTGCAGTAATCTTAGATTACTAATATGAGATCTTCCTTATTTTCTAGCATAAGTGTATAATCCTAAAAAATCTCTAAGAATCACTTTAGCTGTGTTGCACAAATGTTTATATATTGTATCTTCATTGTTGTTCAGTTAAAAGTAGCTTTCTGTTTTCAATTGACACTTCCCTCTTGATCTAAGAATTATTTGGAAGTGTGCTCTTTAACTCCAAGTGTTAGGAAATATTTTCCTTATAACTTTCTAGCTTAATTTAACCATAGTCTGAGAACACACTTTAATTTCAAAGTATGCATCTGACAAGGGGTTAACATCCAGAACATATTAAGGAAACCAAACAACTCAATAGCAGAAAAATAAATCCATGAACATATGCCTTTCCGTATTTTATGTCCTCTTAAAATTTTTAATCAGTTTTGTTGTTCTGATAGTAGAGATCTTTTACCTCCTTGCTTAAATTTTTTCCTGAGTATTCTTTTCTTTTTCTTTTTTTTTTTTGGTAGCTATTGCAAATTAAATGACTCGCATTCTTGATTTGCTGGGGTGTAGAAATGCTACTGATTTTTGTATGTTGATTTTATAGCCTGCAACTTCATTGAATTCGTCTATCAGTTCTAAAGTTTTCTTAGTGGTATCTTTAGGTTCTTCTATATGTACGATCATGCCATCTGCAAACAGGAGCAATCTGACTTTCTCTTTTCCAGTGTGAGTGCCTTTATTTCTTTCTCTTGCCTTATAGCTCTGACTAGAACTTCCAGTACTAAGTTAAATAAGAGTGGTGAAAGTGGAAATCCTTATCCTTTCTTATTTGTAGAGGAAAAGCTTTCAACTTTTCCCCATTCAGTATAATGTTAGCTGTGGGTTTTTATTCTGCAGACTTTATTGTGTTGAGATAGTTGGCTTCCATACTTAATTTGTTGAGGCTTTTTATCATGAAGGAATGTTTAATTATACCAAAAGCTTTTTCTGCATCATATGGTATTTGTCCTTCATTTTGTTGATGTGGTGTACCGCAATGTTATTTGTGTATGTTGAAACATCCTTGCATTGCTAGTATAAATCCAGCTTGATCATGTTCTATGATCTCTTTGATGTGCTGTTGAATTAAATTTGCTAGTATCCTGTGGAGAGTTTTTGCATCTATGTTGATCAAGGATATTGGCTTGTAGTTCTTTTTCTTTTTTTGTTTTTGTCCTTGTCTGATTTTGGTGTTGGGGGTTGCTAGACTTAGAAAATGAGTTTGTTAGAATTTTCTCTACTTTAACTTTTTGGAGTAGTTTTAGAATAATTTTTGTTAATTATTTTTCAAAAGTTTGAGAAGTCAGTATTGAAGCCATCTGGTTCTGAGCTTTTCTTTGCTGGGAGAACAATGATTACTGATTTAATCTTTTTACCCATTATTGAGCTCTTCAGGGTTTTCTAAATTATTTTTTCATGGTTCAGTCTTCATAGGTTGTATGTGTCCAGAAATTTACACATGTTTTTCTTGGTTTTTCAATTGGTTGTCAAATAGTTCATGATAGACCCTAATGATTCTTTGTATGTCTGTGGTGTCAATTGTAATGACTTTTCTACTTCTGATTTTCTTGATTTGAGTCTTCTCTCACTTTTTTCTAGTTAGTCTAGATAATGGTTTGTGGAAGAATTAGTATTGTCAAAATGACCATAGGAGCCAAAGCAATCTACGGATTTAATGCAGTTCTTATCAAAATACCAATGACATTCTTTAATAAAATAGAAAAAAAAAATCCTAAAATTTATGTAGAACCAAAATAATTCTGAGCACAAATAACAAAACCAAAGGCTACTTGTCTTTAAATATAATACAAAGATACAGTAATCAAAACATCATGGTTCTGGCATAAGAACAAACATGTAGACCAGTGGAACAGAATAAGAAACAGAGAAATAAATTCACATATCTACAGTCAACATATATTTGACAAAGACACCAAGAGCATATGTAGAAACAAGGACAGACTCTTCAATAAATGGTGCTGGAAAACCTGGATATCTATATGCAGAAGAAATAAAGTAGACCCCTATCTCTCACCATGTACAAAAATCAATACAAAATAGATTAAAAGCCTAAATGTAAGAAGTAAAACTATAAACATACTAAATGAAAAGATAGTGGAAACATTCCAGGATATTAGTCTGGGCCACAATTTTGTGGAGAAGCCTTCTAAAGCAGAGGCAATTGAAGCAAAATCAGACAGATAGGATTACATCAAACAAATAAGTTTCTGCAAAGCAAAAGGAACAACAGAGTAAAGAGGAAACCAGCAGAATGAAAGAAAATATTTGCAAACTATTCCTCTGACAATGGATTAATATCCAGTACATACAAAGAACTGAAACAATTCAACAAGAAAAAGAAAAATAATAATAATTCAATTAAAAATGGGCAAATGACCTGAATAGACATTTCTCAAAAGAAAACATGCAAATGGCCAATAGGTATATGAAAAAAATGATGAACATCACTGATCATTGGAAAAATGTTAGTCAAAATCACAATGAGTTATCATCTTAACCCAATTAGAATGACTACTATCAAAAAGACAAAAAAAAAAAAAAATGCTGCGAAGGATGCAGAAGAAAAAATGATTATACAGTTGGTGGAAAGTAGATTAAGTACAGCCATTATGGAAAACAGTATGGAGGTTCTCAAAAAGCTAAAAATAGATATGATAGATTCTCACTGCTGAGAATACATCCAAAGGAAAGGAAATTATCATACCAAGGTGATATCTGCAATCCTATGTTTATTGTAGCCCTATTCACACTAGCTAAGATATGCAATCAACGCAGACGTCAATCAACTCATGAAAGGATAAAGAAAAGGTGGTACATTGATGTGGTGGAGTACTACTTAGTCATGAAAAATAATGCAACCGTGGTGTTTGCAGCAATGTAGATGAGCCTATAAGACATTATGTTAAGTAAAATATGTCAGCCACAGTAAGATAAATGTTGCATGATCTCGCTCATATGTGGAGCTAACAAAAATAAGTTGAACTTTTACAAGTAGAAGGTAGGACGGTGGTTAGTGGAGCCTGGGAAGGGGAGGAAGCAGGGGGATTAGAAAGAGGGTGGTGAATGGATACAAAATTACAGCAAGTTAGGAAAAATAACTTCTAGCAGTGTAGAGTTGTGCTAGGCATTTATCATTAACAATAATTGACTGTATGTTCTTAAATGGCAGTGAGGAACTCAGATGTCCTCGTCACAAGGCTATTGTACATTTCTGCAATTTTGAATGTGCTAATTACTCTGATTTGATCATCACATATTGTATGCACGTATTGAAATATAACTCTGTACCCCAGAAATATGTATAATCAGTACGTGTCAATTAAAAAAATAAATAAATTTTTTAAATGCCAAACAATCCAATTAAAAATGGGCAAAAGATCTGAAAGGAGATTTTTTGAAAGAAGACATACAAAAGGCCAAAAGATATATAAAAAATGCTCATCATCACTAATCATCAGGGAAATGCAAATCAAAACCTCAATGAGATATCATCCCACCCCAGCAAGAATGACTCCTATTAAGAAGACAAAAAATAAATGCTGATGAGGATGTGCAGAAAGGAGAACTCTTATACACTGTTCATGGGAATGTAAAACAATTTTTTAAAAAATTTGGTAAGGCTGTCTTATGAACTAAGATATGTTCTATCACACTGAACATTTCATGAGCTTTTGGCAATAATTTGCATTCTGATTTCCTTTACTAAATTCTTCTATAAATGCCAATATTATCCGTTTGATTGATGGCATTGCTCAGTTCTACATAATTGCTAATTTTCTATTCTATCTATTACCTTTAATTATGGATTTTACTATTTTTCTTGTAGCCCCATAAATTTTTGCTTCTAGTATATTGAAACTCTCATGTTAAGTACAGAATTATGTTTAGAAGTTAATGTCCTCTTGATGAACATATGAAAAGTTATCAATATCTTTACTTATTAGGGGTATTAGATGAAAGTCACTGTGAGAAACCTTTTTATAACTACTTGTATGGCTACGATAAAAAAAAAAGTACAGCAACTAATACTGCTAAGGGTGTAGAGAAATTGAACCCACACCTATTGTAGGTGTGGTTGCAATAAAATGCAGCCACTTGAAAAAAAATCTTTGGCA
Source organism: Cynocephalus volans (assembly GCF_027409185.1). NCBI lineage: Eukaryota > Metazoa > Chordata > Mammalia > Dermoptera > Cynocephalidae > Cynocephalus > Cynocephalus volans. The sequence goes on from NC_084478.1 coordinate 73,460,831, forward strand.
GTTCTCCAAAGTGGTAAACATTGTAAGCAGAGAATATAAAAACAATAGAGAAAATAAACGAAACTGAGACCTTGTCCTTCAAAAAGATCAACAAAATTATGAAACCATTAGTAAGATATGTAAAGAAAAAAGAGAAAATGATCAGATAATTAAAATCCAACACATGAAATTTCGGGAGACACATTTGACTCATAGCAGTTGGCAACATTAGTTAACACTCACTTTACTTTTTCTAATGAGAAGCAAGAGACTGAAATGTGTTTGCCTCTATTTCCAACAGACTCACGTTCAACTTTTACTCCTCCGAGCATTTTTTAAATTTGAGAAAATTTAATTATCGTTTTAGTTAATATAAGATTATAGCCACACATAAAAAAGTATCTTAACTTTAGTAGCAGGGATGAAACAACGCACAGCTGCAAGAGTTGTTTCATTTTAAAGACACATAGCAACACCCTCTTGCTAAAAGCCCTGGTTCCCCAGTTGAAGCTTACTAGGTATTACAATTGGTTTGACTCAGTTTAAAGCTTCTGTTATTTTTGTAAGGATTTTATGAAGCCTTCTCACCCATGGTACGCACACCAGGATTTTCAGGGAAAAAAAAAAAAGTCTTTCTCAGTGCAATTTTCCTTAATGGAGCAGCATATTATTTGGGACGTATTAATTCTTTTTTTATATAAAGAAATAAAATTTACTTATTACAGTTTTGGGGGCTGTGAAATTCAAGGTCCAAGTAACACATCTAGTGAGGGCCTTTTTCTTGATGGCGACTCTCTACAGCAACTCAGGGTATCACATGGTGAGAGAATGGGATGTGAAAGATAGTTAACCTCCTCACTTGCTTTCCTTTTAAAGCCATCGGAGCCACAGCCATGAATGGATTAATTCATTCATAGGGACACGGTCCTCACAATCTAATCACCACTTAAAGTCCCTACCTTTCAATTACCATAATAGGATCTCCCATCCTCCTAACACTGTTACCATGCAGATTAAGTTTCCAATACAAAAACTTTGTAGGACTCATTTAACCCATAGCACTTGACCATGTTGGGACATCCTCATTTCAGTTGTCTTTCCTCTTTCCTTTTCCTTCTCTTCTTCCGACTCCTTCCCCTCTCCTCCTTTCTTGCTTTTTGGGTCAAGTTTGTTGAGGTATAACTTACGTAAAGTAAAATCCATCTTTTTTAGTAAATAGCTCTATGAGTTTTGTTAAACCCATGGACATATTAATTCTGCCTGTTGGTATTGTATACTCTGGATTTCCCAGAGTCAAGTAATCAGTCAGCAAGATCAAACCCTGGAAATTCTCATGAGTGAGGTTGACTTGGTAGTTATGAACCAGTTGTACATGAAATATCGTGACTGCAATGGATGACTCTTGTGATAGCAGAGTTTTTGACCTTATATCAGATTCTGCCATTGATGACATACAGTTCAATCTTTGTATTCATCTGATGCATGAAATGAAATCAGAGTAAGTTTATTAGATGACTCACAATCACTCCAGAACTACCATTTTCTTATGGTAGCTTTGAAACAAATTTCAGTAAGAACCCTGATGACGAACTGATCAGAAAAGTTGTCGGAGTCTTCAAGCCAAGAACATTTGTGACCATCCTGTTTGTACATAAGTGTTCCAAATATTACATGGTGCTTTCTTCATCCCAGAAAATTAAAGGTAAAACCTTTAAGATCTTGATTACCAAAGTGGTATGTTCAAGGATTACAATTTTGTTTTCACGACTTTTGTTGAGGCAGAAACAACATCAGTGTTGATCAAGAAAAATGATGAAAAATTGCAGAAAGAGAACACACACACAAGAAGAAAAAAAATGGTGGCTGCTTTCAAGATATTCATACTGGGGACCATGCTTTTTATTACCACCACCTTGTAGTTGCAGAAAGCCCTACATGTAATCATAGTGTAATCATTTTGAATTACATGCATTATTATTTCAAGGAATTTGATATCTTGCATGAATGCTCTCTTCTGTGTTTAGGTATATCCTATGAAATTCTGACTGTGAAATTGATGTGTGTGTGTAAAAAAATCCTTTACTGTGTGAAACTTTACAGCACTTCTAAAAACAATTCAATTTGGTTTAGGTACACTGTAACATTTCTCCAGGTATAGTTTAAAATTTACTACAGACAAAGCTTTTGTCCTTGTTAGATGTTGAGCTCAGCCTAACCACACGGGATTGTTCTGTTACATTGCTGCCAGAAGTTTGTATCCAGTTCCCCCCACTTTTTAGAATATATTCTCTACTTATATTGTTGAAACCAATTTCTACTTCATACAGATTTTTTTTTTCAAGAGCAAGTAATGTTTTCCTTCTACAAAAATATTTTTAAGAAACCCATCAAACAAAAAGCTTCCACTGTGGGAAGGACACTGTTAAGTAAATGAAAAGAAAAGCCACCAACTGAAAGATAACTTCAAAACACATCTGATAAGGGACTTGTATCAAAAAATATACAGAAAGCTCTTAAAACCCAACAATAAAAAAGCAAATATCCTGACTTAAAAATAGCCAAAATATCAGAATACACACCTCATCAAGGAAGACAGAGAGAGATGACAAATATGCATTTAGTAATCTTCATATCAATCAGCATATCTTGTTATTAAGGAAATAAAAATAAAAAAATGACATATAACTACATACAGGGTAGAATGGCTTGACTTACACAGTCACACACACACACACACACACACACACACACACACACAAATGATGAGTGGATAATGCTGCAATAAACCTGTTGTGCACACCGGAAATCTCTTGACACTTCTTATAAGTCATCATAAAGTATTTTCCAGCATGAAGAAATGAGTTAATGAATGGAACTAACTGTGATATAGGTGTGTGCTTAACAACAGCACAAGATAGATATCACACATAAAATTATATGGGTGAATTCTTGGATGTGTTTAGTTGGTTAGAAGATCCATATAGATAAAGAGTAACAAGGAGGATTTACCTTACATTTTTGAATGATAGGGCCCAGCTGAGATCTAGGTTATGACTGAGGACGTCTTTGGACGCCCTAATAGCAAAACTATTCTAATAAAATGTAAGTTTTTGTGTTTGGAGCTAAAATAAAAGCTACAGAATCACTGGATTTATGGCAGGAGGAGAAAAGCACATTGGAAGGGATGTTTAGGGGTAACATTAATTAAGTAATGTAATTAATGTAGTTAGGAGAAAGAAAAGGTATTTTGCAGTTTTGGAGATATATGCAGCAAAAGATTATTTAGAATTACATCAAGACCCTAAGACTAATAAGAGCAGAATTTCAAAAGCCTTCTATTGTAAGGAACCAGGCATCTGAAGGCCTGTATTAAACTGGACCAATTAAGAAACCAATGTTCCTGAAGCTGCTGTCATTCCCTGACCACATGAGGATACCACAAAAACATTTACCACATTGAGGTACCAGGACAAGGGCATGGGTGGGAGCAAATTTCTAGCTAATGCTACATGTTCTGAGGACCTCTGAAAAAAGACTAAATGAAACAGAAGTTAGCACACATGGAGAGTTAAGAATAGAAATGATCATTGGACATCCAGAATGTTTTTGATATGGGTAAAATCACATCAAGTTGTTGATTCTGTGGAGTTATATATGAAGAAGTCAAATACGCACTAAAGTTTCTTGTGCTCAACTTGATGACAGTATGTGACTACTGGCCAGGGACAGTACATAAGTGAAACGATAATGAAAATTAAAGCGTGGAATACAGGTAGCTCCCACCTCACTAGGCCCAATTTAACATAAAACTACCTAGACTGTAGAAGTGTTTATTAAGTGTGTGCCTTGACACTGAATTCATAAAGTTCATAAAATTTTGCTGCCCAAACTTTTCATAGCAGTCTTAGAAGGTAAATGGTAGTAGGGTGCTCATATGTATCCTTGATGTGAACCTCTCCCATTATAAAGTGAGTTTATTGTAATATAGAACAGTGTCTAGAAACTGTAGTGAAGATAATTCTCAAGAAAGAGTGACACCAAGGGTGTTGGAATTGTAGGGCTGGAGGATGCTTTTCTTTGGTCATCTATTCTGTGAAAGCCAGATTTACTGACTTAATTTAAAGCCTACTATTAAATCTCAAACTTCAGAATTTCTCAGTTTCAAATGTGTTAAAACTTATTAAAGTTAGTGATAGCATATGGAATATTATCTTTTTTGGAGTCTGATGATATCAATGGGTTAGGGGTAGAATTAGATATTCTGGAAGTGACCATGCCTCTATTGAAAACCTTGCCCCGTACATCAGAAACCTTCTTTTCCATTCTGGTCCATCACTAAAATAAGTTTCCTCTTTTAAAGCAATCCCACTAGACTAATGGGATTTTAATGCCCAGGGGCTGTGTAGATGAGGACACAGCCCAAGGGTATTCAAAAGACCACACACACCCTAAAGAGAAATCTAAAGATTAAACGTATAAAATGTATAGTCTAAAAATCTATCCAGGGAACTGTCTTTGACACAGTGTCAGTTCTTAGGAAGACAAGTGATGGATTCCCACATAATATAAACTAAAAGAATCCTCAGGGGAATGTATAAGCTACACTTAATTTCACCTGGGAAGATATAGGGAACATGCTGAGTACTGGCATGCATTCTGAACATGTTAGCATTGTCTAGGAATGTTGTCAGCAGTTTTCCTTGATTTGATTGTTCAACAGTAGGTTAAATAAGCCAGTTACCTAAACCAGTTCCTTTTCATTAGCCAGCCTAGGTGGAGGAAGGAGCTCTACTGTCTCAAAGGAACTGCTGAATCCGGCCCCCAACCCTCGTTTGACTGTACAGGTAGTTCATTGCACGCATTATTTTCCTACTGACTTTGTGATAGCTGTACGTCACCTTCTTTATTTATACTCTTGGTTGGTTCGCTTGATGTGTCCAGGCTTCACGGAGTTTTCTGCCTCTCAGAATGTTCTTTTATTTTCATTTTTTTCCTTTTTTAAAATTTATTAAGACTATTCCTGAGATACAAAGCTAACTGTCACCCCTCCTGCCCATGATGTGAGGGCCAGATTCATACTGGGAGCATACCCATTACCAGAAATTACTATTGTATCCCTTGTCCCCTCCCAATTATCCCACAACCTCCCTCCCCTCCCCCTCTCCCCCCAGTCCACTTTGCTGCCCTAAGAATATTCCCTCCCTCTGTTGGATCACAGCACTACTGTGGTCTTTCTTTCCTGCCTTCCTTTCTCTCTTAGCTCCCACATATGAGTGAGCTCATGCAGTATTTATCCCTCTGTGCTTTGCTTGTTTCACTCAACATAAGTTTCTCCAGGGTCATCCATGTTGTTGCAAATGGGAATATTTCATTCTTTTTTATGGCAGAGTAGTATTCCATAGTGTATATATACCACGGTTTCCTTATCATCCATAGATGGACATTTTGGTTGTTTCCATATCTTGGCTATTGTAAACAGAGCTGCAATAAACATGGGAGTGCACCTGTATCTCTTCGACATGATGATTTCCATTCCTCTGGATATATACCCAGAAGAGGGATTGCTGGATCATATGGAAGATCTATCTGTACTTGTTTGAGAAATGTCCATATTGTTTTCCACAGTGGTTGTACTAAATTACAGTCCCACCAACAGTGCAGTAGTGCTCCCTTCTCTCCACACCCTCGCCAGCATTTGTTATTCACCATCTTTTTGATTATAGCCAGTCTAACTGCAGTGAGGTGGTATCTCAATATGGTTTTATTTGCATTTCCCTGATGACTAGTGATGTTGAGCATTTTTTCATGTATCTATTGTCCATTTGTATTTCTTCCTTGCCCATTTTTTAATTGGGTCATTTGGTTTTTTTCTGTACAATTGTTTGAGTTCTATGTATATTCTGGATATTAATCCCTTGTTGGATGCATAGTTAGCAAAAATTTTGTCCTGCTCTGTAGTTTGTCATTTCACTCTGTTGATTGCTTCCTTTGCTGTGCAGAAACTTTTTAGTTTGTTATAGTCCCATCTGTTTAGTTTTTTCTTTTGCTGCTTGTGCTTTCAGACTCATGTTCACAAAGCCTGTGCCCTGTCCTAACTGCTGAAGTTTTCACCTATATTTTTCCTTAGTAATTTTAAAGTTTTGGGTCTTATACCTTGGTCTTTAGTCCATTTTGAGTTGATTTTAGTGTATGGTGACAGATGCATATCTAGTTTCATTCTTCTGCATATGGATATCCAGTTTTCCCAGCACCACTTGTTGAAGAGGCAATCTTTTCCCCAGTGTAGATTTTTGTTGCCTTTGTCCAATATCAGAGGGCTATAAGCCTGAAGAGTGATTTCTGAGTTCTCTATTCTACTCTACTGGTCTGAATGTCTATTTTTATACAAGTACCATGGTGCTTTGGTTGCAACAGCTTTGTAGTATAATTTGAGGTCAGGCAGAGTTATGCCTCCGGCTTTGTTTTGCTCAGGATTGCTTTGGCTATTTGGGATCTTTTGTTTTTCTGTATGAAAGGTAAGATTGTTTTTTTCAGTTTCTGTGAAGAATGTCATTGCTAATTTGATGGGGATTGCATTGAATCTGTAGATCACTTTGGGTAGTATAGACATTTTCACAATGTTAATTCTTCCAATCCAAGAGCATGGAATATATTTCCATCTCTTTGCTTCTTCTTTAATTTCTTTCAGAAATGGTTTGTAATACTCATTGTAGATGTCTTTCACCTCCTTGGTTAAATTGATCCCTAGGTATCGTATTTTTTTGGTGACAATTGTAAATGGGCTTACTTTCTTTATTTCCCTTTCTGTTAAGTCATTACTTGAGTATATAAATGCTACTCATTTGGGGGCATTTGTTTTGTGTCCTGCAACATTACTGAAGTTATTAACCAGCTCTAGGAGTTTTTTGATAGAGTCTTTAGGTTTTTCCATATACAGTATCATGTCATCTGCAAATGAGAAAGTTTGACTTCATATTTTGCATTCTGGATTCCCATTTTTTCTTTCTCTTGCCTAATTTTTCTGGCTTGTACTTCTAGTACTATGTTAAATAGAAGTGGTGAGAATGGACATCCTTGTCTTGTTCCTGTCCTTAAGGGAAGGCCTTCAATTTTTCCCCATTCAGAATGATACTGGCAGTGGGCTTGTCATAAATAGCTTTTATTGTGTTGAGATATTTTCTTTCTATACCTAATTTGTTGGGAGTCTTTATCATGAAAGGATGTTGAATTTTCTCAAATGCTTTTTCAGCATCTATTGAGGTAATCATATGGTCTTTGTCCTTGAGTTTATTGATGTGATGTATCACGTTTATTGACTTTTGTATGTTAAACCATCCTTGCATCCCTGGGATGAATCCCACTTGATCATAATGTATAATTTTTAAAAATATATTCTGATTGCTAATATTTTGTTGAGGATTTTAGCATCTAGGTTCATCAAGGATATTGGCCTGTATTTTTCTTTTTTGTTGTGCTTTTATCTGGTTTTGGTATCAGAGTTATGTTGGCCTCATAGAATGAGTTTGGGGAGCAGCGTCTGTTTCAATTGTTTGGATTAGTTTGGGGAGAATTGGTATTAACTCCTTTTTTAAAGTTTGATAGAATTCAGGTGTAAAGCCGTCCAGACCCAGACTTTTTTTGTTGGAAGATTGCTAATTACCGCTTCAATCTCCTTGCTTGTTATTGGTCTGTTCAGGTTTTCTATCTCTTCTTAGTTCACTCTTCGTAGTTTACATGTGTCCAGAAACTTATCCATATCTTCCAGATTTTCATATTTGTTGTCATACAGTTGTTTATCATAGTCTCTAGTGATTCTTTCTAATTCTGTGGTATCAGTTGTTATATCTCCCTTTTCTTTTCTGATTTTTGTTATTTGGTTCGTCTCTCTTCTTTTTTAGGTTAACCTAGCTAATCACGTGTCTATTTTATTTATCTTCTCAAAAAACAAACTTTTAGTTTTGTTGATCTTTTCTATTGTTTTGTGGGTCCCTATATCATTTAGTTTTGCCCTGATCTTAATTATTTCTTCCCATCTACTATGTTTAGGTTTGGATTGTTATTGTTTTTCAGGTTTTTTGAGGTGTAGTGACAGGTTGTTTTTTTGAAGCCTTTCTGTTCTTTTGATGTAAGCATTTATGGCGATAAATTTGCCTCTTAGTACTGCTTTTGCAGTATCCCACAGGTTTTGGTATGATGTATCTTTATTTTCATTAGTTTCTAGAAATTTTTTGATTACCTGTTTAATTTCTTCTTGGACCCAAAGGTAATTAAGGAGCCTATTATTTAGTTTCCATGTATTTGTATAGCTTCCAGCATCTTGCTTATTGTTCATTTCCAGTTTTAGTCCATTGCAATCTGAAAAGATAGTTGGAATGATTTCAATTTTTAAAAATTTGATGAGACTAGATTTGTGACCTAATATGTGGTCTGTCCTGGAGAATGTACCATGAGCTGATGAGAAGAAAGTGCATTCTTTAGCTGTTGAGAGAAATGTTCTGTATATACCTACCAAGTCCAGTTGGTCTAGGGTCTAGATTAAATCCTGTGTCTCTTTGTTAACTTTTTGCCTGGAAGACCTGTCCCATACTGAGAGAGGGGTGTTCAGATCACCCACTATTAATATATTAGGCCCTATCTCTTCCTTTAGGTCTAAGAATGTTTGCTTAATATATCTGGGTGCTCCAGTATTGGGTACATGCATGGTTATGATCACTATGTCTTCTAGCTGGATAGTTCCCTTTTCATCATATAGTGGCCTTCTTTTTCTTTTTTTATGGTTTTTGGTTTAAAGTCTATTTTGTCTGATATAAGAATAGCTACTCCTGCTCATTTTTGGTTTCCATGTGCATGGTATATCTTTTGCCATCCCTTCACTTTTAGTCTAGGTGTGTCTCTACAAGTGAGGTTTGTCTCTCCTTTTTTTAAAATTTCATTTTATTTTATCAGTATACAATGTGGTTGATTATTGTGGCCCATTGCCGAAACCTCCCTCCCTCCTCCCTCTCACCCCTCCCTCGCAAGCACCTCATATCTGTTTGTTTGTCATAACAACTTCAAGGAATTGTGATTGTTGTGTCTTCTTCCCTCCTCTGCCCCAAGTTTATTTGTGTTTATTTATTTATTTTTAGCTCCCACAAATAAGTGAGAACACGTGATATTTCTCTTTCTGTGCCTGACTCGTTTCACTTAGTATAATTTTCTCTAGGTCCACCCATGTCATTGAAAATGGCAGTATTTCTTTCTTTTTTATAGCAGAGTAGTGTTCCATTGTGTAGATATACCACATTTTCCGTATTCACTCATCTGATGATGGACATATGGGCTGGTTACAACTCTTAGCTATTGCAAATAGTGCTGCAATGAACATTGGAGAACAGGTGGTTCTTTTTCAGGTACCAAACCCCATACTCCCTTGAGAATTTCTTGTAAGTTTTGTCAGGTGGTAGTGAACTCCCACAGTTTTTGTTTGTCTGAGAAATATACTATACTATTTGCCCTTCATTTCGGAAGGATAGCCTTGTAGGGTAGAGTACTCTTGGTTGGCAATCTCTGTCTTTTAGGATTTTGAATATATCATCCCATTCCTTTCTGGCTTTTAGGGTTTGTGATGAAAAGTCTGATGTTTGTTAGTCTGATTGGGGCTTCCTTACAGGTGACTTGATGCTTCTCTCTTGCAGCTTTTAAGATTCTCTCTTTGTCTTTGTGTTTTGCTAATTTCACTATAACATGTCCTGGAGAATACCTTTTTAGGGTTGAATATATTTGGGGATCTTTGAGCTTCCTGAATCTGAAGATATGTGTCGTTTCCTATACTTGGGAAGTTTTCTGCCACTATTTTGTTGAATATGTTTTCAATGCAATCTCCTTCTTCCTCCCCTTCTGGAATACCCATGACTTGGATATTTGAGTGGTTAAGGTTGTCTGATATCTCTCTTAGATTTTCTTCAATATTTTAAATTATTTTTCTTTTCTTTTTTGTCTGCCTGTGTTATTTCAAACAGCCCATCTTCAAGGTCAGAAGTTCTCTCTTCTGCTTCTGCAAGCCTGCTGGTTAAATTCTCTGTTGTGTTTTTTATTTCATTGAATGAATTCTTCAGCTTGGCAAGCTCTGCTACATTCTTTTTCAGGGCATTGATTTCCTTGTACATTTCTTCTTTCAGGTCCTATAAACTTTTCCCCATTTCATTTTGTTGTCTAGCTGTGTTTTCTTGTGTCTCATTTAGTTTCCTTAGAATTAGCACTCGAAATTCCTTGTCAGACATTTCAAGGCTTCTTGTTCTATAGGATTAAGAGCTTGTGAGTTATTACCCTTTGGTGTTGTACTTTCTCGATTTTTCATATTTCTGGTATCTTTCCTTTCGTGCAAGGGATTTCACAGTCCACTGTTTTGACACTATTTTCTGGCTAGGATCCTGCCGGGACTGCCAATTTGGCATGCTGCCTCAGTGCCTGTGGGCAGAAGGTTTGGGCCCCTCTGGTTGGTGCCCACTTGCCTGGGCTGGGGGGGGGTGTCTGGTGGTTGCAAAGCCTACCTGCTCAGTCGTGCTGGTGCCTTGGGGCACGTGGTTGCATGGGTCTTGAGCCTTTCTGGGGGGTGCATCTCAGGTCAGCGCCCACTCACTCAGGCTGTGGATGGGGTCCAGCAGTAGGGAGGACAACCTGCTTGGTCATGCTGGCCCCTTGGGGCCTGTGGTCCCTGTGGGTCTCGGGTCTGTCCAGGGGGTGCCTCTCTGGTTGACGTGCACTACCCCGGGCTGGGGATGGGGACTGGTGGCAACAAGGCCTACCTGTTCAGCTGCTCTGGATCCTTGGGGTTTGTGGTCACCACAGATCTTGGGCCTCTCCAGGAGGTACCTCTCTGGTCCACACGTACTTGCCTAGGCTGGGGATATGAACCAGCAGTGAGCTGTGTCTCTGGAAGCTAGTATATACTTGGGTCTAGCTTTTTAATCCAGTCAGTCAGTCTGTGTCTTTTGAATGAGGAGTCTAGTCCATTCACATTTAGAGTAGCTATTGACAAGTGCTCCTTAATTCCTGTCATTTAATTGCTTCTTCTTTAGATGGTTTAAATATCTTTTGATCATTATTTCCGATATTATTTCTCTTGTTCAATGTGAGTTGGGAATTTAAGGCAGAATGATTTAGCTTCTTTCTCTTTCTTGCTGGTATTTTTGTTTTAACTGTGGGTTTTACTATTGCTTGTGTATTCATGATGATGGTCACCATTATTCAGATTCCAAATGAATGACTTCCTTGAGAATTTCTTACAGGACTGGTCGTGTGGTGAACTCCCACAACTTTTGTTTGTCTGCAAAATACACTATTTCTCCCTCACTTCTGAAGGAGAGCCTTGCTTGGTAAAGAATTCTTGGCTGGCATTTTTTTTCTTTTAGTATTTTGAATATATCATTCTACTTTCTTTAAGCCTATAGGGTTTCTGTTGAGAAGTCTGCTGTTAGTTTGAGGGGGGTTCCCCTAAAAGTGACCTGATGTTTTTCTCTTGTTGCTTATAGAATTTTCTCTTTGTCTTTGAGCTTTGCCAATTTAACTGTAATATGTCTTGGGGAGGATCTTTTTGGGTTGAATCTGTTTTGGGGCTTTTGAGCTTCCTGGAGCTGAAAGTCTGTATCCCAACCTATACCTGGGATGTTTTCTGTTACTATTTCCTTGAGTAGGTTTTCAATATCTTTTTCTTTCTCCTCCCCTTCAGGAATACCCACAATTCTGATTTTAGAGTGCTTGAAGTTGTCTGCTATCTCTCTTAGATTTTCCTCATTATTTTAAATTCTTTTTTCTTTTTTTTGGTTCTGCCTGAGTTATTTCCAAAAGACCATCTTCAAGCTCTGAAATTCTTCTGCTTGCTCTACCTTCCTGCTCAAGCTCTCAGTTGTGTTTTGTATTTCATTAAGTGAGTCTTTCATTTCTAGAATTTCTGCTACACTCTTTTTTAAGGTATTAGTCTCTTTGTAGATTTCCTCCTTCATATTCTGGACATTTTTTCTAGTTTCTTTGTGTTCTCTAATTGACTCTATCTTTATTTCTTCAAGTTTTCTTAAGATCCTTGCTCAAAATTCTTTTTTGGACATTTCAAGGATTCCTTGTACCATGGAGTCTGACTTCGGAGCAATACTGTATTCTTTTTTTCCACCTGTGCTTGGTCATTTGGTAGAGTGTTTCCTTCTTTAATTGCACTGAGGTTGGCTGTGAAGTTGCCCTGGTTGCTACTGTGGTGGTGAATTGTCTTTGCTTGACAGTAGGTATGGTGGTGGTTATGTGAAACCACCTTGGTTCCTGTTCCAGACTCTGTGGTCATAGAATGTTTCACCTCTCCCCCAGGGTGATGGAGACACACAAGATTACTCAGAGCCCATCCATTTCTTCTTTGCAGTAAGAAACCCCAAAGAGGTTAATTTCCACAAACCCTCAAGAGAGAGGCATTCCTCAGAAAATTAACACCGAATTCCAGTTTTCTCTCAGTATTTATTCTCCAGGCCAGAACGTTTCTGAAAAGGAATATAGTTGGTTACAAAAAGAACAGTAAGATAATTGTCATGGCAATAATCATTAGGTTTAGCTGCACCAAGGACATCTGCCCTTGGCGCCAGAAATTTTGCTGTGTTACAATTCTTTATCTACAACAGATACTTTAGCGCAGGGAATTATTTTTGTCTTTTGCCAGATTAATGTTTCTATGTGTAATTCTAAAAAGTTAGTCTATACCTGAAACTACAGGGCCTTGGAAGCTAGGCCCTGTGAAATACATTTGCATTATAAATGTTAGTATCGTCCACATTTGCCCCTTGTTAATTTTTTTTAAGTGAAAGCAAAAGCTATAGATCAAGTTTTCACAATTAAGACAAAAGCATTTTTTTAAAGCAAATTCAGTATCATTTTAGCATGGCAAGTTCTTTAATTTATCCCAGGTGGGGACTGATGATGTTCTTGTCTCTCAGGGCTGCTGCATTGGCATCATTTCTGGTGGTGTGAATTGGGGTGTTATTGCCAGTTGTTGAAACTGTGGAATGGGGTTCTGTTCTGTGTAATAGTTGATTTTGAGTCCAGAGAGTTTGTTGGTGTTCACCCATCCAGGACATCACTGCTTCCAAAGCATCTAATCTTTGTAAAATGTCTTGATCAATTACAAATCTTTTGTTTAAGAACAGGATGTCTCATCCAATTCCTGAGCACCACCTTTAAGGCTGTGAAACTTTAGAGAACTGCTTTTTAGGCAAGATATTGTTTCCCCCTTTTATGACCAAAGCATTCCTCATAAAAGCATTGATGATCAATTTTCTGATTGAAAAGATTTTACTTTTCTTTGTATAGATCCCTCGGTGCCAGGAAGGATCATTCCCCGGTTGTCATGTCCCACATCACAGGGGAGGATGAAACAGCAGTTAGGCCAAATTAGGACAACATGAAGAGGGGTTAGAAACTTAGAAAAGACATGCTATTTTATAACCAAAGTTTTAAATTATATCCTGTTAAGAAGAGTCAATTTTTATCGAATTTATGAAAATAGCCACATTGCCATAATAATCATAAAGGTACTCAAAGTTTTTAAATTTGGGGGGGGATCAAATAGGGAGAAAACAAATGCTTTTATCTTTGTTTTAAATTATATTTTACCAAACTGCTGTTAGTTATAGATAGCTTAAGAGAGAGAGTTTTCTTAAATCTGGAAAATAAGACATTAATGAGCAATGTTTCAAAATAAAAATTGTGAAAACCTATAATTCCTTTTAATCATTTCATTAGTTTTATATAATTAACTTTTGTTGTTTTGACCTTGGTGGGTAATTTCATAAATCTATCAGTTTCTTTATTAGAATTTTGGAAATTCAGTTCAAAGGTATGAACTCAAAGTTTGTCAGGAAACTGTACCTGTCAGAGTTTTTTTGATGATGTATTTGAAGATATAACATTTTACTATCATAATTGAACCAAGATTATGACCAGTAGCATTTATATCAAACACAGATTTTCAAGAACATTACAAGATTTTGGAACACATTAATTAACATCTTAGTATAACCAAAGAAGGTCAAATATTATTTCTTGTTTTTCATATAGTCTAATTTATCAAATAATCCAATTGGTTTTGATACATCTCTTATATATCCTTTGAGAAGCTACAGGGCCCTCAGAACCTCCCAAAGTTAGTTCAAGTCCTAGTTTTTTGAATTTGGTTTTGGAAAGTTAGTCAAATCACAAAGGCTTAAAATGCTCACAAATCATTACAAAAACAAAACCAATGTGGCAAAGGATTTTAAAGGCAGAGAGCATAAGAAATTATGATAAAACATGAAATAAGTTTCCTAGGCCAGTTATTTAAAAGATAAAGAAAACCTTTTACAATTTTCTATTAAGAGTAGTTAAGTGTTTTTAGGAAATCTGGTTGTTCCAATACAGGAGAACAGACTCTAAACCTGTTTCAGAATACTTTTGATATTGATGTTTCATTTTTAGAAAAACTTATACATAATTTGTTTTTAATTTTAGCCATTTAAAAAAATTATAAATTAATCCATACAAACCATTATCACAAGATACTCAGACTTTCTGTTTTTGTCCTATACTTCCTATTTCCTCAATAGCCAGTCATTTTATTCTAGGATACACTGTACCAGATGCTTTGTCACATAAAAATTATTTTCTTTTCTTTTTAGCCCTTCTAACCACAACCACATTTTCATATCCATAGCTTTCTTTAAATCACCTATTTTTTACAAGCTTGTTTTTTTCTATCAATGTTAAATTTGCCTAATTTGTCTAAAAATTATATATGGAAAGTTTTTCTCACTTTGGTGGGGTTTACAACTTAAAAGCCTCTAGCAAAGACAAATGTAATCCTGTTTGATTAGAAACTCAAGCAATGATGTGTGCTGATAAGAACACTTTTGTGCATTCAGGTTAGTAAATACACGTCCATTTGTCAGAGCAGATTACAAAAAGCCCAGTTTGAGCCTCAGCTATTTTTACCAAATAAATATTTATGGTTTCCCTGCCCAAAACTTGGTGTTTTCAATCTATACTCTTATCAGATAATGTTAACTAGGGCCTTTGAAATATTTGGGCAAAGGTCTCCTTTCACTAGCCATCGTGTGTCCCATGTATCCATGTGGAATTTAGGGCCATGTGGAATCCAGAGAGGCCATGTAGAGCTTAAGGCAGAGGGCAGCATTCACAAAGATAATGTCTAAAAGATATTGTTTCTCCCAGCATGGCCAGGAGGTAGAGTTGAGATAAGGAAGAGATGTATTGACCTCAAGACAAATTTAGGCAAAAGGTTTAAATCAAATTTTGAAAATATATTTATTTTATCAAAACTTTAGAAAATTAAAGTCATGTGAACTTAAAAAGTACACTTATTTATTTAATGAGAGTGCATTAATTATAAGCCAATTTGGTAGCATGCAGACAATACAAACACATATATACATGAACATGCAGACATAACAAACATTTAAGTAAATATATATGTAGACATAAACAGAAACAAAAAGGATTTTATAGCTTTTGCTTAAAATATGAGACAGATAAAATAGAAAACTCACTAGTATAAAAGAACAGTCAAGTTTAAATTGTGTTTCTAAAGACTGTTAAAACTTAGCTGTGAGGCCTCACCCTGTTTATAGACAGTAAGGTAACAAAAACAGGTAGATTTTAGTCTAGATTTTGTTTCTCAAAAGGGTTACTAAGCTTAAGGGCTGAGCTATTAAACAGAGATAAAGCCATTTGACTTTTGGCATTTCCAGAGAAAGACTGCAGACCCAAAAGGAGGTCTGGTTGGCACCAGGGATGCATTTCTCATAAAGCCTCAGAGTCTTTGGTGAGGAAGAGAAGCACATGTAGTTAAGAAAAAAAAAAACAACAACAACAACAAAAAAAAACATGCTCAAACAAAAACAACTTCACAAAGAAATATTAACTTCTTTTACTTTAGTTTCTCCAATTTAAATTTCCTTTAGTCACCAGCAAAGATTAAGTTTTATCCTTTCTCAGTTACATAAACATGTCTTTGTTTATTGTTAAGGTCTTGAATAGGTCTCAAAGTGACTTGACGTAGTTTCCAAGTTGTTAGACTGGATGCCTTGATGAGACCCATTGTATAAATTAAACAGTGATCAATTCGTTCCCCAATTTTTATGTCAAGCCTCCATTCCTTGGGGTACCAAGGATATAGTTGTCTAATAACCACTAACAGTTTTACAAGCTGCTGGTCAGTTACTTTACAGCCGGTTGATTTAAGGAGACATTGAAGTTGTAATTTATGTTGAGTCTTGCTTTTTGTTAAAGAATTTTCCATAAATGAAATGTGAAAGAAAAAGAAAAAAACCTTCCAGTTGAAAGCTAGCTTGATCTGCCTCAGTCATGTAGTTACTAATCAAAAACCACCTGTGATTCCCTTACTGGGATGAGTATTTCCTTACTAGGATGAGTATTCCCTTCCTAGGGTGCATATTCCCTTACTGGGATGTGCAAATATAAATGTCAGATGTCCTTTACTTTCCAAGGTTGGGCAGGTCAGTCTCTGATCAGTGGAATTCCTCACACAGGGCACCATTTGTCACCTCTACCCTTGGGTGATGGAGACACAAAGGATTACTCAGAGCTCATTTCTTCTGAGCAGTGAGAAGCCCCAAAGGGGTTAATTTTCACAAACCCTCAAGAGAGAGGCATTCCTCAGAAAATTAACACCGAACTCTTGTTTTTGCTCACTATTTATTCTCCAGGCCAGAAAGTTCCTGAAAAGGAACATAAATGGTTACAAAAAGAACAGTAAGATAATTGTTATGCAACAATCATTAGGTTAAGCTGCACCAAGGACATCTGCCCTTGGAGCCAGAAATTTTTCTGTGTTACAATTCTTTATCTACAACAGAGACTTTAGCCTGGGGAAAGTTTTTTGTCTTTCACAAGCTTAACATTTCTATATGTAATTTTAGAAAGTTAGTCTATACCTGAAACTACAGGGCCTTGGAAGCTAGGCCCTGTGAAATACATTTGCTTTATAAATATTATTATCCTCCACAGGATGAGCCCCTAGTGCTGTGCAGTATTGCTAGGCCAAACTCGGAGAGTTGGACCCCACAGGCTGGTGCTCCCCACTGGGTCCAAGGTGGGGTGAGGGGCCCTGTCTGGCTTCATGGTTCCACTGGTGCTGCTGATGCTGCTGCCACTGGGCTCAATTTTTGGATGGGTTTGTCAGGATGTAACCTCATGATACACTGAGGAGTATCGGCACTTTCAATGGTTTCACCTCTGTCAGAGTAAGCAACCTCAGAATGTTCTTTATATTTATTTTGGCATATCTTCTTTTCTCCTCCCCAGCATAAATTTTAAGAGAAATGTATTCTCATTCTCTGTTTTTTAAGTCAAGGTCACATGTTTGATTTAAAGGGTCTAACAACCTTCTGTGTTTTGGGAGGGGCAATCCACCATGGACCCTGAGTGTCCCTACACATTATTGCTGGGAATATAAGGAACAAAAAGCCCTGACTGCTCCTTATCAAAGCTACTTTTCCTGGCTATGATTTCAACGAACAACCTGGAAGTATTGGGCCACATCTCTTTCCCAAAGAGCAGGCTTACATCTGCTTGCTATAAAATTAACTAATCCTCCATTACAGACCACTGGCTATTCATCATTGGCTCCTCGACCTCTCCTCTGCCCCTCATGAGACTTTGGAGCCAAGGTAAGACAAGGCAAATGAACATGGACACTGATTATTGCTTTTGCAATTCATGAGCAATAAAGCCCTCTGTCTCTGTTTTATGTCTTCTGCTCCCATCAGTCAAACAGCAACAGGCTAGTTTATTAGCTTGTAGATATGGTGACATCACAGACTCTGGACAGTTCCTCATACTGAAAAAATGGCTGCACAGTTTTGTGTGATGAGGGGCTTTGCTTTTCAGACAATATTGTGTCCAGAACGAAGGCATCATAAAATATGAGGAAATGTGAACTTGATAAACACGTATATATTGTGCATTACAGAGGTATAAATTGTTTATTTTTTGTCACTTTGTTGGGTCACTAATGAATTTACAGTATTCCACTAGAGGATAGAACTAAACTTTCTGTGCCTGACTTATTTCACTTAACATAATGTCTCCCAGACTCATTCATGTTGCTGCATAGGACAGAATGTCATTAATTTTTATGGCTGAGTTGTATTCTGTTGTGTATATATATACCACATTTTGTCTATCCATTCTTCTATTGATGGGCCCTTAGGTTGATTCCATATCTTGGCTATAATGAATAGTGCTGCAATAAAGGGGTTGCAAATATCTCTTCAGTACACAAGTTTCCTTTTCTTTGAATAAATACCCAGTAGTGGGATTGTTGGATCATGTGGTAGTTCTATTTTTAGTTTTATGAGGTAACTCTGTACTGTTTTCCATAATGTCTGCACTAATTTAAATTCCCATCAACAGTGTATAAAATTTCCCTGTTCCCTGCATCCTTGCCAACATTTGTTGCTTTTTATCTTTTGGTACTAGTCATTCTAAGTGGAGTGAACTGACATCTTATTGTGCTTGTACTTACATTTCCTTGGTGATTAGTGATGTTGAGCATTTTTTCATACATCTGGTGGCTACTTGTATTTTTTTCATTTGAGAGAAGTCTATTTGGCTCATCCTCCCTTTCTTTAATTGGATTATTATTTATTTATTTATTTTGATTGAGTTAAGAGTTTGGTATATTCTGCATTATAATCCTTTGTGGAATGAATAGTTTGCAAATATTTTCTCCAATTATCCAGATTGCATCTTTACTCCATCAATTGTTTCTTTTGCTGTGCCAAACCCTTTTAGTTTGATGTTGTCCTATTTGCCTATTTTGGCTGTGTTTTCCTGTGCTTTGGAAGTCTTCTCCATAAAATGTTTGGCCAGCCCAACATCTTGAAGCATTTCTCTATGTTTTCCTCAACTAGTTTTATAGTTCCAGGTCTACATTAAAGTATTTTATCCATTTTGAGTTGGTTTTGGTACATGCTGAGAGATAGGGGTCTAGTTTTATTCTTCCACATATGAATATCCAGTTTTCCCAGAACCATATACTGAAGAGGCTGCTTTTTCCCCAATATATGTTCTTGGCCTCCAATTTTATCCATTTTGCTGCAAATGACAACATTTCATTTTCTGTGTAGCCGAATAGTGCTGTATTGTGTGTATATAGCACAGCATTTTTTTGCCATTCATTTGTTGATGGGTGTTTAGGTTGATTCCATCTCCTGGCTATTGTGAAAAGCAGTGCAAAGTATGTGGTAGCTAGGTGTCTTTATGATATGTTGATTTTGTTTCCTTTGGGTATATACCCAACAGTGGGATTGCTGTCTCATAAGGTAGGTCAATTTTTAGTTCTCTGAGGAACCTCTATACTGTTTTCTATAATGGCTGTACTAATTTCCACTGCCACTGACAGTATAATAAGAGTTTCCTTTTCTCTGTATACTCATCATCATTTAGTATTTTTCATTCTTTTGTTATAACCATTCAAACTAGGGTGAACTATTATATCGCGGTTTTCATTTGCATTTCCCTAGTGATCAGTGACGTTGAGCATTTTTTCATATATTTGTCAATCATTTGTATGTCTTCTTGAGAATTTAAGGGAATTTTCCCACTTTTTTATTGAATTGTTTATTTTTCTGTTTGTTTTGTTTCTTTGCTCTTGAGTTGTTTGGGTTTCTTGTGTATCCAAGGTATTAATTTCTTGCCAAATTGTTTGAAAATGTTTTCTTCCATAATGCATGTTGCCTCTTCAGTCTATTGATTGTGTCCTGTGCTGTGCAGAAGCTTGATGAAAGAAATGAAAAAGGACACACACACACACACACACACACACACACACACGTGCACAATGAAAAGGGATCCCATATTCATGGACTGGAAGAATTCATATTGTCATATGAATTGTCATACTACCCAAAGTGAACTAGATTTAATGCAATCTGTATCAAAATACCAGTGACATTCTTCACAGAAAGAGAGAAAAACAATTCTATTATTCACATGTAGCCAAAAAAGACCCCAAAAAGCCAAAAAAATTCTGAGGAAAAACAAAAAGCTGGAGACATCATACAACATGACTTCAAAATATACTACAAAGCAATACTAACAGTAACAATATGGTACTGCAATAACAGCAGGCACATGGACCAATGAAACAGAACAGATAACCCATAAATAAACCTACACATGTCTACAGCCAACTGATTTTTTACAATGGCACCAAGAACGTATACTGGGGAAAGGACAGCTTCTTCAATAAATGTTCCTGGGAAAATGGAATATCCATATGCAGAAGAAAGAAACTAGACTCCTATCTCTCCTCATATACAAGAATCATCTCAAAATGGATTAAAAACTTAAATGAAAGACCTGAAACTATAAACATACTAGAAGAAAGCACAGTGGAAATGCATTGGTACGTTGGTCTGGGAAAAGACTTCATGGAGAGGACTTCAAAAGCATAGGCTGCAAAAGCAAAAATAGATAAATGGGACTACATCAAACTAAAAAGCTTGTGCACAGCAAAGGACTAGTTTTTAATTCTAAAATGGTGCACAAAGGGATACAAATATAAAGTCCATTTCTAACGTCATTAGGTTGTAATTAGGCCAAGTACATAACATAAAAGAAGAAATTAACCCAATTATACAACTATCTACAGAGCATTAAGTGAATAACCTGACAATATGTGCATCGGCATCCAAGACTTGGGTGAAGCTGGAATTTTGATAGCTCTGCAAAATTAATAAAGGGCACGTTTGTGGACCAGTGTCTGCTTTGTCCCTTTGCCGCCCTGCATTCCCTTTTACTATCTCTTTTTTTGCCATAGGTCATAACATGAAACGATCTGTCCCTGCCTACCACATCTTCCGCAAGCTTCTCAAGTTATTTTATTTGTTTGTTTCATCATTAAACAA
Source organism: Cynocephalus volans (assembly GCF_027409185.1). Lineage (NCBI taxonomy): Eukaryota > Metazoa > Chordata > Mammalia > Dermoptera > Cynocephalidae > Cynocephalus > Cynocephalus volans. The sequence goes on from NC_084478.1 coordinate 73,481,752, forward strand.
TATAAACATTTTTGTGGTCCTTGCCCAATTTCTCCCTTAATCTGCCTTCCCCTCCCCCTCCCGTATCCCACCTGTGGTGACCTTCAGTTCCGTTCTTTCTGTTTGAATGTTCAAGGAATTATTATGATTGTTGTATCTTTCTTTCAAGTTCTTTATGGCCCTTTCACAGGGCTGTAGTGAGGATGGCATGAAAATGTGTATAAACAGTTTGTCACACAAACAGAAAATAAATTGTGCTCAGCAAATTGTTGGGATTTTTTATGTTTCAAACATAAGCTATAGTACTCATGCTATGTACGCATTTTTGCATGTTGCTTTTTTCACTTGAAATTGTGGGCCCTTCCCCATGTCATTTCAATATTCCTTAATAATCCTTAAAACCACATTTCAGTGTTAAGATAAACCACACTAATCTTAGAGGAGACTGTTAATGTTGTTATGTACTGTAAAGAAAACAATGCTGTTTCAAGCAAGAATTCAGGTCTTTGCAAAATTTTACATTGGAAACATCAGCGTCTTGAAGACAGAAGTCCTCGTAATAATGGAATAGCCATACCTAGGAAGTCAAACTTTACTTTTTAAATTTTATTATTTTTAAATATTTTATTTTATTTTATTTTGTCAATATACAATGTGGTTGATTATTGTGGCCCATTACCAAAACCTCCCTCTGGCCTCTCTCTCCCCCTTCCTTCCCAACAATGTCCTTTCTGTATGCTTGTATCAATTTCAAGGAATTGTAATTGTTATGTCTTCTCCCCCACCCCCATTTTTTTTGTTTATTTATTTATTTTTAGCTCCAACAAATAAGTGAGAACATGTGATATTTCTCTTTCTGTACCTGACTTGTTTCACTTTATATAATTCTCTCTAGGTCCATCCATGTTGCTGCAAAAGGCAGTATTTCATTCTTTTTTATAGCAGTGTAGTATTCCATTGTGTAGATATACCACATTTTCCGTATCCACTCATCTGATGATGGACATTTGGGCAGGTTCCAACTCTTAGCTATTGTAAAGAGTGCTGTGATGAACATTGGGGAACAGGTATACCTTCGACTTGATGATTTCCATTCCTCTGGGTATATTGCCAGTAGTGGGATACCAGGGTCATGTGGCAGATCTATCTGCAATTGTTTGAGGAACCTCTATACCATTTTCCATAGAGGCTGCACCATTTTGCAGTCCCACCAACAATGTATGAGAATTCCTTTCCCTCCGCAACCTCACCAGCATTTATCGTTCAGAGTCTTTTGGATATTAGCCATCCTAACTGGGGTTAGATGGTATCTCAGTGTGGATTTGATTTGCATTTCCCGAATGCTGAGTGATATTGAGCATTTTTTCATATGTCTATTGGCCATCCGTATATCTTCCCTAGAGAAATGCCTATTTAGATCTTTTGCCCATTTTTTAATTGGGTTGCTTGTTTTTTTCTGGTAAACTTGTTGTGAGTTCCTTGTATATTCTGGATATTAATCCTTTGTCAGATGTATATTTTGCAAATATTTTCTCCCACTCTATTGCTTGTCTTTTAACTCTATTAATTGTTTCTTTTGCTGTGCAGAAGCTTTTTAGTTTGATATAATCTCATTTGTTTATTTTTCCTTTGGTTGCCCATGCTTTTGGGGTCGTATTCATGAAGTCTGTGTTCAGTCCTACTTCCTGAAGTGTTTCTCCTATGTTTTCTTTAAGAAATTTTATTGTTTCAGGGTGTATATTTAATTATTTAATCCATTTTGAGTTGACTTTAGTGTATGGTGAAAGGTATGGGTCTAGTTTCATTCTCCTGCATGTTGATATCCAGGTATGCCAGCACCATTTGCTAGAGAGGCAGTCTCTTCCCCATTGTATAGGCTTGGTACCTTTGTCAAAGATCAGATGGTGTCTGGGTTGATTTCTGGATTCTCTATTCTACTCTATTGATCAGTGTGACTGTTTTTATGCCAGTGCCATACTGTTTTGGTTATTATAGCTTTGTAGTATAGCTTAAAGTCAGGTAGTGTTATGCTTCCAGCTTTATTTTTTTTGCTCAGCATTGCTTTGGCTATGCGTGGTCTTTTATTATTCCATATAAATGTCTGGATACTTCTTTCCATTTCTAAGAAAAACGTCATTGGAATTTTGATGGAGATTGCATTCAATTTGTATATCACTTTGGGTAGTATGGACATTTTCACAATGTTGATTCTTCCAATCCAAGAGCATGGGATATCTTTGCATGTTCTTGTATCCTCTCTAATTTCTCTCAGCTGTGGTTTGTAGTACTCATTATAGAGATTTTTCACATTGTTGGTTAACTCAATTCCTAAGTATTTTATTTTTTTGGTGGCTATTGTAAATGGACAAGCTTTCTTGATTTCTCTTTCTGCCTGTTCACTACTGGAGAATAGAAATGCTACTGATTTTTGTGTGTTGATTTTGTATCCTGCTACTTTGCTGAAATCCTTTATCAACTCCAAGGGATTTTTGTAGAGGCTTTAGGCTGTTCGATATATAGGATCATGTCATCTGCAAAGAGGGACAGTTTGACTTCCTCTTTTCCAATCTGGATGCCCTTTATTTCCTGATCGCTGCTCTGATTGCTCTGGCTAATACTTCCACCACTATGTTGAACAGAAGTGGTGAGAGTGGGTATCATTGTCTAGTTCCTGTTCTTAAAGGAAAAGCTTTCAGCTTTCCCCCATTCAGGATGATATTGGCTGTGGGTTTATCATATATGGCTTTAATTATATTGAGATAATTTCCATCTATACCTAGCTTATATAGGGTCTTTTTCATGAATGAAAGTTGAATTTTATGAAATGCTTTTTCAGCATCTCTAGAGATGACCATATGGTCCTTGTGTTTGATTTTATTAATATGGTGTATCACATTTATTGATTTGTGTATATTGAACCAACCTTGCATCCCTGGGATGAATCCCACTTTATCGTGGTGAATAATTTTACGTGTGTGTTGCTGTATTCTGCTCGCTAGTATTTTAGTGAGGATTTTTGCATCTATATTCATCAAGGATATAGGCCTGTAGTTTTCTTTTTTAGTTGTATTTTTACCTGGTTTTGGTATCAAGATGATGTTTGCTTCATAGAATGAGTTTGGGAGGTTTGTGTCTGTTTCAGTCTTTTGGAATAGTTTGTAAAAAATTGGTATCAATTCCTCTTTGAATGTTTGGTAAAATTCTGCTGTGAATCCATCTGGTCCTGGGCTTTTCTTTGTTGGGAGCCTCTGATAATAGCTTCAATCTCCTTTATTGTTATTGGTCTGTTCAGATTTTCTACATCTTCTTGGCTCAGTTTTGGGAGCTTGTGTGTGTGTGTTTGTGGAAGTCAAATTTTACATCGTTTCTTTGAAATGAGAACTGAAGCCCACATAGGGGCCCACAGCGATATGTTATACCATTCACCAAGATGGTTAAAAGATCGCTGCTCATTTTTTGTGCAGTTTTTAGAAGTGACTTGTTCTGAAAATGCAGACAAATGTCTGATAATTTTTGTGCACTTTTCAAAGGAAATGTTATTAACCATTCAGAAACCAAGATTTCACTTCGTAATGCAGCAAAAACCAAACACTAGACTTACTTTAAGACCTGTGAAATGATACTATGATGCAGTGAAGAGAGCAACCTGAGCCAATTCATGTCAAGACGTGAGTGAAAGGCTCTTAACTCTCACAGAGGCATTTGTGATTCAAATAGAGGGCCTTATACAGGTGATACAAATAAATCATAAAATGTTACAAGATAAAAAATGTACAAAGAAAAAAAACCCATGTGATTCTTTTGGTTTACCCTGTTTAAAATATGTAGCATTTTAGTAATAACCGTAGTTAAATAAATAAGTTTATTTTTATTTTTTAAATTAACATATAAAATTGTGTGTGTTTATTGTGTACAACACTTTGCGCTGAAGTACATATACATTGTGGAATGACTAAATCTAGCTAAATAACATATTCATTGCTTCAAATCGTTACCATTTTGTATTGAGAACACTTATCCACTCTCTCAGAATGTTTAAAGAATAGAATATATTGTGGCTATCTATAGTAACCAAATTGTATGATAGATCTCTTGAACTTACTTCTCCTATCTGACTGAAATCATGAATCATTTGACCGTCATCTCCCTCAAATCCTCCCCTTCCCATCCCAGCCTCTGGTAGCCACCATTATAATTCTATTCTCTAGTTCAATGAGCTCAACTTTTATATGAGTGAAATCATGCGGCATTTTTCCTTCTGTGCCTGATTTATTTCTATTCACAGAATGTCCTCCCAGTTTATCCATTTTGTTGCAAGTGGCAGGATTTCATTTTTTATGGCTGAATAGAATTCCGTTGTGTATATGTACCACTTTTAAAAAAATCCATTTATTGTTGGTGGACGCTTATGTTGATTCCATATCTTGCCTATACTGAGCAATGCAACAACATACGTGAGAGTGCAGATATCTCTTTCACGTATTGTAATTTCCTTTGAATATATACCCAGTAGTGGGATTGCTGGTTTGTTTTTCTTCTTTTATTCTGATAGTCTAGTTTCATTATATTTTCTGTTGGATTTATTATAGCTCCTGTTGTTAATGTCAACACCATTATTCTGGCCCTGTTCATTATTCTGGCCTTGGAATTGTCAGTTGTGATGATGCAAGCAGAGAGTTTTTGTAAACAAAAAATCAGTTTAGAAATATTAGAATATAAGGCTATCATAATCATATTTATTTATTTGCTTTTTTGTTTGTCACCAAGTTAAATATGAGACAAGGTCATGAGGGTCTCTCTCACCTAGTACATCTTACTCTTACTCCTTTAAGCCCAGGACTTATCTTGGGTTCCTTCTTTGCTTTCCACCATCACAGCTTAGACTAGTCTGCCATGTCTCCATTCCTGATTTGATGCAGCATCTCCTTTTCCTTCTTTTATAGATGATGGTTGAACTTAATCTACTAAATGAACAACAAATGCAATATAAGTAAATAAATACCGTCAGGATAAGAATGATGAAGAAAGAGGGATAGGCAGAAGGAGAGAGAATTAGAATAGAAATGAACCAAAAACATTTCAGTATCATCTAGGCCAAAATTGAGAGCTGGTGGACTTCAGGCCAAATTTGGCTTGCAGACATGTTTCAGAAGGTCTGTCTAGTACTAATTTGTTTTCTTCTAATGCCTATAGCAGCCAGCTGCCCATCTCACCTTACTGCAACATTGTATCTAATCAGTCCCTGGTGTTTACCCTTTCCCCACACCAGCCTACTTTTCCCTTAGAGATACTCAGGCTACACTGTTGAGGGTTACACTTCTCACTGTGTAACAGAGATGGAAAAAGGATTACTCAAAGCACCATGAATGCAATGAGAAGCCCGAAGGGTGTACACCCCAGCAAATCTGTTAGAAGGAGAAGACTGGATGCCGCCCAATTCAAAGTTAGCTTCTGGTTTTTATTGTAAAGACAAGGAAGTTTCACAAGAAAATTCAGTTGATTCAATCATTACGAAAGTATACAAGGACATGGGGCAGTGTTACAAACGTTATCTATTGCTAAGTATAGCTTAAACAATGGAAACTATTAACATCAGTAAAATTAACAATGTGACATTCCAAGGTATAATTAATGAAAAGCTAAGCTGGTCAACCTCGCTCATTATCTAAAGTATAACCTCTCCTTAAGCAAAAGTTGCATTCTTATGATAAAATTTAAGTATAATTATTTTTAAAGTTTGCACTAACAGGCAGCTTGCCCCTTGCAAAAATTTTTCACAACTTTCTCTTCAGCAATTCTTAAAATCTCTTAACAGGATCTGTATGGCAACCACCTCTTAGCTCTAAAATCATGCCCCTAGCAAACATTTTTCACATCTTTCCATTCAGCACTTCTTAAAATCTCTTAACAGGATCAGTATGGCAACCACCTGTTAGCTCTAAAATCATTAACATATACAATTCCATACCTAAGCAATGATTAGAGTTGATTAGATGGGCTGTTGCCCCCTGTCTGTAGGCTGTGGCTGCCTACCTGAGGGCTTTTGACCCATATAGGTATTTACCTGAAAACCCTATTCTAAAAATCAAATGAGAATCAACATTATTTCATTAGAATTGATTATATGGGCTATCGCCCTCTATCTGTAGACTGTGGTCTCCTACCCGAGGGCTTTTGCCCCATACATGCATTTACCTAAAAACCCTATTCTAAAATCAAATGAGAATCAAGATTTCTAACCTCCACAGTTGAGGGCCTTGAATAAGCCATTTCTATTTCCATTTATAACTAGAATTTTTTTTTTTTACTCATGCCGTTTATACCCTGCCATTGAGATTTAAATAGCTTTTAATTCCCTCATGACTTCATGACTATTCAAACTAATTCTACCTCATATTTCTCCACAGAGAGCTCTGCTCTAAAATCATACCACCTGTATAGTCAGGGAACTTGCCACAAACTACCTGATTGTGGGATGCATTTCATTGGTTTCTGGTTCTGTTTATATTGGGACCCAGTTTAGATGGCAGTTTTCATAAGCATAAGAAACAATGTCAGCGGCACCTGATGAGCTATAAAGTGTTTGAACATCATAGAATTATCATCATAGTAAACCTTGGCATTTCTGTTACTCTAACTCTCTCGGTATGTACCCGGCGATTTGCCTGTATTGCGTCAGTGGCTTCTACTTCATTATGGGCTATTTCTAGTTATTAAAATTATTTATACCTCATTCAGGTAGAAACTTGCCTTTCTGTCTCCTCACTTATTACTCTTTGCCTTCTGGCAAAATGTATTATTTTCTTTCTTCAAGAGGTCTCACGAAATGTTTGTTTAGTTTTAATTTTGTTATACACACATTCTGTTTTATTGTTTATAACCTATTAAATTTCATATAACAGTATTTCAAAAGTATTTTCTTTCCACTTTGATTTCCGCTACCTTATTGTTGAAAAATTACTTGCTACTACATAAAAATGCTGCAAAGAATATCCTAATTGCCATTTATTTTTTCACATCCTTAATATGCTTAGAATAATTTAATGTAAATACAGTTACTGGGATCTAAGGACTAAGTAACATTTTAAAACTTTTGGCACACATTGTTGAACTGACTCCCAGAGAGTTTATACCATATTACACTTTCATCCAAAGTGCGTGGTTGTTATTATAAATATGCAGATTGAGACTGTCAGCAAGACCAAGTGGGTTTAATGAGATATTTACTTTATAGCCACCTTCTAGAATTTTACCATAGTCAATGCCCACTTCTGCAAAATAGCCATCTCAAATTGCCAGAGAATTCACTTAGTGGACATAGTTTTCCAGCATGATAGTGGCTTTTCTAAGACTCTCATGGATTACTTCTTGCTGTGGATTGAATGTCCTTCCAAACACACTGAAGCTTAATCTCCACCACAGCTGTTGAAGGTAGGGAAATTCTATTATGATCTTTGAAAAGTGGGTCCTCGAAGAGGTGATTAGACTGTGAGGGCCATGCCCAAGTGAACAGATCAATCCATTGATGGTTTAATGGTGGTCATGGGCATGGTTCTGAGGGCTTTAAAAGGAGAAGGAATAAGGAGTTAATGCTCTCTCTCTGCTCTGCCATTCGCATCATGTGACACCCTCATTGCTATAGAGTTACCTCACCAGATGTGTTCCCTGGACTTTGGACTTCTCAGCCTCTGAAATTGTAAGCAATAAATATGGATTCTCTTGAAATTACCCAATTTCATGTACTTTGTTATAAGGAACAGAAATAGACTAATCACATGACCAGTGTAATTTTCAATAGGTTCAATAACCACTTGTTGGTTGCATCATATTTTTTTCGTTATAAAGCAATAACTAGTAAGTAGTGTTGTCCTGTGACCAACATAGGAAAGGGGAATCTGAGCTGGGGGATTGTAGGCCTTGTGCTGAGGCCCAAACAACCAGCATTACCTGTAACTCACAGATGTTTATGCCTAATCTTGTCTTTCAGAATGGCAGGATCTGGGGAACATCAGGTTCCATATAGCAACATTGAAACTTCTGACCACAGATGAGATTTGAAGGTTGCTTTCTGAGCCCAAGTGCAAACTAGGCTTCAAGAACAGACCAATAAACCATGTTTCGTAGTCATCCACACCAATCTGAACAAGTTTGTATCCTCTATTTGCACAAGAGGACTTAAATGAGGAAGTGGTGGGGAGTTGGCTGGGAACTTAGTCTATATAGAATACTCCCTTTTCTTTGGTCAGAAAGGTACTGCTTTGGCAATTATCCCCAGTGTACTCTGTTACTTGTTCCAAGTAATAAACCCTCCTATTCAGACTTCTGGTCTTGGTTGTATTTATTCAGTTATGCTCACTGAGAGATGGATCCCTTAAGTCTGTGTCGAGCTGGATATCAGATTCTTCTGCCCCTTCCTGTACAGGTAATGAGTCAGGTAATTGAAAGAAGATTCTGGCAGCTTTATGTAAGGTAGACATGCTTTATTCTTCAGATATGAGCTTCACAGACATGCTTTATTCTCAGACATTAGCTCTCTTGCCCAGTGGTTCAGAGCAGTTACTTTTATACTCTTAGTACACAATAGTAGCCATAAGCCAAGCATTACATAATTACAACAATGATGCTGAATCAGTAAATGGACACACATGCACAGTTACACTTCTTTTATAACTCATTTCTAGTAAATGTGCTGAATTTTTTCCATTTGTTACAGATGTTAGATGAGAGATTCTGACTAAACTTTTTCTACTTTCCTTACAGTCTGGTAACTAATACTGGTGTCTGTGGTGGGATTAGATTCAACCCAGTTAGATTAAAGGGTCATCTTCCCTTTTCAACTGAGACCAAAACCTCCCTCTCAGTGCCTGACATGCATTGCCTGTGGTCTCAAACCTTGAACGGGCTCTGTGGTCACCTTGGGACTTTTCTGGGAAGCCCTCTCCAAATGGTGAGTACTTTCAGCTTCCCAACATCAGCTCTTTTGAGCTCTGTTTTAGTCTGATGGTAAGAAGGCTCAGAGACTGGGTATCATAGTGAAAACTTGGCTGGGCCCTGGCAGATCTGGCAGAAGGAAAGACATCTCTGCTCTGTCTGTGGGAGTTCAAGCAGGGATGTCTGCTTGTAAGGATGTCATCTGAAGCCCCTGGGAAGTTTGACCCTTTTCTGGGAACCCTTGGGAGGGTTCATCTGGCTGGCTTTAGGCTTATGTCTGTGATTTTAATCTCTTTTTCCTCTTTCATTTTCCTTTTTTTTCTTTTGTTTCCCCTTTTCTTTTCTCTCTCTCCAGAAGTAAACCTGGCAATGTTTTCTCACACCAGTGATGAGTATCTCTTAGATTTGGAAGACCACCTATTCTGGTGTACCATTCAGCTTAATCCTATCAACTTCTGGTATTCTTGCTTTCCTGTTCCTGGTCAAGGTTGTTCTCGTACCCCAACTGCTGGAACCTCAGTGCCTTGCTAATCCCATTTTCTGGGCGATAGTAGAGCTCCCTGTCAAGGACAGTATCCATAGCTCTGAATTCTGTGATTTGAATGAGGTTAAAGAAAATTGGCCAATGGAAAGAAAGGGAGTCAAGTTCCAATTGGTCTAAGAATAGCCAGAAATATAAAACTACTTCCCCTGGCTGGAAACATTTGGGCAGTTGGAGACAAATGCTCAATAGAGACCCGAGAATATGGGGGCAGGTGAGGAGTTTTCTGTTCCAGAGAAGAGCCCATTAGGGCATATTCTACATCACTGGAAGTTGTTTGGATATTGACCCATGATCAAGAAAAGTATAATATTTTACTGCAATACTGTCTGGCCTGAGTATACCTTGGGCTGTCAGGAGAAGAGGTACAGAACAGGTTATATCACCACACTCCAGTTAAACCTGTTTTTCAAAAGAAAGTGTAAATGGGATGAGATCCCATGTGCTCAGTGACTTATGGCCTTTTATCTAAAGGAAAGACAGAAAAAACATAAGGATTTAACTCATAAGGGTTTAAACATAAGGTTTAATTCATAAACATGAGTTAAGAGTGCAGCCTACAGTAAAAAGAGGGAGAGCTTTCCCAGTCCTAGAAAGTGCACCTGAGGAAGATGTATTGCTGTATGGCCCCAGGGGAAGGGAAAGGTGTAGAGCCAATGGCCCTCCTGGCCTGTTCAGAACTCAGGGACCTGTTCTCTACCTCTTCTCCTGATTGCCCAAGGTAACATCAGGAAAGCAGCCACCATCACACTCACCAGATTCTTCAGGAAAACAAACTTCCCCTGAGGTTCCTCCATCTTAATCAGGCCCTATTCCCATAATATATCCTTCTTGGCTGGACAGGGCTACTGGACTAGGAACCACCTACAAACCTTGGGGTATCTTCCAAAGAAATGTTCCCACTGAAGCAGGTCCAAAACGGGGAAGGAAATCTGATTAGTGTACACATGCCATTTACCATGTTCATTCTGTACAGTTGGTAGGCACATACCCAGGGACTGAGGGCTGATCCAGGTGGGTTCAATACACTGATAAAGGGTATTTTCACCACCCATAACTTCATTTAGGGGAATATTCTGACGCTTCTGTCTACTTTACTGACTGTGGAGGAGTTTGCAGGCCATCAGACAATTGGAGCAAACTGAGGGAAATACAAAAAGAGCCCAGGGAAAACCCCTCAGCTTTTATGCAGAGACTAAGAGAGTGCCTCCAGAAATATACAGATATAGACCCTGATGGGGAAGGTAGCCAAATAGTGCTAGGTATTCATTTCATATCTCAGAGATGAATGCATCTCAGTTGGTTAAGATTGCCTTATGTTTTCAACAAGAGAGATGGGGCAGAAGAAGAAAAAGAAGAAAAGAAGATGAAGAAAGAAGTGACCCTTTTGGCAGTTGCCCTGAAGACAACTCCAGGTAATTCACAAGGAAGAAAGATGCCATGGGTAAGTGACCTATGCCCCCATTTGGAGTCCAGAAAAGCACTAGCTTGGTAAGGCCCAAGTCAACGGGCCCACTGTTGCCAAGATGGGCACTGGAAATGGGACTGCCCTAACCATCCCCAGAGAGGGAAGTGTATGAGCAGACCTGATAACCAGTTGCCCATGACTGAAGAGGAGGACTGAGGGGGCCCAGGGACTTCCCACTTGGCTCCCATTAATAACATCCTCATCTCCCTCAAAGAGCCCCTGGTTGCCTTACGGGGGAAGAAGTTGAATTCCTAATAGACACAGGAGTCACTCTGTGCTGCCTACTTAAAGGGCAATTTATCAAAGTGGAAATGTAATACTAAAGGTGTATCAGCAAAAGGAGACACCAGATGATTTCTGGAGCCTCTGGCTTGTGATGTGGGATCATGGGTCTTAAAACACTCTTTTTTGTATGTCTTGTAATGCCTCGTTCCACTTTGGGGCAGGTCTTATTAACTAAACTGGGAGCTGTTACTTGCCTACAGCAAGATCAATTGGAAATACAAGTCCGAAGAAACCAAGGGGCTAGCTTGGTGGCATTACATCATGAAGAGGCTAAGGCTCCAGAACCTATCCCTGAAACTACATCAACAAGGGTAAATCCCCAAGTTTGGGCATGTGGACAGGTTGGACAGGGTTTAAGTGCTGAACCTATCAGGTGACTCTGAAGGAAATTAACAAGTGGCCAAAAGTTAATCAGTAACTTAATTTTTAAAAAATTTTATTTTGTCAATATACAATGTGGTTGATTATTGTGGCCCATTACCGAAACCTCCCTCCCTCCACCCTCTCCCCCCTCCCTCCGCCCTCTCCCCCTCCCTCCCAACGATCTCCTTTCTGTTTGCTTGTTGTATGATCTTCAAGGAATCGTAAATGTTGTGTTTTCTTCCCTCCCCCCAACAGATTGTTTGTGTATTTATTTATTTACTTTTAACTTCCACAAATAAGTGAGAACATGTGATATTTCTCTTTCTGTGCCTGACTCATTTCACTTAATATAATTCTCTCTAGGGCCATCCATGTTGTTACAAATGGCAGTATTTCATTCTTTTTTATAGTGGTGTAGTATTCCATTGTGTAGATATACCACATTTTCCATATCCACTCATCTGATGATGGACATTTGGGCTGGTTTCAACTCTTAGGTATAGTAAAGAGTGCTGCAATGAACATTGGGGAACAGGTATACCTTCAACTTGATGATTTCCATTCCTCTGGGTATATTCCCAGCAGTGGGATAGCTGGGTCATATGGTAGATCTATCTGCAATTGTTTGAGGAACCTCCATACCATTTTCCATAGAGGCTGCACTAATTTGCAACTCCACTCAATGTATGAGAGTTCCTTTTTCTCCGCAAGCTCGCCAGCATTTATCATTCACAGTCTTTTGGATATTAGCCATCCTAACTGGGGTGATATGGTATCTCGGTGTGGTTTTGATTTGCATTTCCCAAATGCTGAGTGATGTTGAGCACTTTTTCATGTGTCTGTTGGCCATTCTTATATCTTCTTTGAGAAATGCTTATTTGGCTCCCTTGCCCATTTTTTAATTGGGTAACTTGTTGTTTTGTAGTAAAGTTGTTTCATTTCCTTGTATATTTTGGATATTAATCCTTTGCCAAATGTATATTTTGCAAATATTTTCTCCTACTCTGTTGGTTGTCTTTTAACTCTGTTAATTGTCTCTTTTTAGTTTGTTATAATCTCATTTGTTGTTTATTTTTCCTTTGATTGCCTGTGCTTTTGGGGTTGTATTCATGAAGTCTATGTCCAGTCCTACTTCCTGAAGTGTTTCTTCTATATTTTCTTTAAGAAGTTTTATTGCTTCAGGGTGTATATTTAATTATTTAATCCATGTTGAGTTGACTTTAGTGTATGGTGAAAGGTACGGGTCTAGTTTCATTCTCCTGCATATTGATATCCAGGTATCCCAGAACCATTTGCTGAACAGGCAGTCTCTTCCCCAGGGCATAGGCTTGGTGCCTTTGTCAATGATCAGGTGGTTGTAGGTGTGTGGGTTGATTTCTGGATTCTCTATTCTATTGCATTGATCAGTGAGTCTGTTTTCATGCAAGTACCATGCTGTTTTGGTTATTATAGCTTTGTAGTATAGTTTAAAGTTAGGTACTGGTATGCTTCCAGCTTTATTTTTTTTGCTCAGAACTGCTTTGGCTATGTGTGGTCTTTTGTTTTTCCATATAAATGTCTGGATAAATTTTCCATTTTTGAGAAAAATGTCATTGGAATTTTGATGGGGATTTCATTGAATTTTTAAATCATTTCGGGTAGTATGGACATTTTCACTATGTTGATTCTTCCAATCCAAGAGCATGGGATATCTTTCCATCTTCTTGTGTCCTCTTTAATTTCTCTCAGCCATGGTTTGTAGTTCTCCTTATAGAGATTTTTCACATCATTGGTTAACTCAATTCCTAAGTATTTTATTTTTTTGGTGGCTATTGTAAATGGGCAAGCTTTCTTGATTTCTCGTTCTGCATGTTCACTATTGGAGAATAGAAATGCTACTGATTTTTGTGTGTTGATTTTGTATCCTGCTACTTTGCTGAAGTCCTTTATCAACTCCAAGGATTTTTTGTAGAGGCTTTAGGCTGTTCAATATATAGAATCATGCCACCTGCAAAGAGGGACAGTTTGACTTCCTCTTTTCCAATCTGGATGCCCTTTACTTCCTTCTCTTCTCTGATTGCTCTGGCTAGTACTTCCAACACTATGTTGAACAGGAGTGCTAAGAGTGGGTTTCGTTGTCTAGTTCTTGTTCTTAAAGGAAAAGCTTTCAGCTTTTCGCCATTCAGGATGATATTGGCAGTGGGTTTATCATATATGGCTTTAATTATGTTGAGATTCTTTTCATCTATATCTAACTTATAGAGAGTGTTTTTCATGAACGAGTGTTGAATTTTATCAAATGCTTTTACAGCATCTATAGAGATGATCATATGGTCCTTGTGTTTGATTTTATTAATATGGTGTATCACATTTATTGATTTGCATATGTTGAACCAACCTTGCATCGCTGGGATGAATCCCACTTGACCATGGCTTATAATTTTGTGTATGTATCCCTGTATTCTGTTAGCTAGTATTTTATTGAGGATTTTTGCATCTATATTCTTCAAGGATATTGGCCTGTAGTTTTCTTTTTTGGTTGTATCTTTACCTGGTTTTGGTATCAGGGTGATGTTTGCTTTATACAATTGCCTCTGTTTCAATCTTTTGGAATAGATTGTAGAGAATTGGTGTCAATTCCCCTTCCAATGTTTGGTTGAATTCTGCTGTGAATTGATCTGGTCCTGGGCTTTTCTTTGTTGGGAGCCTTCTAATTACAGCTTCAATTTGTTTTATTGTTATTGGTCTGTTCAGATTTTCTACATCTTCTTGGCTCAGTTTTGGTAGCTTGTGCATATCCAGAAATTTATCCATTTCCTCCAGATTTTCAAATTTGTTGGCATATAGTTGTATATAGTAGTCTTGAATGATTCTTTGTATTTCAGAGGTATCAGTTGTAATATCACCTTTTTCCTTTCTAATTTTTGTTATTTCTATCTTCTCTCTTCTTTTTTTAGTTAGCCATGCTAATGGTTTGTCAATTTTTTTTAATCTTTTTGAAAAACCAGCTTCTGGATTCATTGTCCTTTTGTATTGTTTTGGGGGTTTCAATTTCATTAAGTACTGCTCTGATCTTAATTATTTCTTTCCATCTGCTGACTTTGGGTTTGGATGGTTCTTGTTTTTCTAGTTCTTTAAGGTGAAGTATTAGTTTGTTCACTTGCCATATTTCTGTTCTTCTGGAGTAAGCATTTAATGTGATAAATTTCCCCATTAGTACTGCTTTTGCAGTATCCCACAAGATTTGGTCCAATGTATCATTATTTGAATTAGTTTCAATTAATTTTTTGACTTCCTGTTTGATTTCTTCTTGGACCCATAACACTCTAGACCAATTGGACTTGGCAGATATCTGCAGAACAGTCCATCCAACAATCTCAGAATATTCATACTTTTTATCAGCACATGGATCATTCTCCAGGATAGATCACATGTCAGGTCACAAATCAAGTCTCAACAAATTCAAAAAAATTACAATTATCCCTTGTATTTTTTCAGACCACAATGGATTAAAATTAGAAATCAATAACAAACAAAATTCTGGAAATTATGCAAAAACATGGAAATTAAGCATTATCTTTTAAAGCCTGACGCCCTAGCTGGAATAAAGCCAGTGTTTGACTGGTTGTTCAAGCATGGCTGATAATACCCCCAATTTGCCTGTAAAGAAGCCAAGTACTTGGGGATATAGATTTATACCGTGTTGCTGACTAGTACCCAGAGGGAGATGGTGGGGAATTGAAGAAACACGCTTAGGGGATCTGGAGGGCTACACATGCTGCTGACCTATGGAGCATCTTAGTTTATTTTAAGTTCCTTTTTATAAGCCAGAAAAAATAACAAATTGTACTAAGTCAGTTATGTCTGATACAAAGCTATTTATAGAACATTCACCACTGCCATGGCACTTGAAGGTTCACTGCTAACTGTTTATCAGTAAAATAAGAGCATGAGTTCCTCATTTAGAAAGCTCTCAGGGTCCTGGGTTCAATCAAAGGTCAGGCCTGACGGGGAGGGAGAAGGAGGAAACAGGAAAATGGGAAGCCAGCCTTGCTGGCCTATTCGCAGAATAGCAAGGACTCTGTCAGCTTGCTATTTAGTACCTCACAATACAGGACTTAACAGCAGTAAATGATGCAACCCAAGATGTTGGCCCAGTGGTCCCCAACCCATACATGCTGTTAGCCAGCCTCCATAGGAACAGAACCCATTATATAGTCTTGGATTCAAAGGATGACTTTTTTTGGATTTCTTGGACCCTAAGTCAGAAGACTATTTGCTTTTGAATGGGCATACCCTGACACTTTTAAAAAGCAACAGTACTGCTGGACAATGCTCCCTCAGGGGTCCTAAAACTCTCCCACTCCCTTTGGTGAGATTCTGGGATGAGAATTAAGACACTTACAGCTAAGAGAGAGAAGATGGTTACAGTATGCAGATGACATTCCAATCACTAAGGGGTCAAAACAAGTCTCTGTTGAAAATATGATCAGGACTTTAAATTTCTTCACTATGGAAAGCTTTATTGTTTCAAAAGGGCAGTGCAGGGCCGAGCCCGTGGCGCACTTGGTAGAGTGCTGCGCTGGCAGCGCGGTGACACTCCCGCCGCGGGTTCGGATCCTATATAGGACTGACCGGTGCACTCACTGGCTGAGTGCCGGTCACGAAAAAACGACACAAAAAAAGAAAAAAAAAAGGGCAGTGCAGCCTCCCATCAGACCCAAACCTGGCCATCTGCCAACTTGCAGCTACAAAGAATCATAAACAGCTCAGAGGGCTCCTGGGCATGGCTGGCTTCTACCACATGTGGATTCCCAGTCAAATCTTTGCATGACAGGTTAATGAGAACCAAGACTGACCCCTTCGAATGGAAGAAGGGATGTGAAAATGCTTTTAAGTTGCACTGCATGGTGACCACAGTTATAATAATGCATTGTATATTTCAAAATTGCAAAATGAATATGCTGTTAACCTTCTCACCACAAAAAAATGATCAGTTGTGAGGTGATAGATATGTTAATTACCTGGACTGAAATTTTACACAATTTATACATAGATCAAAACATCACATTGTTTCCCACAAATATACACAATTGTTATTTGTCAATGAAAGAGATAAAATAAAATAAAAAATAATAAATGGGCAAAAGATATATACATTACTGAAAAGAAGACATAAAAATGGCCACTAGGTATATTAAAAATGCTGAGTGTTACTAGTCATTAGTGAAATAAAAATTAAAACCATGGTGAGATATCACCTCATTCTAATACCTGTTAGAATGGCTACTATGAAAAAGATGAAAAATAAACAGTGTTGGTGAGGATGTGGAGAAAAGTAACCCTTGCACACTGTTGGTGGGAATGTAAATTAGTAAAACCATTATGGAAAATGGTATGGAGGTTCATCAAAAAACTAAAAATGGAACCACCATATGGCCTAGTAATCCCACTTCTAGGTATACGTTGAAAGGAACTGAAATCAACATGTCAAAGTCATATCTGTGCCTCCATGCTCGTTGCAGCATTATTCACAGTAGCTAAGACATGGAAACAACCTAAGTGTTCATCAACAGTTGAAAGCATAAAGGGAATGTGGGATATACACACATTGGGATATTACTCTGCCTTTAGAAATATGGAAATCCTGTCATTTGCTACAACATGGATAAACTTGGAGGCAATTATATTAAGTGAAATAAGCCAGACACATAAACACAAATATAGTCATGCATTGCTTAATGACAGGTATAGATTCTGAGAAATGCTTCCTTAGGTGTTTTCATCATTGTGCAATCATGATAGAGTGTACTAACACAAACCTGATGGTATGGCCTACTACACACCTAGGCTATACAGTATAGCCTATTGCTCTGACCACCATTGTATATGCGTTCCATTGTTCTCTAAAACGTTGTTAGGCAGTGCATGACTATACCACATGATCTTATAAGTAAAATCAAAAAAAGTTGATCTCATAGAACTAGAGAGTAGAACGGTGGCTAGTGGGAGTGTGTGTGTGTGTGTGTGTGTGTGTGTGTGTGTGTTATGAGCTAGTATTGGGGAGCAGTTGGTCAAAAGTTCCAAAATTTCAGTTAGATAGGAGGAATATGTCATAGAGGAATATTGTAAAATATGGTGACTACAGTTGATAGCAATGTAGTGTACAAGGGTACTTCAAAACGTTAGGGAAAAATTGGATTAAAGGACAATTCAGATATTTCCATGAGCTTTTTCAACTACCCCTGTATTCTCAAAAATTGCTGAGAGTAGATTTTAAGAGCACTGAAAAGCTTAAAATTGCCACAAAAGATGGTAAGTATGTGAGGTTGTGCATATGTTAATTAGCTAGATTTAACCATTTCACAGTGATACATATTTCAAAATGATCAAGTTGTACACAATAAATATATATTATATATATTTATATATATACAATTTTTATTTGTCAATTAAACGGACCGACTAAATAAATGTTTTAAAATAAAAAAAAATAATAATATAATGTGGCTTGTGGTGGTTCTAGAAATCAGAACGCCCCCTCCCCCTGAATTTTTTTTGTTGCTCTTGCTGTAGATATAGTTTTATTAATTTTCTGAACAAATTGTGTAAAGTCTGTATTCTTTGCCATGTGTGGCCACTGAAGCCTCTGCTTGGTATATTATCAGTAAGCTAATAACTGGACAGACATTTCCTTAAATGCCTTTAGCAAATATGTTTCCCAGTCTGCCAAGGGGCTCTGTACATGTTGGCACATGCCTTCAACCCTCAACCAGGCAACTGACAGCCCATGAATTAACCTCATCTTCCTCCTTGTACAGAGCTTCAGGGTCAACCAGAATAGAGAGTTTAAGGCTTTCTCAGGTCTTGCCTCTGCATGGGCACAGCCCTATGCATGTACTGGGCGTTCTAGACTCCCAGGAATATTCCCTACGAACATCTGAATTCCCAGACTTTCCTTTCAGCATTTTAGGTAGCATATATTTTTCCCCGTCTGCTTATCCACTGCTGCAGGCAGCTGTGATCATAAACAATTATCTCTAATGGCTTTTGTCAGTCATTTTTGGGAAAAAGTTTTCCCGCTGGCAGCCTCAGAGTCTAGTCAAATAAAGAGAACCTTGTGAGTGAGTTCTTCCAGGGAACCAACCGACGGGTCAAATAACAGCAATTTTCTGGGAATGGGTCTCTGATGGAGCTCCAACATGGCTAATGGGCTGCTGGATTTCACTGTGATTGCAGGCTGTTGGTTCTCAAGGCTACCATGAGGCTGGGGGAGGAGTAGATGCAGGGAAAGTTAAAACACCAGCAAGCTTGCTGTTATAACATTCAGCCATTTTTCTTGAATGAATGCTCCCCAGAATTCTTCAAACCTTTGATCATTTTCCAGAGTTCCAAAAATATTCATGCTGACAATTTACACCAGTTTTCTTGTGGCTGTTAAGGACATAATTTCCTAGAGGCCCTTTCTTCTCCCTTTTCACATATGAAATCCTTAATTGGGGCTTGAAGGAAGAATAGAGGCTCTCTAGGTAAAAAGGGGGAGTTGGGCAAATTATTCTAAGTGCAGGGAAATGCATTTCGAAAAAGAATTGGTGGTTCCTCAAACAATTACAGATAGATCTACCATATGACCCAGCTATCCCACTGCTGGGAATATACCCAGAGGAATGGAAATCATCAAGTCGAAGGTATACCTGTTCCCCAATGTTCATCGTAGCACTCTTTACAATAGCTAAGGGTTGGAACCAGCCCAAATGTCCATCATCAGATGAGTGGATATGGGAAATGTGGTCCATCTACACAATGGAATACTACTCAGCTATAAAAGAGAATGAAATACTGCCATTTGCAACGACATGGATGGACCTAGAGAGAATTATTTTAAGTGAAACAAGTCAGACACAGAAAGAGAAATATCACATGTTCTCACTTATATGTGGGAGCTAAAAGTAAATAAATAAATACACACACACACAAAAAAACCGGGGTGGGGGGGAAGAAGACATAACAATTACAATTCCTTGAAACTGATACAACAAGCAAACAGAAAGGACATTGTTGGGAGGGAGGGGGGAGAGGGAGGTGGGAGAGATGTTTCGGTAATTGGCCACAATAATCAACCACATTGTATTTTGACAAAATAAAATAAAATGAAATACTAAAAAAAAGAAAGAAAAAGAATCGGTGTCCAGGATTAACTGAGATGAGGAGTAGAATGAGGTGAATTCCTAGATAGATAAAATTTGAGCCCTCCCAGAATGCACAACCATGAATCGAGGAGGCTGGATCACATACCAGACCTGTTTCATGTTCTTCTTTCTGAGAATCTCCCCCCGCATCGTCCTGGCATTGGGCCCCTTCATACATTTGCAATGTAAGAGACACCAGCTGCTTATCAGGCTTGCCTCCTTGGTGCATTGTGAGGTAAACGAAAAGATGAAGAGAATTTCTCATCTTAGAGATAGTGTCTGCTTCACACTCCAGAAGAACCTGTAATTTTGGAGCCCTAATATGATGATGATGATGATAATTATTATTGTTATTAGGATAGACATAATAGCACTTTCTGAGTGCTTCCTAATTGCCAAGGACTGTTGTGTTTACTTCTTTGCGCTCAATGCATCTTCATGAGGATGCTATGAGGTAGGTACCATTATTTTACCCTTTTTGAAATGAGGGCCAAATAAATTTATTCCTATACTCATCTGCAAAATTCACTGTGAATTACAAAAGCATATTGAATCAGGTGTGTTCTTTAGTCAATCAAATACCTCATGTTGCAGTTGCTGTCAGTGACATAATTTCCTGAATGGGTGAATAATTATTGGTTAGGCTGTGAAAGAAAATCAAAATACAAGGTTTCCTTGATTTGCACACTCATTACATATAATATGAAATCCAGTCTATATTAAAACTGTGTGAAATGTATAGTTTTTGTTTATATGCAAAATGCTGTTTGTTTCTACCTTAAAATTATTTTAAATGGCTTTTTCACCTTAACAAATTCTGTTAGGCTAATTGATGTTCATGCTGTCTGGGATATCCTTCCCTGTCAGGGGAAGTTCTGCACATCCTTGACCCTGGCCCACCAATTGCCAATAATGTCCCCCTCCCCCAACTTTTTGTCATCCAAAAGTGCCCGCCCATATTTCCAAACCACGTCCTAGGGGTAGAAAGTATTCCTCTATTCAGAATCATTGCCTTGGATTGTGTCACCAACAATAACTGAAAATCCCTTATCATCTCAGCTTCAGGCATTACACTCTCCCAATAGATATATCTTCAGCCAATTTCCACAGGCACCCTAAAACAGAGTTCTGCAACTCCAATAGAACCTATTATCCAGTAATTCTACAATTTTTCACTGTGCCTTAAACTTCTCATGTTCTCGCTTCCTTCCTTCCATAGTTTAAATTCTTTGATCGATTACTATAATACCCCTCCTTCCTTCCTTCTCTCTGTCTCTCCCTCTTTCTCTCTTTCCCTTACACTCAATTTTTCTTATACTGCTCTGGCCAAAGTCCAATTCTGGTTTAGTCAACTCTATACCTACTTCAAACCTGCATCCTTCCAGCTGAATGTAGCTGAAGAAAGACATAGTCATGCTAAATGGCTCCACCTTAAAGTTCATGGTCCATGACCACACACCTCAAGAGAGTCTTTAAAGTTGTCTGGCAATAACATTACCCTTCCCTGGTCCATTTTTTTCCAAACCTGGCTACATATTAGAATGATTTATAGAGCTCTAAGTAATACCAGTGCCCTATCTCTATTCCTAGAAAATCTGCTTTAAATGGTCTGTGTTGGTGCCCAGGTACCCCAGATTTTTAATAGCTCTTCAGGTGATTCCAACGTCAGAGTGGAGTTAACAACCAATGCCTTAATCCGTCCACTCTCCTGCACTCTTGGACCACTCTTCCCTGCCTTTTCCTCTCTCCTCATACTTCCATTACCTTCTCTCTCTCATCCTAATTCGCAGCTGATGATCTCGCTTTGGATTTCACTAATAAAATAGCGGCGATTAGGGGAGAACTTTCACAAGCTCTCACTGCTGCCCCACCCATGTACTGGCATCTGTGCCCATAGTGCTCCGAATTTCCTTCTCTTTTTCAGATAAACTCTTAGGGCTCCTGTCTGAAGACATTCCATTCTATGCACGCTAGATCTCATTCACACCTGATAATTTTCCATGGAAATTGCCCCAGAAATTCTTCCTCCCCTCTCTCGTATCATCAATTTTCCTTCATTCTTTCCATTGTTCTCATTACTAAATGAACATGCCGTAACCTATCCCACTTCTCCCTCCAGCTACCACACACCCTTTATCTCCTTCCTTTTATGGCACATATCACTCAAAGACTTGCCTATACTCACTGATTCCAAATCTTGTCCCCCCCATGTTCACTTAAACACACTCCATTTATGCTCTCTCCCCAATATTGCACTGCAATATCAAGTTCACGAATGACCTCCATGTTGCAAAATCCAACTGCCATTTCCTCAGTCCTCAACTTACTTGACTCTCTCAGCTGCATTTGAGACAAATGATCACTCCCTCCTCTTTGAATCTTTTTCTTCATTTGGCCTCTAGAAAACTGTCTTTCCCTGGTGTTCCTACGACCTCAGTGAATGCTCCTCAGATATTGCTGTTCCTCCTTTTCCTGAACTCAAAATGTGGTGGGCCCTGAGCTCTGTCTTTGGGCCTCTTCACTTCTATAGTGACTCTCACTCCCTTCAAGAGCTCATCCAGTATAGTAACTTTGAACACCATCTGGAGTAGGGCTTTTGAATTGTGACAAATTTCTGACCAATTCATTATTCCTAAACGCCTTTTTCTGAGTAAGAAGCCAAAGCCTCATGAGGAAAAACACACAAACAAACAAACAAATGCTTTTGCTCCTTTGCCCTTTCCCCATATTCTTGCTATAGTTAAGACACCCACACACCTTATTATAATACATTACATTGCATCTATATATTTTTGCATTTTCTTGCATGCATTGCATTCTCTGTTTTCTGGGCTTTGCTATATTGCTATATGATTGGTGCTTTTCCTAATATTCTTTTAACCTATTCTGCTAATTTGTAAGATACGCAACCTGTCTTCAGCTCTACTCTTGGTGTCTTTAGGATAGTAGTTTTCTAAGTGTAGTTCCTGCACCAGCAGCATCATCAGCACCTGAGAACTTGTTAGAAACTCAGATTTGCAGTGTCCATCCCAGGCTCACTAAATCAGAAACTCCAAAATACAACAACCCAAGTTTTAGTATAGCCCTCTGTATATTACTACTGTATGTGAGATTTGAGAGTCTCTGTGTATGTCTCTAAAAGTGATCTCAGAAACAAAACAGTATCTACTGGTTTCCCGTATTGAAGCTGAAAAATTTTAGAGCCTTTATATCCATACCTCGCCCTCCCTTTACATGCTTTTTGTTGTTATAGTCTCAGATTGAGGTACACACTGTCATGTTGGTAGAATTATTCCTAGATCAACTTCTTCTCTCCCCAATCCTAGTCACATTATATTATTAAACACTTAGGTTGCTTACTATTTCCAATGTTGCAGGGAGGGATGCATATCTGTGTTGTCATTTTGTATTGACTAGGAGCATATTCCCCATGTGTACGTTGAATTAGCTTGGCTAGATTACATGCTTTATTCTTCCTAGCCTTTCAGCAAACTCACCTGGTTGAATCCCATGTTTGCAAGACTATAAACTAACCAAGAGTAGTGTTTATGGAAGTCTGGTCTTGCTTCCTAGAGGAATTCTGTCCATTCCTCTTAGCCTTCTAACAATGTTTCTCTTTTCTTATGGACTTTCTTCTCTCAAAGTAGAGCTTCACCCAAAGACTGAGGTTAGAAATTTACATGCATGCAGGAAATAATACCTGAGCCAAATTTATTGGTGGTTTGGATGCTGTGTTTTTGATTCTGGGTAGGGGAACTCCTGATGTTCTGTAAGTTTCTATTAGAGTGTCTCTCCATCCGCAGTCTATGTATTGTACAGCGGCAACTGGAAAATTGAGGAAAACATTATGGTGAGCATATCCTTAGCCCAGAATCCCTTGGCCCAAAGAAAATCACTGCAAAGATTTTAGTGTATTTTACTTACTCCGTTTCTCCATAAATGCATATACAGGCATATATAAATATATTTTTACAATACCTTTTTGGGTTTAAAAAAAATCTTAAATACTCCTTTATCATCAATATGATAAATAAACTTAATTTATGTATACCTAATAATTAATTGAATGATTTTGTGGTAATCATTTAACCACTTCCCTATTTTCTACTACAATTAATACTGCAGTACTATAATGAATGCTCATAAATCTTTGGGGGCATATGTTTCTTTAATTAAGGTAATCAAGCAGGGGCATTGCTGGATTGGAGGTTTGAGGTCTGTCAAAAGAAGGATTTAAGTGATTCAAATAGAGGGTAGAGGCTTTATTCAGCTGATATGCCTCAGGGAGCAAATGAAGACCAGGTGATTTCCAACTTTAAGCAAGCCCAGAGTTTTGCACTAGGCAAGTTTTCTACCTTAACTGAAACCCACGATTAGCAGTCATTCCTGTATTTGTACTCTTTGCTTGGGGATTTTGACACAATCTCAATAAACTGCATAGCAGTATATTCTGAGAACTGTTTTTGAAAGCCTTTCAGTTTATCTTGTCATCAAAGTTCACAGAGTGGTGGAGGGTAGACAGCAAAAATTAAACAAGTAAACAAGTAAATAAAGAAACAAACAAATAGATGCAAGAAAAAGGGGAAAGGAAGGAGATAAAGGGACACTTTGTCATGTCCGTTTCAGTCCTTTCACAGTCCCCTTGGCCAAGATGATTTTTTTTTAACTCTAGCTCCTGAAAGGTCTTACTGATCTAGAGTCCATGTAACAGTCTTACTGACTCTAGACCAGTGAGACCTTTCAGGAGCTAGAGTTAAAGGAGTTTCTTGAGTAGAGGTGGAAGAGGCTTCTTTGTTCCTTTGTTTTCCTTAAGCATGGCTTGGATCATCTGCTTGGTACCAATGACCTTGATTAGACATGATATAACTGACTTAATGAAGGGTTACTAGCCCTTGAAGAAAAAAAAATGTGTGTGAGCAGGACTGTAGCCCTCTTTGCGATATCCAGGAAAAGATGTCCTATCCCCTGCCTCCTGAAACTGACCCAAAATGTCCCACAGGTCAGGACTATGTCATTCACTTATCAAATATTTTAGTTATTTTCACAGAAGTGTTAACTGACAAAAAGATATAATAAAAGTTTCTGAGATTCCACTTGCAGCTATCATCACCAGTGACAGTATATTTCCCCATTAGTGCCAGGATGATGTCAGTTGATGGTGGAAGACAGCCTTCTGAAGTTCCAGCATTTCTGAAGCAAGTAAGTCAGTATTTTTGATGTTATCATCATTGGCTCAGGGAACTTCATGGATGATGGCATGGGACACTCAAGCATCATGTCCACCCACTGTGTAACGGTGTAGCCCATAGGGCACCCCTCAGGTGATAACTGCAGCATAAAATCCATCCTAAGGAGTGGTGAGTCCCTCAAAATCAATGCCTATCCTATTGTCTTCTTTGCACAGTTCCTTTTCATCACCAGGTGATAGTGAATGTTTTTCAGAAGGGTCTACCTGCCCCTAACCACAGATTACTCTTCTGGTTTTGCATTGAGGGTTTAATGCTGATCTAAGGAGACAACAAATTGATTAAATTGGTGAGATTAACTATCTTAAAAGGGAAAATTCTGAGCAAAGAAACAGGATACACCTAATTGGTAGAGAAATACCAGTCGGCATTTGAGGCTCAAAGTAAACACGAGCCATTTGGGGCACTCCAGGATACATAAAAACTCATCATGGAGATTTAGTTTTCTCCCTAAGCTAGACTGTGTGAAGGCTCCTTCTTCAGCAGGGCCTTCCATCAGGTAGGTTTTATTACAGGCAACTCATTCCATAAATTTGGGATTACAGACCCGGGGTGCATCTCTGCAAAAGAAGACCCTCTGCTCTGAGGGTACACAGTGTAAGGGGTGTTTATTATGGAAGCTGTTTTTGCAGTCCTAATTTGGAAGGGGTTGCATCTTAAGCTGCAGTGATGAGAGAGAGAGAGAGAGAGAGAGAGAGACAGAGACAGAGACAGAGACAGAGAGAGACAGAGAGAGAGTCTCAGCAGACTGAAGAAGAAAAGGGACCACAGAGCCCATGGCAAGGGTGAGCAAATCAGCAATCATAGGTGATGTTAGATTCATAAATACAGGCCTGAGATAGAAAAAGCCAGAGGTTTTGCCTTTTTGGTTAAGGAGAGAGAATAAGAGGGACAGGAAGAGAAAGGGTAAGGAGAGGAAGTAGAGACAGCAAGATGAGGAATTTAGGAAACATCTTCTGGCTTGGCACTTGGAGGTGACTTTGCAGAGATACAAGAATTCAGATTCCAGGGTGTAAAGAATGATGAGTAGAATTAGGATGTAGAACAAGGTAATTAAGTTGAAACAGAGATCTTATTCCGTTTTCTTGGGTGGTAGGTGGCAGGTGTTGACCATCCAAGGTCATCTGGTTGCTTTGACTGTTTTTGGTAAAGCTGTCTCATTCTCATAGTTGAATTCTATGAAGGTATTCCAAGAAACCTTTAAGTTTAAGGTTTCTGCTTCAAGCAGAAATACAATCAGTCTCGAGGTTGACATTTGTTTAAGTGAGAAACGTGAACCCAGAGGTCTAGCCCTTGTAGTTTGACTACAGTATTACTGGCAAAGAGAAACAAATGGGGCCTTCCCAATGGAGCCCCAGAGTGGACTTTTTGTTGTTGTCTATTTCAGGAGACAAAGTCTCTTGATTTTTACTTGCATACATACTCAGAAGACAGCTCCTTCTGAAAGGTGTCTTATATCTGCTGGGGATAAAACTGAGCATATTGGATTAATCCTTTACAGAATGTAGCTATATCTCCTTGCAACAAAGTGGAATCTAAGAGAGGGGAAATTATGCCCAATCACATTTGTCTCACTGTGACAAATTCATAAGGTGAAAATTTGTGATTGCCAGAGGGAAATGATCAGAAGGTAATTAATATCAAAGGGAATATTTTAAGGAAATACCTTAGACTATGACAATTTTAAGTCTTGCGCACACACACACACACACACACACACACACACACACACACACACACACTCGAGGATTAAATGTAGTAATGACAGTGTAGCTTTTGGATCATGGGAAAGACTTTATAAAATTCCTTCATTATAGCCCCAGTATAATGAGCAACTCTTTCACTAGAAAAAGTAGATATTCCCCAAGTAAGGAAGACAAAAAGCAAATAGATTTTTTTTTTTAACCAAGACTCAGAGGAAAGACACACGATATTGAGAGTTGTGTAAGTTCTATTTGAAAATGTTCAAAAGGTCCTGAAGCTGTGGCCCCTGTCCATGTCCGACCTTAACAAGGTATCCAGGTTTATGTGTCTGGCAGGCACAATATGCACTGGGGACATCCTCTGCTATCCAGTTAAATTTTTCCTACCCGTGTTGCCCCCAAATAATTTTTTTCAATTCGGGTTATATGACAGGTCATGGTGTGCAAGTTTATTTGTTTACTTTTGTCCATCTCCATTTCAGAGGGTCTCAAGAGACCAGGAGGCTGTGTCAGCAACACTATTATCAACCTGAGTGAAGGGCACAGCCAAATTTTTCTCAATGTATTTTTTACAGAATTGAGGTTTTATAGAAGTGATCCGGAATAACCAGATCATCTTTAAATTTTCTGATCCGATTGAACTTGGGTGACAGAAGCCTGTTTAGCATATTGGTCAGCCCAAATGTTTCATTTTTGCCACATGCTTGTGTTTCCTAGTGTGTTTCCAGTTTAAATACAGCCTGTTCCTTACGAAGGAGCAAGGCCTCTGGTAAAGCCCAAACCTACTTGCCATGCTTATTGGGAATACCAGCAACAGCTACGAAAACAACCCTATTATGTTCCATTGCATGCCAGAGTCATGAGCCACTCCGAAGATGTATGTGCTGCCATGTCTATGTTAGTTAGCCCTTTTAACTCTTTCTAGCTGACAGGCTCAAGTTAAGTCTGAAAGTTTGGCTAGTTTTGCTGACTTGACTTTAGGAAAGATATTGGATTCTATAAGCCCTTGGGAAGTGATAACTACATAACCAGCTTGAAAATATTCCTTTCCTGTCTTGAGGTTTGAACTGCCTACAGAGACTTCTATGTCTGGGCCTTTTAAAAGGGTTTCAAGGAGATCAGAATGAGCTAGGAAAAGTTCTTGGCTTCAGGTTAGACAATCATGAGTGTATTAGCTAGATAGGGCTGCTGTATCCACGTGCCCGAGACTGGATGGCTTAAACAACAGAAATTTCTTTTCTCGTAGTTCTGCAGGCTAGAAGTCCAAGATCAAGCAGTTGGCAGGATTGGTTCCTTCTGAGTGCTGCGAGAGAAGGGTCTTTTCCAAAACACTCTCCTTGGCTTGTGTTTGGCTATCTTATCCCTGTGCCTTTCCATCACCTTCCCTCTGTATGTGTTTGTCTGCAAATTTCCTTTTCTTACAAGGATACTGGATTAGAGTCCACCCTAATGGCCTCATTTTAAATTATCACTGTACAGACCCTATCTCCAATTATGGTTACATTCTTAGGTACTGGAGAATAGAACTTCAAATTGTGAATTTTTGAATGGGAGGGGCAGCATAATTCGACCCATAACAATGAGGTTTTTCCTCCTCTGAAAGAGGGACTAAGCTAGCCAGAATAAGGGTATGGCACCTGTGGACCACAATATGTGCTGGAGATACCAGCTGCAATTCATAAAAAGAGAGTCTAGATGGATGTTGGATGCTTTCAGTGAGGTGAGATACCTATATTAGAGAGGTAAGCCCAAGATTAAATCAAAATTGCCTGATTTGCAGCTGTGGCTACTTTTCTTAGACAAGTGGAGGATGACAAAACTACCCAGGTCAGAAGAGACACACAGTAATGCCTAATGTTTTTTTTTTTTTTTTAAATTTACATTAGGCTTCTGGGCTAAAACTCCAGGAGCGTGTATGTCCCTTCCATGCAAACACAACAAAATAAAAATTGCATAAGCAATTAAACTTTTGGAGACCCAGACTAGAAGGGCTTTGCATTGCAGCTTTAAGTTGGCCAAAAGCCATTTCTTTAGTGGCCTCTTAAGGCAGACGTTCAGAGATGGCACTTTCGTTGAAGGGGACAGATAGTATAGAAAAAAAATTATCCACTGCCTGGCATAGTCTATATGTTCTAGGAATCCTCTAAGTCATCTTTGATTACTAGGTTGAGGGAAGTGTTGAATGGTTGCTAATGGCCTGTATCTTTTGAGAGTGATTTGCCCTCCTGGGACATGTCAAGGCCTAGACAGATAATAAACTGCACAATCTGGCCAATTGTAATTTATACTTAGAAGCTTTATTTCCTTTCACAGATAAAGCTATAGGAGTGTAACAGTGATTAGTACAAATAATGATTACACCTTTAGCTATGAAGTCTGTCATAATGGGTTGTAGTTGCTCTAGGGCATCTCATTGTAGGGGATGATGGGATAATTTAGGTATAGGAATCATGAGGTCAGTAGTAACTTGTAAGGTTTCTGTGTCTTCATTTTCCTCACATCTGAAAATGAGGTGGCCCAGAAAACATCAGGCGCTAAAGAGAATAGACTTTAAAAGGTGGTCATTCCAAGGAGGAAATAAGCAGTGGACACAAGAGTGCTGGGTGGTCAAGGGAAATCACCAAAGATAGTGCACCGTGTCACCAGAGTCTGCCAGATAAAGTCCTTCAGGTGTGCATCAAATAGTGGTTTACCATGAGCCAACTTCTTTCTGCCTGCTAACTTTGGGTTTGGAATGTTCTTGTTTTTCTAGTGCTTTAAGGTGAAGTGTTAGGTTGTTCACTTGCCATCTTTCTACTCTTCTGAAGTAAGCATTTAATGCGATAAATTTCTCTCTTAGTACTGCTTTTGCAGTATCCCATAGGTTTGGGTATGACGTATCATTATTTTCATTAGTTTCATAAATTTTTTGATTTCCTGTTTGATTTCTTCTTGGAGCCATATGTCATTAAGTAGAATGCTGTTTAATTTCCATGTGTTTGTATAGTTTCCAGAACTTCATTTGTTATTGATTTCTAATTTTAATCCATTGTGATCTGAAAACATACATGGGATCATTCCAATTTTTTTGAATTCGTTGAGACTTGATTTGTGACCTAACATGTGATCTATCCTAGAGAATGATCCATGTGCTGATGAGAAGAATGAATATTCTGAGGTTGTTGGATGGAATGTTCTGTAGATATCTGCCAAGTTCAATTGGTCTAGAATGTTGTTTAGAGCTTGTGTTTCTCTGTTGATTCTTTGCTAGATGATCTGTCCAACATTGAAAGTGGGGTGTTCAGGTCCCCTGCTATTATGGTATTAGTGTCTATTTCCTTCTTTAGGTCTAACAGAGTTTACTTTATAAATCAGGCTTCTCCAACATTGGGTGCATATATATTTATGATCATTATGTCTTCTTGATGGATGAATCCTTTTATCATTATGTAGTGGCCCTCATTATCTCTTTTTATGGTTTTTAGTTTAAAGTCTATTTTATCAGATATAAGAATAGCTACTCCAGCTCATTTTTCATTTCTGTTTGCATGGTAAATCTTTTTCCATCCTTTTACTCTTAGTCTATGTGCGTCTTTATAGGTGAGGTGGGTCTCTTGAAGGCAGCATATAGTTGGGTTCTCCTTTTTAATCCAGTCAGTCAGTCTGTGTCTTTTGATTGGGGAATTTAATCCTTTTACATTAAGAGTTGTTATTGAAAAGTGTTGATTTACTTGTAGCGATTTATTGATTTTTGTTTCTATGTCTTAAGTGTCTTTTGTTCCTTTCTTTCTGATTTACTGTTTGTTTTCTGTATTTGTTGGTTCCGTGGGTTATAGATAAACTTTTTATTTTGTTTTCTCTTCATTGTTGCCATTTTAATTTTACTCGTGGGTTTTGATTTTTCTTGGGGTTTTATGGCAGAAGTAGTTATTTTTCAGGTATCAAACTCAGTACTCCCTTGAGAATTTCTTGTAAGGGTGGTCGTAGGGTAGTGAACTTGTGCAGCTTTTATTTGTCTGAGAAATATACTATTTGCCCTTCATTTTGGAAGGATAGCCCTGTGTGGTAGAGTATTCTTGGCTGGCAGTCTCTGTCTTTTAGTATTTTGAATATATCATCCCATTCCTTTCTGGCTTTTAGGGTTTCCAATGAAAAGTCTGATGTTAGTCTGATTGGGGCTCCCTTATAGGTGATTTGATGCTTCTCTCTTGCAGCTTTTAAGATTCTCTCCTTGTTTTTGAATTTTGCCCATTTTTCTATAATATGTCTTGGAGAAGACCTTTAAGGGTTGAATACATTTGGGGATCTTTGAGCTTCCTGAATCTGAAGATAAGTGTCTTTTCCTATACCTGGGAAGTTTTCTGCCACTATTTTGTTGAATATGCTTTCAATACAATCTCCTTTTTCCTCCCCTTCTGGAATACCCATGATTCAGATATTTGGGCACTTAAGGTTGTCTGATATCTCTCTTAGATTTTCTTCAATGTTTTTAATTCTTTTTTCTTTTTTTGTCTGCCTGTGTTATTTCAAACAGCCCATCTTAGAGATCAGAAGTTCTCTCTTCTGCTTCAGCAAGCCTGCTGGTTAAACTCTGTCGTGTTTTTTATTTTGTTGAATGAATTCTTCAGCTTGGCAAGCTCTGCTATATTCTCTTTCAGGGCATTGATCTCCTTGTACATTTCTTCTTTCAGATCCTGTCTACTTTTCCCCATTTCATTTTGTTGTCTAGCTGAGTTTTCTTGTATATCATTTAGTTTCCTTAGAATTATCACTTGAAATTCCTTGTCAGACATTTCAAGGGCATCTTGTTCTATAGGATGTAGAGTTTGAGAGTTATTACCATTTGGTGGTATACTTTCTTGATTTTTCATATTTCTGGTTTCTTTCCTTTGATGTTTAGTCATTGTGGCAGGGGATTTCATGGTCCACTGGTTCAACACTATTGTCTGGCTAGGATGCTGCTGGGGTTGCCAATTTGGTATGGCTGCCTCAGTGTCTGCTCGGTTGCCCACTAGTGCCTTGGGTGCGTGGTCACCTCGGGTCTTGGGCTTCTTCAGAGAGGCACCTCTCTGGTCAGCATGCTCTCAGCCAGGCTGCGGATGGAGTCAGGTGGCAGTGGCGAGACCTACCCACTGGGCCACGTGCTGGCACTGCAGGGCATGTTATCTCTGTGAATCTTCCACTTCTCTGGCTGGGCACCTCTCTCATCCGTGTGCACTCAGCTAGGCTGGGGATGGAGTTGGGCGGCGGTGGTGAGGCCTACCTGCTGGGTCATGCGCTGGAACTGCAGGGCATGTGGTCTCTGCAAATCTTCTGCTTCTCTTGCTGGGCGCCTCTCTGATCAGCACACACTCGGCCAGGTCCCAGCCTCTTTTAACCATCATTTTACTGACTTCTTCTGTGAGTTCAACTTTATTAGATTCCACATGTAAGTGAGATCATGTGATACTTTCTTTCTGTGCCTGGCTCATTTCACTTAGCGTAATGCCCTCCAGATTCATAGATGTTGTTGCAAATGACAGAATATGCCCTCTCCCCCACCCCAATTTTTATAGGCTGAGTCATATTGCATTTTGCATATATACCTCTTTTTCTTTTTCCATTCATCTGTTGACGGACACTTAGGTTGTTTCCATGTCCTGGCTGTTGTAAATGATGCTGCAGTGAACATGGGAGCATAGCTATCCCTTTGACATGTTGATTTCAGTTCCTTTCAATATACATCCAGAAGTGGAATTAATAGGTCATATGGTAGTTCTATTTTTAGTTTTTTGAGGACCTTCCATATTGTTTTCCATAATGGCTGTACTAATTTACATTCCCATCAACAATGCAAAGAATGTGTAAGAGTTTCCTTTACTCTGCATCTTCTCCAACACTTACCTTTCATCTTTTTGATAAAAGTCATTCGAACAGGTGTGAGGTGATACCTCATTGTTTTAATTTTAATTTTAATTTCCCTAATGAATCCCTAATGATTAGTGAGGCTGGGCATTTTTTCTCATGCACCTGTTGACCATTCATATGCCGTCTTTTGAGAAATGTCTTTTCATGTCTTCTATCCATTTTTTTGTCAGGTTATTTGTTTTCTTGCTATTTAAGTTGCTTGTGTTCCTTATATATTTTGAATATTAACCCCTGATCAGATGCCTGATTTGCAAATGTTTTCACCCATTCTGTAGGTCTCTCTGTGCTTTTTTAATGTCTTATTTTGCTGTGCACAAGCTTTTTAATTTGATATTCCAATTTTCCATTTTTCCTTTTGTTGCCTGGGCATTCAGGGTCATATCCAGAAAAAATCATTGCCCAGATGAATGGCATTAAGCTTTTCCCCTATGTTTTCTTCTAGTAGTTTTACAGTATTAAGTCTTATGTCCAAATCTTTAATTCATTTTGAGTTGGTTTTTGTACATGGTGTGATAAGGGTGTAATTTCATTCTTCTGCATGTGGATATCCAGTTTTCCCAACAACATTTACTGAAGAGACCGTCCTTTCCATATTGTGTATTCTTGACATCTTTGTCAAAAATCAGTTGGCTGTAAATGTGTGGGTTTATTTCTGGGTTTTCTGTCTTGTACCATTGGTCTATGTGTCTATATTTAAAGCACTACCATGCTTTTATGATATGTTTGGAAATCCGGGAGTGTGATGCCTCCAGCTTCATTCTTTCTGCTCAAGAGTGAGTTGGCTATTTGGGGTCTTTTCTGTTTCCGTGTAAATGTAAGGATAGTTTTTTTCAATTTCTGTGAAAAACGACACTGGAATTTTGATAGGCACTGCATTGAATCTGTAGGTCTCTTTGGGTAGTATGGGCATTTTAATAATATTAATTCTTCCATTCCATGAATGAGGAATATTTTGCCATGTATTTCTGTTTTCATTAAGATATTTCATCAGTGAGTTGCAGTTTGCACTATACAGGTCTTCTACCTCCTTGGTTAAATTTACAAAGAAGTATTTAATTATTTTGTTCATTTTGTTGCTGTTGTAAATGAGAATGTTTCTGTAATTTTCTTTGTGGCTAGCTTGTAATTAGTGTATAGAAATGCTACTGATTTTTGCATGCTGACTTTGTATTCAGTAACTTTACTGATTGTGTTTATCTGTTCGAACAGATTTTTAGTGGAGTCTTGAGGGTTTTCTATATACAAGATCATGTTGCCCATAAATAAAGGTGATTTTACTTCTTCCTTTCCTATTAGGTGCCTTTTATTCCTTTATCTTGCCTCATATCTTTGGTTAGGACTTCCAGGAGGGGTGAAAGTGGGCACACTTGTCTAGACTCTGATCTTAGAGAAAAAGCTTTTGCCTTTTCACCATTGAGAATGATGTTAGCCACAGGTCCATCATTTATGGTCTTTATTGTGTTGAGGTGTGTTCCCTCTATACCTAATCTGTTGAGAGTTTTTTTATTGCAAAACGGTGTTGAATTTTGTCAATTTTTTTTGCATCTATTGAGATAACTTTTGTTTTTAATTTTGTTAATTTGGTGTATCTCATTTACTGATTTGCACATGTTGAACCATCCTTGCATCCCAGGGATAAATCCCACTTGGTCATGGTGAATAGTTCTTCATTTATTCATTTATTTATTTATTTATCCACAGAAGTGGTTTTATTTCTCAAAATCTGAAGAAATAATGTTCAAAACCTGCATGACACAGAGCCACTGTGGGGAAAAAATATGCTTGTAGTGAGAGCCTTCTTTCATAGTAGACCCACTTTTTCTTTCCCAGTGATAATTATGAATCATTCCAAAATAAAGTAAGGAGGTTCCCAAACCTTTTACATGGAAGTTGTTTCCTCCAACTCCATTAACTATACTGCAGGGCACATTGCTTTTTGCTAGGCCATTTCTTCTACCATGCAATTTTTGGATCACTTGCTTTTTCTCCTCCTAATTTTAAAGCTACGTGGGTCAATGACAGTCAGGCAGACCAGAGCCTCTTTGTCATCAGGATGCAGCTGGCATGCAGGGCAGCCCGCTCTCTCAGATCTGCCTGTCGTCCATGTTGGCATTGTACTCAGGGCAGTACTTGCTGCTTGGCAGCCTCTGAATTTATGGAAGACTTGGTGACTCTGATGAGTTCCAATTGTGATTTCTGGAAGAAAGGGATGGTCGTGTAATTCAGCACCTACAACTTATTCTGAGCCAGCATTTGCAGATGGTGAAAAGTTCAATAATCCTGCTTGAGCTAAGGCCCCTTGTCATACCTGAGGTATTCAATGTCTTCTACCACCTTTTCTGCATCTTGAGCTTCCCTTGCACCATACTGGAAAACCTCACATTTTTCACTCATTGCCGGGAGGAAGGTTTTTGTATAGGCCTTCCTGATGCCCTGAAGATAGGCAGAGGTGATCTTCATCTCATGTAGATTTCCTTTCTTCTGAATGTAACTCTGGACCTCTGGAATGGGCACATTGATGTAGATCACCACATGGAGAGGCAGGCATCCGCAGATAGTGACCTTCTTCACCTCATTGTGGTGGTCCACACACTGCTTGCAGATGAACCCCTGGTTGTACATGGCCTCCA
Source organism: Cynocephalus volans (assembly GCF_027409185.1). Taxonomy (NCBI): domain Eukaryota; kingdom Metazoa; phylum Chordata; class Mammalia; order Dermoptera; family Cynocephalidae; genus Cynocephalus; species Cynocephalus volans. Next base: position 73,516,952 of record NC_084478.1, read on the forward strand.
GGAAAACAAAGTCAGTGAAGATGGAGGGCTCCAACACAACAACTTGTCCTGTTCTTAGCAAGTGTTCTAAGGCATCTTTATACTGCGGGAGGCACCTGGTGTACAGCAAGGACTGCAGGCGGTAGCTGTTACCATCATTAATCTTTGGGTCATCATAAAATTTCTCCAAACTACAGTTGCCACTAAACTCTATGTTAAGCGGCTTTCATTCTTTTGTAGTGCTGTCTGTATAATGTACCCCAGCTTCAGGAAAGTGCTCTAAGCCAAGATTCTCTGCTATTTCTTTTGCAAGCTAGCCTTTCCAGAGCTTATATTGCCATCTACAGTTATCACTTTGCTGTACTCTGTCAGTTTTTTGGTTGTTTTTTTCACCAAGTATGAACACCAAAGGTCCATACCACAGCCTCATACACTGGTATGAATTCTTCCCACATGCTGGGCACCTGACAAGAGGGTCTGCACAGACATGGACACAAGGGACAGTCTCAGGAGCCTCGAGGCCATAGTTATTTGTTGGGCTCTGGTTCAAGGACTGGAGTGACTCTTATAATGTGTTCTTGAATTCAGTTTCTTAATATTTTGTTGAAGATTTTTGCATTTATGTTCACCGTGAATATTGGCCTGTAATTTTCATTTTTTGTAGAGTCCTTGACTGGTATTGCTGACAGGGCAATTCTAGCCTTATAAAATGAGTTTGGAAGTATTTTCTCTACTTTGGTTACTTGGAAGAGTTTGAGAAGAATTGGTATTAGTTCTTTCTTATTAATGTTTGGTAGAATCCAGCATTGAAACAGTCTGGTCCTGGGCTGGTTTTTGGTGGAAGACATCTTATTACTGACTCAAACACCTTACTCATTATTGGTTTGTTCAGATTTTTCATTTCTTCATGATTCCTTCTTCATAGGTTGTATGTGTCCAGGAATTTATCCATTTCTAGTAGGTTCTTCAATTTGTTGGTATATACATTTTCATAGAAATTTCTCATGGTCCTTTGTATTTCAGTGGTATCAGTTGTAATGCATACTCTTTCATTTCTGATTTTATTTATTTGAGTAGAGTCTTTTTTCTAATCAAGCTTGTCTATTTTGTTTATCTTTTCAAAAAACAATGCTCTTTCTTGATGATTTTTTTCTAGTCTCTATTTTAGTTATTTCTGCTCTGCTCTTTGTTATCCTCTTTCTTCTGCTATCCTTGGGTTTAGTTTGGTTTTTTTTTTTTGTTGTTGTTGTTGTTGTTTCTGTTGTTTTTCTAATCCCTTGAGCAGTAACATTAGATAGATTGATTTTGTGGCCTAATATATGACCTATCCTGGACTATGTTTTCTGTGCACTTGAGAAAATGTATATGCTGCAGTTTGGGGATGGAATGTTCTCTGTATATGTTTGTTAGATCCATTTGGACATAAAATCAGTAACGAAACATTGGACTTGAATTGGACTTAAGAGTGGTTTTCAATTGTTCCCTAAAGTTTGTGATAGAGCCATTGCACCCTTGTCAACAAAGTTGGATTATTCTCCAGCCCGTGTGACAGGGGAAAACTTCAGGGTTTATAGTCTTTCAAATATGTTATCCTAAGTCTAGGGACTTAGCATATGCACACGGTATGTTCTTTCTATTGGAGTGGGCAAAATTGTTATCTGTGGTGGTCCTTTTGTCCTTACCAAGCCAAGTTCAACCCTTTCCCCTTGTCCTAGTAAGAGGTGTATTAACTGATAAGGATCTAGGAGCTCAGGTGCATAGATTCGCCCCTCAAAGTATACTGAATTGTTTAATAAATGTTTCTCTATCTGTACTAGGATTTGGGAAGCCTCTAAGTGCATTGCAGAAGTTGGTCTCAGACCAGGATCAAGAGGCAACTTGTGTTTGAGGTGTGGGGTAGTCATCAGGATCTACTTGAGAGTAAGCCAGTGAAAGTCTGGGTTTAATGGTAGTTTCTTTACCTAGCACCACATCATCTGATTTACTGAACCTTTGTTATTTAGTACAGCAAGTTCCCTTTATTGTTCTCTTTTATATGCAGCTCCTTGGCTAGCTGTCTCTCTGTCTTAATGGGTGTGTCTCAAGGTCTATATATAATATTGGGAAGGATGTTGTAGGATGCCTTTGATTTAACTGCACAAACCAGCTTCACTCTCCATGATAGCATTGTCAGTCATCATTTTATACTTCTTGTGACTTCAAAACTTGAACGTCCTTTCATGAGAAAAATTCTCACCAAATTAGGAATAGAAGGAATGTATCTCAACACAGTAAAGTCTATATATGACAAACCCACAGCTAACGTCATAATCAACATGGGAAAGTTGAAAGCTTTTCCTCTAAGATCCAAACCAAGATAAGGGTGCTGATTTTGCCCCTTCTATTCAACAAAGTACTGGAAGTCCTAGACAGAGCAATTAGGCAAAGGAAGGAAATAAAATGCATCCAAATTAGAAAGGAGGAAGTTGCATTGTCCCTGTTGGAGAAGACATGATCGTATATATAGAAACCCCTTAAGATTCCACACACACACACACACACACACACACACACACACCCCAAAAGTATTACAACTAATAAGTTCAGTAAACTGGCAGGTATGAATCAGCATGCCAAAAAAGGTAAGGGTTTTGTACACTAACAGTGAATTATCTGGAAAGGAATTGATGACAGCAATTCCATTTACAATAGCTACACAAAAACAAAATGCTTAGGAATAAACTTAAGCAAAGAAGTGGATAATCTCTACACCAAAAAGCGTAAAACATTGATGAAAGAAACTGAAAAAGACACAAATTAATGGAGACATATCTCACATTCATGGACTAGAATAATTAATAATTTTAACATGACCACACTATCAATAGTGATCTAAGGTAACAATGCAATCCATATCAAAATACCTATGACATTATTCACAGAAATAGACAAAAAATTTCCTAAAATTTGTAGGAAACCACAAAAAAACCAAAATAGCCAAGGTGATCTTGAACACAAGGAACAAAGCTGGAAGCATCACACTACCTGACTTCAAAATATACTGTGAAGCTGTAGTAACCAAAACAGTATGGTACTACCGTAAAACAGATGCACAGACCAACGGAATAGAATGGAGAACCGGAAATAAATCCACACATTTACAGCCAACTGGTTTTCAACAAAGGTGTCAAGAACACACAATGAGGAAGAGAGAGCCTCTTCAGTAAATGGTGATTGGAAAACTAGATATTCACATGCAGGTAAATGAAAATAGACTGTTATTTCACACCATATGCAAAACGCAACTCAAAGTGGATTAAAAGCTTTAATGTAGGACCTGAAACTATGAAACTACTAGAGAAATACATAGGGGAAAAGTTCCATGACATTGGCCTAGACAGTGATTTTTTGAATATGACACCAAAAGCACAGGCAACAAAAGCAAAAATAAACAAATGGGATGATATCAAACTGAAATGTGTCTGCACAGCAAAGATAAAAGATAAGAACAACAACAACAACAAAAAAATAAATTCAACAGAGTGAAGAGACAACCTGTAGAGTGGGAGAAAGTATTTTCAAACCATTCATTTGAGAAGGGGTTAATATCGAGTTTATTAGAAACTCAAACAATAAAATACAAATAAAACAAATAACCTGATTTTAAAAATGACTGAGCAGGGGGGAAAGGTGGCCAACTAGAAGAATCCACAGATTGTCTCTCCCACAAACACAGAGAATACTTCAAATACACAACTACAGTTGGATGAAAATAACTAAAGGACACAACTGGAGCACATCAAAGCAGTGCAGAAACTGAAGATAGCCAAGTAGAGAATGGAAGAAAATTTGTGGTCTCCAGCACCCCATCCCGCAACTGGGAGCAGCAAGGACATGGAGTAATTTTTGCCTGCAGTAGAGAAGTGAGCCAGCACAGCGCCATGGGCTGGTGGCCCAAGCCACAGGGAAATTGTGCTGCCCTTGTGGGCCATGCCTGGCATGGGGAATTGCTACAAGCCCATGCAACTGCATTGATCTGGGGAAGGAAGTCACACTGAGCCCCCTTCCACACAAAAAAACCCATGTCCTAGGGTGGTGCAGCAGTGGCTGCTTTGGGATCGGACCCAATGCCTGAACGCATTTTGCTATGGGGCCCAATAGCCCTGGCGTTTTCACAGTCCCCGGCCACCATCACTAGCTGGGTCACCAACACCCAAGTCCATATGGTATCCTGCACCCTGGGAACAGGCAACCCAGTGCAGTGAGGTGGACACCATCAGGACATAAGGGCGTGCTGGTGTGTCCACTTTCTGGAGCCAGAAATCCCACTACTTGGGGCCTTTGGCCACTCCTGGTGGCCCTGCCCACTTCAGCAAGCCCCCTTGTAATTTTCACAGCTGCTCAGAATCATTGTTCTTTTAAAGCCCTAAGAACCAAGCCCCCAGCCATCATTTATAATCCATGCACTGTGGCATATTCCTACAATCTAATCACCTCTTCAAGGACTCACCTTTCAATTACCACAATAGAATTTCCCACCATCAACAGTTACAGTGGAAATTAAGTTTTGGGGGGACATTCAATCCACGGCCGACCACATATTAGACCACAGGTCAAGTCCCAACAAATTTTTAAAAACTGAAATTATTTCAAGCATCCTTTCAGAACACAATGGAAGAAAACTAGAAATCAATAACAAGTGAATCTTTGAAAACTATATGAATACATGGAAATTAAACAATAAGATCCTGAATGACCTATGGGTCAAAGAAGAAATAAAGCAGGAAATTAAAAAACATTCTTGAAACAAATGAATGTAAAGGCATATCATACAAAAACCTATGGGATATTGCAAAAGCAGTACTAAGAGGGAAGTTTACAGCAGTAAGTGCTTACATGAAAAGAATAGAAAGACTTCAAATAAATGACCTAACATTACACCTCAAAGAATTAGAAAAACAAGAACAATCCAATCTCCAAATTAGCATACAGAAATAATAATAAAGATTAGAGCTGAACTAAATGAAACAGAGGCAAAAAATACAGTACAAAAGATTAATGAATCAAAAATCTGGTGTTTTGAGAACATAAAAATATTGACAAACTGTTAGCTAGACTAATGAAGAAATAAAGAGAGAAGACCCCAGTAACAAAAATCAGAAATGAAAAAGGAGACATGGAGAAATTACAACTGATACCACAGAAATGCAGAGTCATTAGAGACTATTATGAACAACTATACAGCAACAAATTTGAAAATCAGGACAAAATGGATAAATTTATGGACACATGCAAACTACCAAGACTTAACCAAGAAGAAATAGAAAACCTCAACAGACTAATAATGAGAGATGAGATTGAAGCAGTAATCAGTGTTCCAACAAGGAAAAGCCTGGAACTGGATGTCTCCAACTGCTGAATTCTACTAAACTTTTAAAGAAGAATTAATACCACTTCTTTTCAAACTATACCACAAAAATCAAAACAGAGGCCATTCTCCCAAACTCTTTCTATGAAGCCAGCATGACTCTGATACCAAAATCAGACAAAGCATGATGAGAAAAGAAAACTACAGGCAAACATCCTTGATGAACATAGATGTGAAAATTCTCAACAAAATACTGAGAAACAGAATCCAACAGCACATCAAAAAGAAGTGGGACTCATTCCAACGATGCAAGGATGGTTCCACATATGCAAATCAGTAAGTGTGATACATCACATCAACAAAATGAAGGACAAAAACAATATGATCATCTCAATAGACACAGAGAAAGCATTTGACAATATTTGACATCCCTTCATGATAGAGACTCTCAACAGATTAGTCATAGATGGAAAGTACCTCAACACAGTAAGAGCCATACATGACAGACTCACAGCTAACGCCATCCTGAATGGAGAAAAGCAGCTTTTTCTTTAAAAATGGGAACAAGACAAGGATGCCACTTTCACCACTCCTATTCAATATAATATCATAAGTTCTAGCCAGAGCAACCAGGCAAGAGAAAGAAAAGGGCATCCAAATTGGAAAAGACAAAGTCAAATTGTCCCTGTTTGCAGATGACATGATCTTACATATAGAAGAACCTAAAGACTCCACCAAAAAGCAACTAGAGCTGATGAACAAATTCAGTAAAGTTGCAGGATGCAACTTTATTTTGATCAATATACCAAAATCAGTAAGTAGCATTTCTATACTCCAACAACAACCTAGCAGAAAATTAAATCAAGGAAGCAAGAACATTTACAATAGGTGCCAAGAAAATAAAGTATCTAGAAATAAATTCAACCTAGGAGATGAAAGACCTCTACAATGAAAACTAGAAAACACTGATAAGAGAAATTAAAGAGGACACAAAAAAATAGAAACACATTCCAAGTGCATTAATTGGAAGAATTAACTTTGTTAAAATGTCCATACTACCCAAAGCGATCTACAGGTTCTATGCAATCCCAATCAAAATACCAGTAACATTTCCCACAGAAATAGAAAAACAATACTAGCATTTACATGGAACAACAAAAGACCCCAAATAGCCAAAGCAATCCTGAGCAAAATAATTAAATAAATAAATAAAAAATAAAGCCAGAGGCATTACACTACCTGACTTCAAATTATACTACAAAGCCATAGTAACCCAAACCAGCATGGTAGTGGCATAAAAACAGATACATGGAACAATGGAATAGAATTGAGAACCCATAAATTAACCCACTTATTTACAGCCAACCGATCTTTGACAAAGGCATCAAGAGAATACATTGGGGAAAGGACAGCCTCTTCAGTAGATGGTGCTGGGAAAACCAGATATGCATGTGTTGAGGAATGAAACTAGAGCCTTATCTCTTGCTGTATATGCCAAAATCAACTCAAAATGGATTAAAGACTTAAACATAACACCTGAAACTATAAAGATCCCAGAAGAAAACACAGGGGAAATGCTTCAGGATGTAAGACTGGGCAAATACTTTATGAATAAGACCTCAAAAGCACATGCAACAAAAGAAAAAACTAAACAAACGGGACTAAATCAAACTAAAAAGCTTCTGCATAGTAAAGGAAACAATCAACAGAGGGAAAAGCAACCTATAGAATGGGAGAAAAAATGTGCAAACTATGCATCTGACCAGGGATTAATATCCAGAGGATACAAGGAACTCAAACAGCTTAATAATAATAAATAAAAATTATCCAGTTAAAACATGGGCAAAGGAGCTGAATAGACATTTCTTAACAGGAGACAAACAGCCAACAGGTACATGAAAAAATGCTTAGCATCACTTGTCACTGCAGAAATGTAAATCAAAACCACATTGTGTTATCATCTGACCCCAGTTATAGACTGGCTATTATAAAAAAGACAGAAAATAACAAATGCTGGCAAGGATGTGGAGAAAGGGGAACACTTGTACACTGTTGGTGGGATTGTAAATTAGTGCAGCCATTATGGAAAGCAGTATGGACGTTTCCCAAACAACTACAGGTAGAACTACCATACGATCCAGCAATTCCACTACTGGATATATACCTAAAGGAATGAAAATCATCATGTTAAAGGGATACCTGCACTCCCATATTTGTCACAGCTTTATTTACAATAGCCAGGCATGGAACCAACCTAAATGTCTATCAATGGTTATAGAAAATGTGGTATAAATACACAGGGAATACTATTCAGCCGTAAAAAACAATGAAGTTTTGCCCGGCTCAGCAACATGAATGAGCTTGGAGAAAACTATAGTAAGTGAAATTAGCCAGACACAGAAAGAGAAATACTGCATGTTCTCACTTATAAGTGGGAGCTAAAAGAGAGAGAGAGAGAGAGAGAGAGAGAGAGAGAGAGAGAGAGAGAGAGAGGAAGAAAGAAACAAAGAAACAAATAATAGAATCAACAAAAATAATAAGTTGAACTTTCAGAAGGAGAGAGTGGAACTGTGGTTACCAGAGGCAGCAAAGGGGGAGGGCAAAGGGAGATAGGGAGAGGTTGGCTAATGGATACACAATAGTGAGATAGGAAAAATAAGTTCTGTGGGTGTAGTGGAGCTATGCATCTATAACTAACAGTAATTTACTTTATGTTATCAAATGGCTAGAAGACAGGGGATCGAATGTTCTCATTTCAAAGAAGTGACTAAGTTTTGTAAGGATGAATATGCTAATTACCCTGATATGATACTCACAGATTGTATACATGTATTAATATTCAACTCTGTGCCCCACAAATATGTATAATCAATATGTTTCCATTAAAAATAAATAAATAAATAAAAATGGCCAAAGACCTCAATAGACATTTCTTGAAAGAAGACATACAAATGGCCATCAGCTCTATGAAAAAAGAATGCTCAACATAACCAATTATCAGGGAAACACAGATTAAAACCACAATTCTTACACCTGTTAGAATGGCTATCATCAAAAAGATAAGAAGTATTGGTGAGGACGTGAGGAAAAGCGAACATTTTACACACTGCTAGTAGAGATGTCAATTTGTATAGCTATTATGGAAAACAGTATGAAAGTTCCTTAAGTGATTAAAAATAGAACCACCAAAGGATCCAGCAATCCCGCTACTAGTTATGTATATCCAAAGAAAATGAAATCAGTATGTGGAAGAGATATCTGCACGCTCATGTTTATTGTGGCATTATTCACAATAGCCAAGATATGGAATCAATGTATGTGTCCGTCAACAAATGAATGGATAAAGAAAATGTCGTACATATTCACAGTGGAATACTATTTAGCCATAAAAAAGAAAGGAAATCCTGCCATTTGTGACAACATGGATGGACATGGAGAACATTATGTAAGGGGAACTAAACCAGGCACGGAAAGACAGATACCACATAATCTCACTCATGTGGAATCTGAAAAAGTTGATCTCATAGAACTAGAGAGTAGAATGGTAGTGACTAGGGGCTGTGGCAATGGGGGGTGGGAGTTGGGGCAATGTTCATCTAAGGATACATAATTTCAATTAGATAGGAGGAATAAGTTCAAGAGATATATCACATAACATGGTGACTATAGTTAATAACAATGTATTGTATTCTTGAAGAATGCTAAGAGAGTGGTTGTTCTCCACAAAATAACTATGTGAGGTAATGCATACATTTATTAGCTAGATTTAGTCATTTGACAGTGTGTATATGCTTCAAAACATCATGTTGTACACACTAAATACATAAAACTTTATCTGTCAATTTAAAAAAAATAATAAATATTTTCTTGTGTCCTCAGGTGCCTATTTCTCAAAGCCTTCTTAATAAGGGAATAGAATGGAGGAGAAGAGTTATGTTTAAGTGGTACCTTCAAACCCCCCGAAACTACTCAGGACAAGACTGGGTTTAAGGTCTGTTATTCAGTGGTGTGAACTTGATTTATTAGAGCCAGTTTTCTTCCATGAGGTTATCTGGACAGTAGCAAACTTCCTAAATAATTTAGGATAAAATTAATTCCCAAAGCTTCAGCTTGCTTTTTATTTTATTTTGTTTTATTTTTTCATTTGTTTAATATTTTATTTGGAATTGTGTTAAGCATAAACATTAGTATGGGAAAAATGATATCTTTTTAAAAATAAAGTGTTCTCATCCAGGAACGTGTTATGTCTCTCCAGTTCAGATATTCATTAAGATGTCTCAAAAGGGTTTTGCTATATTTTTCTGCAGATTTTTAAATACATTTACTTCTGTGTTTTTGATCCTTTTTTTATTCCTAGTACGTTATTATTATTATCATTACTTTAAATTAATTAATTATTTTTTGATTGGTTATGAATATTCATGTGATATAAAGCTGATTATTGCCCCTCGTGCCCATGAGGGAGCACCTCACAACATTTGGAGGCCCCAGTGAGATCGCTGCTCAAGGGAACCAATCCTACCACCTTGGGCCAGGAAAGCAGCATGGTGAGCAGGGACGCTCCCTAGTGGAGTCCACCAAGAAGATGTTCCTTGGCCCCAGGGCTTGCCCAGCCCCCACCCAAGCCTTCTTCATCTTCTGAGAGCCTAACGTGACCAAAATTGCCAATTGGAATCTCCAGGGTAAGTTTTGTCTGTCAGAGCTCTGATTTCGAGAATTTGTGGAAGGCTGGATGCAGCACTACTTCCCAAGTCCAGGATCTTGGTGAGACATTGCTGGGTCCCTTGGTTTGTTAATTAGTTGTGGCCACTTGTCTCAGTCTTTTGCGTTCTGCCAGACCATGTTGTCTCAGCCTTTTGTGTTGCGCCTGTTAGTTGTTTTTGCATGTCTGTCATCATTGCTGTTTATAACCAAATGGGGCAAGCTCGGTCTTGGCTGGTCCATGCAGCAGGCACCCTTGAGTTCATGATTTCTAATTTCAAGTACTTCCAAATGAGGGCAGCAGATTATGTGGTGTCAGTCAACCTATTTGATCTCAAAAAATTCCCTGAACTTGACTGGTTAACTTGATGTTTCATGGCCTTCGTATGGAACTATTGATCTCCCAATAGCTTATCGGGTCCAAGACATCTGTCTTGGGCAAACTGGACATCCTGACCAACTGCCTTACATACAGGTTTGGATTGGTATAGTCTCTGACAAGCCATCATGGCTAAACAAAGTGCCTTAAAAATGTCCCCAGGTAAATGGGTCAACTGTCCTTCTAACCAAACCTTCTCTTACAGCTTCTCCCAAGAAGCCTTCAGCCCCTACAGCACCATCTTCTCCCCAATACACTGAAGACCCTGATTTTTCTCCTCTCCTTGCCACTCCTCCAAATCCCCCTCTCACTCCTCCACCTTATCTTTCTTCATCTGATTCAACCAGCCTCCTCAGCCCTCCACACACTTGGAGTGGCACTACATATCAGTCTGACCCTGACCTGACTCTTCTCTGTCCTCTCGCTCCCATACCTCAACTTCCTCTCTGACAGCCTCCCTTGCCCCCTAGAACTCCCCACGTTCAGGCTCTCTTCATGGTTTATGTCCCATTTTCTATTAGTGACTTGTCCAACTGGAAAAATCAAAATCCTTCTTTCTCAGAAAAACCTTACGGCCTCATCTCCCTCCTGGAGACTGTTTTCTTTACCCACCAGCCTACATGGGATGATAGTCATCAGCTCCTCCAGACTCTCTTTATGTCAGAAGAATGCAAGCGGATCCAGAGGGAGGCCCTAAAAACTGTTAGTGGTCACGATGGCTGGCCTTCTGCTAACCCTGTTTGTCTCTAACACATGTTTCCCTCTAACAGACCCCAGTGGGACCTGAACACAGACCAAGGTAAGGGGGCTCTCAACATGTATCTCCAGACTCTCCTTAGGGAACTCCACACAGCAGCCCAGAAGCCCACTAACCTATCAAAAGTAAGTGAAACCATTCAGGGGCCATCCGTATCCCCTGCCACTTTTCTGGAATGTCTTATGGAGGCTTACAGGACCTACACTCCTGTGGATCCTGAGGCCCTAGAAAATCGGTCGGTGATAAATATTGCCCTTGTTACCCAGTCAGCCCCAGACATTAGGACTTCACCGAGGTAAAACCTGGACAATATGGGTATTGCTACTTTTTGGTGTTTGTAGACACTTTTTCTGGATAGGTAGAAGCCTTTCCTATCAAAACTGAAACCACTCAGATAATGCTCAAAAAATTATTACAAGAAATTATCCCCAGATTCAGCCTGCCTGTAGCCTTGGGGAGTGACAATGGCCCAGCTTTCACAGCCCAAATTTCCCAATTATTAGCTAAAACATTAAAAATAAATTGGAATTTGCATTGTGTTTATAGGCCACAAAGTTCAGGACAGGAAGAATGGATGAATTGGACTTTAAAAGAGGCACTTATCAAGTTAAAACTAGAGACTGGCAAAAACTGGGTGAGCCTCCTTCCCTTCGACCTTCTACAGGCTAGATGCACCCCCTATTTACAAGGAATTACACCTTATGAAATTATGTTTGGAAGGCCACCCTCTCTGTTGCCCCACCTCAGGGATGATAAACTTGCTGAAATCACTAACTATAACCTTATTCAGTCTCTTCAGGCCCTCCAGCAGGTGCTATGCCAGATTCACCCCTTGGTCTGAGAGGCCAACCCACTGACAAAAGACCTGACACTGCACCTACACCAGCTGGGAGACCTTGTATGGGTGAAATGCCACCACCCTTCCACCCTTGAACCCAGGTGGCAAGGGCCCTTCTCAGTCATCTTGACCACTCCCACAGCCATTAAGGTGGCAGGAAAGCACCACTGAATACATCATACTCAACTTAAGCAGGCCTTCACACCTGAATCGACAGAAGCAAGTCAGCACCAGGAGAGATGGACTGTGCAACACTCTCAGGAGGACCCCTTAAAGATAAGACTTACCTGCTCACCCCATTAACAGTCATGTGTTTAGCTGTGCTTGTATCAGGGAGCCCTCATCAACTCCAAAATTACACCTGTGAATTGAGGGATACTGTCACTGGGGAGGTCACGCAGTCTGTCCATACCCCCAGTGCTCCCATTTTTCTATTAGACCTTTGTAAACTTATGAATGGTTCTAAGCCCCACACTTATACTCCAGAAGGTTATTTTGAAGGAAGACCCATGTTATTCTCCCAGCACTCATGTGGTCAGCTCAATTATGAGTGAGGCCTCCAACAGACCCAATTTTATGCCTGTCCCACAGCAGGCAGCCCTTCCGGCCAGGACAAGGAAACTATCACTGTGCCACTTGGGGTTGTGAAAACAAGGCCTCCTGGATTCATATGGACTCCTATATATCCTTAACAGAAAACCCCCACCTTCAGGTTGTAGTCAGACAGGAACGTGCAGTCCTATGAACCTCATTGTCAGGCTTTCAAACCCATTTATGACCTCCATGTGGGAAACAGGCAGAACATGGGGTTGAAGATTATATTTAAGCAGACGAGACATTGGTGGTGAGATCACTGTTCAGTATAATTTTGGACAAATTTACCCAAATATGCCGATAGGCCCTAATCGGGATCTCCTACCCCTTCCTCCACCTACCCAAAACCTAGCCCAACCCTCCAAGCTTAACTTGGAGGACCCTCAGGTCCCTTAACTGAACCTCCGATTTTGCCTTCACAAATCCCCTCCTTAAAACTTTGTATTTGGTTTTCCAGTTTATCAACAAGACTAACCCTAATATAACAACAGATTGCTGGTTAAGCTTAAATCCAGAACCACCATATTATGTTGGCCTAGGGGTAAGCAGCTCATTTGGTGTAAATAACAAGACTGTTAAGTCCTTAAATCTAGCTACTATCACCAATAACAAACTCTGTCCGTGGGGAAGAAAACCCAAACACGTGCTTAGTGGCTCAAGGGCTTCGTATAAAAATTAATAACTATAATCTCGAGAGTTCCCCCTATAGAGCAGTGTGCACAAATGCAAGAACCATCAGTAGTTAAACCCATGGTCACCAAGCTTCCAATGACCTTGTTACAACCGCAACACTTGGTTTGCTTGCTCAATAGGACTAACTCCATGTGTAGCCAGCCAATTCATCCTCACACCCAACAAAACAGAGTTCCGTGGTTGCTTCCACATCATTCCCATACCTTAGAACTTCCAAACTTGAATTCCTGCAAACTAGATGTGAGATTCACATTCTGGTGCTTGTTTCCTTAAAGATAAAGTAGCCTCTATCAGGGCAAGCTCCTGTGAGTGTTTGTCACAGAGATATACAACAATGTTTTGTCACCATGTTTGAATGCCCGTTCCAAACTCATTTCCCATTTGCAAAACGAAACTACTTTGAGCTGTATGCAGGTTCTAACTAGCCCTTCTTCAGTTCACAGAATTATGCTGGATTCTAAAGGGGGAAGCAACTGGGACTCTCTTTTCCAGAGATTTTCAAGGAATCCTCAGACTCTAGTTTCACTAGTGCATCCCTAGGCCTAAACTGTAGAACTTCCAAACTTGAATTCCTGCAAGCTATATGTGAGATGCACATTCAGGTTCCTAAAAGTTAAACTTGCTTCAAACCGGGAAACCTTCTGTGAGTATTTCACACAGAGATTTTCCACAATGTTTTCTCCCCGTGTTTCAATGCCTGTTCCAAAGTCATTTCCCATAGAGGTTGCAAAAGGACACTCCTTTGAACTGTATGTGAGTTCTAACTACACCTTCTTCACTTCACTGAGTTATGCTAGATTCTAAATGGGGAAGCTTCTGGAAATCTCTTTCGCAGAGATTTTCAAGGAAAATTGTCAGACTCTAGTTTCAATATTGCCTCTATAGGCCTATACCAGAGAATTTCCAAACTTGAATTCCTGCAAGCTATTTGTGAGACACATATCCTGTTGCTTGTTTCCTGAAAGTTAAGCTGGCTTCTATCTGGGCAGCTCCTGTGAGTGTTTGTCACAGAGATATTCAACAATGTTACTCATCATGTTTGAATGCCCATTCCCATGTCATTTCCCACAGAGGTTGCAAAATGAAACTCCTTTGAGTCGTTTGTGCATTCGAACTACCCCGATTTCAGTTCACAGAGCTATGCTGGATTCTAAAGGGGGAAGCTAATGGGACTGTCTTTTCCAGAGATTTTCAAGGAAACCTCAGACTCGAGTTTCACTATTGCCTCCATAGGCCTAAACCATAGCACTTCCAAACCTGCAATGCTGCAGCTAGATGTGAGATGCACATTATGGGGCTTGTTTCCTTTAAGTTAAAGTTGCTTCTACCCAGGCAGCCTCCTCTGAGTGTTTGTCACAGAGATATTCCACAACATTTTCTCACCATGTTTGAATTCCCATTCCAATGTCATTTCCCATAGAGGTTGCAAAATGAAACTATTCTGAGCCGTATGTGAGTTTGAACTACCCCTAAATCAGTTCACTGAGTAATGCTGGATTCTAAAGGGGGAAGCTACTGGAACTCTATTTTGCATTAATTTTCAAGGAAACCTCAGGCTCTAGTTTCAATATTGCCTCCATAGTCCTATAACCAGAAAACTTCCAAACATGAATTCCTGCAAGCTAGTTTTGATATGCACATGCTGGTGCTTGTTTCCTTAAAGTTAAACTTGCTTCTTTCTAACCAGTCCCCCTCCTGTGAGTGTTTGTCACAGAGATATACAACAATTTTTTCACACCATGTTTGAATGCCCGTGCCCTAGTTATTTCCCATGGAGGTTGTGAAATGAAACTCTTTTAGCTATATGCGAGTTCTAACTACCCCTTCTTCAGTTCAGAGAGCTATGCTGGATTCTAAATGGGGAAGCTACCGGAACTGTCTTTTCCAGAGATTTTCAAGGAAACCTCTGACTCTAGTTTCAGTATTGCCTCCATAGGCCTATACCATAGAACTTCCAAACTTGAATTCCTGCAAGCTAAATATGAGATGCACATTCTGGTGCTTGTTTCCTTAATGCTAACATTCGTTCTATCTGGGCAACTTCTGTGAGTATTTGACACAGAGGTATTCATTTTTATTTTTTATTTTTTTTAAATTTTATTTTGTCGATATACATTGTGGCTGATTATTGCTCCCCATCACCAAAACCTCCCTCCCTCCTCCCTCCCCCCTCCCCCCCAACAATGTCCTTTCTGTTTGCTTGTCGTATCAACTTCAAATAATTGTAGTTGTTATATCTTCTTCCCCCCCCCCCGGTTTGTGTGTGTGTGTGTGTGTGTGTGTGTGTGTGTGTGTGTGTGTGTGAATTTATATATTAATTTTTAGCTCCCACCAATAAGTGAGAACATGTGGTATTTCTCTTTCTGTGCCTGACTTGTTTCACTTAATATAATTCTCTCAAGGTCCATCCATGTTGTTGCAAATGGCAGTATTTCATTCGTTTTTATAGCTGAGTAGTATTCCATTGTGTAGATGTACCACATTTTCCGTATCCACTCATCCGATGATGGGCATTTGGGCTGGTTCCAACTCTTGGCTATTGTAAAGAGTGCTGCGATAAACATTGGGAAACAGGTATACCTTCGACTTGATGATTTCCATTCCTCTGGGTATATTCCCAACAGTAGGATAGCTGGGTCATATGGTAGATCTATCTGCAATTGTTTGAGGAACCTCCATACCATTTTCCATAGAGGCTGCACCATTTTGCAGTCCCACCAACAATGTATGAGAGTTCCTTTTTCTCCACAGCCTCGCCAGCATTTATCGTTCAGAGTCTTTTGGATTTTAGCCATCCTAAATGGGGTTAGATGGTATCTCAATGTGGTTTTGATTTGCATTTCCCGGATGCTGAGTGATGTTGAGCACTTTTTCATATGTCTGTTAGCCATTTGTATATCTTCCTTAGAGAAATGCCTACTTAGCTCTTTTGTCCATTTTTTAATTCGGTTGCTTGTTTTCTTCTTGTACAGTTGTTTGAGTTCCTTATATATTCTGGATATTAATCCTTTGTCAGATATATATTTTGCAAATATTTTCTCCCACTCTGTTGGTTGTCTTTTAACTCTTTTAATTGTTTCTTTTGCTGTGCAGAAGCTTTTTAGTTTGATATAATCCCATTTGTTTATTTTTCCTTTGGTTGCCCGTGCTTTTGGGGTCATATTCATGAAGTCTGTGCCCAGTCCTATTTCCTGAAGTGTTTCTCCTATGTTTTCTTTAAGAAGTTTCAGGGTGTATATTTAAATCCTTACTCCATTTTGAGTTGATTTTAGTATACGGCGAGAGGTATGGATCTAGTTTCATTCTCCTGCATATGGATATCCAGTTATCACAGCACCATTTGCTGAAGAGGCAGTCCCTTCGCCACTGAATAGGCTTGGTGCCTTTGTCAAATATCAGATGGAAGTAAGTGTGTGGGTTGATTTCTGGATTCTCTATTCTATTCCATTGGTCAGTGTGTCTGTTTTTATGCCAGTACCATACTGTTTTGGTTATTATAGCTTTGTAGTATAGCTTAAAGTCAGGTAGTGTTATGCCTCCAGCTTTATTTTTTTTGCTCAGCATTGCTTTGGCTACGCGTGGTCTTTTATTGTTCCATATAAATGTCTGGATAGTTTTTTCCATTTCTGAGAAAAATGTCTTTGGAATTTTGATGGGGATTGCATTGAATTTGTATATCACTTTGGGTAGTATGGACATTTTCACTATGTTGATTCTTCCAATCCAAGAGCATGGGATATCTTTCCATCTTCTGGTATCCTCTCTAATTTCTCTCAGCAGTGGTTTGTAGTTCTCATTATAGAGATTTTTCACCTCCTTGGTTAATTCAATTCCTAAGTATTTTATTTTTTTGGTGGCTATTGTAAATGGGAAGGCTTTCTTGATTTCTCTTTCTGCATGTTCACTATTGGAGAAAAGAAATGCTACTGATTTTTGTGTGTTGATTTTGTATCCTCCTACTGTGCTGAAATCATTTATCAATTCCAGCAGTTTTTTTGTAGAGGTTTTAGGCTGTTCGATATATAGGATCATGTCATCTGCAAACAGGGACAGTTTGACTTCATCTTTTCCAATCTGAATGCCCTTTATTTCCTTCTCTTCTCTGTTTGCTCTGGCTAGTACTTCCAACACTATGTTGAATAGAAGTGGTGAGAGTGGGCATCCTTGTCTAGTTCCTGTTCTTAAAGGAAAAGCTTTCAGCTTTTCCCCATTCAGGATGATATTGCCAGTGGGTTTGGCATATATGGCTTTAATTATGTTGAGATACTTTCCCTCTATACCTAACTTATAGAGGGTCTTTGTCAAGAATGAGTGCTGAACTATTTCAAATGCTTTTTCAGCATCTATAGAGATAATCATATGGTCCTTGTGTTTGAGTTTATTAATATGGTGCATCACATTTATTGATTTGCGTATGTTGAACCAACCTTGCATCCCTGGGATGAATCCCACTGGATCGTGATGAATAATTTTACGTATGTGTTGCTGTATTATGTTTGCTAGTAATTTAGTGAGGATTTTTGCATCTATATTCATCAAGGATATCGGCCTGTAGTTTTCTTTTTTGGTTATATCTTTACCTGGTTTTGGTATCAGGATGATATTTGCTTCATAGAATGAGTTTGGGAGATTTGCGTCTGTTTCAATCTTTTCGAATAGTTTGTAAAGAATCGGTGTCAATTCCGGTTTGAGTGTTTGGTAAAATTCTGCTGTGAATCCATCTGGTCCTGGGCTTTTCTTTGTTGGGAGCCTTCTGATAACAGCTTCAATCTCCTTTATTGTTATTGGTCTGTTCAAATTTTCTGCGTCTTCATGGTTCAGTTTTGGGAGCTTGTGTGTGTCCAGAAATTTATCCATTTCCTCCAGATTTTCAAATTTGTTGGCGTATAGTTGTTTATAGTAGTCTCGAATGATTCCTTGTATTTCAGATGAATCAGTTGTAATATCGCCTTTTTCATTTCTAATTTTTGTTATTTGAGTCTTCTCTCTTCTTTTTTTTGTTAGCCATGCTAATGGTTTGTCAATTTTATTTATCTTTTCAAAAAACCAACTTTTTGATTCATAGATCTTTTGAATTGTTTTTTGGTTTTCAATTTCATTCAGTTCTGCTCTGATCTTAATGATTTATTTCCGTCTGCTAACTTTAGGTTTGGATTGTTCTTGTTTTTCTAGTTCTTTAAGGTGAAGTGTTAGGTTGTTCACTTGCCATCTTTCCATTCTTCTGAAGTGAGCGTTTAATGCAATAAATTTTCCCCTCAATACTGCTTTTGCAGTATACCACAGGTTTTGGTATGATGTATCATTGTTTTCATTAGTTTCAATAAATTTTTTGATTTCCTGCTTGATTTCTTCTTGGACCCATATGTCATTAAGTAGAATGCTGTTTAATTTCCATGTGTTTGTATAGTTTCCAGAGTTTCGTTTGTTATTGATTTCTAGTTTTAATCCATTGTGGTCTGAGAAGATACATGGGATAATTGCAATTTTTTTGAATTCGTTGAGACTTGATTTGTGACCTAATATGTGATCTATCCTGGAGAATGATCCATGTGCTGATGAGAAGAATGAATATTCTGAGGTTGTTGGGTGGAATGTTCTGTAGATATCTGCCGATTCCAATTGGTCTAGAGTCTTGTTTAGATCTTGTGTTTCTCTACTGATTCTTTGCCTAGATGATCTGTCTAATATTGACAGTGGGGTGTTCAGGTCCCCTGCTATTATGGTATTAGTGTCTATTTCCTTCTTTAGGTCTAATAGAGTTTGTTTTATAAATCTGGCTGCTCCAACATTGGGTGCGTACATATTTATGATTGTTATGTCTTCTTGATGGATCAGTCCTTTTATCATTAAGTAGTGTCCCTCATTGTCTCTTTTTATGGTTTTTAGTTTAAAGTCTATTTTGTCAGATATAAGAATAGCTACTCCAGCTCGTTTTTCTTTTCTGTTTGCTTGGTAAATCTTTTTCCATCCTTTCACTCTTAGTCTATGTGAATCTTTATGGGTGAGGTGGGTCTCTTGTAGGCAGCATATAGTTGGGTCCTGCTTTTTGATCCAGTCGGCCAGTCTGTGTCTTTTAATTGGGGAGTTTAAGCCTTTTACATTAAGAGTTGTTATTGAAAGGTGTTGATTTATTCCTAGCATTTTATTGGTTGTTTGGTTGTCTTAGGTGTCTTTTGTTCCTTGCTTTCTGATTTACTGTTTGTTTTCTGTGTTTGTTGGTTCCTTAGGTTGTAGATAGTGTTTTTGTTAGCTTGTTTTCTCTTCATGAATGCCATTTTTATTATACTAGCGAGTTTAGATTTTTCTTGGGTTTTTATGGCAGTGGTAGTTATTTTTCAGGAACCAAACCCAGTACTCCCTTGAGGATTTCTTGTAAGGGTGGTCGTGTGGTAGTGAACTCCCACAGTTTTTGTTTGTCTGAGAAATATACTATTTGCCCCTCAGATCGGAAGGATAGCCTTGCAGGTTAGATTATTCTTGGCTGGCAATCTTTGTCTTTTAGTATTTTGAAAATATCATCCCATTCCTTTCTAGCTTTTAGGGTTTGTGATGAAAAGTCTGATGTTAACCTGATTGGGGCTCCCTTATAGGTGATTTGACGCTTCTCTCTTGCAGCTTTTAAGATTCTCTCTTTATCTCTGAATTTTGCCAATTTGACTATGACATGTCTTGGAGAAGGTCTTTTTGGGATGAATACATTTGGAGATCGTTGAGCTTCCTGGATCTGAAGATCTGTGACTTTTCCTATACCTGGGAAGTTTTCTGCCACTATTTTGTTGAATATGTTTTCAATGGAATCTCCATTTTCCTCCCCTTCTGGAATATCCATGACTCGGATATTTGATCGCTTATGGTTGTCTGATATCTCTCTCAGATTTTCTTCAATGTCCTTGATTCTTTTTTCTTTCTTTTTGTCTGCTTGTGTTATTTCAAACAGCCCATCTTCAAGTTCAGAGGTTCTCTCTTCAACTTCGACAAGCCTGCTGGTTAAACTCTCCGTTGTGTTTTTTATTTCGTTGAATAACTTCTTCAGTTCAGCAAGTTCTGCTACATCTTTTTTCAGGACATTGATTTCTTTGTACATTTCCTCTTTCAGATCCTGTATACTTTTCCTCATTTCATCATGATATCTAGCTGAAGTTTTCTTGTATCTCATTCAGTTTCCTTAGAATTATCACTCGAAATTCCTTGTCAGTCATTTCAAGGGCTTCTTGTTCTATAGGATCTAGAGTTTGAGATTTATTAACTATTGGTGGTGTACTTCCTTGATTTTTTGTATTTCTGGTATCTTTTTTTTGGTGTTTATTCATTGTGGCCGGGGTTTCACAGTTCACCGGTTTGAGACTAATGACTAACTAGGAGTTTGCTGTGGTTGCCAATTTTGTATGGCTCCCTCCGTGACTGCTCAGTTGGCCTCTAGTGCCTTGTGTGTGTGGTTGTCTCGGGTCTTGGGCTTCTCCGGGGAGCCACCTTTCTGGTCAGCTTGGACTCTGCTGGGCTGGTGGATCACGTACCACAGGGTGTATGATCTCTGTTGAGCTTTCACTTCCTGTGCAGGACTTCTCCCTGTTCCGTGTGCTCTGGCCCAGGCTGTTAGATCCTGCAGTGGCGACTCCACCAGGTGTGTGGTTTCTGTCGAGTCTCCGCCTCCCTGGCCGCACGTCTCCCCACTCTGTGCGCACTGTGCTGGGCTGGGGCGTGTCTTCTGCACCCCTCGTCTATCAGCTGGGCCCTCAAGACCCTGCTCAGCACCGCCTCGCCCAGGAAGTCTACCAGGTTTCTGCTGGGCACAGACGACTGGTCTCTCTGGGTGCCTTTGTAGCACTATGTAGATCTTTCTCGGGTCTTGTTCACCTTTGTATCCCCCCAGTATAAACCGAGTCTAGCGCCCACCTGCAGCCTGGTCTCCGGCAGGTTCAAGCGGACCTGGGAACTCTCCTACCACACTATTCCCAACCAGACATTTGTTAGGCTTTTTTCCATACTGGTGGCCGCAGAGATGGTATCTGCCTCCCAGTAACAGGGAGTTTACCTGGGGCCGGAGTCCAGGGTATGGTGGAGTGACAGTCGGCCTGCCCGTACTTCCTTGCCGTCCCGACACTGGCCCGGGACACCTCCTCCACCAGCCCCACGAGAGAACCGCGGAGGGAGTGGGAGCCGAGGCCCCCACGCCAGGCCAAGCAAGTGGGAGGGCTCAGTGATGGCCGAGCAGGGCGGAGCTGCCCGCACCTGGGAAAATGGAGGCAGCACCGGGCGGTGAGTGGCCTGGTGGTGCAGGCGGGGGCCGCGTGGGCATCCACCCCCCGAACAGAGTTGTGCCAGGGATCACTCACAGTGCTGTGCCAGGTCGGGTGCTCGCTCTCTGTCTCTGGTTTGCCCCCTTTCCCAGTTCTCGGCCGCTGCCGCCTCGGGCTGTTCAGTCGTGGCGCGGCTCGGGCGCTCCCAGGAATCTTCTTTAATGCCGGTCTGAAACCTCGAATCCTGAATAGGGCAGCTGGCCGCCTTCAGCGCGGCCCTGGCCTCCGGGATCCTGGCTGCATCCACAGCAGCCCTGGCGCCATGTTCTCTGTTTCGAGACTCGCTTTTGCAGCTAAGAAACAGTTCTTTTCCTGATCCACACTTCAAAGCTGTTGTCTGTAAATGAGGCAGCCTTTCCTGCCGGGGGCAAAGTGGTGGTCACCCCCCACGACCGGTCAGCAGCAGCAGTCCTCCCTTAAGAGATGGCGAGAGGAAGGTCCACAAGATTCCCGGCTGCCTTAGGCCCAGTGGCCACCTTTTCCACCTCAGCTACTCTGCGCCAGCCGCCGCAGCCGCCGCCATCTTGAAAAAACGACACAGAGGTATTCAACAATGTTTTTTCACCTTGTTTGAATGGCTGTTCTAGTTGGATTTCGCATATAGGCTGCAAAACGGAAGTCCTTTGAGTTGTGTGCGAATTGTAACTCCATCTTCTTCAGTTCATTGAGTTATTCTGGATTCGAAATTGGGAAGCTTTTGGGACTCTCTTTCACAGAGATTTTGAAGTAATCTTCTCTGACCCTATCTCCAATACTGCCTCCATAGGAATTTCCCATAGACCTTCTAAACCAGAATTCCTACAAGCTAGATGCCAGATGCACGTGCTATTGCTTGCTTCTGTAAAGTTATCCTCCCTTCTAAACGGGAAACCTTGCACGTGACTTTTTCATGGAGATATCCATCAGTGTCTTCTCACTGTTTTGAATGGCCATTCTAGTGGTCTTTACTCATAGTGGCTGGACAACAAAACCAGTTTGTGCTATATGCATTTCTATATTGTTCTGCTTTGTCTCCCTGAGTTTAACTTGATTCTTAATAGTGAATTCTGTGTTAGTCTTTTTTCTGGAGATTTTCAAGGAATCTTCTCTGACATTGTGTCCATTCCTGTTTTCTTATGCATTTCCCATACAGTTTCCTAGGGCTGTGGTTAGCCTTAGGGTTAGGTATAGGTTTGGTGTTAGGGTTTAGGGATAGGGTGAGGATAAGGTTAGGGTTTCAGTATTCCTTGAAGCTACATGCCAGTTCTACATGGTGGTGCTTCTTTTCATATAGTTTACCTTTGTTCTACATAAGTTTCTGTGACTCTCTTTTACAGGGTTTTTGAAGGTATCTTCTCTGACTACTTATCCAATGCTGCTTCTAGAATTCTTTGCTAATACACATTTCAAACCAGTATTCCAAGAAGCTAGATTTGAGTTCTAGTGGGTAGTGTTTCATTTCATCTTGTTAAACTGTTTTTTAAACAGGAAACCTCCTGTGATTCTTTTTCACAGACATATTGAACAATATTTCTGACCATGTATAGAGATTTTTGAGGAATCATCTGTGACCACATATCCAATGCTGCTTCTTTAGTCCTTTCCCCATACACATTCCAAAGAAGAATTCTTGCAGGCTACATGCAAGATGGACATGGTGGTGCTCTACTTTCATAAAGTTAAGCTTTTTTCTAAACGGGTAACATTCTGCATGTCTTTTTTTGCAGAGATATTCAGCAAAGTTTTCTTATCTTTGATAAATGACCCTTCCAATGTTGTTTTCCTGTAGTCATGGCAAAACAGTACTCCATCAAGGTATTTGTGAATGCTACATTCCACTGCTTTGTTTCTCTTTGTTAAGCCTGACTCTGAAGGGGGGACACTGTGTGACTCTGTCACAGAGATTTTCAAGGAATGTTCTCTCATTGTATATCCAATGCTACTTCTAGAGGCCTTTTGCCATACACATTCCAAACAAGTATTCCTGCAAGCTGGATGTAAGATGAACATGGTGGTGCTTGCTTTCATTAAGTTAAACTTCATTCTAAACAGGCAAATTTATTTATCTGAGTCTTTTTCAGAGAGATATTCAACAATGGTTTATGACTGTGGATGAATGGCCTTTCTAATGGGGTGTTCTCATAGCCACAGCAATGCCAAACTCCTGTGAGCTATATGTTAGTTCTAAATATGACTTGTTTAATTGAGTTAACCTTGATTCTGAATTGGGAACCTTGTGTGACTAAATCTCTTTCACAGTGATTTTCAAAGAATCTCCCCTCATATCCAATGCTGCTTCCATACACATTTCCTATGCACTTTCCTAGGTCTAGGATGTGGTTAGGCTTTAGAGTTAGGGTTAGGTTTTCAGAACTCTTTGTAGCTACATGCAAGTTCAACACGGTGTTGCTGCTTTTCATAAAGTTAAATTCATTAATAGTGGGTAACCTACTGTGAGTTTTCCTCACAGAAATATTCAGCAATGTTTTCTGGCTGTGGTTTTGAAGGCCTTTCCAATCGGCTTTTTCCATAGTGGCTGCAAAGCTGAACTCCTTCATGTGTTATGTGAGTGGTACATGCTGTTTCTTTGTTTCACTGAGTTAAGCTTGTGAATGGGGAATTGTCTGTGTCTGTCTTTTCACAAAGATTTTCAAAGAATCTTCTCTGACCATATGTCCACTGCTACTTGTGTCGGCCTTTCCCTGTACATATTCCAAACCAGAAGTCTTGCATTCTTGGTGGGAGTTTCACATGGTAGTACTTTTATCTATGAAGTTAACCTTACTACTGTCCTGGCATCCTTTTGTGAGTCTGAAGTCAACTAAAAGAAAGTATAAGATATCTGAAATCAATCGTAAGAAGCATCATGTCAAGTATAAGATGAACAGCCTATTTCTCAATAGAAACCCTGTTAGGAAAGACTGGGGTAATATATTCTAACTAAATAAATACTAACTAAAAAATATTTCTAGCTGTAAATCTCAATGCATTAAGGCTATCCCTTTAATAATGAAGGATAACTAGTACATTTCCCATAGAAACAAGTACTGTGGGAATTCACCACATTGCAACCAGCCCAAAAGACAACCTCAAAGAGCGATAGGGATTCGGAAAAACAATAATCTCTACAATGAATACAGAAGAAAGAACAAAACATACTAGTAGAAAATAAATTCAAACTAGAAATAGAAAGAAACATTATCTAACAACCTCAAAAAAACTGAGAAACATGGAAAAATACAATGAAATGGGAAGGAAGAAACAGATATTTAAAACACTGAAGCAAAAATCAGTGAAGTGCCAGGAGTAAGTCAATATCTTTTAATACAATCTCTTAATGTAAATGGATTAAATTCACCCAAGAGACTCAGACTGACTGGTTGGATTAATAAGCTATACCCAAGTGTATGTTGTGTTCAAGAGACTTAACTGTAAACACACTTAGTGATTAATATTGACAGGATGGAACTAGGCAAATGGAAAGAAAAAATGAGCAGAAATGGCTATTCTTAGATACAGTAGACTTTAAAACAAAAGCCATAAAAAGAGAGAAAGAAAGCCACTATAGATAAGAGTGTATATTCAGCAAGAATACATACCAAACATAAATGTATATGCACCAAACACACCGGAGCCCCCAGATATATGAAGAAAAACTTTTAGACCTAATGAAAGAGATAGACCCCCAATATGATAATAGTCTGTGACCTGAACACCCCTCTCTCAGCATTAGACAGATCATCTTGGCAAAAATCAATACAGAAACACACGATCTAACCCATACTTTACACCGTATGGACTTGGCAGACATCTACAGAAGATTTCATCTAAATGCCACAGAATATACATTCATCTCATCAGCACATGGAATATTCGCCAGCTTAGACCACATTTTGGTCACAAGTCAAGTCTCAACAAATTTTAAGAAAATGAAGCTATTTCAAGTATCTTTTCAGACAACAATGAGTTAAAACTAGAAATCAATAACAAGCAAAACTCTGGAAACCATACAAACACATGTAAATGAAAAAACATGCTCCTGAATGATGTGTCCAAGAAAATTAAAGAGGAAATATCAAAAAAATTCTTGAAACTAATGAAATTAAAGATGTATCATACCAAAACTTATGGGATACTGAAAAAGCTGTGCTAAGAGGGAGGTTTAAAACAATAAGCACTTACATCAAAGGAATAGAAAGATTGCAAATAAACAATCAATACTACCCCTCAAAGAACTAGATAAAGAACAATCCAATCTCAATATTAGCAGAAGGAAATAAGTAATTAAGACCAGAACAGTACTAAATAAAATAGAAATTCCCCCAAATGAGACAAAGATCAATGAAACATAAAGTTCATTTTTTGAGAACGTAAAGAAAATAGACAAACTATTAGCAAAGCTAACTAACAAAAGAAGAGACAAGGCTCAAATAAGAAAAACTGGAAATGAAAAAGGAACCTTACAACTGATAACACAGCAAGACTGAACACTACCAAGACTGAACCAAGAAGACATGGAAAAACTGACAGAGTAATCAGCAGTCTCCCAACAAAGAGAAGCCAAGGACTGGATGGCTTTACTTTGAATTCTACCAAAACTGTAAAAAAGAATTATTACCAACTCCCTTCAATCTACATAAAATATTGAAACAGTGGCCATTCTCCCAAACTCCTTCTATGATGCCAAAATCACCCTGACACAAAATCCTGGCATAGTTACAACAACAAAAAAAGAAAACTATAGTCCAATATCTTTGAAGAACATAGGCACAAAAATCCTCAATGAAATATTAGCAACCAAAATATAGCACCACATCAAAAAAGTTGTACACCATAATCAAGTGGGATTCATCCCAGGGATGCAAGGATGGTTCAACATAAACAACTCAGTAAATGCGATACATCACATAAACAAAATTAAGGAGAAAAACCATGTGATTATCTCAATAGTTGCAGAAAAAGCATTTGACAAAATTCAACATCACTTCATGATAAACACTGTTAGAAAATTAAGGAAAGTATTTCAACACAGTAAACACCATATATTAAAAACCTAGACTTTTTCAAGATGGCAGTGGCTGCGGCGGCTGGCACGGAGTAGCTGAGGTGGAAAAGGCGGCCACTGGGCCTCAGGCAGCCGGGAAACTAGTGGACCTTCCTCTTGCCATCTCTTAAGAGAGGACCGCTGCTGGTGGCCGGTCGTGGGGGCTGAAGCCACTTTGCCCTCGGCAGGAGAGGCTGCCTCAATTACAGGCAACAGCTTTGAAGTGTGGAGTAGGAAAAGAACTGTTTCTTAGCTGCAAAAGCGAGTCTCGAAACAGGGAACATGGCGCCAGGGCTGCTGTGGATGCAGACAGGATCCCAGAGGCCGGCGCCGTGCTGAAGGCGGCCAGCCGCCCTATTCGGGATTCGAGGTTTCAGACCGGCATTAAAGAAGATTCCTGGGAGTGCCCGAGCCGTGCCGTGACTGAACAGCCCAAGGCGGCAGCGGCCGAGAACGGGAAAGGCAACAAACCAGAGACAGAGAGTGAGCACCCGACCTGGCACAACCTTGTGAGTGACCCCTGGAACAGTCCTGTGGGTGGCAGAAGCCCACCCGGCTCCCGCCTGTTTCACCAGCCCACTCACTGCCCCGGGGCTGCTTCCATTTTCTCAGGTCCGGGCAGCTCTGCCCGGCTCGGCCGCCACTGAGCCCTCCCACTTGCTTGGCCCGGCGCAGGGCTTTCCAGAGCCTGCGGACTGGCCTCCCCTCCCACTCCCTCCGTGGTTCTCTGGCGGGTTGATGGCGTGGGGAATCCCCGGCCAGTGTTGGGAGGGCAAGGAAGTACGGGCGGGCCGACTGTCACTCCACAGCACCCTGGAATCCGCCCCCGGTAAACTTCCTGTTACTGGGAGGCAGATACCATCTCTGCGGCCACCAGTTCGGAAAAAAAAAAAAGCCTAACCAACTTCTGGTTGGGAATAGTGTGGTAGGAGAGTTCCCAGGTCCGCTTGAACCTGCCGGAGAACTGGCTGCAGGTGGGCGCTAGACTCGGTTTATACCGGGGGGATACAAAGGTGAACAAGTCCCAAGAAAGATCTACACAGTGCTACAAAGGCACCCAGAGCGACCGGTCATCTGTGCCTAGCAAAAACCTGGTAGACTTCCTGGGCTAGGCAGTGCCGAGCAGGGTCTTGAAGGCCCAGCTGATAGACAAGGGTTGCAAAAGACACGCCCAAGCCCAGCACAGTGCACACAGAGTGGGGAGACGTGCGGCCAGGGAGGCGGAGACTTGACAGAAGCCACACACCCTGTGGGGTCGCCACTGCATGATCCAACAGCCTGGGCCAGAGCACACGGAACAGGGAGAAGTCCTGCACAGGAAGTGAAAGCTCAACAGCGATCACACACCCTGTGTTACGTGATCCACCAGCCCAGCAGAGTCCAAGCTGACCAGAAAGGTGGCTCCCCAGAGAAGCCCAAGACCCGAGGCAACCACACACACAAGGCACTAGAGGCCAACTGAGCAGCCACGAGGTAGCCATACGAAATTGACCACCACATCAACATCCTAGTTATTCATTAGTCACAAACCAGTGGACTGTGAAACCCCGGCCACAATGAATAAACATCAAAAAAAAGATACCAGAAATACAAAAAATCAAGAAAGTACACCACCAAAAGTTAATAAATCTCAAACTCTAGATCCTATAGAACAAGAAGCCCTTGAAATGACAGACAAGGAATTTCGAGTGATAATTCTAAGGAAACTGAATGAGATACAAGAAAACACAGCTAGACATCATGATGAAATGAGGAAAAGTATACAGGATCTGAAAGAGGAAATGTACAAAGAAATCAATGTCCTGAAAAAAAATGTAGCAGAACTTGCTGAACTGAAGAAGTTATTCAACGAAATAAAAAACACAACGGAGAGTTTAACCAGCAGGCTTGTCGAAGTTGAAGAGAGAACCTCTGAACTTGAAGATGGGCTGTTTGAAATAACACAAGCAGACAAAAAGAAAGAAAAAAGAATCAAGGACATTGAAGAAAATCTGAGAGAGATATCAGACAACCATAAGCGATCAAATATCCGAGTCATGGATATTCCAGAAGGGGAGGAAAATGGAGATTCCATTGAAAACATATTCAACAAAATAGTGGCAGAAAACTTCCCAGGTATAGGAAAAGTCACAGATCTTCAGATCCAGGAAGCTCAACGATCTCCAAACGTATTCAACCCAAAAAGGCCTTCTCCAAAACATGTCATAGTCAAATTGGCAAAACTCAGAGACAAAGAGAGAATCTTAAAAGCTGCAAGAGAGAAGCGTCAAACCACCTATAAGGGAGCCCCAATCAGGCTAACATCAGACTTTTCATCACAAACCCTAAAAGCTAGAAAGGAATGGGATGATATTTTCAAAATACTAAAAGACAAAGATTGCCAGCCAAGAATACTTTACCCTGCAAGGCTATCCTTCCGAAATGAAGGGCAAATAGTATATTTCTCAGACAAACAAAAACTGCGGGAGTTCACTACCACACGACCACCCTTACAAGAAATCCTCAAGGGAGTACTGGGTTTGGTTCCTGAAAAATAACTACCACTGCCATAAAAACCCAAGAAAAATCAATACACACTAGTATAATGAAAATGGGATTCATGAAGAGAAAACAAGCAAACAAAAACGCTCCCTACAACCTAAGGAACCAACAAACACAGAAAACAAACAGTAAATCAGAAAGCAAGGAACAAAAGACACCTAAGACAACCAAACAACCAATAAAATGCTAGGAATAAATCAACACCTTACAATAACAACTCTTAATGTAAAAGGCTTAAATTCCCCAATCAAAAGACACAGACTGGCTGACTGGATCAAAAAGGAGGACCCAACTATATGCTGCCTATAAGAGACCCACCTCACCCATAAAGATTCACACAGACTAAGAGTGAAAGGATGGAAAAAGATTTACCATGCAAACAGAAAAGAAAAACGAGCTGGAGTAGCTATTCTTATATCTGACAAAATAGACTTTAAACTAAAAACCATAAAAAGAGACAATGAGGGACACTACTTAATGATAAAAGGACTGATCCATCAAGAAGACATAACAATCATAAATATGTACGCACCCAATGTTGGAGCAGCCAGATTTATAAAACAAACTCTATTAGACCTAAAGAAGGAAATAGACACTAATACCATAATAGCAGGGGACCTGAACACCCCACTGTCAATATTAGACAGATCATCTAGGCAAAGAATCAGTAGAGAAACACAAGATCTAAACAAGACTCTAGACCAATTGGAATCGGCAGATATCTACAGAACATTCCACCCAACAACCTCAGAATATTCATTCTTCTCATCAGCACATGGATCATTCTCCAGGATAGATCACATATTAGGTCACAAATCAAGTCTCAACGAATTCAAAAAAATTGCAATTATCCCATGTATCTTCTCAGACCACAATGGATTAAAACTAGAAATCAATAACAAACGAAACTCTGGAAACTATACAAACACATGGAAATTAAACAGCATTCTACTTAATGACATATGGGTCCAAGAAGAAATCAAGCAGGAAATCAAAAAATTTATTGAAACTAATGAAAACAATGATACATCATACCAAAACCTGTGGTATACTGCAAAAGCAGTATTGAGGGGAAAATTTATTGCATTAAACGCTCACTTCAGAAGAATGGAAAGATGGCAAGTGAACAACCTAACACTTCACCTTAAAGAACTAGAAAAACAAGAACAATCCAAACCTAAAGTTAGCAGACGGAAATTAATCATTAAGATCAGAGCAGAACTGAATGAAATTGAAAACCAAAAAACAATTCAAAAGATCAACGAATCAAAAAGTTGGTTTTTTGAAAAGATAAATAAAATTGACAAACCATTAGCATGGCTAACAAAAAAAAGAAGAGAGAAGACTCAAATAACCAAAATTAGAAATGAAAAAGGCGATATTACAACTGATTCATCTGAAATACAAGGAATCATTCGAGACTACTATAAACAACTATACGCCAACAAATTTGAAAATCTGGAGGAAATGGATAAATTTCTGGACACACACAAGCTCCCAAAACTGAACCATGAAGACGTAGAAAATTTGAACAGACCAATAACAATAAAGGAGATTGAAGCTATTATCAGAAGGCTCCCAACAAAGAAAAGCCCAGGACCAGATGGATTCACAGCAGAATTTTACCAAACATTCAAAGAGGAATTGACACCGATTCTTTACAAACTATTCCAAAACTTTGAAATGGACGCAAATCTCCCAAACTCATTCTATGAAGCAAATATCATCCTGATACCAAAAGCAGGTAAAGATATAACCAAAAAAGAAAACTACAGGCCGATATCCTTGATGAATATAGATGCAAAAATACTCACTAAAATACTAGCAAACAGAATACAGCAACACATACGAAAAATTATTCATCACGATCAAGTGGGATTCATCCCAGGGATGCAAGTTTGGTTCAACATACGCAAATCAATAAATGTGTTACGCCATATTAATAAAGTCAAACACAAGGAACATTTGATCATCTCTATAGATGCTGAAAAAGCATTTGATAAAGTTCAGCACTCATTCTTGACAAAGACCCTCTATAAGTTAGGTATAGAGGGAAAGTATCTCAACATAATTAAAGCCATATATGCCAAACCCACTGTCAATATCATCCTGAATGGGGAAAAGCTGAAAGCTTTTCCTTTAAGAACAGGAACTAGACAAGGATGCCCACTCTCACCACTTCTATTCAACATAGTTTTGGAAGGACTAGCCAGAGCAATCAGAGAAGAGAAGGAAATAAAGTGCATCCAGATTGGAAAAGATGAAGTCAAACTGTCCCTGTTTGCAGATGACATGATCCTATATATCGAACAGCCTAAAACCTCTACAAAAAAACTGCTGGAATTGATAAATGATTTCAGCACAGTAGCAGGATACAAAATCAACACACAAAAATCAGTAGCATTTCTTTTCTCCAATAGTGAACATGCAGAACGAGAAACCAAGAAAGCTTGCCCATTTACAATAGCCACCAAAAAAATAAAATACTTAGGAATTGAATTAACCAAGGAGGTGAAAAATCTCTATAATGAGAGCTACAAAGCACCGCTGAGAGAAATTAGAGAGGATACAAGAAGATGGAAAGATATCCCATGCTCTTGGATTGGAAGAATCAACATAGTGAAAATGTCCATACTACCCAAAGTGTTATACAAATTCAATGCAATCCCCATCAAAATTCCAAAGACATTTTTCTCAGAAATGGAAAAAACTATCCAGTCATTTATATGGAACAATAAAAGACCACGCATAGCCAAAGCAATGCTGAGCAAATAAATAAAGCTGGAGGCATAACACTACCTGACTTTAAGCTATACTACAAAGCTATAATAACCAAAACAGTATGGTACTGGCATAAAAACAGACACACTGACCAATGGAATAGAATAGAGAATCCAGAAATCAACCCACACACTTACTTCCATCTGATATTTGACAAAGGCACCAAGCCTATTCAGTGGCGAAGGGACTGCCTCTTCAGCAAATGGTGCTGTGATAACTGGATATCCATATGCAGGAGAATGAAACTAGATCCATACCTCTCACCGTATACTAAAATCAACTCAAAATGGATTAAGGATTTAAATATACACCCTGAAACAATAAAACTTCTTAAAGAAAACATAGGAGAAACACTTCAGGAAATAGGACTGGACACAGACTTCATGAACACGACCCCAAAAGCACGGGCAACGAAAGGAAAAATAAACAAATGGGATTATATCAAACTAAAAAGCTTCTGCACAGCAAAAGAAACAATTAACAGAGTTAAAAGACAACCAACAGAGTGGGAGAAAATATTTGCAAAATATACATCTGACAAAGGATTAATATCCAGAATATATAAGGACTCAAACAACTTTACAAGAAGAAAACAAGCAACCCAATTAAAAAATGGGAAAAAGAGCTAAGCAGGCATTTCTCTAAGGAAGATATACAAATGGCCAACAGACATATTAAAAAATGCTCAACATCACTCAACATCTAGGAAATGCAAATCAAAACCACACTGAGATACCACCTAACCCCAGTTAGGATGGCTAAAATCCAAAAGACTCTGAACGATAAATGCTGGCGAGGTTGCGGAGAAAAAGGAACTCTCATACATTGTTGGTGGGACTGCAAAATGGTGCAGCCTCTATGGAAAATGATATGGAGCTTCCTCAAACAACTGCAGATAGATCTACCATATGACCCAGCTATCCCACTTTTGGGAATATACCCAGAGGAATGGAAATCATCAAGTCGAAGGTATACCTGTTCCCCAATGTTCATCGCAGCACTCTTTACAATAGCCAAGAGTTGGAACCAGCCCAAATGTCCATCATCAGATGAGTGGATACGGGAAATGTGGTACATCTACACAATGTAATACTACTCAGCTATAAAAACGAATGAAATACTGCCATTTGCAACAACATGGATGGACCTGGAGAGAATTATATTAAGTGAAACAAGTCAGGCACAGAAAGAGAAATACCACATGTTCTCACTTATTGGTGGGAGCTAAAAATTAATATATAAATTCACACACACACACACACACACACACACACACACACACACACACACACACACACACACACACACACACACACAAAACCCGGGGGGGGGGGGAAGAAGATATAACAACCACAATTACTTTAAGTTGATACGACAAGCAAACAGAAAGGACATTGTTGATGGGGAGGGGGGGAGGGAGAAGGGAGGGAGGTTTTGGTGATGGGGAGCAATAATCAGCCACAATGTATATCGAGAAAATAAAATTAAAAAAAAAAATAAAACCCTATCAGTAATATTGTGAATGGGGAAAAATTTCCATCAAGAACAGGAACAAAACAAGAATTCCTACTCTCACCACTCCCATTTATCATAGTATTGGAAATCAGAGCAATCTGGTAAGAGAAAGAAATTAAGGGCATCCGTACTGGAAAAGATGAAGTTATACTGTCCCTGTTTGCAGAAGACCTGATCCTATATATAGAAAAGGCTATAGGCTCTATGAAAAAAACTTTTAGAGTTGAAAAATGATTTCAGTAAAGTTGCACAAAAGAAAATCAACACGCAAAAATCAGTAGCATTTTTATACTCCAGCAGCAAACTAGCAGAAAAAGAAATCAAGAAAGCTAGCCCATCTACAATCAGAACCAAAAAAATAAAACATCTTAGGAATCAATTTTATCAAGGAGGTGAAAGATCTCTACAACAAGAACTACAAACCACTTTTGTGAGAAATTAAAAAAGACACAAAATGATGGAATGACATTTCATTCTCTTGGATTAGAAGAATTAACATTGTGAAAATGTCCACTTCTGGTCAAGATGGTAGAATAAACCATTCCCAGTGTCACTCTGTCCCACAAATCAGCCAATTTACAACTCTAAAAAAGCAATGACAGCCAAGCTGGGGATGCTAGAGCTCAGGGGAAGAGGACTAGAGACCAACAGAGTGTATGAAGGCAAGAGATGCCACTATGAGAGAAAGAAAAAACACTCTGTTTCAACCCTGGTCACTTCCAGGCTGGAGCTGCTGAGCTCTCAGAGGAGGAGCCAGTAAAAGCTGCAGTAGTGCCCTTCAGATGAAGTTGCTTAGAGGCAGAAGGGGAGAAGTGGCCTCCAGGCCAGCAAGACCACTAATAGGGTTCTTGTGGACCCACATAAGAGTGAGGAGCCACAATAACTGAAAACAAGGAGCCACTCAGAACTAGATGAGTCATCTCAAGGCGTGTGTGCATGGCCAGTCCCATGGGAAGTGTTTGGAGCATGGGCATTGTGGGAGACACGCCCACCAGGAAAACACTGGGACACAACAACAACAGCATATCTGCACACCAATCTGTGTAGGACCACTCAGAGGAGACTGGGCAGAATATAGAATTGCTTGGGGTGCAGTTTGATGAAAACACTTATGCCTAGAGCAGAGTTTCTACATAAGCCAGGTTGACTGGATCTCTAGAGAGCTGGAAGTATCTATAAAGTCAACCATTAAAACCTGTGCTGCACAAAAGGCTTCCCCAGGGAATCAGCAATTTAGCTCAACCACAGAGCTCAAGTGCTGGTCCCCACATGAAGTTCCCCCATTTTAGAAGTAAGCAAGTACCCGTAACCAGAGACAAGGTTTCAAATTAGCTAGAAAAAGTTGGATTTCACCAAAGAACACCTATAACATCTAGAAGGACTGGAAGTCCTCTGGGCTACTAAGCCAGAAAGCGGAGAGGGCTGGGGGCCTAAGCAATGCACCCCTGATACCTCCAACCAATCCTGAGAAGGGGGATGAGGGCCTTGGCCATGCCCCTCCAACACACGCAGCCAGCCCAATGATGATCTCCAAGCCACAGCCGAAAGCACCCCAGGCTCTCCTGAGTCAGGGTGGTGGGGGACCTTGGGCCTTGGCCATGCCACCCTGACACCCACAGCCAGCCCAGTGGTGACCACCAAGCCACTGCAGGAACTGCCCAGGGCTCTCCCAAACCAGGGTGGTGGGGGGCTTCAGGCCTCAGCCACATCCCCTCAACACATGCAGCCAGCCCAGCTACAACCATCAAGATGCAGCAAGAAGGGCCCCAGGTTCCTGAGCTGGGATGGCAGGGGCTTAGGGCTTTTTCTACACCCGCCCCCCTGCTATCTGCACCCAGCCTGTCAATGACCAAGCCTCCACTGGAATCCCCCCAGTCTCCCTTGTGGGAATGAGGGGGGGAATGCCACTGGCCTCAATCCCACTCCTCCCCCTTCCTCCTTCTTCCATCTCATTTCCTTCCCTTTTCCCCTCTCCCCCTATCTCCCAACTGCTGTGCAACAACATCCTAGAATGTAAAAAATAGTATTAATAAAATTACATTAAAAAAGTCCAATCTACCCAAAATGATCTACAGACTCAATGCAATCCTCATCAAAATACTAATGACATTGTTCACAGAAATAAAAACAATAATCCTAATATTCATAAGGAATAACAAAAGATCAGAATAGCCAAAGCAAACCTGAGCAAATAATAATAATGATAATAATAATTATAATGAAGCCAGAAGCATAACACCACTTGATTTCAAATTATACTGCAAATCTATAGTAACCAAAACAACATGGTTCAAGGATAAAAACATACACTCAGACCAATGGAACAGAACCCAGAAATCAATGCAGGTACTTACAGCTAACTGATTTTTGACAAAGTCACCAAGAACATACACTGTCGAAAAGACTGCCTCTTCCATAAATGGTGCTGGGAAAACTGGACATCCATATGTAGAAGAAAGAAACTATACTCATAACTCTTGCCATATACCAAAATCTTCTCAAAATGGATTAAAAACTTAAATATATGACCTGGAATTGTGAGACTCCTCATAGGAAAAACTCTTCAGGAAGTGGGACTGGAAAATGACTTTATGAATATGACCCCAAAAGTACAGATAACAAAGGGGAAAATAAACAAATGAGATTTTATCAAACTAGAAAGCTTCTGCACAGCAATAGAAACAATTAACAGCAAAAATGCAACCTACAGAATGGGAGAAAATATTTGCAAATCATGCCTCCTACAAGGAATTAATATCCAGAATATACAAGGAATTCAAACAACTTACCACTAAAAAACCCAAATAACCCAATTAAAAAATGGGTAAAGGAACTGAATAAATGTTTTCTCAGAGGAAGATATACAAACAGCCAACCGATATATAAAAAAATGCTCAACATCTCTCACCATCAGGGAAATGCAAATTAAGACCACAGTGAAATATCATTTCACTCCAATTAGATTGGCCATTACCAAAAAGACAGAGAAATAAATGCTGGCAAGGATTCAGAGAAAGGGAAATGCTCCTACAGTGTTTGGTGGGACTGTAAATTGATAAAGCCACTGTGGAAAATAGTATGGAGATTCCTCAAACGACTACAGATAGGACTACCATACCAGTAATCCCATTGCTGGGTATATACTCAAAGGAATGGAAATCATTATATCAGAGGCATACATGATATAATGAAAATAGAGCATGTTTATTGATGCTCTATTTACAATAGCCAAGTGTTGGAACCAACCTAAATGTCCATCATCAGATGACCGGATATGGAAAATGTGGTGTATTTACACAATGGAATACTACTCTGCCTTAAAGAAGAATGAAATACTGCCATTTGCAGCAACATGTATGAACTGAGGGAAAATTATGTTAAGTGAAATAAGCCAGACACAGATAGAGAAATACCATGTCTTCATTTATAAGCAAGAGGTAAAAATAAATAAATAAATAAATATACAAAGAAAGATACAGCAATCACAATAATACATTGAACTTTGACAAAAGAGAACAGAGCTGAGGTTACCAGAGGTGGAAAAGGGGGAGGGGTAGGGTGGTAAAGAAGGAATTGGTACAGGGCCAACAAAAAGATTACATTGTACAATGAATACACTAATCATCCTGATTTTAATATCACATATTGCACACAGGTATTGATATTCAATGCTATACATCACAGTATATACAATTAACTATGCTCCAATAATAAATTAATTAATTTAAAGAAGTAAAAACAAATTAGTTTTGAAAATGTCACTAAAAATAAACTTTAATTATCCTTGATCACAAATTATTGTTGAACTCAAGCTGGCTGAAAACCTGTAAAAATTAAAAATGGAGGCTAAAGGGATTAACAGAGAGGTGCATGTGTCCCAGGAAGTGATCTGCTTTTATGCTGCCTTGGCCTTTCAGGACTTAGGTTAACTTAACTCCACTGATGTCGAGTTAAAGGCAGTGTAAACTGAAGCTTCAGACAACATGCAGGAAAAGACACAGTGAAGATGCTCCTGTGGGCTTTTGCCTCTCAGGTCTGCAGTTCTATTCTGAAATAGTTCACAACTGGAATGTTTCACCTTTCTCACTCATAGTTGCTGCTCCCCAATCATTCATCATGTTTGGAAATCTCCATTCTATCTGTGTTTGAAATTCCCAGGGCCAGGCTGGTTAGCATCCAATCCAAAATGGAAATAAAAGTGTAAGATCTGAGGTGTGTGGTGTAAAAGTGGTGGCATATGGGCACAAAACTATGCTATCTGCCCCAAGTGAATCACTGTGCAGTACATACACATATTGAAACAACACACTATACCCCACAAACATGCAAATAAATGCTAAATATTTTTTTAAAAAAAAGAAAAGAAAGAAATATCAAAAGGAAAAAAGTACAGAATTTCGACAAAGTACATGCACTTTCAGCTGCTTCTTTTAAGTGAATTCAACTTAATTCTGAACTAGGAACTATGTATCATTGTCTTTAAGATAAGTTTCAGGGCCGAGCCCGTGGCGCACTTGGTAGAGTGCTGCGCTGGGAGCGCGGCAACGCTCCCGCCGCGGGTTCGGATCCTATATAAGAATGACTGGTGCACTCACTGGCTGAGTGCCGGTCACGAAAAAAAAAATGACCAAAAAAAAAAAAAAAAAAAAAAAAAAAAGATAAGTTTCATACTGATGTTTCTAGACCATTTTTCCAAATCTGTTTTTCAATAAATTTTCATATATACACATTTCATAAAGATAGATATCAAATGCAGATACAGCTGCTTCATTTCAGTGAATTGCACTTATTTCTGAATTAGAAATGATGTGTCATTGCTTTTTATGTTTCTAAATCATATGTCCAAAGTTCATTTTCAATGAGTTTTCTTATAAGTATTTAAAAGCAGAAATTCAGCAAGGTAGGTAAAAGATGCACTTTTCGCTACTTAATATTAGTCTATTAAACTTAATTCACAATAGAGAATGATGTACCATTGTCTTTTAGTTAAGTTTTACACTGATGTTTCTAAACCATTTATCCAAACTGGTTTTCAGTGAGTTTTCATAAAAATATTTAAAAGCAACCAGAATTATGAATTGTAATTATGAATATAATAATTATCCTGATTTTGTCATCACATTTTGTACACAGTACCACAAAAATATGTATAATCAATTATGTTTCAATACAAAATTTAAAAAATTTAAAAAAGGTAAATAAAACATGCACTTTCAGCTGCTTTATTTTAGTGAATTCATTTTAATTCTGATTTGGGAAACATTTATCATTGTCTTTTACTTAAGTGTTATATTGATGTTTCTGAATTATTTATCTAATTCTGGTTTTCACTGGGTTTTCATACACATATTTAAAAGCAGAAACTCAGTAAGAGAGATAAAAGATGAACTTTCAACTGCTTCATTTCAGTTAATTCAACTTAATTCTGAATTAGTAATAATGCATTATTTTCTTTTACATAAGTTTTATACTGATGATACTTGACCATTTTTCCAATGCTGCTTTTTAATGAGTTGTTATATGTGCATTTAAAAGCAAGATTTCAGCAAGCTAGGAAATGGATGCACTTTCAGCTGCTTTATTTCAGCGAGTTAACCTTATTGTTTTCACCTAAGGTTTATACTGCTGATGCTTCTTAACCATTTGCCCAATGCTACTTTTAAGTGAGTTTCATATAAACACTTAAAAGTAAAATATTACAGAGGGCAGGAAGAATCAAGATGGCAGAATAGATGGTCCCTAGTATCACTCTCTCCCACAATTGACCAATTCACAACTATTAAAAAACAAAGACTGCCAATCTGGAGCCACTAGAGCTCATGGGAAGAGGAGGAGAGACCTATGGAGTTCATGAAGTCAGAAGAAGCCATGATGAGAGAAAGAAGGGACTGCTCTGACCATTTCAAGCCCTGACAATTTCAGGCCCTATTTCTAGGGTGGCCCTAGTGAGCACACGGAGCAAGAGATGGTAAAAACCACAGCTATGCCCTTTTTTGAAGTTGCTTGGAGACTACAGGGGAGAGAAGAGTCTTGATGGCCCCCAGGTCAGCAAGACCACTAACAGGGTTCCCATGGACCCATGTAGGAGTGAGGGGCCACAGACAACTGAGAAAAGGAGCCACTCAGAGGCCATCGAGTAATTGCAAGGGACTGGCATGCAGCCTGCTCCATGGGAAGTGTTTGGAATGCGGGCAGTGGGGGAGACTGGCCCAACAGGGGAATATTGGGGTACAGCATGCACAGCAATGTCCTCCAATTAGCACAGGCCCACTCAGTGGAGACTGGTCAGGAATACAGAACTGCAGGGCGTGCAGTTTGCTGAGAAGACTCAGGACCAGACCAGAGTTTCCACACAACCCAGGTGTATCAGACCTCTCAAGACCTGGAAGTGCTTACAAGGTAAACAATTAAAACCTGAGGTGCACAAAATGCCTTCCCCAGAGAAACAGCTGCAAAGCAGAAATTTAGCCCAACCACCGGGCTCAAGTGCTGGTCCCCACAGGAAGTTCCCCCATTTTAAAAGTAGGCAAGGGACAAAAAATTAGTTTCAGTGCAGAGTTAAGTGGAGGAGATAGCTAATAATCCAACACAGAACTGACAGAAAACATAAAAAACCACAGATCAGAGACAAAGTTCTGATATTAACCAGTAAAGTTCTAACACCACCAAAAAACAACTATAAAACATAGAAGAGCTGGAAGCACCCTGGGCTTCTGAGCTGGGGTGAGGAGTGCCCAGGGGCCTCAGCCATGCCACACCCCAATGTATGCATCCAGCCAAGCACTGATCAAGCCACCTCAGAAGCACCCAGGGCTCCTGAGCCAAGGATGGGGGTGCTGAGGGCCTCGGGACTCCCAGTGTCTGCATTCAGTCCAGCAATGACTAAGCCACTTCAGAAGCCCCACAGCTCCTGAGCCACAATGTAGGGGAAATGGCCTCAGCCACTCCCCCTGATGTCTGCACTCAGCCTGGAGACAACCAAGCTGCCTCCAGAAGCCCTCTGGGCCCCCAAGCTGGGGTGGGGAGGCCAAGGTCCTCAGCCATACCCTCCCAACATCCAGATCTATCCCAGTGATGACCAAACCACCACTGGAAGCGCCACAGGCTCCTGAGCCAGAGTTGTGGTGTGCCAAGAGCCTCAGCCACATCCCCTTGCTCTCCACAACCAGAACAGTGAAGGAGCTAGTCATGGGCCAGCCCTGCCTCCCCATCTCTACCCTCATTCCTCTAGCCCTTCCCCGTCCATCTCCCACTGCTCCACAAAATTTTAGGATGTAAAAATAATAAATAAATAAATAAAAAATAATGTAGGGCAAATTTTTCAAAATAACTGTCTGAACAGTTATATATATATTTTATATGTGATCAACTTTAAGAGTGAATATAATTTGGCATTAAAGTTTTATTTATTACATCATTTTTCTGGTTGTAAAATCATGTATGTGCAAGTGCTTTAAGCCATAATGCTATGTAAAACTTTTGCTTCCTTCTAGACTTCTTTACCACAGTATTTTCAGATACGTCTTAATGCCCTCATGCTACTATGGCCTTATATTGCCTGAATTAAAGTCCTTTTTATTCCCTCCTGAAATAAAACATCCTGAAAAGTTATTTGATTCCTTGTGTAAATGACCTTGTGTCAGCACTGTTTCCCCAACTCTTGGAATCTAACTGAAATACTATTACATGAGATGAAAAACATAGTGTTGTCCCTACCTGGAACTCTCACTCAATACATAAACATCTAAGTTGGGGAGGGGGTGAAGGAAAACTGCTGGTAAATTATGATGCTTGTCAAGAATGATGTTCTTTACTTTTCAGCTCTAATATTGGTATAATAGACCCTAAAAACTGCCCCTTTTAACATTGACTAGTTTCTTTGATCTAATTGGAAATAAAAGAGTAGCTTGTTATCCAATTATTTCTCAAAACAGAGAAATAAAT
The DNA here is from genome assembly GCF_027409185.1 of Cynocephalus volans. Lineage (NCBI taxonomy): Eukaryota > Metazoa > Chordata > Mammalia > Dermoptera > Cynocephalidae > Cynocephalus > Cynocephalus volans. Next base: position 73,558,341 of record NC_084478.1, read on the forward strand.
TATGTGTCCTTTGGGGAAAAAAGTCAAAAAAGTCAAAAGTAGACAAAAGAAGCATTTTAAGATGTTTCATTGTGGTGTATTAAACTAAATTCTGAACAGTGAGTGATGTGTTATAGTACATTATATAGGTTTTATATTTATCCAATACTGGCTGTAAAGGTTTTAAATGAGTTTTCATATGTTCTCAATTATAAGTGGGAGCTAAAAAAATAAACAAATAAATTTTTAAAAAGAAAGATACAACAATCACAAAAATACATTAAACTTTCAAAAGGAGAGAACAAAGCTGAGGTTACCAGAGTTGGAGAGGGGGACAGTGTTAAGAGGCTAAGGATAAAGGGCCTTGAAAAAAGATTACGTTGTGTAATGTTGAATACACTAATTATCCCGATTGAAATCACATATTGCACACAGGTAATGGTATTCAACTCTGTACCCTACAGATATGTACAATGAACAATATTACAACTAAAAAAAAAAAAAAGGAAAATCTAAATTCTGAAATAGAAAAAAATAGTAAAATATTACAAAAACATTTTCAATTGCTTCATTGCAGTGAATTAAGAGAAATTTTGAAATAGAAAAGTTGTGTCACTATCTATTACATAAGTTTTATACTGATGCTTTTCAACCATTTATTCATTGCTTGTTTCACAAAGTTTTCACATAGGAATATAAAATGTATTTTAGCAAGATAGATAAAATGTGCGCTTTCAGCTGCTTTACCTAAGTGAATTATACTTAAATCTGAACTACAAATAGTGTATCATGATTGTATACATAAGTTTTAATACTGAATTTTGAACCATTTATCCAATGCTGATTTTTCACTGAATTTACTTACAAGCATTTAAACAGAGGATTTCAGCAAGATAGGTAGAAGGTGCACTTACAGTCGCTCCATTTTAGTGAATTAAACTTAATTTATAATAAAGAATGATGCATCGTTATAGATACATTTTATACTGAACCTTTTACCCAAAGCTGGTTTTCACCGAGTTTTCATATATGCATTTAGAAGAAAATTTTAACAAGATAGATAAAAGATGCACTTTCAGTTGCTTCTTTTCAGTAAATTAAACTTAATTCCAGATAAGTCTCTGTCTTAAAAGTTGTATACTGATGATTCTGTACCATTTTCCAATATTGGTTTTCAACATGTTTTCATGTATACATTTAAGAGCAAAATTTCAGCAAGATAGATAATAGATGCATATTCAGCTGATTCATTTCAGTGCATTAAACATAATTCTGAGCTAGGACTGATGTATAATTGTCTTTTCTTTCTGTTTTATACTGATGTTTGTTAACCATTTAGCTAATGATGCTTTTCAATGAATTTTCATATACCGATTTTAAAACAAAATTTCAGCAAGGTAGATAAAAAACGCACTTTCAGTTGGTTCATGTCAGTAAATTAAATGTAATTCTAAATGAGGATTGATTCATCATTGTGCATTTCTAAATCATGATTGATGTACCACTGTGCCATACATGACGTTCAAATCAGGATAATTAGTATATTCAATATTACACAGTGTAAACATTTTTTGTGGCCCTTTACAAATTCTCACTAACACCCCTTCCCCTCCCCTTTTCTCACCTCTGGTTGCCTCAGGACCTCAGTTCTCTTTTTTAAAAAATTTAATGAATTATTGTGATTGCTGTATCTTTCCTTCTTTCTTTTTTTGTTTATTTTTTAGTTTCCCACTTATGAGTAAGGACATGTGGTAATTCTCTTTATGTGGCTGGTTTGTTTTACTTAACATAATCCATATTGCTGAGAATGACAGAATTTCATTCTTTTTTATGGCAGAGTAGTATTCCATTGTGTATATATACCACATTTTCCTTATCCAGTCATCTACTGATGGACATTTAGGTTGGTTCCAACACTCAGATATTGTAAATAGAGCTGCAATAAACATGGGAGTACAGGTATCCCTTCAACATTATGATTTCCATTCCTTTGTGTATCTATCCAGCAGTGGGAATGCTAGATCATATGGAAGTTCTATCCATAGTTGTTTGAGTAACCTCCATACTGTTTTCCATAAATGGCGGCACTAATTTACAGTCCCATCGGCAGTATAGGAGAATTCCACTTTCTCCACATCCTTTCCATCATTTGTTATACTCTCTCTTTTTGGTAATGACCAGTCTAACGTGGGTGAGCTAATATCTCAATGTGGTTTCTATTTGCATTTCTGTGATATGTAGTGAAGTTGAGCATTTTTTCATGTATCTGTTGGTCACTTATGTGTCTTTCTTTGAGAAATGCCTATTCAGCTCCTTTTCCCATCTCTTAACAGGGTTACTTGTATTTTTTACCATTAAGTTGTTTGAGTTCCTCGTATGTACTGGATGTTAATCCCTTGTCCATTGTACAGTTTGTAGATATTTTCTCCCATTCTGTAAGTTATCTTTTTGTTCTGTTGTTTCTTTTACTTTAAAAAGCTCTTTAATTTGATATAATTCAATTTATTTCTTTTTTCTTCTTCTTTTTATTTTTGCCTATGCTTTTGGGGTCTTATTCATGAAGTCTTTGCCCAGTCCTACTTCCTGAAGTGTTTTCCCTATGTTTTCTGTTGGGAATTTTATGGTTTCAGATATTATATTTGTCTTTAATCCAGTTTGAGTTGATTTTGATATGCAGAGAAAGGTACAAGTCTAGTTTCATTCTTCTACATAAGGATGTCCAATTTTCCCAGCACCATTTATTTAAGAGAAAGTTTATCTCCCAATGTATGCACTTGGTGTCTTCGTCAGTGATCAGTTGGCCATATTTGGTTTGATTTCTGCGTTCACTATTTTGTTTCATTAGTCCTAGTATCTGTTTATATGCCAGTACCACACTGTTTTTGTTACCATGGCTTTGTAGGATAATTTGAAGTCAGGTAATGCTCTGCCTCTCACTTATTTATTTATTTATTTATTTATTTATTTATTTATTTATTTATTTATTTATTTTTGCTCAGGATTGCTTTGGCTATTTGGGGTCTTTTGTTGTTTCACATGAATGTTAGTATTGCTTTTTCTAGTTCTGTGAAGGATATCATTGGTGTTTTGATGGGGATTGCATTGAATCCATAGATAGCTTTGGGTAGTACGGACATTTTTGCAATGTTAATCCTACCAATCCAAGAACATGGATTATCTTTCCATCTTTTTGGGTCCTCTATAATTTCTTTCAACACTGGTTTGTAGTTCTTCTTGTAGAGAACCTTCACTGCCTTAGTTAAATTGATTCCTAGGTATTTTATTTTTTTGTGACTATTGAAAATGGGCTTGCTTTCTTGATTTCTTTTTCTGCTACTTTGTTTATGGAGAACCAAAAAGCTACAGATTTTGGGGTGCTGATTTTGTATCTTGCAACATTACTGAAAATATTAATAATCTTTAAGAGTTTTTTGACAGTCTTTAGGATTTTCTATAAACAAGATTATGTCATCTGCAAACCAGGACAGTTTGACTTCATCCTTCCAATCTGGATGCCTTTTATTTCTTTCTCTTGCCTGAGTACCCTGTCTAGTACTTCCATTACCATTGCCTAGATGATCTGTCTGATGCTGAGAGTGGGGTGTTGATGTCTCTCACTATTATCACATTGGGGTCTTTCTCTTTCTTTAGGTCTAATAGTGTTTGCTTTATTTATCTGGGTGCATACATATTTATAATTGTTATGTATTCTTGCTAGATAGATCCTTATGCAGTGGCCTTCTTTGTCTCTTTTTATGGTTTTTGGTTTATAATCTATTTTATCTAACATAAAAATAGCTGCTCCTTCTCATTTTTGATTTCCATTTTGCTTGTTATATCTTTTTCCATCCTTTCACTTTTAGTCTGTGTGTATCTTGCCAGGTGATGTAAGTCTCCTGGAGACAGCATATATTTGGGTCTAGTTTTTCAATCCAACTGCTCTGTGTCTTTCAAATGGAAGTTTAATCCATTTACATTTAGGGTTGTTATTGACAAGTATTATTTTACTCCTGGCATTTTATTGCTTTCTTATAAGATATTTTAAGGATCTTCAGTTCCTTTCTTCCCCTTTTATTTTTGGCCTTCAGTGTTTGTTTTTTGAGGCAGTATGATTTAGTTTTCTTTCTCATTTCTGCTTTTCTTTTAACAGCAGGTTTTGGTCCTTCTTGTGTATTGATAATAGAGACTATCATTTTTCAGATTCCAGATCTGGCACTCCCTTGAGAATTTTCTGCTGGGCTGAAGGTGTCATGGTGAACTCCCACAGTTTTTTTTTTTTTTTTGTCTGGGGAATTCACAATTTCTCTCATTTTTCGAGGATTGCCTTGCTGTGTAAAGAATTCATAGCTGGCAATGTGTTTCTTTTAGTATTTTGAATCTATCATCCCATTTTCTTCTGACATGTAAATTTTCTGTTGAGAAGTCTGCTGTTACTCTGATGGAGGCTCCCTTACAGATGACTTCACACTGTTCTCTTCCTGCCTTTAGAATTCCCTCTTGATCTATGAGCTTTGTCAGTTTGACTATATTGTGTCTCAGAGAAGATCTTTTTGGATTGAATCTGTTTGGGGATCTTTCAGCTTCCTAGATCTGAAGGTTCCTGTCTCTCTCTATACCTGGGAAGTTTTCTGTTATTATTTCATTGAATAGGTTTTTAATGCCTTTTCCTTTCTACTCTCCTTCTGGAATGCCCATGATTCAAATGTTTGTGCTCTAAATTTTGTCTGCTTGCTCTTAGATTTTCTTCATTTTTTAAAATTCTTTTTTCCTTTTTTTGTCCACCTAGTTTATTTCAAAAAGACCATCTTCAAGATCTGAAATTCTTTTTTCTGCTTGATCTAACCTGCTACTTAAGTTCTCAGTTGTGGGTTTTTCCCTTCTTTGAATGAATCTTTCAGTCACAGGAGTTTTGCTACATTCTTTTCTAAGGTATTAACCTGTTTATAAATTTCCTCCTTCATATCCTGGATACTTTTTCTCATTTCATTTTGTTCTCAAATTCAATCTTTTCTTGTCTCTTTGAGTTTTCTTAATGTCATTCCTTGGAATTCCTTTTCAGGCATTTCAAAGATTTTCTGCTCTATGGGATCTGGTACTTGAGAATTACTGTATTCCTATGGTGGTGTCATAATTTCTTGTTTATTTGTATTTATAGTGTCTCTTCATTGATGCCTGTTCATCTAGTAGAGCAGTTGATTCCTCTGTTACTCTAGTGTGGACATCGAGGAGAAAAAACATTTTTCTCCTCAATTTTTTTCTTATTTTATCTATTTGCAGGTTCTGGTGATGATGCTCCTTGTGTCAGTACATTCAAGTGTGCAGCAAGTTGCCTGCAGGGTGGCAATGGCTGTTATTGGTGAGCCATCTCTGGCAGCAGTACCTGTGGGGTAGCTGTGGTGGACCACATGTACAGAAACACTGTTTGTGATGCTGTCTTGTCAAGGGATGCTCACTTGCCTCCTGTTTGGGTGGTGGGAGGGTCTTCTAGCGGATTTCAGCTGGGTACCTGGTCATGGGACACTTTCTTGCCTTCTTTTTAGGTGCAATGAGTGGCTGCAGGCGGTTTCTGGCTGGGTGTCTGGTCATGGGATGCTCATTCACCTCCTGGTCAGGCAATGGGAAGGGCCACTTTCCTGACAATTTTTTACAGGGAGGCAGAATCCAATCCCACAATCTGCAAATTAGAGTGGGGGCAGCTGCAGGGTCTGTGCTTTTCCAGTGTAAAATAGTGGGTGTGCACATAGCCACACATGTGCCTGTTATTTACTTATTTTTTTAAAGAAATTTTGCAGCTATATGCATCAGCAATTTTGGCCTGTAGTTTTTTTTGTTTTTGTGCCTTTGTCTGGTTTTGGAATTAGGATAATGCTGGCCTCATTGAATGAGGTAGGACAAATTCCCCCACCACCAATTTTTTGGGAATACTTTGAGAAGAATTGGTTTTGTTTTTTCTCGAAGTGTTTGGTAAAAATCAGCAGTGATGCCATCAAGTCCTGGGATTTCCTTTGATGGAAGTCTTATTTTTTTAAATTTTAAAGGAATTTATACATTTTTAAATGAAACACATTGATTGTACATATTTATGGAGTACAGAGTCATAGTTCAATACATGTATATAATGTGTAATGATCAATTTACGGGAGTTAGTAAATTAATCAGTGTGAAAACTTATTGCGTATTTGTGATGAAAACATTTGATTTCCTTTCTTTTAGCCACTTGAAAATATACAATAAGTTATTGTCAATTATAAATGCTTAGCACTACCATACACTGCTATAATGTTTTAAATCTAATGGCAATTTTGAGTGATGGAAGGTTATTTACTAGTGCTTTGATCTTGTTTCTTGGTGTTGGACTGTTCAGGTTATATATATTTTTTATGATTAAATGTTTGGTTGTATGTGCTCAGGAATTTTTCCATTTATTTGTGGTTTTTAAATTCATTTCTGTGATATCAGTTTAATACCTCCTTTTAATTTCTGATTTTATTTGAGTTATCTCCTTTTTGTTACAGTCTAACTAAAGATTATTCAATTATGTTTATCTTTTGAAAAAAACAGCTCTTTAAAGCTGTGCCAGAAGAAGGCAGTCACCGCAGGACCCTCAGCACAGCCCAGTGCCCACTACCCAGAGAGGCCTGAGAGCTGCTGGGCCCGCATGCCCTGAGACAGCCATGACAGAACAGGCAAGAGCCACAAGGCCTACAGCCCAGGTCAGTCTCTGCCAACTAGAGAGGCCTGAGAGCTGCCAGGCCCATATGCCCTGAGTCAGCCATGCTGGAACAGCCAGGTGCTGTGGGGACCACCAGCCCAGACTAGTCCCCACTGCCCAGAATTGGCAGTCCCTTCAGGATCCAGGCCAGACATCAGGGTGGGATAAATGGATCATGATATCCCCTGCCACAATGACTAAACACCAAAGGAAAGATACCAGAAATATGAAAAATCAAGGAAGTACATCACCACCAAAAGATAATAACTCTCAAGCTCTAGATCCTATAGAACAGAAAGTCGTTGAAATGGCTGACAAGGAATTTAGAGCAACAATTCTAAGAAAACTAAATGAGATACAATAAAACTTAGCTGGATAACACAATTAAATGAGAAAAAATATATAGGACCTGAAAGAAGAAATGTACAAAGAAATCAATGCCCTGAAAAAGAATATAACAGGGCTTGTAGAGCTGAAGGACTCATTCAATGAATAAAAAATACCACAGAGAGTCTAACCAGCAGGCTAGAACAATCAGAAGAGAGAATTTCTGACTTTGATGAGAGGCTGTTTGAATTAACACATGCAGACCAGAAAAAAGAAAAAAGAATTTTAAAAAATTGAAGAAAATCTAAGAGAGACAACAGACAACCTTAAACATTCAAATATCCAAATCTTCAGCATACCAGAAGGGGAGGAAAATGGAAATGGCACTGAAAACATGCTCATTGTAATAATAGCAGAAAACTACCCAGGTATAGGGAAAGTCACAGATGTTCAGATTCAGTAGACCCAAAGATCCTCAAACATATTCAACCCATAAAGGTCCTCTCCAAGACATGTTATAGTCAGATTGGCAAAACTCAAAGACAAAGAGAATCTTAAAAGCTGCAAGAGTGAAGCACCAAGTCACCTCTAAGGGCCCCCCAATCAGACTAAAATCAGACTTTTCATTGGAAACCTATACAAACAGAAAAGAATGGGACAATATATTCAAAATACTAGAAGACAAAAGTTGCCATCCAAGAATACATTATCCAGCATGGATATCCTTTGGAAATGAAGGACAAATAGTATATTTCTCAGACAAACAAAAAGTGCGGGAGTTCACTACCACATGAACAGCCTACAAGAAATTCTCAAGGGAGTACTGGGTTTGGTACCTGAAAAACAACCACCACTGCCAAGAAAGAACAAAGTCCACTAGTAAAATAAAAATGCTAACAATAAAGAGAAAAAATGTTTGTCTACCATCCCAAGACACCAAAAAATACAGAAGAGAAACAATAAATCAGACAGAAAGGAACAAAAGATACTTAAGACATCCAAACAAAAATCAGTAAAATGATAGGAGTATATCAACACCTTTCAATACAACTCTAAATGTAAAAGGATTAAACTCCCCACTCAAAAGACACAGACAGGACCCTAACTATATGCTGCCTTCAAGTGACTCACCTCACCTGTAAAGGCACACATAAACTAAGAGTGAAAGGATGGAAAAAGATATGCCATGCAAATAGGAATGAAAAATGAGCTGGAGTAGCTATCCTTATATCAGATAACATAGAATTTAAACCAAAAACTATAAAAAGAGATAAAGAAGGCCAATATAATGATAAAAGGATTTATCCATTAAGAAGACATAACAGTCATAAACATATATGAACCCAACATTGGAGCAGCCAGACTTATAAAGCAAACACTATTAGACCTAAAGAATGAGAGAGACACTAATACCATAATACAAGGGAACCTGAACATCCCACTCTAAATATTGGACAAATCATCTAGGCAAAGAATCAACAGAGAAACACAAGATAAATGACACTTTAGACCAATTGTACTTGCCAGATATCTACAGAACATTCCATCCAACAACCTCAGAACATTTATTCTTCTCATCAGCACACGGAACATTCTCCAGGACAGAACACATGTTAGACCACAAATCAAGTCTCAGCAAATTTTTAAAAATTGGAATTATTCCATGTATGTTTTCAGATCACAATGGATTAAAATTAGAAATCAATAACAAATGAAACACTGGAAACTACAAATATGTGGAAATTAAACAACATTCTACTTAATGGCATATGGATCCAAAAATAAATTAAACAGGAAATCAAAAAATTTATTGAAACTAATGAAAATAATGATACATCACACCCAAACCTGTGACATACTGCAAAAGCAGTACTAAGGGGGAAATTTATTACATTAAATGCTTACTTCAGAAGAATGGAAAGATGGCAAGTAAACAAACTAACACTTCACTTTAAAGAACTAGAAAGACAAGAACAATCCAAACCCAAACTTAGCAAATGGAAAGAGATAATTAAGATCAGAGCAGAACTTAAAGAAATAGAAAATCAAAAAATGATACCAAAGATCAATGAAACAAAAAGTTGGTTTTCTGAAAAGATAAATAAAATCGACAAACATCAGCAAGTCTCACTAAAAAAAAGAAGAGAGAATACCCAAATAACGAAAATTAAAACGGAAAAGGTGATACCTCAGAAATACCAAGAATCATTAACCAGTCCTCCTTTTTTTCCTTTTCCACCTCTGAATGGCCTCAACCATTCTCTCCTTTTGAAAGTTCAATGGATCATTGTGATTGTTGTATCTTTCTGTCTTTCTTTACTGTTTATTTGTTTATTTATTTTTTTAAGTTCCCACTTATGAGGGAGGACATGTGGTATTTCTCTTTCTGTGCCTGGTTTATTTTGCTTAACGTTATTTTCTTTAAGTTTATCCATGTTGCTGCAAATGACAGAATTTCATTCCTTTTTATGTCAGAGTAGTATTCCATTGTGTACATATACCATATTTTCCTTATCCAGTTGTCATTAGAGACTATGATAAACAAATATATGCCAACAAATTTGAAAGTTTGGAGGAAATGGATAAATTTCTATACACACACAGGCTACCAAAACTGAGCCAATAAGATATAATCTGAACAGACCAATAACAATCAAACAGGTTGAAGCTGTTATCAGAAGTCTCCCAAGAGAGAAAAGCCCGGGACCGTATGGCTTCAGTGCAGAATTCTACCAAACCTTCAAAGAGGAATTGATACCAATTCTCTAGAAACTATTCCAAATATTGAAACAGAGGCCATTCTCCCAAATTCATTCTATAAGGCAAACATCACCCTGATACCATAACCAGACTAAGATACAACAGAAAAATAAAACTACGGACCAAAATTCTTGATGACATTAGATGCAAAAATCCTCAATAAAATACTACCTAATAGAATACAGGAACACATACACAAAATTATACACCATGATCAAGCAGAATTCATCCCAGGGATACAAGTTTGGTTCAACAGATGCAAATCAATAAACGTGATACATCACATCAATAATCTCAAGGACAAAGACCATATGATCATCTCTATAGATGCTGAAAAAGCATTTGACAAATTCAACATTTGTTCATGATAAAGACTCCCTACAAGTTAGATATAGACAGAAAGTATCTCAACATATGTAAAGCCATGTATGGTGAGCCAATATCATCCTGAATGGGGATAAGTTGAAAGATTTTCCCTTAAGAACAGGAACTAGACAAGGATGCCCACTCTTACCACTCCTATTCAACATAATGTTGGAAGTACTAGCCAGTGCAATCAGAGAAGAGAAGGAAATAAAGGGCATCCAGATTGGAAAAGATGAAGTCAAACTGTCCCTGTTTGCAGATGATATGGTCCTATGTATCTATCGGCCTAAAGCCTCTACCAAAAAGCTTTTAGAGTTGATGAGTGATTTCCGCAAAGTTGAAGGATACAAAATCAACAAAAAAAAATCGTAGCATTTCTATACTCCAATAGTGAACATGCAGAAAAAGAAATCAAGAAAGCTAGCCCATTTACAATAGCCACCAAGAAATAAAATACTTAGGAATAAATTTAACCAAGGATGTGAAAAATCTCCATAATGAGAACTACAAACCACTGTTGAGAGAAATTAAAGAGGACCCAAGAAGATGGAAAGGTATCCCATGCTCTTGGATTAGAAGAATTAACATAGTAAAAATGTCCATACTAGGGCTGGCCCATGGCTCTGATAACACCAAGGCCATGGGTTCGGATTCCTATATAGGGATGGCCAATTCACTCATGTGGGAGAGAGTGGTGCTGACAACACCCAGCCAAGGTTTAAGATCCCCTTACTGGTCATCTTTAAAAAAAAAAAAGCCCATGCTACCCAATGGGATCTACAGATTCAATGCAATCCCATGAAAATTCTGATGATATTTTTGTCAGAAATGGACTAAAACTATCCTAACATTTATATGGAATAGTAAAATACCACAAATAGTGAAAGTAATTTTGAGCACAAAAAAATAAAGCTGGAGTCATAACACTACCTGGCCTTAAACTATACTACAAAGCTATAGGAACCAAAACAGCATGGTACTGGCATAAAAACAGGCACACATATTGATGGAATAGAATAGAGAATCCAGACATCAAACCATACACCTACAGACATCTGATCTTTGACAAAGGCACAAAGTCTACACACTGGGGAAGAGACTGCTTCTTCAGCAAATGGTGCTGGGAAAACTGATTATCCATATGCAGGAGAATGAAAGTAGACCCATACCTCTCACCATATGCCAAAATCAACTTAAAATGGATTAAAGAATTAAATATACACCCTGATACAATAAAGCTACTTAAAGAAAATATAGGGGAAACACTCCAGGAAGTAAGAGTGGGTACAGACTTCATGAATATAACATGACAAGCACAGGCAACCAAAGAAAAAATAAACAAATAAGATTACATCCAACTAAAAGCTTCTGTACAGCAAAACAAACAATTAACAGAGTGAAAAGACAACCAACAGAATGGGAGAAAATATTTGCAACATATACATCTGACAGAGGATTAATATCCAGAATATACAAGGAACTGAAACAACTTTGCAGCAGAAAAAGAAAAAAGAAAAGAAAAAGAAAAAAAAAAAACCCAATTAAAAAATGGGCAAAGGAGCTGAATAGCTATTTCTCAAAGGAGAAGCTGGAAATGGAGTACAGACATATGAAAAAATGCTCAACATCACTCAGCATTCGGGTAATGAAAATCAAAACCACACTGAGATACCATCTCACTCCAGTTAGGATGGCTAATATCCAAAAGACTGAGAATGATAAATGCTGGCATTGTTATGGAAAAAGGAACCCTCATATACTGTTGGTGGCGCTGCAAAATGGTTCAGCTTTTACGGAAAATGGTATGGAGGTTCCTCAAACAATTACAGATAGATCTACCATATGATCCAGCTTTCCACTGTTGGGAATATATGCAGAGGAATGGAAATCATCATATGAAAGGGATACCTGTACTCCCATGTTTATTGCAGCACTATTTACAATAGCCAAGTGTTGGAGCCACCACAAATGTCCATCATCAGATGACTGGATAGATAAAATGTGGTGTATCTATACAATGGAATACTACTCTGCTATAAAAAAGAATGAAATTCTACCAATCGCAGTAACATGGATGGACTGAGAAACAATATGTTAAGTGAAATAAGCCAGGCACAGAAAGAGAAATGCAACATGTTCTCACTTATTTGTAGAAGCTAAAAATAAATAAAAAAATAAATATACAAACAAACAGTGGTGGGCTGGGTAAGAAGACAGAGCAATCACCAGAATTCCTTGAACTTGTGAAGACAAGTGAACAGATATGATGTTGATGGGTGGGAGGGGGAGGGGAGAGAGGCAATGAGGAATTGGTAAAAGGACACAAAAATCAAGTACATTGTATATTAATAAATTAAAGTAGAAAATTGTAATAAAATAAAATATAAAATGTATCATCTTTCGCATTTTGGGAGTACAGTCCAATTGTTTTAAGTGCATTCACATTCTTGTGCAGCCAATCTCCAGAACTCTTTCTGGCTTTCAAAACTGAACCTACACTCATTAAACAACAACTCTCCATTTTACTTTTCTCCAACCCTTAACAATCATCATTCTACTTTTCTTTTCTACTGATAGCAAAAATATCTGCTCAGATCAGGTCAGAGATTTGGGATAAACCAGCATTTACATCCATGTGTCCCAGAAAATGTTATCATAGAGCATTTTACTTAGAAGCAGACATAATGGTGTCAAAAAGTCATAAATTAACCTAAGATGATTATTGTAAACCTTACCCTACATGCCTGCCTATACGATGTCACCTAGTAACAATTCAAAATCTAAATGTCATTTACAACCAATAGAAAAATTGATGAAGTGATTAGGAGGGCTCTCCTTCTCTCTCTCTCACCTTTGATTTCTCCCCCTTCTTGTGATTATAAAATGCTAAACTCTGCTTGCCCTCTTAAGCAAGCATTTCTCAGGGCAACCTGATCTATGCATCTCCCAGGTTCCAATCATCACACTGGTTTAAAGAGTCTTTGCTATATGTATTTGGCCTCAGTTTAATTTTAGGTCACGATTTTGCAAGCGTTTAGGGATGCACAGCAACTCCTCTGACTGTCCAACATTCCTCTTAAGTTTGTGCTTCAGGTACCAACGTAGGACCCATTATAACCTCTGAATCCAGAGGCTTCACTGGGCACAGAGTGTGAGTTGCTCTGGGTCTCTGACCTCCCCTTCTTTGGCTAAGGTCAGAGGATTTATGGAGCTGTTTCTCTTCTAACCCACACTTTTCCTTTTGAGAATGAGAGTTTCCATTTCTTTTCACGAGAGTTTTCTGATAAAGGTACTGCCATTTTTGCCACCCTGAATCGTGGGAGATTCAGGTTATTATTTGGCAGTTGTCTCTGTTTGTTTCTGGAAAGAAGATTGGATTAAAAGGGGACTCTGTCATGATTGTCATGATATTGACAGATGCAGCAACTGGTGTGTGTTGGTTTTGTTTTTTGGCAGAGGGAAAATTGCATAGCACATATTAACATGATAGATGTTTCTTATAAATTGCAATTGGATCTTCCTTTTTATCTGTGGCCAACTCAATGCTAGCTTCCTACTAAAAAGGGCATTAAGATGATTTTTCTCTCTTACGCAGCAGAGTATTCTAGACAACTAGAACTTGTGGAAGTGACTGTACAATGGTCTGTGATGTGTAGTGGCCTCATAAAAATTTGCCCACAAGAAAAACATTTCTACAGGGATCTTTTTGCTCCTCCAAAAATGAGTATATAAAAACTGATAACTAGGTATTTTATTTTTGCGTGTATGTGACTGTTGTAAATGGGCTTGTTTCCTTGATTTTATTTTCTGCTAATTTGTTGCTGGAGTATACAAATGCTACTGATTTTTTTTGTTGATTCTGTATACTGCAAATTTGCTAAAGTCATTTATCAACTCTAAGAGATTTTTTTGTAGAGATTTTGAGCTGCTCTATATACCGGATCATGTCATCTGCAAACAGGGACAATTTGATTTCAACTTTCCAATCTGGATGCCCTTTTCTTCTTTGTCTTGCCTGATTGCTCTGGCTAGTGCTTCCACTAATACGTTGAATAGGAATGGTGAGAAGTGGCATCCTTGTCTCATTCCCATCCTCAAGGGAAAAGCTTACAGATGTTGGCAGAGTGTTTGCCATATATGGATTTTATTTTTGAGATACTTTCCTTCAACACCTAATTTGCTGAGAGTCTTTATCATGAAGAGATGTTGAATTTTGTCAAATGCTTTTTCTGCATCTATTGAGATAATCACATGGTTTTTGTCATTTATTTTGTGGATGTGTTGTATTATATTTAATGATTTGCCTATGGTGAAACATCCTTGCATTTCTGGGATGAATCCTACTTGATCGTGGTGTGTAATTTTTTTGACGTGTTTCTGTATTGTGTTTACTGATATTTTGTTGAGGATTTTAGCATCTAGGTTCATCAAGGATATTGGCCTGTAGCTTCCTTTTTTTCATTGAATCTTTGTCTGGCTTTGGTATCAGGGTGATACTGGCCTCATAGAATGAATTGGGGAGAAGGGCTTCTGTTTATATATTTTTGAATAATTTGAAAACAATTGTTATTAATTCTTCTTTAAATGTTTGGTAGAATTCAGCAGTAAAGCCACTTGGTCCTGGGCTTGTCTTTGCTGGAAGACATCAACAGGAACATACATTGGGGAATAGACTGTCTCTTCAACAAAAGGTGCTGGGAAAGCTGGATATCAATATGTAGAAAAATGAAACTAGATCTGTTCCTCTCACTCCACCAAAATCAACTCAAAATGGATTAAAGACTTAAGTATAAGAATAGAAACTATAAAGCTCCTAAAAGAAAATGCAGGGGAAACACTTCAGGAAGAAGGACTGGGCAAAGATTTTATGAATATGACCCCCAAAAGCACAGGCAACAAAATGAAAAATAAACAAATGGGATTATATCAAACTACAAAGCTTCTGCACAGCAACAGAAAAATAGAGCAAAAACACAACTCACAGAATGGGATAAAATATTTGCAAACTACACATCTGACAAAGGATTAATATCTAGAATATACAAGGAACTCAAACAACTTAACAATAAAAAACAAATAGCCTTATTATAAATGTGCAAAGGTAAAGAATAGGCATTTCTCAAAGGAAGATATGCAAATGGCCAACAGACACATGGAAAAATGCTCAACATCACTCAGCATCAGGGAAATGAAAATCAAAACCACATTAAGATACCATCTCATCCCAGTTGGACTGGCTATCATCAAAAAGACAGAGACCAACAAATGCTGGTAAGGATGTGGAAAAAAGAGAACCCTCCTACACTGTTGGTGGTAGTGTAAATTGGTGCAACCATTATGGAAAACAGTATGGAGATTCCTTAAACAACTTCAGATAGAACTGCCGTATGATCCAGCAATCCCACTGCTTGGTGTATACCGAAAAGAATGGAAAGCTTCATGTTTAAGAGATATCTGCACTCCCAATACAATAGCCAAGAATTGCAACCAGACGTAGTGTCCATCATCAGATGACTGGATAATGAAAATGTTGTATATATGCACAATGGACTATCACTCAGCTAAAAAAGAGAGTGAAATATTGCCATTCACAATAACATGGATGATCTTAGAGAAAATCTTATGAAGTGAAATAAGCCAGGCACAGAAAGAGAAATATCATATGTTCTCACTCATTAGTGGGAGCTAAAATTATAAACATATAAGTAAAGGAAAGAAAGAAAGATACAACATTCCCAATAATACATTGAACTTCCAAAAAGACAACTGGGGTTACTAGAAGCGGCAAGAGAAGGGGGAGGGATTGGTAAAGGGCCATGAATAGCAGTGATATTGTATGTAATATATTGTATATATTATATTGAATATAATAACTATTCTGAAGTGAGCATCACATTTTGCACATGAGTGTTGATGTTCAAGGCTGTACCCCGCAGATATATACAATTTTGTCACACTAAAAAAAAAAAAATCTTCGAAAAATGCGTTAAAACAATGGATTTTTATAAAAAGCTTAACTTTTTTAAAAACAAGATCCTTGAATGAACCTCTATATAGAAAAAACTTTGATCACCTCGTACCTTGAGCCCTCTGTCACCACTAGGTGGCAGAGAGATACCAACATGTAGGAGGGCAACCTCTGCTCATTGGTAATGCCTTGAGAAAGGGCACGCATATGCATTGCATCTTTTAACCGGATACCTTATCCTAACTTGGTCACATCTGAAGGAGGTTTCAAATTATGTGGAATCATCAAAAATGGAGCCTTCCCTTGGGAGACAAATCCCTCTAGAAACCCCATATGGATTCATGTACAACACTTATCCATCTTGCAAATACTAAAATTCTATAGATTAAGTATGGGTCTTTTCAAAATTCTAAATTAACATATCTGCATGCAAGATTGGAAAAAGCTGGTTTTAGAACCAGACAAATTGAATTGTAAATTTCCCATCAATGATATTTAGAAGCCAATAAGAGAGGTATAGATAAAATTGCCTTTCTTGGGCCGAGCCCGTGGCGCACTCGGGAGAGTGCAGCGCTGGGAGTGCGGGCGACGCTCCCGCCGCGGGTTTGGATCCTATATAGGAATGGCCGGTGCACTCACTGGCTGAGTGCCGGTCAGGAAAAAGACAAAAAAAAAAAAAAAATTGCCTTTCTTCAGGAGAGAAGCAAGGAATTCTCAGTGACCATTTCAGAACTAAAAAAGACTCCCGAGATTTCTTCTCCTTCCCTTCTGCCCCACTACTCCTCCATTCTCCTCCTTTTCACCTTTATATCTGCTTTTTTTTTGACCTTCCATGTCCAGCACTTTCACCTCTCCCACCAGAGGAAGATCAACCAACTTCAGAACATCCCTTTAAACCTCTGGTTCTGGCTGCCCATTTTAGAACAAAACCAGTAAGAATCTATAATCTATACTCCATGGGATAAAACTGAGCTTTAAAGTACCATAAGAGATTTTCCAGACCCAGTTAAAAATCCTATATGGTTTGCAAAAGAATTCAAATTAAATATCCAAACCTATGAACTCGAATATCCTGATCTCTGTTGGTTAGTCCATGTGCGGAATCAGAAGGAAAAGCTGCAGAACAGTTGAAGAAAGCTAATTAAAATAGTCTGTTAGAGTACAAAGTTACAAAATTATGGTTAGATAGGAAGAATAGGTTCTGGTGTTCTAAGGAGACAACAGCTAATGATATTGTATTGTATATCACAAGATAGCCATAAAAGAGGATATTGAATATTATAACCACAAAGAAGTGATAATTGTTTTAGGTGATAGATATTCTAACCATTCTGATTGGATATTATACAATATATGCATGTATTGAAACAACAAGCTGTAGCTTATAAACACATACAATAATAAATATATTAGTTAAATTTTAAAAATAAATAACCTGTTGGAGGACTTTAAAAAAACACTGAGGAAGATAGAGAGTAGGTTTGCTACCTGGTAAGAGCTCTCCACGAAGCTATACAGAAAATAAATTTTAAACATGTTCATTGGGGTAAGATCTAACAAGGTAGGCATAAACCAGATGTATCTGTTTTCAATTATTTTGAATTGTTTAAAAAAACTTTTAAATATTATTCTGGTATGACAGATGCAAGCCTGCAAAGACATCAAAATGATACTCTTTTTAGCTCTACCTTCCTTAATGGACTTGAAGAAAATTAGTTACTTCAGTTAAAAGATGTCACATTAATTGGGCTAATGCCTGGCCTCAGGGTCTTCTAAATTTGGCTGATCAGATGGATAACAAGCAGTGACACTGAAGTCAGAAGTGTCCTAACAGAGAAAGCCTAGGACCAGATGGCTTTACAGCTGAATTCTATCAAACACTTGAGGAATGAATACCAATTCTCTTCAAACTATTGCATATAATTGCGACAGGACATTCTCCCAATCTCATGGTTTGAGACCCGACTCACCCTCATACCAAAACCAGACAAAGATACAACAAAAAAAGAAAACTATAAGCCAATAACTTTGATAATCATAGAATGAAAAATCCTCAATAAGATATTAACAAATAGAATACAGGAACACATCAAAAAAATATGCACCGTTATTAAGTAGAACTCATCCCAGGGATGAAGGATGGTTCAACATATCTAAGTGAATAAATGTGATACACCACTTTAATAAAATCAAGGAAAAAAATGTGTGATTATCTCAATATATGCAGCAAAGGCATTTGGCAAAATTCAACATCACTTCATGATAAAGCTCTTAGCAAATTAGGTTAGAAAAAAAGTATTTCAACACAGCCAAAGCCATATATAACAAACTCACCACCAATATTATCCTGAATGGGGAAAAGTTGAAATCTTTTCCCTTAAGAAAAGGAACAAGACAACAATGTCCACCCTCCCCACTACTGTTTAACATAGCATTTGAAGTATTAGCCATAGCAATCAGACAAAGAAATAAAGGGCATCCAGATTGAAAAAGACAAAGTCAAATTGTCTCTGTTTTCAGATGACATGATCCTATATATAGAGAAGCCTAAAGACTCTACAAAAATACTCTTAGAGTTAATAAATGATTTCAGTAAAGTTGCAGGGCACAAAATCAACAGTAAAAAATCTGTAGCATTTTTATACTCTAACAATGAACTAGCAGAAAAAGCAATCTAGAAAGCTAGCCAATTTACAAGTCTCCCCCCCAAAATCCTAGGAATAAAGTTAACCAAGGAGGTGATAAATCTCTACAACATGAACTACAAATCACTGATGAAATAAATTAAAAAGAGTACAAAAAGATGGAGAGATAGTCCATGTTCTTGGATTGGAAGAATTAACATTGTGAAAATATCCATACTACGCAAAGTGAGCTACAGATTCAATACAATCCCCATCAAAATATGAATGACATTCTTCACAGAAATAGAAAAAATGATCCAAATATTCTTACAGAACAGCAAAAGACTCCCAAATAGACAAAGAAATTTGGAGCAAAAAAACAAAAACCTGGAAGCATAACACTACTGGGCTTCAAATTTTACTATGAAGCTACAGTAACCAAAACAGCAAGGTACTGGCATAAAAACAGACATGGGTCAATGGAACAGAATAGAGAACCCCGAAATCAACCCACATACTTACAACCAACTGATCTTCCACAAAGACACTAGGAACATTCAATGGGGAAAAAACTACCTCTTTGATAAATTGTTCTGGGAAAACTGGTCATCCATATTTAGAAGAATAAAATTAGACCTATACCTCTCAGAGTATACCAAAATTTACTCAAAATTGATTAAAGACTTAAGCATACATCCTGAAACTATAAAACTTCTAAAAGAAAACATAGGGGAAACACTTCAGGAAGTAGGACTGAGCAGAGATTTTTTTTGCATAGTTATGTAAAAACACAGGTAAAGAAAGAAAAATAAACAAATGGGATTATATCAAACTAAAAAGCTTCTGTGCAGCAAAAGAAACAATTAGAGTGAAAAGAAAACCTACAGATTGGTAGAAAATATTTGCAAACTATGCCTCCTACAAGGGTTTAGTATCCAGAATACACAAGGAACTCAAATTTAATAATAAAAAGCAAATAACCCAATTAAAAAATGGGCAAAAGAGCTGAATGTAATTTGTCAGTGGAAGATATACAAATGGCCAACAGACACATGAAAAAATGCTCAGCATCACTCAGCATCAGGGAAATACAAATTAAAACCACATTGAGATATCATCTCACTGGTGTTGGTCTGGCTATTATAAAAAGACTGAGAATAACAAATGCTGGTGAGGATGCAGAGAAAAGGGAACCCTCCTACACTGTTGGTGAGACTGAAAAATGGTGCAGCCATTATGGAAAATTGTATGGAATTTCCCCAAACAACTATAGATTAACCTGCCTTGTTGTCTAGTAATTCTACTGCTGGGTATATGCCCAAAGGAATGGAAATCATCATGTTCAAGGGATACTTGTATTCCTACGTTTATTGCAGGTCTATTTACAATAGCCAAGAGTTGGAACCAACCTAAACATCCATCGATGGACTAGTGGATAAGGAAAATGTGGTGAATATACACAATGGAATATGACTCTGCCATGATGAAGAAGGAAACCATTCCATTCGCAACAACATGGTGAACTTAGAGAAAATTAAGTTGAGTGAAATAAGCGAAGCACAGAAAGATGAATACCACATGCCCTTACTTGTAAGTGGGAGCTAAAAAATATATAAACAAATAAGTAAAAAATAGAAAGATAGAACCATAACTAATACATTAAACTTTCAAAAGGCGAGAAGAGAACTGAGGTTACCAAATGTTGGAAAGAGTGAGGGGGAGGGTGGTAGTGGAGGAATTGGTAAAGGGCCATGAAAATCTATTACTTCTTATAATGTTGCATATACTAATTTATCCTTATTTGAACATTACATATTGCATATAGTTATTGATATCCAATGCTGTACCCCACAGATATGTACAATCAAATATGTTTCAATAAAAAAGCAATATTGCAAAAACCTTAAATGGCAACATGAGAAGGCCACTCAAGAGAAGTAGGGCTGCTCCAAGGGTCAACTGGGGACCTTTCCATTTTCCTTACAAACACTTTAAGAGAAATAGATATGTCGCTAAATGAGAAAAAGATTCTTGCTCTTATCAATACTGGGGCTACACTTTTTGTTCTCAACCCCCTTCACATTAAACCGTCTCCTTACTTGGAGTAATAAAGCCATTTATATGGTGGGGATAACCCCATGCCATGCCGCCACCAACAGGGGAGGCACGCAGGCAGGCAGACAAACAGGCCAGCCACCTGCCATACCCTAACCCCACCCATGCAGAAGGAAGAACCATGTACCACACTGTCACTGATAAGGAAGGCACCCAAGAAGGCAGGTGAACAGGTCAGCAACCTGCCCAGGCTCACCCTGCCCATGCAGAAGGCAGGACACCATGTGCTGTGCCACTGCAATGAGACTTCACAGTTTCTTCAGTGGTGGTCCACAACAGACACCAGCACAGCTAATACTGTTGCAAGGACATCTCACTGCCTTAATAACATCCATCACCACTGTGCAGGTGGCCCACAACATATTTGAGTTCATCGACACAAGGGGAGTCACTGCAGGAGCCTTTTATCTCATTGAGTTTCCTTAAGATTGTTACTCAGAATTCCTTTTCAGTCATTTTGAGTGTTTCCCGTTCTTTAGTGTCTGATATTTGAGAGTTACTGAATTCCTTTGTTGGTGTCATATTTTCTCAAAGTCCACTCCAGAGTAATAGAAGAAGGAACTGATCTACAAGATGACCAAAATTCAACACAGCGATACTAGAAATATAAAAAAATTAGAATGCAAAAACAAAAATGATAATAATATATTAACAAATTAAAAAAATTATGGGAGTATGGTCACTACCACAAGACCAGCCATGCAAGTAATTCTCAAAGGAGTCCTACATCCAGAACCTGAAAAGTCATAATCACTATCACGGATTCATGAGAAATAGGAAAACCTGCTGTTAAAACCAAAACACAAACAAGAAAGAGATAGAAACCAAATCATGTCACCTCAAAAATACAACTAACATTGAAGATGAAAAATAAAAGGGGAAGGAAGGAACAAACGATAGTTAAAACATCTAAACATAAAACAACCTAATGACAGGAGTAAAGCAATGCCTGTCAGTAACAACCTTACCTGTCAATGGTTTAAACTTCCCATTCAAAAGGCAAAGACTGATTTGAATAAAAAGATAGACCCAACCATATGCAGTCTTCAAGAGATGCACCTCATCTATAAAGACACACAAAGAATAAAAGTAAAGGGATGGAAAAAGATATGACACGCAAATGGAAATCAAAAATGAGCAGGTGTAACGATTCTTATATGAGATAATAGAGATTTTAAACCAAAAACCATAAAATGAGACAAAGATGGCCATTATATAATCACAAAGGTATCTATCCAGCAAGAAGACATAACAATCATAAATATGTATGCACCCAAAACTGGAGCACCCAGATATGTAAAGCAAACCTAAAGAGAGAGACATACAGTAATTTGGTAAGAGTGGGTGACCTGAACATCCCTCTCTCAGCATTGGACAGATCTTCCAGGCAACAAATCAATAAAGAAACAAAGGAATTAAACTTTACCTTAGACAAACTGGATCTGGCAGACATATACAGAATATTTCATCCAACAACTAGAGAATACACATTCTTTTCATCAGCACATGGAACATTCTCCAGGATAGATTGTGTTAGGTCACAAATCTAGTCTCAGTAAATTTTTTAGAAATAGAAATCATTCCAAGTATCTTTTCAGACCACAATGGCTTAAAACTGGAAATCAATAACAAGCAAAACTCTGGAAACTATACAAGTACATGGAAACTAAACAAAAGACTCCTGAATGACCTATCAGTCCAAGAAGAAATTAAACAGGAAATAAAAAAAAAATTCTTGAAAATAACGAAGACATACAAATGCCCAACAGGTACATGAAAGAATGCTCATTAACACTAATCATCACGGAAATGCAAATTAAAACTTCATTCATCCCAGTTAGACTGGCTATAATAAAAAAGATGGAGAATAACAAATGCTGGCAAGGATGTGGAGAGAATGGAATGCTCCTACACTGTTGGTGGGAGTGTAAATTAGTTCAACCACTATGGAAAACAATATGGAGTTTCCTCAAAGAACTACAGATAGATCTACCATATGATCCAACAATCCCACTTCTGGATATATACCAAAAGGAATGGAAATCATCATGTCAAAGGGCTATCTGCACTCCCATGTTCATAGCAGCTCTGCTTACAATAGCCAAGACATGGAACCAACCTAAATGTCCATCAACAGAATGCAGGAAAAGGAAAATGTGGTGGTATATATACACCATGTGTTTTAGTCCATTTTGTGTTGCTATAACAGAATACCTGAGACTGGGTAATTTATAAAAAAGAGAGGTTTATTTGGCTTACAATTCTGGAACAGCTGCATCTGGCATGGGCCTCAGGCTGCTTCTACTCATGGCGGAAAGTGGCAGGCAGCCGGTGGGTACGGGCAGATCACATGGCGAGAGGAAGCAAGAGAGAGGAAGCAAGAGAGAGAGAGAAGGTGCCAGGGTCTTTTTAAGCAACAAGCTCTCGTGGGAACTAATAGAGCAAGAACTCACTCATTACTCCCCCCCTCCCCCAGGGAGAGCATTAATCCATTCATGAGGGGTTCGCCCCCATGACTCAATCAGTTTCCAGCACTGCCACATTGAAGATCAAATTTCCACATGAGTTTTGGAGGGAACAAGATATCCAAACTCCATCACCATGGAATACTACTCTGCCACAAAAAAAAAAAGAATGAAATTCAACAGCATGGATGAGCTTGGAGAAACTTCTATTGAGTGAAAAAAGCAAAGCAGAGAGGGAAAAATACCACATGTCCTCACTCATAACTGAGAGCTCAGAGAGAAAGAAGGAAATAAGGACAACAGTGGTGCATTGGACTTGCAGAGGAAGAGAGTATACCTAGGGTTGTAAAGTGAGGGGGAGGAAAGGGGGAGGGGGGAGGTTGGGGATGAATTGTGTTGTGTACACAGGGTATAATTGCAATTTGTGGTAATGGGCATGCTGCCAATATTTATCTGGCCATCACATCTTGGGCACAAGTGGTGATGGTCAGCTTCATGCCCCATAATATTCATAATGAATACAAAAATAAAATATGGAAATTTAGAAAACAAAAGAAAGAAAAAAGAAAAGAAAAGAAAAAGAAAAGAAAAAAAATGCTGTAAATATATATTGGGGTTGAAAACCTAAAGAAAGAGAGGAAAAATGGTGGAAGTAAAGTTTCTTACTGTGGAGAGAGTTGTTACAGTACGCAAAAGAGGAAAGCAAGAATAAACCACATAATAATGAATTAGAGATAGAGACATCAGTATGAATTCACAGTTTAATATATAGTGAGATAGATACATACAGAAATATGTGTGTATACATGAGTCAGTAAACATATATATAATTCTAACCTCTGTATCTCTGAGAGGGTCCAGAAAACATGAAACCCCAATAGCAATAAGCATTTTCAGAGCCCAGAACGTGGTTTCTGACACAATTCTTCAATTAAAGAAAGTAGGGCTTGGGGGGGGGGGGAGGAATGTCTAATTCCATGGCTGTCAAACGGAATGTACAAGATTTTTCTAAAAGCTATAAGAATTGTAAAATTTGATAGAATTATTTTCTCTATCAGTCATGCATGGTGTGGGTGTGTGATGTTAATCTACTAATGCAAATTGCATTAAATCATAAATTAAGTCATTATTTCATTTCTGGGAATTAACAAAAGTTGATATAGTCATGTGGCACTTAAGGACTGGGATATGTTCTGAGAAATGTGTCAGGTGATTTCTTCATTGTGCAAACATTATAGAGTGGGCTTACGCAAACCTAGACTACATGGTATAACCTATTGCTGACCACATCATGCATGTGGTCCATAGTTAACCAAAACGTTGTTATGTGGTGCATTACTATACAAGGTTTCATACGCTATGTAGACATTTTTATCTGGCTACTTCTACCTAGCATAATGTTTTTTAAGATTTATTCATGTTCTATTATGTATCAAAAGTTTATTTCTTTTTTTTGGCTGAATTGTGTATTCATTGCATGTATATGTCACATTTTATCAATTCATCGCTAATGGACATTTTGGCTACTGTGAATAGTGCTGCTATGAATTCATATATAAGGTTTTGTTTGAACGCTTGTTTTTAATTATTTTGGATATGCTCCCAGGAGTAGAGTGCTGGATCTTATGGTAAGTTTATGTTTGACATGTTGAAAGACCTCAAAATTGTTTTCCACAGGGGCAGCACAATTTTACATTCCCCAAGGCAATATATGTAGAGGATTAGAAGTTTTTATTTTCATTTGATTATTAGATAGGGTTTTTAGCTAAAAATCTTATGGGACAAAAGTCCTTAGCTAGGAGCAAAGAGTATACAGATGGGGGCAAGAGCCCAATGAATCAACTGTAATTAATGTTTAGGTAAGGGACTGCATACACTGATTGTTAATGGGTGGTTCATGTATTGATTTTGTTAAAAGATTTGAAAAGATTTGCTGTAGGAAAATATGTGAGAAATGTTTGATGAAGGGAAAACTTTTTGATAATGGAAATTTAAGATACAATCACATATAGATTTAATCATAGGGATGTATGTAATGCTTGCTTAAATTGTTTAATGAGGGGTTATATTTTAAACTAGATAATCATCACAGTTTGACCAACTTAACTTTTCACAAACTGTACATTGGAACGTCACACTGTTAGTTTTAATGATGTTGCTATGTTCCATTGTTTATGATATACTTAGCCATGGATAGCAATTGTCACATAGCCGATGTCTGTATGTTTTTTGAAATGATTAAATCAACTGATTTTTCTTGTGAAACTTCCTTGTCTTTACAATAAAAACAGAAGCTAATTTTGAATCGGGGCTGTACCAAGTTCTTCCTACTAACAGAGGATTTTCTGAAGTTCAGTCCCTTCAAGCTTCTCATTGCATTCATGTTGCTTGGAGTAATCTCTTTTGCATCTCCCATTACACAGCAAAAAGTGTAACAAATACATGAGATTTCCAGTTTCTCTGTTTCTTCACCAACACTTATCTTCCATTTTGGAAAAGTTTTGGCCAAACTTCTTCAAATATTCTTCCCCCTCCCCACTTTTGCACTCTCCTCTCTTTCTGAGACCCCCTTTAAGCATATATTGTCATGTTTGATGGTATTCCACATGTCCCTTAGGTTTTATTCCTTTTTCTCCAGTATTTTTTTCTTTTTGCTCTTTACACTGAATAACCTCAATTGACCTATATTCAAGACTTTTTATTCTTTCTGACTGTTCAAATATGAAGTCAAGCCCCTCTTGTGATTTTTTAAAATTCAGTTATTGCACTTTTCAACTTCAGCATTTTTGTTTGATTCCTTAATATAATTTCTCTCTCTCTCTTTCTCTCTCTCTCTCTCTCTCCCTCTCTCTCTCCCTCCCTCCCTCCCATTTTTTGAGTTATGTTCTATTTGGTAAGACTTTTTTTCTGGTTATCTTTTGAATTCTGCTTCTGGTTTTCCTTAGCTGTCAATGTACATTGATGGATGATTGGGTAAGGAAACTGTGGTATATATACACCGTGGATTACTACTCTGCCATAAAAAAGAATGAAATACTCCCATTTGCGACAACATGAATGAGCGTGGAGAAACTCAGGTTGAGTGAAATAAGGAAAGCACGGAGGGATAAGTACCACATGTACTCACTCATATGTAGGAGCTAAGAGAGAAGGAAGGAAGTAAAGAAAGACTACAGGAGTGTGTTGGACTTGCAGAGGGAGAGAACATTCCATGGGCTACAAAGTGAAGTGGGGGGAAAGGGGAAAGGGAAGGGAGGTTGGGAATAATTGCGTCAGGGGACAGGATACAAATGCAACTTGTGATAATGGGTATACAGCCAATATGAATCTGCCCCCCACATCATGGGCATGAGGGGAGACAATCAGCTTTGTATCTCATGAATATTCATAACCAATAAAAATATTCTTTTTCAATTAAAAAGAAAAAATTTTTTTATATAGGCATTTCCTCTTAATCCTGCCTTGGCTGTATTCCATAGGTTTTGGTATGTTTTGGGGTTGAATTTATTTGTGATCATTGAGGTTTTTGGATTTGGATGTCTGTATCGTTCCCAAGACTAGAGAATTTTTCAGCTATTATTTAATTAAATAGGTTTTGAATATGTTTTTGTTTTTTTCTCCTTCTGAGATTCCCATAGTTCAAATATTGGTTTGCTTAATAGTATCTCATAGATCTTGTAAACTTTATTCATTCTTTTTCTTTCTTTTTTCTTTTCACTGTCTTTCTTTGTTATTTCAAAAGTGCTATCTTCAAGATCATAAATTCTTTCTTCTGCTTGATCTAGTCTGTTGTTGAGACTCTCAGATGAATTTTTTATTTCATTCAATAAATGCTTTAATTCCACTGATTTTTAAAAATGATATCTATCTCTTTGTTGAATTTCTTTTTTTATGGCATAGTATCCATTTCTTTTTTTAATTGAAATAATTTATTATACATACTTCTGGGGTACAGAGTTGACTATCAGAACTTGTGTACAATATGTGATGATGAAATCAGCATTATTAGGATATTCATTATTATAAATCTTAATTCTTTGTGTCCATGACCCTCCATCCCCCTTTCCAAATTCTGGTAATCACAGTTCTGTTCTTTCCTTCTGAAAGTTTCAATGTATTATTGTGATGTTTCTCTTTCTCTCTCCATCTCTATTTTCCTCCCTCCCTCCCTTCCTTCTTTGCTCCCACTTATCAGAGAGGATATGTGATATTTATTTTTCTGTGCCTGGGTTATTTCACTTAACATAATTTTCTCCAAGCTTATCAGTGATTCTAAGAATTCAGATTGTTAATTTTCTTAAACTCTCTTTTCGCATTTTCTTTTACCTCAGTGAATTTCCTTCATAATATTAATTTTAATTCCTTTTTGAGAATGTCAACAATTTCCAATTATTTGGGATCAGTTATTGAATGATTATTTTGGTTTTTTGGTGGTGTCATGCTAACTTGGTTTTTCATGTTTCTTGTTTCCCTGTGTTGATATCTGTGCATCTTGTTGACCTGCCACTTCTTTAAGTTTTGTAGAGTGGATTGCATGGCAAAAGGCTTTCACTTGCAAATGTTCCCTAGATCGTTGTGTTAGTCCATTTCTGCTGTGTATAACAAAAATACTTGGAACTGGGTAATTTATTTAAAAAACCTGAAATTTACTGCTTACAGCTTCAGAGGCTGGAAAGTCCAGAGTCCAGGAAGTACATTTGGTAAGGGTCTTGTTAGTGGCATCAGTGAACCAGGGGTCTCACATGGCACAAAGTGGCAGAGGACAGAGAGCCGAGATAGTTCCTTTTGGACTCTCCTTTTAAAGCCTTCAGAACCATGCCTCTGACCACCATTATTAATCTGTTTACTATGGCATGGTACTACAATCTAATCACTTCTTCAAGGCCCCACCTTTCCATAATAGGAATTTGTACCCTGAACAGTTAGAGTGGGAATTAAGTTTGGGGGGGGGCATTCAACCTAAGGCATTCTTTCCCAGCACCCCAAAACTCATGTCCTTTTCATGTACAAATACATTCATTTCATCCCCACAGTCCTAACTTGTTTCAACTCAAAAGCAAAAAGTTCAAAGTCCCATCTGTGAAGCCAAAACAAGTTATCTACTTCCAAGATACAATGGTGGGACAAATATAGGGTACATATTCCCATTCAAAAAGGGAGAAATAGGCCAAAAGAAAGTGATAACAGGTCATAAACAAGTTGGAAGCTCAGCAGGGCAGGCATCAAATCTTAAAGCTAATGAATCATGTATCTCGACTCCATGTTTGATGTGCTCTGAATGCTGGTGCTGGGGGTTAGGTCCCAAAGTCCTTGGGCATCTCAACTCCAATGGCTTTCCTGGTCTCAGGCCAAAATTCATCTCTCCCAGGCTGGTTTTCCATTCTGGTAGTTCCACAAGTCTGGAGTCTCTATGGTGGTCCCACTCCCATGGCTCCAATAAACACAACACTGTTGGGGTTTTTCTGCTGCAACTCCAACCCCATGTGTCTTCTCAATATTGCTCTAGTGAAGGCTATATGTGGTGAATCTGCTCCTGTGACAATTCTCTTCCTGAGCCCCTGGACTTTTCCAAACACCCTTTGAAATTGGGGTGGATGCTCCCAAGCCTTCACAACTCTGGCATTCTGCGAGCTTGCAGACCTAACACCACGTGGATGCCACCAAGGCTTCCAGCTTGTATCTTTCAAAGTTGTGAGTCCAGCCATGCCTGGGGCCAGTTTAGCCAAGACTGGAGCAGCAGGGTGTGGGAAGCAGCATTCTGAGGTGGTCCTGGGCAGCAAGCCCATGGAGGGCACCTCAGGTCTGTTCCCCAAGACCATTTTGTCTCCCTAGGCCTCTGGGTCTGAAATTGCCCTAGAGGCTTCCGCAATGCCTTTCCCCCCTTCTCTCGATAATTCTTTTCTTTTGAACTAATATTCTTAGCACCATTGCATTTTTCTTCTGAAAGTCCTGTCGACTTCTCTACCACATGGCCAGGCTTCAAATGCTGTGCTTTCCTTTTAAATTCTGGCTTTACATCATGCCTTTTCTGCCATAACTCAGCATAGTCAATTGCAAATACCAATGCAGCTTCATTAATGCTTTTATCTGCTTAGAAATTTCTTCCACTAAATACTCCGGTTCACAACTCTTAAGTTCCAACTTCCACAAAGTCCTAGTGCATGGATATAGTGCAGCCAAGTTCCTTGACAGTTCATACATAGCAAGGTTGATATTTGCCCCATTTTCCAATAAGTCACTTCTCATTTACATCTGAGACCTTAGAGTAGTCTTTATAGACCATATTTCCGCAAGCATTCTGGTCAACACCATTTAACTAGTGTCTAAAACATTCCAAACTTTCTGTGATTATCTTGTCTTCATAAGGCCCACCAGCAGCCAGTTTTTGTAGTCTTGTCCTTCAAATTCTTCCAGCTTCTCCTGAACACCCAGTTCCAAAGCTGCTTCCACATTTTTAACGTATTTGTTATAAGCAGCACCCCACTTCTCTGGTACCAATTTTCTGTATTAATTCATTTCTTTTGCTTATAACAAAATGTACAGAACTAGGTGACTTATAAAGAAAATGAAATTTAATGCTTACAGTTTCAGAGTCTAGGAAGTCCAAAGTCCAGGGAATACATCTGCTGAGTTTTCTTTGGTGATGGCTTTACAGCAACGCAGGGGGCTCTCATGGCAAAAAATGGCAAAGTAGAGAGACAGACACTTTGTGCTCCCCTTTTAAAGCCCTCAGAACCACTCCCCTGACTACCATTATTAATCCATTCACTATGTCATTGTCCTACACTCTAATCACCTATTCAAGGCCACATCTTTCAAGTACCATAATAGGATTTCCCACCCTCTTCACACCATCACAGTGGGGATTAAGTTTGTGGGGTACATTCAACCTGAGGCACATGCATATGTTGAAACATCTTTGTATCCTGGGGATACATCTTATTTTGTCATGATGTATGATCCTTTTAATGTGCTATTGAAATCAGATTGCTATTATTTTATTAAGGATTTTTGCAGGTACTTTTTATCAATTATATATTGGACTGCACTATTTTTTCCTGTGGCGTTTTTTCTGGCTTGGGTATCAGAGTGATACTAATGTCATTAAATGATTTTGGAAGTGTTGTCTCTACTATTTCTGGAAGAGTTTAAGAAAGATTGGTATGAATTCTTTTTTAAAATGCTTAACAGAATTTCCCTGTGAAGCCATCTGGTCCTGAACTTTTTTATTGTTGTTGGAAGGCTTTGATTACTGATTCAATCTTTTTGTTGTTGTTATTAGTTTCTCCTGGCTTCCTATTTCTTCTTGACTCCATCTCAGTAGGTTATATGTTTCTAAGAATTTATCAATTTCTTTTAGGTTGTTCAATTCCTTGGTGTATAATTGTTCATAACAGTCTTATATAGTCTATTTTTTTCTGTAGCATCACTTGTCATGTTTTCTCTTTGATTTCTTATTTTACGTATTTAAGTATTCTTTTTTTCTTAGCCTAGCTATGTATGGGATTGTCAATTTTGTTGAACTATAAAAATGTGTAGCTTTATTAACATTTATTGTTTTCTTATTCTCGAATTCATTTATTCCTTTTAAAATATCTATATGAACATATGTTTTTTAAAAATTTGTTTTATTCACTGAAACTTAACTGATTGTACATATCTATGGGTACAGTGTTGAATATCAATATCTGTGTGCAATATGTGTTGCTCAAATCAGGATAACTAGCATATTCAACACTACTGTAATAATTTTTATGGCTTTTTACCAGTTTCTAACCAACCCTGCCTCCCTTTCCCTCTTTCCTACCTCTGGTTTCACTTCTGCTCTCTTTTTGAACACTCAATGAATTATTGTGATTGTTGTATCTTTTTCTTAATTTCTTTAGAACCCACTTAAGAGTGAGGACATATGGTATTTCTCTTTCTGTGGCTGGCTTAATTTACTTAGCTTGATGTTCTCAAAGTTCACCCATGTTGCTGCAAATGGCAGAATTTCGTTCTTTATTATGGTTGGGTAGTATTCCGTTGTGCATATATACCACATTTTCCTTATCTCCTTATCCAGTCATCCGCTTATGGATATTTACGTCAGTTCCAACTATTGGATCTAGTAAATAGAGCTGCAATAAATATGGGAGTGCACGTATCCCTTTCACATGATGATTTCCATTGCTTTGGGTATATATCCACTTGTGGCATTGTTGGATCACATGGCAGTTCTAGCTGTAGCAGTTTGAGGAACCGCCTTACCATTTCCCATAATGGCTGCACTAATTTACAGTCCCACCAACGAGATAGGAGAGTTTCCCTTTCTCTGCATCCTCACCAGCATTTACTATTCTCTGTCTTTTTGATAATAGCCAGTCTAACTGTGGTGAGATGATATCTCAATGTGGTTTTGATCTGTATTTTCCTGATGATTAGTGATGTTGAGCGTTTTTAATGTGCCTGTTGGCCATTTGTATATCTTCCTTTGAGAAATGCCTATTCAGCTCCTTTGCCCGTTTTTTAATCTGGTTACTTGTATTTTTCCTAAGTTGTTTGAATTCCTTGTATACTATGGATATAAATCCCTTGTTGGATGCAGAGTTTGCAAATATTTTCTCCCATTCTGTAGGTTGACTTTTCACTCTGTTAATTGTTCCTTTTGCTATGCAGAAGATCTTTAGTTTGATATAATCCCATTTGCTTATTTTTTCTTTAGTTGCCTGTGCTTTTTGGGTTTTATTCATAACGTCTTTGACCAGTCCTACTCCCTGAAGTGTTTCCTCTATTATTTCTTTTAGGAGTTTTATAGCTTCAGGTCTCATGTTTAAGTCTTTAATTCATTTTGAGTTGACTTTGATATATGATGAGAGGTATAGGTCTAGATTCATTCTTCTACATACAGTTGACCTGTTTTCCCAGTACCAATTATTTTTTATTCTAATTATTTTTTATTTAATTGAAACATATTTAATTGTACATATTTAAGGGGTGCAGACGTATTTCAATACACGCATACAATGTGTAGTATTTAAATCAGGGTAGTTAGGAAGTTCATCAACACAAAAATGTGTTGTTTTATGTGATGAGAACACTTAAGCTCTTCTTTTATAGCCATTTAAAACATACAGTAGATTATTGTTAATTATACATACATACCTCAACTGTACACCTATGGAACTTATTTTTCTATCTAGCTGCAATTTTGTGTCCATTGACTAACATCTCACTATCTCCCCTCCTACTCCCCCTTTCTGCCTCTGGCAACCACAGTTCTACTCTTTATTTCTAAAGGTTCAAAGTTATTATTATTATTATTATTATTATTATTATTAATTATTATTATTTAGCTCCCACATATGAGTGTGAGCATGCACCAGCCCCACTTATTGAGGAAGCAGTCTTTTCCCCAATATATGGTATTGTTGCATTTGTCAAAGATCAGTTGGCTGTAAGTGTGTGGACTGATTTATGGTTTCTCTATTCTGTTCCATTGTTCCTAGTGTCTGTTTTTATGCCATGCTGTTTTGGTTACTATTGCTTTGTAGTATAAATTGAAGTCAGGTAGTGTTATGCCTCTGCCTTTTTTTTTTTTTTTTTTTTTTTTGCTCAAGATTGCTTTCATTGTTCCATATGAATGTTAGGGGTTATTTTTTCTTTCCTATTTTTCTGAAAAATGTCATTGGTATTTTGATGAGTATTGCATTGAATCTGTAGATTGCTTTTGATAGTGTGGATATTTTCACAATTTAATTCATGCAATAGAAGAGCATGGAATATCTTTCTAATTTTTGTGTACTCTTTAATTTCATGCCCCAGTGATTTGTAGTTCTCCATGTAGACATATTTCACCTCCTTGGTTAAACTGATTCTTAAGTATCTTATTGTTTCGATGACAATTGTAAATGTGTTTGTTTTGTTCATTTCTTTTTCTGCTAGTTTGTTATTGGAGTATAGAAATGCTACTTCTTTTTGCATGTTGATTTTTTATCCTGCAACTTTACTGAAATCGATTTTCAGCTGGAGATTTTTTTTTTTTGGTAGAGTCTTTAGGTATTTCTGTACATAGGATCATGTCATCTGTAAACAGGGAGAGTTTGACTTCATCTTAACCAATTAGGATCCCCTTTATTTCTTTCTCTTGCCTGATTGCTTGTGCTAATACTTCCAATACTATGTGAAATAGGAGTGGTGAGAGTGGGCATCCTTGCCTTTTCTCTGTTCTTAAGGGAATAGTTGAAAGGTTTTCCCAATTCAGGATATTACTGGCTGTGAGTTTGTCATATATGGCTTTTATGGTGTTGAGATACTTTCTTTCTTTACGTAGTTTCCTGAGAGTCTTTATTATAAAGTGATGTTGAATTTTGTCATCTATTGAGATACTCATATGACTTTTGCCCTTGATTTTGTTTATGTTGTGTATTACATTTATTGGCTTGTATATGTTGAGCCACCCTGCATCCCTGGGATGAATCCTACTTTATCATGGTGTATAGTTTTTTTGATGTGTTGCTATATTCTGTTTGAAGGTATTTGTATGAGGATTTTTTTTTTTTTTGGCATATATGTGCATCAAAGATATTAGCCTGTAGTTTCCTTTCTTTGTTGTATCTTTGTCTAGTCTTGGTATCAGGATGATGCTGGCCTCACAGAATGAGCTTGAGAGAGTGTACTCAGTTTCAATTTTTTGGAATGGTTTTAAGAAAACTGGTATTAATTCCTTTTTACGGTTTGATAGAATTCAGCAGTAAAACCATCAAGTCCTGGGCTTTCATTTGTTGGGAGACTGCTGATTACTGCTTCAATCTTATTGCTCATTTTTGGTGTATTCAGGTTTTCTATTTCTTGGTTCAGTCTTGGTACTTTGTATGTGTCCAGAAATTTATCCATTTCCTCCAAATTTTCAAGTTTGTTTGTGTATAGTTGTTTATAATAGTCTTTAGTGAATCTTTTTATTTCTGTGGTATCAGTTGTAATGTCTCCTTTTTCATTTCTAATTTTTGTTATTTGGGGTTTCTCTCTTTTTTTTAAAATTAGCCTAGTTAATGTTTTGTCTATTTTATCTTCTCAAAAGAAATATATTAATAAATAAAACAATTTTTTGTTTCATTGACCTTTTGTATTATTTTTTGTCTCTCATTTAGTTCTGCGCTGATCTTAAATATCTTTCCGTCTACTAATTTTGGGGTTGGATTTTTCCTTTTTCTAGTTCTTTGAATTGTAGCATTAGGTTGTTTATCTGAAATCTTTCTATTTTTTTGATGTAAGCATTTATTGCAACAAACATTCCTGTTAGTATTGCTTTGCAGTATTCCACAGGTTTTGGTATGGTGTGTTTTTATTTTCATTAGTTTCAAGAAATGTTTTGAATTCCTGTTTAATTTCTTCTTGGAACCATATGTCATTCAGAAGCATGTTGTTTAATTTCCATGTTTTATTTTATATTTTCCAAAGTTTGGCTTGTAATTGATTTTTAGTTTTAATCTGCCATTGCCTAAAAAAGTGCTTGAAATATTTTCAATATTTTAGAATTTGTTCAGACATGATTTGTGACCTAACATGTAGTCTATCCTGAAGAATGTTGCATATGCTGATGAGAAAAATGTATATTCTGTGGTTGTTAATTTAAGGTTATGTAGATTTCTACCATGTTCAGTTGGTCTATGGTGTGGTTTAAATCAGTGTTTCTCTGCTGATTTGTTGCCTAGTTGATCGTTCCAATGTTGAGAGATGGATGTTCAAGTCCCCAAGTATTACCGTATTGAGGTCTATCTCTTTCTTTAGGTCTAATAGTGTTTGCTTTATATATCTTGGAGCTCCAGTGTTGGATGCATATATATTTATGATTATTATGTTTTCCATTGGTTAGATCCCTTTATCATTATATAATGTTTTTCTTTGTCTGTTTTTGTGGGTTTTGGTTTAAAGACTATTTTATCTGTTATGAGTATAGCCGCTCTTGCTCCTGCTCATTTTTGGTTTCCAGTTTTGTGCTTTATCTTTTTCTTTCCATTCATTTTTAGTCTGTGTTTTTTAACAGGTAAGATGAGTATCTTGTAGAGTGCATAATGTTGGGTCTAGCTTTTTAAACCAAGCTGTCATCATGTGTCTTTTGAGTGGGAAATTTAATCAATTTACATTTAGGGTTGTTATTGAAAGATATTTTCTTACTCCTGTGATTTTATCAATTTTTCTTTGGGTGCTTTAAAAATATATTTTTCCTTTCTTCCTCTTTTATTTTTGTCTTCTTTATTTGTTTTGTTTTGTTTTTTTTTGGAGATGATAAGTTATAGGGTTTTTTCTCTCTTATTTTCTTTTTTGTTATATCAGTGGGTTTTCCCCTTTCTTGTGTATTCATGGTGGTGATTTTCATTTTTCAGATTCTCATTGCAGGACTCCATTGAGTAGGTCTGGTTGTGTAGTGATGAACTCCCACAGCTTTTGTTTGTCTGGAAAATAGACTATTTTTCAATCATTTCTGAACGATAGCTTTGCTGTGTATAATACATTTTTCTGGCAATTAAAAAAAAATATTTTGAATATATTATGCCACTCTCTCCTGGACTGTAGAGTTTCTACTGGAAAGTCTGCTGTTAGTCTGATGGGGACTCTCTAGTAAGTGATGACATATTTACCTACTTATATTTGAAGATTATGTCTTTGTCTTTGTACTTCGTCATTTCATGTATAATGTTCTTGGGAAAGACCTTGTTGGATTGAATCTGTTTGCAGATCTTTGCACTGCGTGGATCTGAAGGTCCATGTCTCTCAATATACCTGACAAGTTTTACATTATTATTTCATTGAATATATTTTCACTACCTTTTGCTTTCTCCTCCCCTCTGGAACATCCATGATTTGGATGTTTATGTGGTTAAGGCTGTGTGCTAGTTCTCTTAGATTTTCTTCATTTAAAAAATTTTTCTTTTTTTCTTTTTCCCCTACTGGGTTATTTTGAAAAGACTGTCTCTAAGAATAGTAATTCTTTCTTCTGCTTGCTCTATCCTGCTGCCTAAGCTCTTGATTGTCTTTTCTATTTTGTTGAATGTATCCTTCAGTTCCAGGAATTCTGCTACATTCTTTTATAAGGTAAATTTTCTCCTTCACATCCTGGATATTTTTTTCATTGTGTTTCTGAGTCTTCTCACATCTCCTTGAATTTCCTTATGGTTGCTGCTCTGAATCATTTTTCAGTCATCTCAGGGATTTCCTGCTCTGTGGAGTATGGTACTTGTGAATTACTATATTCCTTTAGAAGTGTCATATTTTCCTTTTTTGTATACATCTGGTGTCTCTATGGTGATGTCTAGTCAATTGGTAGAGAAGTTGCTTCTGTTACTCTGGAGTAGGCTTTAGGAGAGAGAATTCCTCTTTTAGATGTGTTTTATACTGACCATTGAATACAGATTCTTAATATACTTTCTAAGTAGGTGCAATAGTGTAGTCTCTATGTGGTTCTGCAGCCTTATTCAGTGTTGGAGTTGTGTGTGAGTGCCTCCATGTCCTAGGCACTGAGGTACTTAGTGATTCCTTTCTGAGGTTATTGCCACCATGTTTGTTCATCTAGGACATTGGCTAGCTCTCAAGTTCTTGGGAGAAGTGCCTGGATATCTTGTTGATCTTTAGCTGGGGTGATTAACTCAGGGTGGGCTTATTGGCACCCCAGCTAGCATCCCATGACCATGATTGGTTCACTATGGTATACTGGAACTCCTCAGTTTGAATAGGTGACCCTGGGCAGGATTTCTCTTTCCACATGCAGAACCCCTGAAGAGTGGATACTCAATTAGAGTAGGAAATAAAATTCGCAATCACCACCAAACCATCCTCCAACTGGGAATAGCAAGGACCCAGGAGTAGCCTCTGACTGTATTTCATTTATTTCTGCTCTAATTTTTTAAGAAATATCTTTTTCTTCTATAAACTTTAGGCTTAGTGTGCTCTTTGTTTTCTTCTTCATTCAGTTGTAAGGCAAAGATCTTCATTAAAAATCTGTCTTCTTTTTCAGTGTAGGTATTTATTGCTATAAACATGGGGGTTTTTAGTTGTTTTGCTTCCTCCCAGAAGTTTTTGTATAGTGCTTTTGTTTTCGTTTATCTTGAGATATTTTCAGAATTCAGTTTTTGTTTCTTCTTTGACCTTAGTTTTTCAGGAGTGTGATGTTTATTTCCAATTAATTTTGAATTTTCTCCCATTTCCCTTTTGCTTTTGATTTTTATATACATTCTTTTGTTGGGGAAAGATACTTGGAATGATTTCTATCTTTTAAAAATTTGTCAAGACTTGTTTTGTGACCTAGTATGTGATTTATCCTGGAGAATATTGAATGTTTTCTTGAGAAGAATATGTCTGTGCTATTGTTGGGTAGAATATTCTGCATATGTCTGTTAAGTCTATTTGATGTATAGTGTTGTTCAAGTCTTTCACCCATAAGAAATTTGGATTTCCTTATTGATTTTTTGTCTGTGTGATCTATTCATTATTGAATGTGGTGTATTAAAATCTTTTAACACTGTTTCTATCAGTTTTTCCCTTTAGATCTGTCATGATTTACTTTTGTACTTTTTTACTGAGTGCATATATATTTGTAATTGTTAGGTCTCCCTGTTGAATTGACTCTTTTCTCATAATTTCCTTCTTTATCTCTTTTGGTATTTTTAATGTATAGTCTATTTGTCTGATGTAATTATGTGATTGTAGCCATCCCTGCTTTCTTTAGCTACTATTTGCGTGGGATAGCTTTTTCTCAGACAAACAAAAAAATCTCTTCACTTTCTGCCTTTGTGTGTCCTTAATTCTACCATGAATCTATTGCAGACAGCATATACTTAGATCTGTATTTTTTTTTTTTTTAAATCCACTCTGTCACTATAGGTCTTTTGATTGGGGGGTTTAATCCATTTGCTTTTAAAGCATTTATTGATAGATAAGAACTTACTATTGCCAGTTTGTTGTGCTGACTTTTTTTGTAATTCCCTGTTTTCTTCCTTTCTCTTTTACTGTCTTTGTGATTTGACAAAATTTTTGGAATGATGTCTCTTGGTTTCTTTATTTTTTTGTGTGTCTACTGTTGATATTTTTCTTATGGTTGCCATGAGGCTTCCAGAAAATATCTTATAGTGGTCATGATCTGTTTTCAGCTGATAACTATTTCCCTTGCATTAAGAATTGTAAGCTTTACTTCTTCCCCCCATCATATTTTATTGATATTACAAATTACATCCATTTGCATTATGTATTAATCAATTACATACAACTAACACTTTCATTCGCTCACACACTTTATGCTAGTGATGTCAAATTTTACTTCTTTTTATATTGTAAATACATT
This sequence comes from Cynocephalus volans, assembly GCF_027409185.1. Classification (NCBI taxonomy): domain Eukaryota; kingdom Metazoa; phylum Chordata; class Mammalia; order Dermoptera; family Cynocephalidae; genus Cynocephalus; species Cynocephalus volans. The sequence goes on from NC_084478.1 coordinate 73,596,973, forward strand.
AACATATTTTTGTGGTTATTGTTATTCTTATTACTTTTGTTTTTTAACTTTTTTTTATACTAGAGTCAAAAATGATTTATGCACCACCATTACATTATTATATTATTCTGTATTTTTTTATGCATTTAACTTTGCTAGTGACATTTATGTCCTTATGTGTTGCTCTTTAGTTTCTGTTTCAACTTGAACAGCTATCCAAAGCACTTCTTTTAAGGATGTTTTGTGGTGACGAATTCCTTTAGTTTTTGATTATTGATAATGTATTTAGATCTTCTTCGTTTTTAAAGGACTGCATATGATGAGCCACTTTCCCTGTTTTCAAGGTTCTCTCTTTGTGTTTGACTCTTACAATTTAATTAAAATATGTCTCAGTGTAGATTTCTTTAGGTTCTATCTCTTAGAATTGTTTTTGCTTCATGAATTTTGTCCATTTTTCTGCTCAGATTTGGAAAATTTGCAGCTACTATTTCTTTTATTATTCAAAATATTTTAACCTTTACTTGTGGGGTAAAATATCTTGTTTCAACACATGTGTATGCTGCATTATGATTCAATTAGGGTAGATGACATAGGTTTGCTGTCCTTTTCATTTTCTCTTCACTTCTGAAGATCTCTTTCTGTGTAAATTTGTTTGCTCCGTTCTATCTTGTAAATACCATAAGCTCTCTTTACACTTTCTCATTCCTTTTTTTGTTTCTCCTGTAATGGTTAAATTGCAAATTACCTGTCTTCAAGTTCACTGATCCTTCTGCTTGATAAATCATGCTGTTGAAATGTTCTATTTCGTCTTTTATTTTAATCATTGTGCTCTTCAGTTTCACAAATTCCATTTATTTATGGTTTCCATCTCTTCTTGAAGCCTCCAATTTCGTTCATGTATTTTTTTTCCCTAATTTTGTTGAGAAGTCTTTGTTGCCTTAAATCTCACTGAATTTTTGAAGATTAGTATTTTGGATTATTTGACAGACAGTTCATGTATCTCAATTATTTTAGGATCACTTGCAAGAGATTTACTTTGTTCCTCTGATGGTGTAATGTTTCCCTTATTCTTCATCATCATTTTAGTTTTGTTTTAATGTCCACACATTTCTAGAAGCAATCACCTCTTCCAATATTTATTGACTGACTTTGGCAGGAAAAACCCTAAATCAGTCACATGGCCAGAGATTCTGGGCTGGCTGGTTGGCAATGTCTGTTTGTGGGCTAACTGGTAGGTTCTGTGGGTGGGCGAAATGGTTTGGTCCGTGGTCTGGCAGTCCTGGTGCTGAAGATCATGAGCAGGCCTTATCCTATGAGCTGTGAGCCAGCTGTTGAAATCCACACACTGGTTGTTGATAACCCTTGCCCCCTTTCTTTGTTCTTAGCTACTCTCAGGTGATACAGTGTTCTGGATGGTTCACCACAAGAGGATGGGAGGCCAGACACACACTTTACTCTCTATTTTCCCACAGAGGAACTTGTGGGTCAAAGTGATCTCCCAGTGATGAACTCTGCCAAGTCTTGGGAGAGACAGTATGGTTAATGTGAAACTGCTCATATCCTTTTCAATGTTTCTTTTTTCATTACTGTAGTGCACACAGGTGGCATAATATCTCACTTCTCAGTTTTCAGAGTTCTCATAAATGTATTTTTGTCTATGAATGATTATTAAATCAGTAATACTGTGAAGTTATAACATTCTATTCTACCATATTGCTGATGCCACTCAATTTCTGTATTTTTATTGAAAATAAAATTATCTACTTGATGCCACATTGTCATCATAGCATTCTTTACTTCTTCAATTATGGTTTCCTTTATTTCACTGAATATGTTTATTATAGATAAGATAAGGTTTTTGCCTGTTAAATCTGACATTTATTTATGTTTACAAGCAAGTTCTGTTGCTTCCTTTTTTAAGTCTATGAGTTATACTTTCCTGATTTATCACATTTTTGTTGCAAACAAAACATTTTAGGTATTTTTTTAGCATCCTTATGTAGTGTACTCCTGGGAGTGTGCTTTTATTAACTGCTTATTTGTTTAGTGGCTGGATCGATTATTTCAATAAAATCTGTTTCACACCCACAGTGTGAAAGATCTGACATTGCTCCTCAGAGAGTGAAGACTTTAGTATGCCTACAGTCACCCTGGGATGACAGTGGTTAGAAGGGTTCTCTTTGAGTATTTTTTTTTATTTTTTGAGAAGATAAATAAAATAAACAAACCATTAGCCAGACTAAATAAAAAGAGAAGAACTAAACAACAAAAATTAGAGATGAAAAAGGAGACATAACAACCAATACCATAGAACTACAAAGAATCATTATAGACTATTATGAACAACTATATACCAATAAATTTGAAAGCCTTGATGAAATGCAAAAATTTTTGGACACACTCAAACTGCCAAGACAAAAGGAAGAAGAAAGAGAAAATCTGAAGAGACCAATAACAAGCAAAGAGATTGAAGCAGTAATCAGCAGTCTTCCAACAAAGAAAAGACCAGGACCAGATGGCTTGAATTCTATAAAACCCTTAAAGAGAAATTAATACCAATTCTCTTCAAACTATTCCAAAAATTGAAAGAGAGACCATTCTCCTAGACTCATTCTATGAGGCCAGTATCATCCTGATACCAAAGCCAGACAAAGATTCAACAAAAAAAGAAAATGACAGGCCAATATCCTTGAGGAACACAGATGCAAAAATCTTCAACAAAATATTAGCAAACAGAATACAATATATTAAAAATATTATATGCCATGATAAAGTGGGATTCATCCAAGGGATGTAAGGATGGTTCAATATACGCAAGTCAAAAGACTATACTTTCAGGGATCATTTCTATAGTTTGTAATATATGCAAGTCAATAAATGTGATACACCGCATCAACAAAATCAAGCAGAAAAACTATATCCATCTAAATAGATGCAGAAAAAGCATTAGACAAAATTCCACATTACTTCATGATAAAGACTTCAAGTAAATTGGGTATAGGAGGAAAGAATCTCAACATAATAGTCATGTATGACAAACCATCAGCTGATATCATCCTGAATGGGGAAAAGTTGAAAGCATTTCCCTTGGGAATGGGAACAAGACAAGGATGACCACTCTCACCAGTCCTATTCAGCATAATACTGGAAGTACTAGCCAGAGCTATCAGGCAAGACAAAGAAATAAAGGGCATCCAGATTGGTAAAGATGAAGTCAAATTGTCCCTGTTTGTAGATGACATGATTGTACATATAGAACAGCCCAAAATCTCTAGGAAAAAACTCTTAGAGATGGTAAAGGATTTTAGTAAAGTTGCAGGATACAAAATCAGCATGCAAAAATCAGTAACATTTTTATACTCCAACAACAAAGTAGCAGAAAAAAAAAATCAAGAAAGCAAGGCCATTTACAATAGTCACAAGAAAAATAAAATACTTAGGTATCAACTTGACCAAAGAGGTAAAATATCACTACAGTGAGAATTACAAATCACTCTTGAAAGAAATTAAAGAGGACACAAAAAGATGGAAAGACATTCCTTACTCCTGGATTAGAAGAATTAACATTGTTAAAATGTGTATACTACCCAAAATGATGTACAGATTCATTGCAATTCCCATCAAAATACCAATGATATTCTTCACAGAAATAGAAAAGAGAATTTTAACATTCATATGGAACAAGAAAATACCCTGAATAGCCAAAGCAATCTTGAGCAAAAAATAAATAAATAAATAGATGATGGTAATAATAAACAATAATGCTGGAGGCATAACACTAAGTTACTTCAAACTATACTACAAAACTATAGTAACCAGAAAAGCATGGTACTAGCATAAAAACAGACACCTGGACCAATGGAACAGAATGGAGACCCCAGAAATCAACCCACAAACCTACTGATCTATGACAAGGGCAACAAGAACATACATTGAGGAAAAACTGCCTCTTCAATAAATGTTGCTGGGAAAACTGGACATCTACATGTAGAAGAATGACACTAGAATGGTACCTCTCACCATACACCAAAATCAACTCAAAATGGATTAGGGCCTTAAATATAGACCTGAAGCTATAAAACTCCTGAAAGAAAACAAAGGGGAAATGCTTCAGGAAATAGGACTGGGCAAAGACTTTATGACCCCTAAAGCACAGGCAACAAAAGGAAAAATAAAAAAATGGGATTATATCAAACTACAAAGCTTCTGCACAGCAAAAGAAACAATTAACAGAGTGTAAAGACAACCCACAGAGTGGTAGAAAATATTTGCAAACTATGAGTCTGACAAAGGATTAATATTCAGAATATACAAGGAACCCTAACAACTTCACATTTAAAAAAATAACCTGATTAAAAAATGTTCAAAGGAATTGAATAAGCATTTCTCAAAGGAAGATATACAAATGGCCAACAGGCACATGAAGAAATACTCGACATTACTCAGCATCAGGGAAATGCAAACCAAAACCACATTAAGATATCATCTCACTCCAGTTAGACTTATCATCAAAATGTCAGAGAACAACAAATGCTTCAGAGTATGAAGAGAAAGGAGAACCTTCCTACACACTTGGTGGAACTGTAAAGTGGTGCAGCCATTATGGAAAACAGTATGGAGAGTCCTTAAACAACTTCAGATAGAACTGCCATAGGATCCAGCAATCCCACTGTTAGGTACATACCCAAAGGAATGGAAAGCTTCATGTTTAAGAGATAAATGCACTCCCGTGTTTATCACAGCACTATTTAAAATAGCCTAGAGCTGCAGCCAACTTAAATGTCCATCATCCAGAAAATTGGACAAGTAAAATGTTGTATATATACACAATAAAATATTACTCTGCCATAAAAAAGAATGAAATATTGTAATTCACAGCAACATGGGTGAACTTAGAGAAAATCGTATTAAAGTGAGATAAGCCAGGCACAGAAAGAGAAATACTACATGTTCTCACTCATAAGTGGGAGCTAAAATAATAAACATATAAATAACAGAATGAAAGAAAGATATGACATTCATAATAATACATTAAACTTTCAAAAGGAGAACCGAGGTTACCAGAAGTGGGAATGGAGGGGGAAGGGAGGAATTGGTAAAGGGCCATGAACAGCAATGACAGGGTATATTATTGGATATAATAATTATTCTGATTTGAGCATCACATATTGCTCACGAGTATTGATATTCAACTCTGTACCCCACAGATGTATACATTCAACTAGGTACAAAAAAAAATTTCTTTAAAGTGTTTTTGCAGCCAGTCTGCTAATTTACTGCATGGAATCCAGGAAAATAGATCAGAAATGGACAATGTTTTTATATTTTCTATTTTTTATTACAAGACTGATATTATGTCCCTAAATATCTTTAAAAATTGGTGTATGTTATCTATCCACATGCATCAAGATGTGTTCACAGGCACATAGATCCCTCCTTTAGCAACCAGGAAATAATATAGGGCTAAAATGAACACATAAGTGAGTTCCAATTCATCTGTCACCAGACTTCTTAGCAGAAATCTTAGGAGCCAGGAGGGAGAGGGATGATACATTCAAAGTGCTGAAGGAAAACAACTGCTAAACAAGAATACTGTATACAGCAAAGCTCTCCTTCAGAAACAAAGGAGAAATAAAGATTTTCCTAGACAAACAAAAGCTGAGAGAATTTATCATCCCAGACCTGTCTTACAAGAAATACTAAAGGGAGTTCTTCAAACAGAAAGAAAGAAACACTGACGAATAACAAGAAAACTTCTGAAGGCATAAAAGTCTCAACACATTTTAAAAAGTTGAAATTATATCAAGTATTTTTTTTCTAAGCACAATGCAATGACTAAAAATCAAAAACAAGAAGGAGCTAGAAAACTATAAAAATGTATGAAAATTAAACAACATGCTCCTGAACTACTAATGGGCTCATGAAGAAATTAAGAAGAAAATTTGAAAAGTTTTAGAGGCAAACAATAATGAAAACACAACAGACCCAAACTGAGATACAGCAAAACTAGTACAAAGAGAAAATTTATAGCAGTTAGCCCCTACATAACAAAATAAAATCCCCAGAAAAATCTCAAATAAACAACCTAATGTTGCAACTGAAGAAACCAGAAAAACAGGCATATGCCTGAAGTACTAAAGGACAGCAAGAAAGCCAATTTCAGGGACTGACCAGTTAGCTCAATTTGTTAGAGCATGGTGTTGATATCACCAAGGTCAAGGGTTTGGACCCCCACACTGGCTAGCCACCAAAAAACCAAAACAAAACAAAAAACAAAAAGCAAAAGTTAAAAATATGAAGGCCAATTTGAGTGAAATAGGAGAGACAATGAGGCTCAGATTATACAGAACTTTGGCTTTCACTCTGAAAGAGATGGGAATGTTTTGAGGAGAGTAGTAACATGATTTGGCTTACATTTTAAAAGATTTTTTAAAATTTTAACTAACATATAATAATTGAATATAATTATTATGTGCAATGTGATGCTTTGGTATATTATAAAAAGATTACATCAAGATAATTAACATATACATCCCTTCACATACAAATTATTTTTTTTTGTAGTAAGAAAGTTTAAAAATCTACTTTTATTTGTTTTTGAAATATACTATACATTATTATTAATTATGGTCACCATGCTGTGCAATAGAGACTTACATTTTAATATAAGAATTACTACATTTAAAAATACTAGCCCGACTTAGAGGGAGAGGTCCACCAGTAGATGAAAGTTTGAAATTATCAGCTTTATTTAAATCCATGAAACTGCTTGAAATCACTAAGGATATGTATATATTTAAATAAGAGAAGAGGGTCAAAGATGAGGCTTAGTGAATTCTGGCATTTAGAGTTTGGTGATATGTAATAGAACAGCACAAAAGACTTCAAAAAAAAAAAAAAAAAACAGCCAGAGATCTAAATCTAGTTAAACCCAACTCTCTTCTCTTCTATTTTAATTTTTTCTCTCTACAAAGAAAATAAGAAAGGTGCGGCATTCTGGCAACCAAGTGAAGAAGAAAACGTTTCAAGGAAGACAGAGTTATCAGCTATGTAGAATACTGCTAATAGGTTGAGTAAGACAAGGCCTGAGAAATACAAATTGGATTTAGCACTGTTAAAGTCATTGGTTACACTGATAGATCAGCTTCAGGGGGAGTAGTAGAAATAAAAGACAGATTGGAGCAAATTCAAAAGAGAACCAGAGAAGAAAAATCAGAAGTAATGAGCACAGATAATTCTTTCAAAAAGCTTTTCTCTATAAGGAATGAGAGAAATGGTGAGGTATCTTGGGAGGCATGAGATTCAAAGAGGATTTTTTTTTTTTGAGTTGGGAGATACAAGACCAAACATCCCAATTTTGGGGGGATTGTTCTAATTAATTTTGACACTGAAAATCCCACATCCAAGGAAACATCTCAGTCACAAACAAGATAGGTTGTAAGCTGAAAGAAATGATTCAATGTGGCAGAGGTGGGGAGTCAGGGGGAAGAACTGATGATGCTGAAGAAAAAAGGGAGTTCAATAAACCTAAGTATTTGAGATGGCATGGGGTGTGGCACACATATTTATTGTTTGTTTTTAGCAAGGAGCACAGAGAGTGAAACAATTGTTAACAGGAGAGAAGGTAAAACAAATGGGCACTGGCGCATTTGGTAGTTGGGTAGATATGGTGGTGAGATCCTATAGAAGTTCTTGAATTTCTGCTACTATTCCCTTACTGAAACAGGAAGTGAAGTCATTAGCATGACTGAGGACTGGGGAAGAGCTACAGAAAGTTGGAAAAGATAGTAAGAGTACTGAAAGAATCATCTATGACGGTTAGAGTTAAATGGACTAGAGAAATGTGATATAACTGCTGAGCAACATGAATATTTGAGGTCAGTTACCATCAATTTGAAGCAACATCAGTAAACATAGCTGTGTTCTTTTCTCCAGCCTCATTAAGTTGTGTAGGTTAAGGCAAGGAATAGAACACAGTTGGGTTTAACTAGATTCAGGAGCTTTTCAACTGATTATGTTAAAGTGACAAAGGAGCAGAAGAATTGAGGGTAAATGCAAGGAAGGATTCTAATCTTATGGAATTTAAGCTGGGTAATGATAAAATGGAGTACAAGGAAGATAGAGGCACTAAAATTGCGGTAGCATCAATGGATTCTAAGTAACACTGTGATCAAAGAACTTGTTGGAGTTTAAGTACAAGAAAGAGTGAACTGAAAACATAGAAATTTGGTGGTCAGAAAGGGGGAGGCTTAGAGGTAATTCTGACCCATGTTGTGTTTCCCTAAATATGTTACTCATACCTCACTATTGATGATTTTTTCCCTCCCATCACCAAGACAAGTTACCTGACTGGGTTTTCTGTGCCTTAACCACCCACAAATATCATAGAGAATTCCTATCCATAAACATGATTCTGCTGTCTCTCCAAGGATTCCCTTGCAATTCCTAGATCCAGTGCATTCATTAAAATTTTTATGCTTGATCCAAATATGTCACCTATAAGAAGTGGGTAAAATTCACTTTTCAGACACACCAGGCCTTTGAAAATGCCATGTGAAGCCAAACGCAAGATGTCACTCTAAAAGTGGTTCTGTGTCTCTTTTAAGAACAATGCCATATCTGTGTTCACATTCCTCTTGAAAGTACACCCAATGACTGAGATCCCTAGCACTAACAGACCTGAAAAAATACCTCAATAACTGGGACTTCTCCACCTTGCCTACTTAGCTGTTAAATGATGTGTTTTCTAAACCTTAAAATTATATATTTCTCATTGAATTACCCCCTCATAAAAGACAATAAACATACCCATCAAAGGGCTTCCTCTCCTAAGAAGACATACAAATGGCCAACAAGTACATGGAAAAAATTCTGGACATCACTAATAATCAGAGAAATGCAAATGAAAAGCACAATGAGATGAGATATCACCTCACTCCAGACACAATGGCTTTTATCAATAAAACAAAAGACAGCAAGTGCTGGTGTAGATGTGGATAAAAGGGAACACTTGCACACTGTGGGAATGTAAATTAGTATACCTATTATGGAAAATTTTTTGAGGTTCCTCAAAAAATTATAAATACAACTCCTGTGTGATACGGTAATCCCACTACTGGGTATCTATCCAAAGAAATTGAAGTCAGTATATTGAAGAGATATCTGCACTGCAGTGTTTATTGCAGCACTATTCACAATAGTCAAGATATGTAATCCACATCAGTGTACGTCAATGGATAAATGGATAAAGAAAATGTCATACACAATGGAATACTATTTATCCATTAAAAAATAAAATTCTGCCATTTAGGACAACATGGATGAGCATGGAGGTCATCTTGTTATATGAAATAAGCCAGTTACAAAAGACAAACACTGCATGATCTAACTCATATGTGGAACCTAAAGCAGGTGATCTCATAGAACTGTTAAAGTGGTTATGAGAGGTTGGGGTGATTACAGGAAAGGGGAAAATGCGAGTATATTGGTCAAAATATACAATTACGGTTAGGTAGAGAAATAAATTTCAAGAGATCTATTTTGCAGCAAGGTGAATATAGTTAATGATGATATTTGTATTTTTGAGAAATGTAAAGAGAGTGGATGTTATGAGCTCTTATCACAAAAATGATAACTATGTGAGATAATGCATTTGTTAATTAGCTGGATTTAACCATTCCATGTTCTCCGTGATAAAAGCATACAACTCAGAAAAACGTCAAATAAACACCCTAATGTTGCAACTCAAGAAACTAGAAAAACAAAAACCAGTCTCAAAATGAGTAGAAGGAAAGAAATAATAAAGATCAGAGCAGAAATAAACAAAATTGAGACTAAAAGACATACAGAAGCTCAGTAAAACAAAAATTTGGTTTTTTGAAAAAATGAAACAAAATTGACAAAATATTAGCTAGGCTAACAAAGTAAAAAAGAGAATAAAGTCAAATCAATAAAATCAGAAATGAAAAAAGTCATTTTAACACAACAGAAATACAAATAATCATTAGAGGTTATTACGAACAGCTAAATGCCAACGAATTAGAATATTTACAAAAAAATGGCTAAATTCCTAGGTCTCACAACTTACTAAAATTGAATCATGAAGAAATAAAAAAATCTAAATAGACCAATTTTAAGTAAAGAGATTGAATCAGTAACAAAAAGTTTTCCATGAAAAAAAAGCCCAGGACCAACTAATACTAATTCTTCTAACACTATTCCAAAAAAAAAAGATGAAGGGGAGGGAATTCTTCCTAATACCAAAACCAGACCCCCCCCAAAAAAAAAAACTAAAGAAGAAAACTACAGGCCAATATCCCCGAGGAGCATAGATGCAAAAATCTTCAACAAAATACTAGAAAACTGAATCCAACAACACATCAAAAAGGTTATTCACCATGATCAAGTGAAAGTGATCACAGACATGCAAGGATGCTTCAACACATGGACATCAATAAACCTGATACACCATATCATCAAAAGGAAGGACAAAAACAATATGACCACTTTAATACATGCAGAAAAAGCATTTGATAAAATGCAACATCCCTTTGGCAAATCTCAGCAAATTTGGTATAGAAGAAACATAATACAATAAAGACAGTACATAACAAATCCACAGATAACATAACACCAAATGAGGAAAAGCTGAAAGCTTTCCCTTTAAAATACAGAACAAGAAAATATGCCCACCTTCATCACTTGTATTCAACATAGGACTGGAATTCCTAGCCAGAGCAGTCAGTCAAGAGAAAGAAAGGGCATTGTATTAATCTATTTTCTGTTGTTTATATTAGAATACCTGAAACTACATAATATATAAAGAAACATTTTTTTTTCATACAGTATAGAGGTTGGGAATGCCAATGTCTAGGGAGCACATTTGGTAAGGGCCCTCTTCTTCCTGGTGACTCTCTACAGTGACATAGGGTGTAACATGGTGAGAATGGGCTGAGTAAGAGTGAGGTGACCTTCTCACTTGCCTTCCTTATAAAGCCATCAGAACCATGCTCATTATGGCCTCCTCTCCCACTCCCTCCGCGGTTCTCTGGCGGGTTGGTGGCGTAGGGCATCACCGGCCAGTGTCGGGAGGGCAAGGAAGTATGGGCGGGCCGACTGTCACTCCACCACACCCTGGACTCCGGCCCCTGGTAAACTTCCTGTTACTGGGAGGCAGATACCATCTCTGCAGCCACCAGTTCGGAAAAAAAGCCTAACCAATTTCTGGTTGGGAATAGTGTGGTAGGAGAGTTCCCAGGTCCGCTTGAACCTGCCGGAGAGCTGGCTGCAGGCGGGCGCTAGACTGGGTTTATACCGGGGGGATACAAAGGTGAACAAGTCCTGAGAAAGATCTACACAGTGCTACAAAGGCACCCAGAGCGACCGGTCGTCTGTGCCTAGCAGAAACCTGGTAGACTTCCTGGGCGAGGCGGTGCCGAGCAGGGTCTTGAAGGCCCAGCTGATAGACGAGGGTTACAGAAGACACACCCCAGCCCAGCACAGTGCGCACAGAGTGGGGAGACGTGCGGCCAGGGAGGCGGAGACTTGACAGAAACCACACACCCTGTGGGGTCGCCACAGCATGATCCAACAGCCTGGGCCAGAGCACACGGAACAGGGAGAAGTCCTGCACAGGAAGTGAAAGCTCAACAGCGATCACACACCCTGTGTTATGTGATCCACCAGCCCAGCAGAGTCCAAGCTGACCAGAAAGGTGGCTCCCCGGAGAAGCCCAAGACCCGAGGCAACCACATACACAAGGCACTAGAGGCCAACTGAGCAGCCACGGAGGTAGCCATACGAAATTGGCAACCACAGCAACATCCTAGTTATTCATTAGTCTCAAACCGGTGGACTGTGAAACCCCCGGCCACAATGAATAAACATCAAAAAAAAGATACCAGAAATACAAAAAATCAAGGAAGTACACCACCAAAAGTTAATAAATCTCAAACTCTAGATCCTATAGAACAAGAAGCCCTTGAAATGACTGACAAGGAATTTCGAGTGATAATTCTAAGGAAACTGAATGAGATACAAGAAAACACAGCTAGACATCATGATGAAATGTGGAAAAGTATACAGGATCTGAAAGAGGAAATGTACAAAGAAATCAATGTCCTGAAAAAAAATGTAGCAGAACTTGCTGAACTGAAGAAGTTATTCAGCGAAATAAAAAACACAACGGAGAGTTTAACCAGCAGGCTTGTCGAAGTTGAAGAGAGAACCTCTGAACTTGAAGATGGGCTGTTTGAAATAACACAAGCAGACAAAAAGAAAGAAAAAAGAATCAAGGACATGGAAGAAAATCTGAGAGAGATATCAGACAACCTTAAGCGCTCAAATATCCGAGTCATGGGTATTCCAGAAGGGGAGGAAAATGGAGATTCCATTGAAAACATATTCAAAAAAATAGTGGCAGAAAATTTACCAGGTATAGGAAAAGTCACAGATCTTCAGATCCAGGAAGCTCAATGATCTCCAAACGTATTCAACCCAAAAAGGCCTTCTCCAAGACATGTCATTGTCAAATTGGCAAAACTCAGAGACAAAGAGAGAATCTTAAAAGCTGCAAGAGAGAAGCGTCAAACCACCTATAAGGGAGCCCCAATCAGGCCAACATCAGACTTTTCATGACAAACCCTAAAAGCTAGAAAGGAATGGGATGATATTTTCAAAATACTAAAAGACAAAGATTGCCAGCCAAGAATATTCTACCCTGCAAGGCTATCCTTCTGAAATGAAGGGCAAATATTATATTTCTCAGACAAACAAAAACTGCGGGAGTTCACTACCACACGACCACCCTTACAAGAAATCCTCAAGGGAGTACTGGGTTTGGTTCCTGAAAAATAACTACCACTGCCATAAAAACCCAAGAAAAATCAATACACACTAGGATAATAAAAATGGCATTCATGAAGAGAAAACAAGCAAACAAAAACACTATCTACAACCTAAGGAACCAACAAACACAGAAACCAAACAGTAAATCAGAAAGCGAGGAACAAAAGACACCTAAGACAACCAAACAACCAATAAAATGCTAGGAATAAATCAACACCTTTCAATAACAATTCTTAATGTAAAAGGCTTAAATTCCCCAATCAAAAGACACAGACTGGCTGACTGGATCAAAAAGGAGGACCCAACTATATGCTGCCTACAAGAGACCCACCTCACCCATAAAGATTCACACAGACTAAGAGTGAAAGGATGGAAAAAGATTTACCATGCAAACAGAAAAGAAAAATGAGCTGGAGTAGCTATTCTTATATCTGACAAAATAGACTTTAAACTAAAAACCACATAAAAAGAGACAATGAGGGACACTACTTAATGATAAAAGGACTGATCCATCAAGAAGACATAACAATCATAAATATGTACGCACCCAATGTTGGAGCAGCCAGATTTATAAAACAAACTCTATTAGACCTAAAGAAGGAAATAGACACTAATACCATAATAGCAGGGGACCTGAACACCCCACTGTCAATATTAGACAGATCATCTAGGCAAAGAATCAGTAGAGAAACACAAGATCTAAACAAGACTCTAGACCAATTGGAATTGGCAGATATCTACAGAACATTCCACCCAACAACCTCAGAATATTCATTCTTCTCATCAGCACATGGATCATTCTCCAGGATAGATCACATGTTAGGTCACAAATCAAGTCTCAACGAATTCAAAAAATTGGAATGATCCCATGTATGTTTTCAGACCACAATGGATTAAAACTGGAAATTAATAACAAACGAAACTCTGGAAACGATACAAACACATGGAAATTAAACAGCATTCTACTTAATGACATATGGGTCCAAGAAGAAATCAAGCAGGAAATCAAAAAATTTATTGAAACTAATGAAAACAATGATACATCATAACAAAACCTGTGGGATACTGCAAAAGCAGTATTGAGGTGGAAATTTATTGCATTAAACGCTCACTTCAGAAGAATGGAAAGATGGCAAGTGAACAACTGAACACTTCTCCTTAAAGAACAAGAAAAACAAGAACAATCCAAACCTAAAGTTAGCAGACGGAAAGAAATCACTAAGATCAGAGCAGAACTGAATGAAATTGAAAACCAAAAAACAATTCAAAAGATCAATGAATCAAAAAGTTGGTTTTTTGAAAAGATAAATAAAATTGACAAACCATTAGCATGGCTAACAAAAAAAAAAGAAGAGAGAAGACTCAAATAACAAAAATTAGAAATGAAAAAGGCGATATTACAACTGATTCATCTGAAATACAAGGAATCATTCGCGACTACTATAAACAACTATACGCCAACAAATTTGAAAATCTGGAGGAAATGGATAAATTTCTGGACACACAGAAGCTCCCAAAACTGAACTGTGAAGACGTAGAAAATTTGAACAGACCAATAACAATAAAGGAGATTGAAGCTGTTATCAGAAGGCTCCCAACAAAGAAAAGCCCAGGACCAGATGGATTCACAGCAGAATTTTACCAAACATTCAAACAGGAATTGACACCGATTCTTTACAAACTATTCCAAAAGATTGAAACGGACGCAAATCTCCCAAACTCATTCCATGAAGCAAACATCATCCTGATACCAAAACCAGGTAAAGATATAACCAAAAAAGAAAACTACAGGCCAATATCCCTGATGAATATAGATGCAAAAATCCTCACTAAATTACTAGCAAACAGAATACAGCAACACATACGAAAAATTATTCATCACGATCAAGTGGGATTCATCCCAGGGATGCAAGGTTGGTTCAACATACGCAAATCAATAAATGTGATACACCATATTAATAAACTCAAACACAAGGACCATATGATCATGTCTATAGATGCTAAAAAAGCATTTGATAAAGTTCAGCACTCATTCATGACAAAGACCCTCTATAAGTTAGGTATAGAGGGAAAGTATCTCAACATAATTAAAGCCATATATGCCAAACCCACTGCCAATATCATCCTGAATGGGGATAAGCTGAAAGCTTTTCCTTTAAGAACAGGAACTAGACAAGGATGCCCACTCTCACCACTCCTATTCAACATAGTGTTGGAAGTACTAGCCAGAGCAATCAGAGAAGAGAAGGAAATAAAGGGCATCCAGATTGGAAAAGATGAAGTCAAACTGTCCCTGTTTGCAGATGACATGATCCTATATATCGAACAGCCTAAAACCTCTACCAAAAAACTGCTAGAATTGATAAATGATTTCAGCACAGTAGCAGGATACAAAATCAACACTCAAAAATCAGTAGCATTTCTTTTCTCCAATAGTGAACATGCAGAAAGAGAAATCAAGAAAGCCTGCCCATTTACAATAGCCACCAAAAAAATAAAATACTTAGGAATTGAGTTAAACAAGGAGGTGAAAAATCTCTATAATGAGAACTACAAAACACTGCTGAGAGAAATTAGAGAGGATACAAGAAGATGGAAAGATATCCCATGCTCTTGGATTGGAAGAATCAACATAGTGAAAATGTCCATACTACCCAAAGTGATATACAAATTCAATGCAATCCCCATCAAAATCCCAAAGACATTTTTCTCAGAAATGGAAAAAACTATCCAGACATTTATATGGAACAATAAAAGACCACGCATAGCCAAAGCAATGCTGAGCAAAAAAAATAAAGCTGGAGGCATAACACTACCTGACTTTAAGCTATACTACAAAGCTATAATAACCAAAACAGTATGGTACTGGCATAAAAACAGACACACTGACCAATGGAATAGAATAGAGAATCCAGAAATCAACCCACACACTTACTGTCAGCTGATCTTTGACAAAGGCATCAAGCCTATTCAGTGGCGAAGGGACTGCCTCTTCAGCAAATGGTGCTGGGACAACTGGATATCGATATGCAGGAGAATGAAACTTGATCCATACGTCTCGCCGTATACTAAAATCAACTCAAAATGGATTAAGGATTTAAATATACACCCTGAAACAATAAAACTTCTTAAAGAAAACATAGGAGAAACACTGCAGGAAATAGGACTGGGCACAGACTTCATGAATACGACCCCAAAAGCACGGGCAACCAAAGGAAAAATAAACAAATGGGATTATATCAAACTAAAAAGCTTCTGCACAGCAAAAGAAACAATTAAAAGAGTTAAAAGACAACCAACAGAGTGGGAGAAAATATTTGCTAAATATACATCTGACAAAGGATTAATATCCAGAATATATAAGGAACTCCAACAACTGTACAAGAAGAAAACAAGCAACCCAATTAAAAAATGGGCAAAAGAGCTAAGTAGGCATTTCTCTAAGGAAGATATACAAATGGCCAACAGACATATGAAAAAATGCTCAACATCACTCAGCATCCGGGAAATGCAAATCAAAACCACATTGAGATACCATCTAACCCCAGTTAGGATGGCTAAAATCCAAAAGACTATGAACGATAAATGCTGGCGAGGCTGCGGAGAAAAAGGAACTCTCATACATTGTTGGTGGGACTGCAAAATGGTGCAGCCTCTATGGAAAATGGTATGGAGGTTCCTCAAACAATTGCAGATAGATCTACCATACGACCCAGCTATCCCACTGTTGGGAATATACCCAGAAGAATGGAAATCATCAAGTCGAAGGTATACGTGTTCCCCAATGTTCATCGCAGCCCTCTTTACAATAGCCAAGAGTTGGAACCAGCCCAAATGCCCATCATCGGATGAGTGGATACGGAAAATGTGGTACATCTACACAATGGAATACTACTCAGCTATAAAAACGAATGAAATACTGCCATTTGCAACAACATGGATGGACCTTGAGAGAATTATATTAAGTGAAACAAGTCAGGCACAGAAAGAGAAATACCACATGTTCTCACTTATTGGTGGGAGCTAAAAATTAATATATAAATTCACACACACACACACACACACACACACACACAGACATACACACACACACGCACACAAACCGGGGGGGGGGGGAAGAAGATATAACAACCACAATTATTTGTAGTTGATATGACAAGCAAACAGAAAGGACATTGTTGTGGGGGAGGAGGGGAGGGAGAAGGGAGGGAGGGATTGGTGATGGGGAGCAATAATCAGCCACAATGTATATCGACAAAATAAAATTTAAAATAAATAAATAAATAAATAAATAAAAATTAAAAAAAAAAAAAAAAAAAAAAAAAGAAAATCTGGAGGAAATGGATAAATTTCTGGACACACACAAGCTCCCAAAACTGAACCATGAAGACGTAGAAAATTTGAACAGACCAATAACAATAAGGGAGATTGAAGCTGTTATCAGAAGGCTCCCAACAAAGAAAAGCCCAGGACCAGATGGATTCACAGCAGAATTTTACCAAACATTCAAAGAGGAATTGACACCGATTCTTTACAAACTATTCGAAAACATTGAAATGGATGCAAATCTCCCAAACTCATTCTATGAAGCAAACATCATCCTGATACCAAAACCAGGTAAAGATATAACCAAAAAAGAAAACTACAGGCCGATATCCTTGATGAATATAGATGCAAAAATACTCACTAAAATACTAGCAAACAGAATACAGCAACACATACGAAAAATTATTCATCACGATCAAGTGGGATTCATCCCAGGGATGCAAGGTTGGTTCAACATACGCAAATCAATAAATGTGTTACACCATATTAATAAAGTCAAACACAAGGAACATTTGATCATCTCTATAGATGCTGAAAAAGCATTTGATAAAGTTCAGCACTCATTCTTGACAAAGACCCTCTATAAGTTAGGTATAGAGGGAAAGTATCTCAACATAATTAAAGCCATATTTGCCAAACCCACTGTCAATATCATCCTGAATGGGGAAAAGCTGAAAGCTTTTCCTTTAAGAACAGGAACTAGACAAGGATGCCCACTCTCACCACTTCTATTCAACATAGTGTTGGAAGGACTAGCCAGAGCAATCAGAGAAGAGAAGGAAATAAAGTGCATCCAGATTGGAAAAGATGAAGTCAAACTGTCCCTGTTTGCAGATGACATGATCCTATATATCGAACAGCCTAAAACCTCTACAAAAAAACTGTTGGAATTGATAAATGATTTCAGCACGGTAGCAGGATACAAAATCAACACTCAAAAATCAGTAGCATTTCTTTTCTCCAATAGTGAACATGCAGAACGAGAAATCAAGAAAGGCTGCCCATTCACAATAGCCACCAAAAAATAAAATACTTAGGAATTGAGTTAAACAAGGAGGTGAAAAATCTCTATAATGAGAACTACAAACCACTGCTGAGAGAAATTAGAGAGGATATAAGAAGATGGAAAGGTATCCCATGCTCTTGGATTGGAAGAATCAACATAGTGAAAATGTCCATACTACCCAAAGTGATATACAAATTCAATGCAATCCCCATCAAAATTCCAAAGACATTTTTCTCAGAAATGGAAAAACTAACCAGACAATTATATGGAACAATGAAAGACCACGCATAGCCAAAGCAATGCTGAGCCAAAAAAATAAAGCTGGAGGCATAACACTACCTGACTTTAAGCTATACTAGAAAGCTATAATAACCAAAACAGTATGGTACTGGCATAAAAACAGACACACTGACCAATGGAATAGAATAGAGAATCCAGAAATCAACCCACACACTTACTTCCATCTGA
Organism: Cynocephalus volans; assembly: GCF_027409185.1. Taxonomy (NCBI): domain Eukaryota; kingdom Metazoa; phylum Chordata; class Mammalia; order Dermoptera; family Cynocephalidae; genus Cynocephalus; species Cynocephalus volans. The sequence continues at coordinate 73,615,598 of NC_084478.1, forward strand.
TATTTGACAAAGGCACCAAGCCTATTCACTGGCGAAGGGACTGCCTCTTCAGCAAATGGTGCTGGGATAACTGGATATCCATATGCAGGAGAATGAAACTAGATCCATACCTCTCACCGTATACTAAAATCAACTCAAAATGGATTAAGGATTTAAATATACACCCTGAAACAATAAAACTTCTTAAAGAAAACATAAGAGAAACACTTCAGGAAATAGGACTGGGCACAGACTTCATGAATACGACCCCAAAAGCACGGGCAACCAAAGGAAAAATAAACAAATGGGATTATATCAAACTAAAAAGCTTCTGCACAGCAAAAGAAACAATTAACAGAGTTAAAAGACAACCAACAGAGTGGGAGAAAATATTTGCAAAATATACATCCGACAAAGGATTAATATCCAGAATATACAAGGAACTCAAACAACTTTACAAGAAGAAAACAAGCAACCCAATTAAAAAATGGGCAAAAGAGCTAAGTAGGCATTTCTCTAAGGAAGATATACAAATGGCCAACAGACATATGAAAAAATGCTCAACATCACTCAGCATCCGGGAAATGCAAATCAAAACCACACTGAGATACCATGTAACCCCAGTTAGGATGGCTAAAATCCAAAAGACTCTGAACGATAAATGCTGGCGAGGTTGCGGAGAAAAAGGAACTCTCATACATTGTTGGTGGGACTGCAAAATGGTGCAGCCTCTATGGAAAATGGTATGGAGGTTCCTCAAACAATTGCAGATAGATCTAGCATGCGACCCAGCTATCCCACTGTTGCGAATATACCCAGAGGAATGGAAATCATCAAGTCGAAGGTATACCTGTTCCCCAATGTTCATCGCAGCACTCTTTACAATAGCCAAGAGTTGGAACCAGCCCAAATGTCCATCATCAGATGAGTGGATACGGAAAATGTGGTACATCTTCACAATGTAATACTACTCAGGTATAAAAACGAATGAAATACTGCCATTTGCAACAACATGTATGCACCTTGAGAGAATTATATTAAGTGAAACAAGTCAGGCACAGAAAGAGAAATACCACATGTTCTCACTTATTGGTGGGAGCTAAAAATTAATATATAAATTCACACACACACACACACACACACACAAAAAAAAAAAACTGGGGGGGGGGAGAAGATATAACAACCACAGCTACTTTAAGTTGATACGACAAGCAAACAGAAAGGACATTGTTGGGGGCGAGAGGGGGAGGGAGAAGGGAGGGAGGTTTTGGTGATGGGGAGCAATAATCAGCCACAATGTATATCGACAAAATAAAACTTAAAAAAAAAAAAAAAGAAAGAAATGGCAGAGCAGAGAGAGAAAAAAAAATATATATATATATATAAACATAGATATACCAAGAACAGATTCCCAACATATATGAAGCCAACTTTCACAGAATTGAGGGGAGCAATGTAGTCATATGAGGGTACTTCAAAAAGTTTGTGGAGATGTAGAATTAAGATAAGATGAACCTTTCCATGAACTTTTTGAAGTGCCCTCATACAGTAATAGTTGGAGACTTCAATGCATGACATCTAAAATGGACAGAATGTCTAGGAAGAAGGTCAATGGAAAATAGAGGATTTGAACACTCCACCCACCTCCAGCAGAACCATATTCTTCTCAAGTGCTCCTTGAACATTCTCCAGGATAGACCATATGTCAGGCCACAAAACAATTCTCAATAAATTTTATAAGACTGAAATGACACAGTCTCTTTTCTGACCCCAACGAAATAAAGCTAGAAATCAGTTACAGAAGGAAAACTAGAAAGTTGTCAGTGAATTCTACACTTAAAATCTGTGCATTTTACTATACGTAATTTTACTTCAATAAAATAAATATATAATTTGCCATCATCAAATCATCAACTTAGAAACCTCCTCATTTTCTTTTAACATAATGAAACTCAAGTTCTATGGAATGATATCTCCCCCCCCCCGCATCTGAATTCACATAGTGTGTATGTACCCCTCTAGCCTTTTAATAATATTTACCACATTTTTTCACCTTTTTTTTTGTGGGTTTTATATCCATCCTTTATGTTTGCTATTGGTTTGAAGGCTACTTGGAGGATAAAAGACCATGTATTATTCATCTTGGTTCCCCAGCATAGCACCTAGAAAAATATGTTGCACATTTTGTTTCACTCCATGAATAAATGAATGATTAAATAAACAAGTGCTAATCAAAATAACCACAGCAGAAAGCCTGATTTATCAGAAGCTACTATATAGCTTCCTATTGCAATTATTTAAATGTCTTTAGAAACATGCCTAAATTCATCATGCTTAATGAGAGATGCATGTGTAAAACTTGTGAAGGAAAGAAAACATGGATTCTTTCCATTTTCAAAAACTCTGACTATAGTTCAGGCAGTCAAGAGTAAACCCCAAACATATTTAGAATTAATCAATCAATTTAGATATAACAAACATTTTTTTGTATCTTTAAAGAAAATACTTTCTCCAAACAACAGACAATATAGACATTTCACACTCCATTCACTTGTTTGAGTCTGTTCAAATACAGACTAAAAAATGAAAAAAGGACCATTTTACACCTATATTTACTAGTTTAGCCATTATTCCTATGCTCTTTCCTTTTAAACTAACACTCTCAAAATTTTGCTTATTCCCACAACTTAATTCTCTGATTCCTGCAGATATCCTTGAGCCCTCTACTTATGTAGTCACTTTCCTTACAGAGTTAATCAGCCACAATATTACTTCGTCCTTATAGTGTCCCTTAATATTCATTTCCAAAATTATTAGCTTACAAATGTCTGTCTGAATCGCTCCTGTAATTTCCTAGTAAACAGTTGCTGACATTTTTACATCATTCACAAATATACAGTTGAATTTTGGAGCTATGGAAACCTGAATGTTCATTTTGACTTCATCTCCCTCCAAGCTCCTTATCTGATGAAAGCTAACAGTCAGAGTTAGCAAACTGGCAGAGCCAGGGCATGGATATGTAAGAGGTAGGGCTCTAAAGGGAAAAGACACATAGTTTAATGGGACAAAATAGACCAAGCACAAACTAGATCTTGTTAGATGATGAAAGAGGCATTTCAAATCAGATTATTCAATAAGTGATATAAAGACAATTGTCACATTTTTGCTCAAAACTGGTGACTTCCCACCTCCCAAAGGTTAATAACCAAATTCCTAACAGTAGTACATAGAAATGTACAATAAGCTGGCCCCTAATTAGCTCTCTGATCTCATTTCCTACCATTCTCCTCCTTGCTCATTTCTAATTTGGCCACACTAGGCTGTTATCAGAAATCTCCAGGCACATTCCATCTCAAGGCATCAAGCAACATTTGTTCCCTCACTTTATTCAGGTTTCTACTCAAATGTTATCTGTTCTGTCTCTGTCCACCTATATAAAATAGCACCCCCATGACCCAAGCCTATTACTCTGTTCACTTACCCTGCTTTACTTTTTTAAAGCAATCATCACAGCCTGATGGATGCACAATGCGCTGAGAGGAAGGAGATAAAAATCTGTCTCCACCTATGATAATGTAAGTTATAAACACTATGGAAGCAAGGGCTTTGTTTCTGGCCATTTTCCCCTTCTAAAACAGTGCCAGAACCATTGTAAAGCCTCCCTCTGATTTAGTGACAGGATATGAGAGAACTCCAACATTGCCATGCCACAATATGAGACCTGAGTCTAGAATGGGGGCCCATAGAGGAGAGGATGACTGTCTTATCCCAATAGGATATAAACTCCAAGAGAGCAGAGTCTTTGACAGTTTTTTCACTGCCTGGTCAACAGTGAGACTCCCTCTGACTCAAACAAGCTGGTGTGATATCAGTAATATTAACATAGAAGAATCTGAAACTTTGTTCTAGTCCAGGAGCCCAGAATGTTAGGGGGTAAAGGCATAGTTGGTGAACACAGTATTCTACACTGATTTTTTTTTTCTGTTTTTCTCCAACTAGCTCAAATTTGTACCCTCAACCTCTAAAACAGAGTTAGAACTAAGGTCAAACCTTGTTCTCAGTGATTTGTAGGATATCTCCAAATCACCAAGAGACAATTATGGGCCAAAGATGTAAGGGTGGTGATGACTGTCTTCCTTTTCCCATTAGGATATATCCTTTAAAAGAGAAGGGATTTTGTGTGGATAGTTCAGTTCTTTTCCCAGGCCCTAAGCCAGAGCTAAACCTGTCTTTTACTCTATGGCCCAATATCATCATGGAACAATATGATTGGCAGATCAGGACTTGAGGCCTAGTGGAAGAGCAGAAACTAGGAAGCAATCGTATGTATCTATTTTATATATATATATATATATACATACACACATACATATATGTGTATATATATAAATATATATGTATGTGTGTGTGTGTGTGTGTGTGTGTGTGTGTGTGTGTGTGTGTATGTATATATATAGTAGTTGTTGTTGTCTAAGGAAGGAAGATTTTTTTGTTTAATGCTATGTCCAAACTCTTAAAATAGTGCCAGGATTAGGGCTAGCTTCCCTCTGATTGTCAGAATGTGGGATAACCCCAATATCATCATGGGACAATATAAGACCTGTGTGTGGTCTGGAGGTCAGGGATGGGTGCTGAATAATATGCCTCTCCACAGCCAGGATGCAAGTTTCGTGAGAACTGAGATTTTTGTCTTTTTTATTCAATCTTCTGACTGTCAGGAATGGTAAAAGTGCCTAAACGTAAGTAGCATTCTAAGGTCAGTGCTGTTGGTTGTTTTGGTTCTTGCAGTCTGTTTTCTGATTGGAAAAGAAAAACAGATCCTTACAGCAAAAACTAAAATAAATCCCACATGGTTTAAAGTTTACCATTCATATTGAAATAAAACACACACACACACACACACACACACACACACACACACAAATCAATACTACTATCAGTTATGGTTATATTTGTAGTAAATATATAAAATATGGGCAAGATTCACACCTAATTCATGACAGTGTCTGCCTTTGCAGAGGAAGGAAATGGGATGGTACTACTAATAAAAGAGATTTATTATCTGTAATGTTCTGAATGTTTAAAAATATAAATCTATATCTATTTGGCAAATGTGCCAAAATGTTTACATTTGTTAATTTGGAACAAGCAAACGTTTGTCATGTATTTCACATTTTGTTTTAATTTTTTAAAATACATAAAAGAATACAAATAGAATTTAAAATACTAATATAGCTGATGATTTTAACTACACCATTTTCAGAGTTGGACAGATCTAGTTGACATAAAACACACAAGGACATAAAGCATCTGAATAATATAATCAATAAACTTCAAAAGAACCAACTTTGAACTTTGTATTTCACAGAGAATATATATTCCTTTTTAAATAAAAAGCTGAATAAAGCAATTACCCTTGAAGAAATCAGAAATCTGATTATAGATCTACCATCAAAAGTGTAACCAGAATTTGATTTTTTTACAATTTAGTATTGGCTAACTTTTAAAGAACAAATAATTCTAATGCCATTTAAACTATTTCAGACCACAGAAAAAGACTGAAAACCCACCAATTCATATTTTTTGAAGCAAGCACAACTTTAATACAAAACTTGATAAAGACAGCTCAAGAAAAAAAGCAATTTCACTTTGGAGTGTAAATGCAATAATTCTAAATAAAATATTGGTAAATAAAGTCCAGCAAAATGGCAAATAACTATTGCACCATGATCAAATAGGATTTACTCCAGAACTACAGGTTTGTTTGAACATCAAATACCCATCAATCTAATTCATTACATCAACAGATTAAAGGAAAAAAAATGTATTGTTTTATCAATGGATGCTGAAAAGACATTTGATAAAATCTAAGAGCTACTTCTAGTAATAACAGTACGTAGAACAGGAACAGAAAGAACTCTTAAATGTTAATGGCTATTTATCAATAGCCAACAGCGAATTGCATACTAATAGGGAATACTAACGACATTTCCATGAAAATTAAGAACAAGATGGGCATATCTGTCCTCATTATTATTGAATATTGTTTTGGAGAATCCAGCTAATGTGATAATCAGTATAAACATTATAAGAAATAAAATGATCTCTATTTGCAGGTAAAATGACTGTATATCTACAATGTCCAAAATATGATATTTTAATAAACCCACTGTAACTTAGAGGATTAAATAAGCTCATTAGATAAAAGATAAAAATACAAAAATCTATAGGCTTGTCTATATTGCCCAAAATAACAAAATGAAGAAAAAATACTCAATTTAAAATGTCAAAAAGTGACAAAAGCTAAAATTATTTAGAAATAAATTCAATTAGATATGATGGATGTACATAAAGAGTCTTGCAAAAATAAGACCAAAAGATTTCAATGATATACCAAAACTCTTGAAGTGTTAAGGATTAATATTACTAAACAATCCTCTAATCAGTAATGCAGAAATTTAATAAAATTCAAATTAAGACATCAGTCTTTTTAAACATGGAAAAAATGCTTTCAATTATCATATGAAAGAATGAATGTCTAAGACAAATTATATACAAGAAAAAAAGTTAATGAAGGGAGACTTGCTTTACCAGATTCTAAGACTTATGGTCAAGCTACTATAATTAAAACTATTTGATCTTGGCTCAGAAATGTGAAAATGGATGATTTTCTAAATAAATGGCACAATCAGGCATCCACTGTTAACAAAATGTATAGTTGGATCCCTATCTTATGCCATATACAAAAATAAACTTCAGACGTATCAAACATTTAAACTTTTAAAATAATAAATTTATTAGAAAAAAAAATGTAGGTGAATGTTTGCATGACTTCAGGTGGGGGCATCCTTCTGAAAAAGGTAACCAAAGAGCCATAAAAAAATAGTGGTCTACCTAGAAAGTTTGAAAGTTGTAAAGTAAAAGATATCAATAATGTCAAGATTAATTGACAAAACAAAAAAAATAGGCAAAAACAAAAAACCTCTTCACTGAAGTCAGGTAAAAACCAATTAAAATAACAAAGCAATGTAATTGTTTTCCTTTCAGATTTTCAAGCATTAAAGAATGCTGGAGAGGATGCTGGAAATGGGCACTTTCATTTGGATGGTAATCTTGTAATATTTCTTAAAATTAAACATACACCTACCTAGCATTTCTGGGAATCCAACCTATAGAAATAAAAGTCCCAGTATGTATTACAACTGTGGCATGGTGGGGGAAAAAAAAAAAAGGAAATAAATGACCATCAATAACGGAATGGTTGCATACTTTTTGTTACATTTATATGTACTGCTGTACTGCGTATGCAGCTGTTAGAGGGAGGGAGGGAAGGGGGGAGAGAGAGAGAGAGAGACAGAAACAGAGAGACAGAGAGACTGCAGCTACTGATCAGAAGGGATGTCATCTATAAGCCAAAGAGATTGCAGGGAAATACATGGGGCTTGTCATTTTTACAGAAAATACTACAACAGACTTTCTTATGAGTATGCAGGAAACACATGGAAGAATATACATCATGTTGTCAACACGTGTTACCTGGGAAGAAAGGGAGAAGGTAAGGCAAGGAGGGGGAAAGGACATGGCATGGAGTTACACCATTAATTTTTCTTAATCTACTTTTGCATTGTTCCCATGGTTGCAAACAGTTCTTAATCTTCTGTTAGCACCCAATTTAAATTTTCACTTACAGGACAAGGCAACATCAACAGTAACGAAAAACACTTGGGGCAAAACTGTGGAACTAGTCAATGTAAGATTTGGAAGCACAATAAGATGTATCCACTTTCCTGAATTTCTGACACCTCAAGTGCTCACAAAGTTCACAATTATGAAAACATGAAATATCTTACATCTAATAGTTCCACAACTTTTGCAAACAGCACAATGAATTTAGGGGGTTTTCACCAAACCATAGACGTAAATGTGAATATCATCGTCAAACTTAATGAAGTAGACAGACGGCTTGGCCACCACTTGATGTATAAAAATGCCGGTTCTCTTGGACCCGTCATCTTTGGCGTGCTCCACCTGCTTGCCCACGAGGCTGTCGACCACCTCTCCAGGCTCCCGTTCTGCAGTAGGGAAATAGTAGTGGGAATCTGGTATGATGCGCAGGTCACCATCTTTGTAGTCATCCAGCAGCGTGTACATATAGAGGACCGGATCTTTCTCATAGGTAATGTAAAACCAAGTATCCATCACCGGGGCTCGCGCCAGGACCATACCCTTCCATTCATCTTTCGTACCATGCTCGCCTTCAAACACATGCCCCACTGCCTTGCCAATCAGGGAATCTGCCAGGCGCGAATCGATGCGAGGAGTTGGCACTCTCTCAGGAAGGATCTCTAACGCCAAAACCCTCTTATCTCGGTGTAGTTCTAGTCCGTATACACTATCTTTGCCATCATATTTAATAATGTAGAGAGTGGACTTCACGGAAACCTGCTCGAGTACGGTGCCTTTCCATTGCTCTACGGGCTCGTTGCCTTCCTTCCAGCCGTGTTGAATGCGGCAGCCCACGATGTTCCTACAAGTGAGGAAAGTGGGCTTGCGCCGCTGCTTTCTGTGGGTGTGCCTTTTCTTCATCAGGTATGCGGACACACCGTCTACCCCCATCGGAGGCACGGTCGGAGGAGACATGGCTCAGGGTTTATTGGGGCTTGGGCAAAGCTGACGCTTTGCTCAATTAAGCTGACAAAAAGTCAACACTATCCAATATGAGGGCTTTTCCCGCGATCTCAAAGACCGGATCTGTCCTCCCTTCTCCAAGTGCAAGGCTCCCAGCAGGGCTTGGCAGAAACGCTCTAACTCTGACCTTGGGCACTGGGACAGCGTGTCCCTCACGACAGTGTTTTCCTCTCCCTCCCGGGAAGGGTGGCTGCAGCAGTGGAGGTTGCCGTAAGAGATGGCGGGCTCGCGTGTACTGTCCGCGCCTTGAGCCCGCCCCGACTCCCCACCCCAAGTTCCCGAATCGGCCACTTAGCTTTTGTAGTCAATGCTGCTGCTGCTGCGGCACGGCGACTGAGAAGGAGACGACAAGGAAGGTAGGCAAGGGATAAAACGGATGGCTGCAGTTGCAAAGGACTTTTCTGAGAAGTCCGCGCGGCCTGGGCTTCGGCAGCGCTAGTCTGCTTGGCCTTGTTCTGGCGCCGCGGTTTTTGCCGCTTAGGGAACCCGCCCCTCTAAGCCCGCCTGCGCCTCAGCCCCACCCCCCGCCATCCCGCCTTCCGCTCCACCGGCAGCGGCGGGGCAGGTCAGTGAGTGCGCGTTCAGTCAGAACTGACATCAGCGCTTTCTCCTTCATTTCCTCAAGCGCCCCTCCGCCCACCCCCGCCCTGCGACCGTTTCCCTCAAAGGGGAGCCAGATAGGCCCGCTCCCCTCCTCTCTGGCCGCCTGCTGCCTGCCAGCCTCCTCCACAGAGGCTCCATCTGCTTTCTATCTTTCAAGAATTCCTCACAAACCTTTTTTGTTGTTTCAATGTATATATTCAAAACACACACACACACACACACACACACACACACACACACACACACACACACACACACACACACACACACACACACACACACACACACACACACACACGAGAGAGAGAGAGAGAGAGAGAGAGAGAGAGAGAGAGAGAGAGAGAGAGAGAGAGAGAGAGAGAGAGAGAAAGAGAGAGAGAGAGAGGAGAGAGATTGTATACACAAAGTATTTTCAGTTTAAGGGATTTGAGACCAGAGAAGAAAAGCTTGTGTGCAGTCCACCATCTTGATAACTGTCCTTTATGTTTTCTATCTAATCATTCCTGGTAATTTTATATATAATTTCTGAATGTAAAGGGCATGTACTGGCATTGTGGGGATTTTCTGAAATTCAGTGAAATAAGAGATGAAACTAACCTTACTCGAACCACATAGATATACACCAAAATGTTAACAATAAGAGATGAAACTAACCTTACTCGAACCACATAGATATACACCAAAATGTTAACAATGCTGATTTCTCTCTCGTTAATAAATCTATACTTATATCTTACAAAATCAGGAGCATATTTCATACTTTTATAGCTTGCTTTCCTCATTCATATTAAGAGCATTTCCAAGGTTAAATACCCTGAAAACATGTTTTTTAATGGTTCCATAGTATGACTTTGTAATATTCCTTTGATGGTCCATTACTGACACTAAATGGTCTATGGAAGAAGAATAAATAATAAAACAATTTTACCTTCATATATGGATTTATTAAGATTGTCTAAACCATGTTTTCAAAGAATATTTAATGATATGGAGCTCTGTATGTGAGATAAAAACAACACTTCAGAAACCAGAATACTGAGACAAAATTGTGGCCCCCACTTCTGTAGACAGAGAAAAAAAGAAAGAGGTTTTTGTGTGTATATATTTGCTGTTTTTCTGATTATAAAAGTACTGCATCCGTATATGAAAAATCTAAAGATAGAAAAGAAAGTGTTCATAATTTTACTTACTTCAAGTCACAGGGATTAATAAGGATTAAATAGTAAGGGATTAATATAGATAAGATGAGAATGTCTGTAAATCTTATAAAATGGTAATAAAAACCAGGGGTGTCTAGGGCCTTCATTCTCATTCCTCCACCCTTCACTGGTGAGAGAAGGCCTCATATTATCACGAGTAAAAAAAGGCAGTCAAGTTCCCCGGTAACAAAGAAAATCAGGGGAGAAAGCTGCAAGGAGGCAATACTGGCTGCCTCCATGTTTCATTACCTTCAAAGTCAGTGGTTAAAAGCACTCCTAATAATAGCTTGGTGGGCAGAACATGTGAGGGTCCTTTGATTCCCTGTTTCCAAGGCCAAGGACATTGGAGATTGGGATAATTCTCCAATATTATATCATAAGAAATTAATGCCAAGGAAGCAAGAAAACTACATCTATTAAAAGTTATTTTCAAACTCTTTAGAATGACTTAGTGGTGTATACATATTCACACATATACACAACTTACATATGCACAGTCAAAGTTGGAAGGCAAGTATGTGTAAATGTCATACCATTATGTTCCACAAATGTTTCCCAAATAATTCCCCAGCTCTTTTTGCTTAGAAGAGCAGTTAAAAGGTGAGAGAAGATGACCATCCACAGGGCAAAACAATCCAGGGCAAACAATTCCCTCAAACTCTTTGGTTACAGCCTTAGAAAGAATTTTTGCTTACAACACCACAAAGCAGCCTGAGGAGACAAAAGAATTTCTAATACTGTTCCTTCTCTAAAATTATAATTCTGATGTTTTAGATCATCAGCTAACATTATGTATTCAAAGGGCCCTATTACACTGATATAATGTTTATTTTGTATGTCTCCCACTAGACAAGAGACTCATTCAAAAATGGATTTTTATCTTGTATCCCAAGTACCTTATACAGAGTTGGTACTCCAAAAATGTTTGTTAAATGAATAAATAACTGCTTTCAGCTGCCCTGCTCCATTTCAAAGAAATCTTCCCCAATGAAACAAGTAGTCTTACACAAGCCTCAGAAGACCACAGTCCTGGTAACTCAGAACCCTCCACTGCAGCTTTATCCCTGCAAACACCCACATCACTGACCCTGTGGGCAAATGTATCCTGAAGTATGAAAATGTTTACGAGAGTACACTGAGCAAGGGGGAGCTTGGAAATGGCTTCTCAGCAACCTGCAATATGTGGATAGTAATAAAATCTACTTCAAAGGGCAGATGTGAGCATTAAATTAGATAAATACACATAAATCTCTTAGAATGTGAACTGGCACGTGATAAGTATTCAGTAGTCTCCTAATCAGACATTCCCTCAAACAAGCTCTTTTCTCTTACCAGGTCTGTCTACAAACCACCTGGTTCATCCCCCCCTCTGAACCTTTGCTCAATTTTACACTCAGGCCCCCTTCATCAGGGCCTGAGTGTGAACCAAGGAGGACTGTGGCAGGATTTTTACCTTGTAGCCAATTTCAGATCAGTCTTTTATTTTATTTATTTATTTATATTATAACGAAGTTGATTGTACATATCTGTGTGGTACAGAGATGAACATCAATACTCATGTGCAATATGTGATGCTCCCATCAGAATACTTATTATATTCAATGATATACACTATCATTGCAGAGCAGTCTTTTAAATGCTGGGAGTTTCTGGAGCCTGACTTCTGGATAAATAAAACATTAATGAAAATAGATTTGGGCAATACAGTGATAATTTATAACTGGAGAGGTGGTGGAAGTAGACATAAACACTGTTAATTCCAGTATACAAGGCAAATTATGGCATAAAAAGAGGCACCAATAACACACTGGCGGACCCAAAGGAAGTAGTGATTTGTTATGGCTGAGGAGATCATCAAAGAAAACTTGAAGGGGTACAATGACAAAAGGGAGATATTCAGAGGGTAGCAGAGTACTGAGGTCTTTTCAGTCAAAGCAGAAAACAGCTGGAAGAAAGGCACAGAGGAATGCATGGGCATAGGATATGTTACAAACTGGTCAAGAGCTTGTGGCTGGAGCACAAAATTTATCTAGGTAAGGAATAAGAGGGGTGGTTTGTGGTGGGAAACAAGGTTAATCAACAGCCTCAAATGTGGAGAACTGATATTCCACCTACTGACAGTGGAAGCAGATGGCATTCCTATTTCCCTGACAGTGTGGTGTTTGGAGGACCAAGTGGAGAGCTGATCTTCTATGTCCTATCTGACAGAAACAGGCAGTGCTTTGATTCCCCTGGCAGATTAATATTGGCGATGCTGAGCAGAGAGTTGATCTTCTATTCCACACCTGGCAGAAGCAAGCAGTGGCTCTGATTCCCCTGCTAGGGCAGTGTCAGCAAGGTCTAATGATGAACTGTTTCTCCACATTCATCTGGTGGTGTAAAGTAGTGATATTGATCACTATGTGACACCCTCTCCTTCTGCCCCCACCCATATTGACCTGGCAGCAATGAACAAGGTAGAGAGAGTCAGGTCTAGTCAGCACTCAGGCTCCCTCTACCCTTAATATTGGTGAAGCCCAGTGAGGAGCTGAGCTTTCATCCTCATCCATCATCAATGAGACTGAACAAAGAGGAACATGATAGGACTAGATGTTATTCAACTTTCCTTACATCCTTGGTGTCAAGGGGACCTAGTGGTAAGATGAGCCTTCACTCCTACTTTGAAGTAATTAGGTGGTATGAGTCAGTACCCTACTTATACGATGAAGGTGTCAGCAAACTTAAGAAGGGAGCTAAACTTCCATCCCATACTCATGCAATATTTGCAAAAGTGGTATCAGGGGAACCCACAAGAAGCTGAAAATACATACATACCCAGCCCTTCAGTTACATAACAACAGGGGAACCCTCGGCTAAAAAAGAAAGAAAGAAAGAAGTTAAATATTAAATGCAATATAAAAATGACCAGAATGCAATAAAAAGTCACAAGTTGCACAATGAACAAGAAAAATTGCAACCTGAATGACACAAAACAATTAAGAGATGCCAAACCTGAGATGAATCAGATATTGGAATTATCAGAAATGGATTCTAAAGCAGCCATCTTAATAGGAATTATGAATTATCTTGAAGCAAGTGGAAAAAAATAGAAAATGTCAGAAAAGAAATTGTATTTTCTTTTAAAGAACTGAATGGACATTATTGGAACTGAAACATGAAATAAAAATTAAAAATATTCTGGGATGAGATCATTATAAGACTGGAGATGATGAAGATAGAAAATAAACTAAGAAAAACAATGAACAGTTTCCAGAAACTAAGAAGCAATAACATAAGAGGTAACATTTACAATAGCTTCAGAGGAAGTGAAATCTTTAAGTAAAGATCTATCAGAACATGTATGGGATTTATATCCTAAAAATTATAAATGTTAATGGCAAAAATTAAAGAAGGCCTAAAGAAATGGAGAGACATACTGTGCTCATGGGTTGGAAGATTCAATAAAGTAACAATGTCAATTCTCTCCAAATTGATCTATAGGTTTAATGCAACTTCAATGAAAATTTGAGCGAAGTTTTTCATAGACACACACAAGGCTCTTAGATTTATATACAAATGAAGATTATCTAAAAGAGCTAAAATAATTTGGAAAGAGAACTATATGACTGAAAGAATCATTCTACCTGATATATATTTTTAAAGTTTATTTATTAATATTATTCTTTTACATTCTATGATGTTGTTGTAGAGCAGTTGGTGGGGAGGGGGAGAGGGCAAGGGGTAGGAGGAGGGGTGGGGTTGAGGCACGTGGCACCTCTCTCATTCCTGCAGGGGAGATCAGGGGGCTTCCAGCAGTGTCTTGGTCATTGATGGGCTGGGCACAGATGTCAGGGGGGTGTGGCTGAAGCCCTCACCCTCCCACCACCCCAGTTCAGGAGCCCAGGGCTCTTCCTGTGGCAGCTTGGTGGTCAATGCTGGGCTGCTCGAAGGTGCTGGGGGGGGGGGCGTGGCTGAGGCCTTCAGCCCTCCACAATCCTGGCTCAGGAGAGCCCAGGGCACTTCATGCACTGGTTACAGGTGTCAGGGGAACATGGCCAAGGCCCTTGGCACCCCCTGCCCCAGCTTGTGAGAGCCCTGGTGCTTTCTGAGGTGCCTTGATGGTTGTCACTGGGCTGGTTATAGGTGTTGGTGGGGAATGGCCAAGACTCTCAGGCCCCAAACACCCCAGCTCCAGAGAGCCCAGGGCACTTCCTGTGTCAGCTCAGTGGTCATCACTGGGCTGGTTGTGGGTGTTGGGGTGTATGTGGTCAAGGTCCTTGGCCCCTCACCATGCTGACTCCAGAGAGCCCAGGGCACTTCCTGCAGTGGCTCAGTGGTCATTGCTGGGCTGATTCTGGGTGTCAGAGGGCATGGCCAAGGACCTTGGCTCCCCACTGCCCCAGCTCATGAGAGCCCAGAGCACTTTCAGTGGTGGTTGCTGGGCTAGTTGCAGGTGTCAGGGGCCATGGCTGAGGCCCCCAGCCCTCCCACCTCCCTGGCTTGGTAGCCTGGGAGAATTCCAGTCCCTCTTGGTTTTATAGGTGTTCTTTGGTGATGTGAGACCTTTACTAGTTAATATCAAACTTTGTCTCTGGTCTGTGGGTATTTTGTTTTTTCTTCCAGTTCTGTATTGGATTATTTGGTGTTCCCATCACTTAAACTCTGCACTGGAACTAATTTGCTATCTTTTGCTTACTTCTAAAATGGGGGAACTTCCTGTGGGGACGAGCACTTGAGTTCTGTGGTTGAGCTAAACTGTTGCTTTGCAGCTGATTCCCTGGGGATGGCTTTTTGTGCAGCTTAGGTTTTAATGGTTGACTTTATAGGTACTTCTGGCTCTTGTGAGATCCAGTACACCTGGGTTATGTAGAAACTCTGGTCTGGGCTTGAGTCTTTTCAGCAAACTGCACCCCCTACTGTTCTGTATTCCTGACCAGTCTCCACTGAGTGGGTCTGTGCTGATTGGGGGGCAGATCTGCTGTCCTTGCTGTGCCCCAGTGTTCTCCTGGTAGACCTGTCTCCCCTACCACCCACAGTCCAAACACTTCCCATGGGGCAGGCCATGTGCTGGTCCCTTGTGATAACTCACTGGCCTCTGAGTGGCTCCTTCTTTTCAGTTGTTATGGTTCCTTGCTCCTATGTGGGTCCATGGGAACCCTATTAGTAGTCTTGCTGCTCTGGAGGCCACTAAGGCCCTCTTCTCCCCTGCTGCCTCCAAGCAACTTCATAGGAAGGGCACAGCTGCAGCTTTTGCCAGCTCCTGCTCCATGCTCCCACCAGCTCCAGCCTTGAAGTGGCCAGGGTTCGAAATGGTGGGAGTGGTCCTTTCTTTCTCTCACTGTGGCTTCTCCCAAATTCATGAACTCTGTAGGTCTCTGCTCTCAGCTCTAGCGGCCCCAGCTTGGCTGTCATTGCTTTTTAATAGTTGCAAATTGGTTGATTTGTGGGAGAGAGTGATGCCAGGAACCATCTGTTCTGCCATCTTGACCGGAAGCCCGTCTCCCCTCTCCTCATTTTGCTTTTCACCACAGCAGTAGCTCTTGTGCCTCCCTGGTGGTGCTTCCCATGCTCAGTGCAGTGGTGCAGCATGGAGACCAGCTCTGGCCACATGCCTGAGTTAGGCACAAACCCAAGGTACTCCATTCTACCTGATATTAAGGCTTACTGCATATCTACAGTAATTGAGAAAGAGTGTGTTTGCAGACCAACAGAAAGAACCCAGAAATAGACTCACACAAATATGTCCAATTGATTTTTGACAGAGATGCAAAAGCAATTCAATGGAGGAAGGATAGCATTTTCAACAAATGGAACTGACAGGATTGGACATGCATAGAAAAAAAAAGGTCGAGACTTAAACTTGTTATATAAAAATTAACTCAAAATAGGAAGCTTGCTAAAATGTAAAGCTATAAAACTTTTACAAAAATCATAGGAGAAAATTCTTGAAACATAGTGTTAGGTGAAGTGTTCTTATACTTGACACAAATAGCAGGATCTTTCAAAGGAACTCTTAGTAAATTTGGTAAACTTGGTAAATGTAACCTCATCAAAATAAAAATATTTTGCTCTGTGAAAAACTCTGTTAAGAGGAAAATAGACAAGCTGCAGAGAGGGACAAAATATTTTCAAATCATATATCTAACAAAAAGCCTTGTTCCTCAAAAATATAAAGACCTCTGAAAACTCGACAGTGGAATAGCTAACAATACAATCAGAGAATAGCAAAAGATATGAACAGACTTTTCACTGAAGAGAATATACAGATAGCAAGTAAGCAAGTAAAGACATCAAGTTACTCTGTATACAAATTCAATCCACTGCATTCCACTCCCGGTCCCCAAAGTTTGTGTCCGTCTTACAGATAAATACATTTATTCCATCCCCAAAGTCAACTCAAAAGTCCAGAGTTTTAAGGTCTCATTTGTGAAATCAAAATAAATTATCTACTTTCCAGATATAATAGTGGAACAAACATAGGGTACATATTCTCATTCTAAAAGAGAGAAATAGGTCAAAAGTAAGGGTTCTAATCAAGTCCAAAACCCAGCAGGGCAGGCATTAAATCTTACAGTTAGTGAATCATGTACCTTGACTCCATATTTGAGGTCCTCCACATGCTGGTGTGGGGATTGGGTCCCCAAGTCCTTGGGCAGCTCCACTCCTATAGCTTTCCTGGTCTCAGGCCACATTTCAGCTCTCCCAGGCTGGTGTTCCACTCTGGTAGCTCCACAAGTCTGAGGTCTCCATGGTGGTTTTGCTCCCATGGATCCACTAGGTCTTGGTGGAGCTTGTCTGCTGCAAATCCAACCCCACATTTCTGCTCAGCATTGCTCTAGCAAAGATTTTATGTGGAGACTCTGCTGTGACATATCTCTTCCTGGGCCCCCAGGCTTTTACAAACATCCCTTGAGGTTAGGGTGGAGGCTCCCAAGCCTTCACAGCTCTAGCATTCTGTGAGCCTACAAACCTAACACCAGGTAGATGCTGGGGTGCTGGTGCTGGAAGGAGCTTCCTGAGGAGGCCCTGGGAAGCTAGTTTGTGGAGGGCACCTCAGGCCTCTTCCTTGAGACCATTCTCTCTCCCTAGGCTTGTGGGCTGTAATGGAAGAGGCATCCTCAAAAATTTCTGAATGCCTTCAATATCTTTTTCACTTTATCTTGATAATATCTTTCTTCCGTACTCATCTCCTTAGTAAACTGATTGCTGGGCTACACCCTTGCTTTCTGGTCAGGCTGAAAGTTTTCCAATTTTTTGCCTCTGTTTTCTTTTGAATTATAAATTCTGGCTTTATGTTATACCTTTTCTGTCATAACTCAGCTTAGGCTGTTGAAAGTAGCCATGCAGCTTTCTGAATGCTTTGCTGCTTAGGAATTTCTTCCACCAAATACCATGGGTCAGCAACTTTAAGTTCCACATTCCATAAAACTTTGGGGCATGAACAGAATGCAGCCAAATTCCTTGCCAGTTCATAGCAAGGGTGATCTTTGCCCAAGTTTCCAAAATCTCCTTCCTTCTTACATCTAAGATTGACTTGGTATGGCCTTTACTGTCCATATTTCTCTCAGTATTCTGGTCACCACCATTTAACCAGTCTCTAAGAATTTCCAAACTTTCCCCAGTTTCCTTGTCTTCTAAACTCTCATTAGCAGCTAGACTTTTTCTAGCCTGCCTCTTCAAATTCTTCCACCCTCTCCTCAACACCCAGTTCCAAAGCTGCTTCCACATTTTCAAGTGTTTGTTATAAACAACACCCCACTTCTCTGGTACCAATTTTCTGTATTAGTCCTTTTCTGTTGCTTATAACAAAAATACCTGGAACTGAGTAATTTGTAAGAAAATGAAATTTGTTGCTTACAGTTTGGAGGCTGGGAAGTTCAAAGTTCAAGGATCACATCTGGTGAAGTCCTTGGTGGTGGTTACAGTGATGCAGGGGTCTCACATGGCAGACTGATAGAGAAGAGAGAGAGATAGCTCCTCATATACTCTCCTTTTAAAGCCCTCAGAACCACACCACGACCACCATTAAAGCATCAATTTATTATTCCATTTACTAAGGCATTGTCCTTGCAGTCTAATCACTTCTTCAAGAACCCACCTTTCAATTATCGTAATAGGATTTCCAACTCTCTTAACATTGTCACAATAGGGGTTAAGTTTCTAATACATGGGCTTTGGGGGACAGAAATTCAATCCACTGCAGTTATTAAGGAAATATAAATTATGACCATAATGAGATTATCATTACATACCTATTAGAATAGCTAAAATAAAAAATACTGACAAAACTAGATGGGATCAGAATGCAGAGAAACTGGTTCTCTCTTAAATTGATGGTGAGAAGGTAAAATGGTGTATTCTTTTTGGAAAACATTTGGCAGTTTCTTACAAAAGTAAACATGCAATACTATACAAACTAGCAATTCTGCTCTTGGGCATGTATCCTAGAGAAATAAAAACTTATGTTCACATAAAAACATGCACATGAATGATCATAGAAGCTTCATTCATAATAGATAAAATTTGGAAACAAACCAGATGTCCTTCTAAGGGTAAAAGATCAAACAAACTGTGGTACCATGGAATACTACTCAGCAATTAAAAGAAACAAGTTATTAATATATGCCAATTTGGATAAATCTGAAGGAATTATGATGAGTTTAGCAAAAGTGCTAATCTCTAAAGATTACATGCTGTATTTTTATGTTTACTTAGCTTTCTTGAAATGTTGAAATTACAGTGTAGTGTTTTCAGGGATTAGGGAACTGGGATGGGAGGGAAGTGGCTTTAGCTATAAATGGGTAGCATGGGGAATCCTTGCAATGGAACTCTTTTTAAATCTTGGCTGTGGTCGTTGTCACACTGATCTACACATGTGATAAAATTTCATACTATTAAATATACACACACATGGAAACAAGTCCATGTATGTGGTGTAATGTGAATAAGTTTGGAAGATTTTATCAACGTAAATTTTCTATTGTGATACCATACTATAGTAATGCCAAATGCTACCATTGGGGAAAATCGGGTATAAGTACACAGGATCTTTCTGAATTATTTCTTACAACTGCATATGAATGCACAATTATCTCAAAATAATTCTTTTAAAAAGAAAAAGAAGTGGAAAATGCAGAAAATTATATATCATATGACAATATTTCTTACTAAAGTAAACAATAAATACATTATTTTATGCACTGAAAAAATTAATTGTGCAGCTTTGGGCAAGCAATTGAATCTCTGTGCCTCTATTTCATTAGACAAAAATAAGAGATTTAGAATAATTAATATCTAAAATCTCTTCTTCAGTGGTTGTGCGATCAGATCGATCTAAAATAGTGACTGTGGAACCAGAAACCAAACCTACTCCTAATCCCCTGCCTACAGAAGAGGAGAAAATAGAATCTAATCAGGAGGTTCTTAACACAGAACACTATATTAAACATCCTCTATAGAACAGATGAGTACTCTGGTTTTTTAAAAACGATAAAAGCAAAACTTGGCAAGCAAACCTTCAGCTGATTTCTAAGTTTGATACTGTTGAAGACTTTTGGGCTCTGTACAACCATATCCAGTTGTCTAGTAATTTAATGCCTGGCTGTGACTACTTACTTTCTAAGGATGGTATTGAGCCTATGTGGGAAGATGAGAAGAACAAACAGGGAGGATGATGGCTAATTACATTGAACAAACAGAAAAGACCAAGTAACCTTGATCGATTTGGCTAGAGACACTGTTGTGCCTTATTGGAGAATCTTTTGATGACTACTGTGATGATATATGTGGAGCTGCTGTTAATGTTAGGGCTAAAGGTGATAAGATAGCAATATGGACTACTGAACGTGAAAACAGAGATGCTATTACACATATAGGGAGGGTATACAAGTAAAGGTTAGGACTTCCTACAAAGATGGTGGTTGGTTATCAGTCCCATGCAGACATAACTACTAAGAGTGGCTCCACCACTAAAAATAGGTTTGTTGTTTAAGAAGACTCCTTCTGAGTATTCTCATAGGAGACTGCCTCAAGCAATCGAAATTTGCTAGCTGAACCAAAGCCTCTTCAAAAGCAGAGTGGACTGCATTTAAATATGATTTCCATCTAAATATTGCTAAGATATAAGAGAAGTTTCATTCGCCTTTGTCTTGTACTTCTGTGTTCATATTTTTTAAAAAAATTTTGGCTAGAGTATCCATGATCCCAAACAAAGAATTATAGTACAACATATCCCCAGAATCCATAAATGACCCACTCCTGTAATAACTTAGTAGAATTACCATTACAAACACATTTTAGTCATTCACAATATTCAAAAAATAACTTGCATTTCTATACCTAATAGGGAAAAAATTCTTTTTATGTTCCATTGTATGCAGGAGCATATTTTGCTGGATTGAAAGAATATGATGCATACAGTTTTCTAGCAATTTTCTGTTCCTTTTTACAGCATTGTCTTTGCTGTACTCTTGCTGGTGGCTGTCAGATTTTAATTTATTTGATTCTGATTTCATTTTTCATTTGTTTTGATTTTGTTTTTTTCCTCATGTAACATTGGTGAAGGATCCAGGAATATGACACAAAGGTGGAATAAACATTAATTTTGTTCATTCTTTGGTAATTATTTTGTTTTTTGTAACTACACAGCTTTGCCACAAATTTATGCATTTCATTCAAATCAGTGAACCATGTATGTGTGATTTCGTAAACATAATTGTGGATTATAAAAATGTAACATCATAATGACATTCCCAAATAGATCCTAAATAGAACTAGCATGACTGTTTTTGTATCTTTATGCTGTATTTCAACACTTTTTATTACTTAGGTTATTTTGCTTTGGTTACAAATGGCTCAAGTAGAAAAGCAGTCTCATTCATATTAAGACAGTGTACAAAACTGTAAATAAAATGTGTACAGTGAATTGTTTTAAAAAATAACAGCATAAAATCTCTTCTTGTTTCAAATATCTATGAATCAATAAGAATGGACATCTGGAAAAAGGTAGGATTAAAAAATGGGTTTGAAGTGTAGTGAATTAGTGAACCAGTGAAGGTATATTGAATATAGGGAGAAAACACAACTAGGTAAATTGAGGGTAAAGTATCAGAGCACTTTAAAATCTACAGATTGAGATTTTTGTTCTCTCTGTTAGGTAGTTCAGAACTGTAGAGATTTGTGGAGCTACTTAATTGCTTGTAAAAATCTAATCTTGTAGTAGTAGGCAGGGTTGAATGTGACAGTTGATGACGAGTAAAACTGCATGAGTTGGTCAGTTAAATAGATCCTGAATAAAATCTTTGGCTCTCATTATTGGGTTGTTGATTCAGAATTCGACATTGGGTTGCATGTCTGGGGAGACACATTCACCCAAATAGCCATGTGACTAATACTTTGTGCACTCATACTTTGAGGATAGACAGTTATAAAGGAAGGAAAATATTATTTACCTCTTACTTTGCAGAAAACAATATGAAATTTAATTAGGTAGAAGTTATGTTTAATGGTTTAAGCTACTTAAATGATAATTCTTTACATAGTATATCTTACTTACATTAATTTTTGAAAATATGGAGAAGTATCAGGTGAATTTTGAAAAATAACCTCATAAAATAGAATGTCAAAGCTTATTTTACTGGGTCACCAAAAGTAATGAATTTCACTGCTCCTTTTTTATTTTCATTTTTTTTCAAAAAATAAGGTATTTTTTATTGTCTTGGATGCAAACATAATTTTAAAAATGCATTGTAGTGCTGAATACAGCTGGTGGACACATGCTTTTCAACAGCAGAACATCACAGCACCAAGCTTGGGGTGATGTGGGCCTAGGGAGCCTCTGGGCAAAACAAGTTCCTCTCTGGGTTTGTTTTTCAGTCCACAAGGTGTAACTGTCTCCTCAAAGGAGCGCTGACACAGTCAGCAAAGCTCATAACAGACAAAAATCAGCCATTTACACAATAAAATGAAACCTGAAAAAGAAAGAGAAGGTGGTGTTTCAGTTGGTGTGTTACAAAATCTCGCTGCTTTTTAATTTTATTTTTATTGAAACAAAATTGTGCATATCTATGGTGTAAAACATTAAATATCTATATCTTCTACATTAAAAAAAGTCTATTTATTACAAAATTAGATTAGGTTCAATCACTATAAAATCATGAATATTCCATAAGTTTTATTTTCTATGTAATATGTAAACAAAGCTATTACTCCCCTGAAGTTTGAATTAAGGTAAAGTGTAAAATTAAACCTTTATTTATAAGAAAAATTTTTTTAAAAAATTATTTTTGAAACAATAGATTTAGTGAAAAATGAGAATTATCTTATGGACTAATCCTTGCATATTTTTCTTTCCTTGATACATGAATTTTCTTTCATAAAAAAATAACATAATAGACTTCAAACATAACCCTTTAAGTAGGTTACAAAAAAAATCTTTTAAAATGAAAGTATGGATTATTATGAATTTAATAAAAAAACAAAACAAAGCAATTTTCTGTTGGTTTGCACTGAGACAAAGAACAGATATAAAGTTAGTGAAACTTGTGCTGGACACAACTGACTTGAAAACTTCAAAAATGATCATTGGTAAGTTGCTGTCCAATCCCATAGCTAATATAAGAACTTTAAACCGGGCACCCTTGTGGATGCTATGTGGAGCAAGGGAGATGTAAGTTCATTATAACAAACTCAAGCTATACATAAAAGTGTAAAGATGAAAGAAAAAAAAGAAATTTAAAAAATTACCCAAAATCTCACCACCTAATACATATGTTTCCAGGAGAGATAAACTAGCACTTTATATATCCATGTTATTTTGAATTCTGTGTTAGATTACCTCATCTAGAAGCAAAGTTGTAACATTTGTATGTGCTTGGGAAAAGGATGGTCTTTAAAAAAAAACAACAGCAATTGTAACCCAGTCTTATATTTCTTTGATGGAATGCTACTCAGTTTGGTTTGATCAAACTAAGAAATGCCAATAAAATGAAATAGATTGGTTTTTGCACCTGTTTAAAGAGATTCAGAGTACTGGAATTCACACCTGTCCACAAAGACATATTCTTTATTCTCAAGAACTTTTGCAAAGTCCTTGGGATACCGCCTGAAAAGGAGATCTAGCTTAGGGAATGAAAGATAACTCTTTAAGGCAGTGAGTCTCTAGCTTCCAGTAGGCATAGAAATTTCTGGAAAGTTTGTAAAACAAGAAGATTCCTACTCACATCCCTGAGACTCTGAATCAGAAGGTCTGTGGTGAATTCTGTAAATATACCTGTTTCATAAGCTCCCCAGCCCTCACTTTGAGAATCACTGCTATAAAGCAAGCCACTTGAATCCATTTCCCTGTGCTTCTGATACCAAGGTCATTGATGTATAAATAGGCTTTCCTTGGGCTGGAATAAAATGTATCATGCATCAATCATTTAATTTCACCGTGTTTCAGGTTTTCCATATATAGGCATACCTTGGAGATATTGCAGGTTTGGTTCCAGAGCACTGCAATAAAGTGAGTCACACAATTTTTTTTGGCATCCCAATGCATATAGAAGTTATATTTACACTATATTATAGTCTAAAAGAGCAATGTACAAAACTTAATTTAAAAAATACTTGCTTCTGGGTGACTAAGAGTTAGTAGGACTGGGGAAGAAGGTTTCCTTCTGCCTCTTAGTATGCAGTTTGAAGAGCAAGGCCGGCCAAGGGAAGGGTGTGGGTGAGGGGAAATGGATCCTGAGGGAACAAAAGTATGAAACCTTAGCGTTCCTGTTTAGCTCTGAAAATGGCTCCTCCCTTTGTGTAACTGCGCTGGGACTCATTTAAGTAATTGACTTGCTGCTGAAATGGATAGCTACCAACTTCTAAAATGTTGAGGCTGAACATCTTCATTTTCCTGGGAAGAAAATGGAGGCCCTGAGATAGAAAAGGACATGTCTGAAGAGAAAGCCCCAAATTACAAATCCAAGGAAGTCATATCAGGCAAATACAATTCCTCGTTCCTTCATCTCCCTCCACATCCTCAGAAAATGAGGTGAGCACTTTCCCTTGCTATCATTATCCCCAGCCACAAATGTTAACACAAACATTCATTGTTCTCTGCCTCCTTTTCTTTTTCTTCTATTTCTTTCCTTCTTTCCTTTCTCCCTCTTTCCATCCTCTCTCTCTCTTCCTCTCTTCCTCTCTTTCTTTCTTCCTTTGTTGTTTTTTTTAACCATCTCATGCCTGGGAGTAAATGTCAGAAAAACATTTATTTTCTTCCCATTTAGGTTCATGGCTGAGGCTAAAAGTCATAAAAGGCAGATTAACAAGAGAAGAGCATATAAATCTATTTAATACAAGTTTTACATGACATGGAAGCCTTCAGAAATGAATACCTAAAGAAACAGGTAAACTTTTATGTCTAGATTTGATGAAGAGGCGGATAGTCATGCAGAAGTATGACTGAATAAAGGGGGTATGATCTAATGGTAATAAACAGGAGAGGGGGAATTTAGCAAGGCCCCTTTGTTCAGATTCTTCTCTGTGTCTTGGATCTTTAAAGATGAAGGTGGTCCTTTCCCCCAGGTACAGGGAGGATACCTCTTGAGTGAGGGTCTTATGACCTGCATCAAGGGAAAAGTGAGGGGGAGATAAGAGTGACATTTCTGCTTTTGCCGTTTTCTCAAAGGCCATGCTGTTGTATTTTGGGGTAGTGTATCCTGAACCCCATCCACATATACAAACCTGTCCCTGATCCCATGGGCAGAAAAGACACATGGAAAATATTTCTTTATAAATGATGGAATTGTGAGCACACTTCTCTCTCTCCCACTTGATGCTGTGAATCACATCTTGCTAACATTAGCCTCATCCTGTGGGAGCTTGTTACCACAGCTCTTCTTTCAAGTCTGAAAAAGTGCTAACGGTGGTAGCAAGAGAACATCCACATTTAAAAGTTGCCCAAAGCTCCTGGTTTGTAAAATCCCCTTTGCAAAGGGAGTTTGACTGGTTCTGTACGAATTTGGCCTGGTAGAGTGCAGCTTGCTTTCTGCTTTTTTCCCTTGTTAATATCACAAATTGTCTATAACGGAGAATAACAGCCTTAAGAGCTTTTTGAAAATAAAATACTACACTTAAAAACAGTTTTAATTATATGACGGAAGATATGATTGTGCATTTAAGTAACTGAATCTGAGGGTCAATAACATATCTTTAAAAACATCCAACCAGTGTACTGCTTTCCTTTTCTTCCTCAATAATCTTATATTTATTTCATCTGGAATGGTTCACAGGTCAACTTTATTTTACCTGTGTGGATTTTTGACACCCACAACAAGGCTAAGTGTTTTTTTTTTTAAAGAAAAAATGCATATTGTTTAGAGATGAGTTGAGAAAACTTGGGGACTTTTGCTTATGAATACATATTGCCTGGGAGTAAGATATGATTATAGATATTTCTTTAGCTTGAATGCCAAAATTTGATAATACAATTTAGTGATAAAAAAGCAAATATCACAAAAGTAAAAAAAAACAAAAAAAAGATTAAGGATATTTGTTTATTAAACTGTTGGATGTTGCTGTGTCATTGTAGAAGGCAGATTTTCTTATTAGCCTTATGTTTCACAATTTGATCTTTAAATGTTTGGGAATACCTCAAGATAGATAGTTGCACTGCAAATGAATTTTTGTTTTGGTGCAGCCCTGTACTGCTTGCTTAGATTTTGCAGACATGCTAAACACTACATTTCATTATTATGCAAAATACATAACTATTTTACCTAGCTATCTTTTGAGTAATAATTCAACAAAAGTCATTTTTATATAATTAAATATGAATTATTTTTTGACATTTCTGGTGGTTTTAACTTCCATTTTGTTTCAAATCTTGCAAGTGATTGACATCTTTGTGAAAAGAGAAAAGAAAAAAGTGTTAGTTGCTAAAATAAGATAAAAATGACTGAATGGGGGACAAATAACATGAAAAAGAATGCTTGAAACTCAACATATTTAGGTGTATATACTAATGAGACACCATGAGAATAAAATGGAAGTGGAAAAATATAGAACAATTTTGAGTGGAAGAGAAATTTATGGATGCTAAAATTATGTAAATGGTAATGAGGGTAGATAGATACTGTGGCTTACTTACCCAGTGAGTAGAAATTTGGGGAACAGGGATATGTGACATTTACAACATGAAGTTATACCATTGCTTGAGGCCAAAGTAAAAAAGGAAACCTAACAGTAAGCTTTCAGTGAGAAGAAGTGCAGTGGAACATCTTTCCAGAGGATACCCGTATCCTATAAATTCAGGAACTACTCTTTAACTAAATGATTTCTACAAAGGATGTAATAGATAAAAAGTGTGTGTATGCAATAAACGTATTGGGAATCAAGCTACTGCAGTGCAGCTGCAATGAGAGATGCACAGACTATAAATACGTGATCAGAATTACAATTGTTTCTAAAAAAGACTTTAAAATAGAGAAGGAAGTATAATTTTATCTTTACATTTGAAATTTTATTTTATTTTTTTAAAATAGGTGGCATACTAAAATGATAATGTGCTGAGATTTTTATTATTATAATGTGGGAAGATAAGAGTGGGACTTGTGTGTTACTCATGCTTAATTATTTATTTTGGGGGACTGTTAAAGAAAAAATTGTTTATGGCTCTTGTTAAAACTGGCAGACTTTATTCAAAATGGTTGCAATAGGTTATAGGGACTACTTCAATGGGGTTTTGCAATAAAGGAGAGAGATTGAGCCTGTATTAGTCTGTTTCTGTTGCTTATTAATTGAGTACCTGAAACTGGGTAATTTATAAAGAAACAAAATTTATTTCTTATAGTTTTGGATGCTGAGAAGTACAGGAGGCATATCTTGGTGCTGATTCTCTACAGCAATTCAGGGCATCACAAGGCAGAGAATAGTCTGGGCAAGAGAGGGCTGGTCTTCTCACTTGTTCTCCTTATAAAACTCTCATAACTATGCCCGTTATTCCATGAATGGATCAATCCATTCATGTGTGCACAATTCCCACAGTCTAATCATGTCTTAAAGGCCACAGCTTTCAAATACCATAATTGGACTTTCTGCCCTCTTAGCACTGTTACATTGAGGGTCAAGCTTCAATGAGTTTTAGGGGGACAGTCAATCCACAGCCGGGTCCAACTATGAATACAATAAGAAAAAGTGGGAATTTATAGCTAAGAAGCAGAGTGGGGAGAAGCTCAGTAGTTGGAAAATTACTAAGAGGAAACATCAAAGGTAAGGAGGGATTCTGGCTAAACTGACCTATCAAAATTTTTGCTGATAACAGGCCAGGGTGATGGTGGAGGATAAGGAAGCAAATCAGATTTTGAGATATCAAGGACTGGGAATTCTGGATAAACCAACATAGCAAGATTTTTGCTAAAATTGGTCAATGCAAAGATGGACATGGAAGTCCAAAAGTTGAGACCTAGGTGGGAAGGGGATTCAGGGGAGACTGACTAAACTTTGGGCAAGTAGGGACTTCTTGTCAGGACAAATGGGAATCTATATATGAGAGCTCCCCATTGTTCCTTTGTTATAAATCTTTACTTACTCATGTTGTATTTGGAATCGAGCCCAGTTCTATACTGACGTCTCTTTCCCCGACTGCAACAGTCCTGAATACAATCTGCTTTTACCACTTTTATTACTGTCCGGCTCTGGTTTTCTTTAACAGAATTCACTGGTCACTGGAACGAAGGGGCATTTAAATTCATCTTTCAGATTTTTTCTGACTAAGTCTTTATTTTCCCTTGGGAGGCCCAGTTTCTCTTGACATCATGATATTGGGTCAATTCTTGAGTATGGAGACTAATTAGTGTTCAGCATTTTCTTTTTTTTTAGTAAAACTGAGACTCATTAACTAGTTCTTATTCTACTTTATGTACTGATCAGAGAAGCTACTTTAATGTGTTCTTGGATGTTTAAAAGTAAGAGAATAATTAAGGTTACTTAGAATAAGGTCAGGCATAAGTGTGGAGTGTTATCTAAGGAATTCATGCTGCCCTCAGTGTTCGCTTTGGTATTATTGTGATTAATTCAAAGGTTACAGGCATTTTATTTAGAGAATCATAGAATCTAAGTTCTGGAAGGGACCTAAAAGTCATTCCTTCTAACTAGCCTTGATGCATGCATTCCCTTTAGACAGTGCCCTTCTGTCCCCCAAGTGATTGCCTTGTCTCTGTTTGACCCAGCTGCCTGAAAATGAGGGTTTGGAATAGAGGATTGGGATGGTACATATTGTGTTCAGCAGCATTTAGGTTGCTTAAAGTGCTTTGGGGACTATTTCTTAAGCTTTGCATTTATTTATGTGAGAATTATAATGGATTCCAATTTTATAAATAACTGGATAACATTTGACCAAGCTTCCTCCATCCATTTTTTAGCTCTCCCTCCTTGATAGAGGTGAGTAACAATGAATAAAGCTGGAATAATTTTTTATTCTCTTGGTAAAAATTGCTATTTGCACCAAATGAGTAAACAAATAATTTCTAATACTGTAATAGTTTATTAATAACCAAAAAAGCAAAATATTTTCTCCAGAAAGAGATTAAGAATCTCTGCCTTTGTATATTTTTAGCTTTTGCTCAAATAGTTTAAAACAGTTTAAGACGAAAAACATCATTTTCCCACTATATTAGTCAGGGTTCTTCAGAGAGACAGGACCAATAGGAGACAAAGATAGGGACAGAGATAGAGATAGAGATAGAAACAGAGATATGAGAGAGGATTTATTAGGGCAATTGGCTGAGAAGTTCCAAGATAGGCTGTCTGCAAGTTGGAGAACCAGGGAAGCTGGTAACACGACTCAGTCCAAGTCTGTCTGAGGGCCTCAGAATGAGGGAAGCCAGTGGTATAGGTATCGGTCTGCAGCCAAAGGCCTGAGAAAGTGGGGAGTTGGGGCACTGATGCAAGCCCCAGAATCCATAGGCCAGAGAACCTAGAGTTCTGATGGTGAAGGGCAGGACAAGAAAGGTGTCCCAGCTTCAGAGGAGAAAGAAAGAAAATTAATATTTTCTCTGCCTTTTGCTCTATTCCAGCCTTAAGCCAATTGGTGCGCACCCACACTGGATGAGGGCAGATCTTCCTTATTCAGTCCATTGATTCAAATGCCAATCTCTTCTGGAAACGCCCTCACAGACATACCCAGAAATAATGCCTTGCCAGCTTTCTGGGTAACCCTTTACCCAGTCAATTTGACACCTAATATTAACCATCATACCACCTCATCTTACCCCATGCCTAGTCTCATTCCCCGGGTACAAACACTTCTTTTTATCCTTTAAAAAAAAATATTTTCAATATTTTTATTTAAGTAGCTAATACATGGACATGGTAATTCATTCTAACAATACAAAAAAGTATAAAAATAAGTTTCCCTTACTCTCCCCTGCTTCCTGCTCTTCTTCCCTAAACTATTACCAGTTACTACTGTATCATATCAGAGAAATTACATGCATATGCAAACAATTTGTATATTTCTCTCCCCATGTTTTCTACACAGGTAATAGCAAATTATACATACTACAGCCATTCTTCAGAGATATTACAGTTTCAGTAGCAGGGTACCACAATAAAGCAAATATCTCAATCAAGTGAGTCACACATACTTTTGTTTTCCCAGTGCATATAAAATTTATGTTTACACTGTACTGTAGTTTTTAGCATGAAATGCTGTTTGATAGCATTTTATCCACAGTAAAACTTTTTTTTCAAAATCGGAGCCAATCCTCTCAAACTCTGCCACTTCTTTTTCAACTAAGTTTACATAACATTCTAAATCCTTTATTGTCATTTCAACAATGTTTACTGTATCTTCACCAAGAATAGATTCTGTCTCAAGAAACTGCTTTTTTGCTCATCTATAAGAAGCAACTCCTCATCTGTTAAAGTTTTATCATGAGATTGCAGCAATTTAGTCACATCTTCAGGATTCACTCATAGTTATATTTCTCTTGCTATTTCCACCACATCTGCAGTTACTTTCTCCACTGCAGTCTTGAACCCCACAAAGTCATCCATGAGGGTTGGAATCAACTTCTTCCAAACTCCTGTTAATGTTGATATTCTTACCTCCTCCCATGAATCACAGTGTTCTTAATGGCATCTAAAATGGTGAATCTTTTCCAGATGGTTTTTAATTTGCTTTTCCCAGATACATCAGAGAAATCACTATCTCTGGCAGCTATAGCCTTACAAAATGTATTTCTTAAATA
The DNA here is from genome assembly GCF_027409185.1 of Cynocephalus volans. Classification (NCBI taxonomy): domain Eukaryota; kingdom Metazoa; phylum Chordata; class Mammalia; order Dermoptera; family Cynocephalidae; genus Cynocephalus; species Cynocephalus volans. The sequence continues at coordinate 73,646,271 of NC_084478.1, forward strand.
ATAAAACTTGAAAGTCAAATTTACTCCTTAATCCATTGAGTACAGAATGGATGCTGTGCTAGCAGGCATGACATCAACATTTATTTCCTTGTACATCTCCATCAAAGCTGTTGAATGACCAGGTGCATTGTTAATGGGGCAGTAATATTTTGAAAGGAATCTTTTTTTCTGAACAGTAGGTCTTAATGGTGGGCTTGAAATATCCAGCAACCTATGCTATAAACACATATGCTTTCATCTTGGTTTTGTTTTTCCATTTATAGAGTACAGGCAGAGTAGATTTAGCATAATTAGTAAGGGCCCTAGGATTTTCAAAATAGTAAAAGAGTACTGGCTTGAAAATAATGATAAAGTTTTGTGATATTAATATGTTAATTACCTTGATTTGATCATCACATACTGTATACACGTGTTGAAATATAACTCTGTACCCCATAAATATGTACAATCAATGCATGTCAATTAAAAAATAAACAAATAAATTCACCAGCTGCATTAGCCCCTAACAAGAGTATCAGCCTCTCCTTTGAAGTTCTGAAGCCAGGCGTTGACTTCTCTCTAGCTATGAAAGTCTTAAATGGCATCTTCCTCCAATATAAGGCTGTTTGTTCTACATTGAAAATATCTTCTTTAGTATACTTGCCTTCATCAATTATCTTAGCTAAATCTTCTAGATTACTTTCTGCAGCTTCTACATTAGCAGTTGCTACTTCACCTTACACTTTTGTATTATGGCCTCTTCTCTTAAATCTCATGAACCAACATTTGCTAACTTTAAACTTTTCTTTTGCGGCTTCCCCACCTCTCTCAGCCTTCATTGAATTGAAGAGAGGGCCTTGGTTTGGATTCAGTTTTGGATTAAGGGAATGCTGTGGCTGGTTTGATCTGTTATTCAGACTACTAAAACTTTCTTCATACCAGCAATAAAGCTGTTTTGGTTTCTTGTCATTTGAGCATTCACTGGAGTAGCACTTTTAATTTTCTTTAAGAACTTTTTCTTTGCCATCACAACTTGGCTAACTCTTTGGTGCAAGAGGCCTAGCTTTTGGCCTGTCTCAGCTTTCCACATGCTTTTCTCACTAAGCTTAATCATTTCTAGCTTTTGATTTAAAGTGAGAGATGTGTGACTTTTTTTTTCACTTGAACACTTAGAGGCCATTGTAGTGTTGTTAATTGGCCTAATTTCAATATTATTGTGTTTCAGGAAAGAGGGAAGCCTGAGGATAGAGAGATGGGGGAATGGCTGGTCAATAGAACAGTCAGAACAAACACAACATTTATGAATTAAGTTTGCCATCTTATATGGGCATGGTTCATGGCACTTCAAAACACAATAGTAACATTAAAAATCAGTGTTTACAAATATATTTTTAAAAAGAAAAAAAAAACAACAATCACAATACATTGAACTTTCAATAAAAAAGAGAACAGAGCTGTGGTTATTAGAGGTAGGAAAGAGGGTTGGAGAGGGGAGCTAGAGAGAAATTGGTTAAGGGTCACAAAAATCGATTACATTTTGTAAGCATGAGTATACTAATTATCCTGATTTGATCACCACATACTGCACACAGGTATTGATATTCAAATCTGTACCCAACAAATATGTATAATCAATTATGTTTCAGTATAAAAACTGTCAAAAAATAGAAAAGTGATCACAGACAGATCACCATAATAGATATAATAATAATAATAAAGTTTGAAACATTGTGAGAATTACCAAAATGTGACACAGAGAAAGAAGTGAACAAATGCTGTTGGAAAAATGGTGCTGACAGATGATCGATGAAGGGTTGCCACAAACCTTCAATTTGTAAAAAGCACAATATCTGCAAAGTGCAAAAAAGTGAAGCACAATAAAATGAAGTATGCCCATACCTAAAAGGCTATAATCGTTTCATAACTGATGTCATCTGTGTAGTAATGACAGGCAAAGAAGATTACAACTTGTACATTATCATTTATGGGAAAATAACATCCATTCAATTCTCAGTGGATTAGAACAATTTTTATTATGATATCGACACATAACATGAAAGTATTAAAAATTCAATTTTTAGGTCAAAAGAGTTTATGAACCTCAAAATATAATAAAAGATAACTTAAAATATGATTTAAAACTTATTTTCCCTTAGTCTCTTTTTTTAGAACTTCCAAACACACCATCACCATTTTTTTTTTTTTTGGTTAAAAAGAAAGCCTTTAATCATTTAATTCAGTTTTACATAAACACACATTTCTACAGCCTATGATTTAACAAATGGCAGTTTCTCTTTCTAGATCCTCACATACCAAATAGAGATGAAAGTAGATGCATTATCTTTTCAGCTAGTACAAAAAACAAAATCACTAAGCTAAAGATTTTTTTTTTTAAAACACAAAACACAGTCAGAATATTTGAAAGTGATGAACTGGCCATTTTTGTCTGTTTTCAAGTTTACTGGCCCCTCTGTAAGTAATGGTCTCTTTTTGTGTCAGAAAAAATCCCATTCTTTAAAAACTTTTATTATTTGTATTTATTTATTTATTTAATTATTCTATTTTTTAATTTTAACTTCTCAATATACATTGTAGTTGATTTTTGTGACCCTTTACCCATTCCTCTTCCCCCCCTCTCTCCCCTCGCCCCCCACATCATATCTGTTCACTTGTCTTAACAGGTTCAAAGAATTCTGGTGATTGTTGTGCCTTCTCCCCCACCCCCACCCCCCGCTTTGTTTGTGAATTTATTTATTTATTTTTAGCTCACACAAATAAGTGAAAACATGTGGTATTTCTCTTTCTGTGCCTGACTTGTTTCACTTAATATAATTTTCTCTAAGTCCATCCATGTTGTTGCAAATGGTAGTATTTGATTCTTTTTTATAGCAGAGTAGAATTCCATTGTGTAGATATACCACATTTTCCTTATCCACTCATCTGATGATGGACATTTGTGCTGGTTCCAACTCTTAGCTACTGTAAATGGTGCTGCAATAAACATTGGAGTACAGGTATCCCTTCAGCGTGATGATTTCCATTCCTCTGGGTATATTACTAGCAGCAGAATAGTTGGATCATATGGTAGATCTATCTTACTGTTTGAGGAACCTCCATACCATTTTCCATAAAGGCTGCACCATTTTGCAGTCCCACCAACTGTGTATGAGAGTTCCTTTTTCTCTGCAACCTCTCCAGCATTTATCATTCTCAGTCTTTTGTATGTTAGCTATACTGACTGGAGTGAGTTGGTATCTCAAAGTGGTTTTGATTTAGATTTCTCGGATGCTGAGTGATGTTGAGCATTTTTTCATGTGTTTGGTGGCTATTTGCATATCTTCCTTTGAGAAATGCCTATTCAGCTCCTTTGCCCATTTATAATTGGATTATTTGGGTTTTTTTTTTTTTTTGCTGTAAAGGTATTTGAGTTCCTCATATATTCTGGATATTTATAATTTGTCAGATGTGTAATTTGCAAATATTTTCTCCCACTCTGTTGGTTGTCTTTTCACTCTGTTAATTGTTTCTTTTGCTGTGCAGAAGCTTTTTAGTTTGATGTTATCCCATTAGTTTATTTTTCCTTTAGTTGACTGTGCTTTTGGGGTCATATTCATGAAGTCTATACCCACTCCTACTTCCTGGAGTGTTTCCCCTATGTTTTCTTTAAGGAGTTTTATTGTTTCGGGATGTATATTTAATTCTTTATTCAATTTGAGTTGATTATGGTATATGGTGAGAGATATGGGTCTAGTTTCATTCTCCTGCATATAAATATCCAGTTTTCCCAGCATCATTTGCTGAAGAGGAAGTCTCTTCCCCAGTGTGTAGATTTGATACCTTTGTCAAAGATCAGGTGGGTTGGTTTCTGGGTTCTCTATTCTATTCCATTGATCCATTTGTTTTTAGGCAAGTGCCATGCTGTTTTGGTTATTATAGCTTTGTAATATAGTTTAAAGTCAGGTAGTCTTATGCCTCGAGCTTTATTATTTTTGCTCAGGGTTCCTTTGGCTATGCATGGTCTTTTGTTATTCCATATAAATTTTAGGATGTTTTTTTCTATTTCTGAGAAAAATATCATTGGAATTTGGGTGGGAATTGCATTGAATCTGTAGATCACTTTGGGTAATATGGACATTTTTACAATCTTCTTTTGTCCTCTTTAATTTCTCTGAACAGTGGTTTGCAGCTCTCTTTGTAGAGATTTTTCACATCTTTGGTTAACTTTATTCCTAAGTATTTTATTTTTTTGGAGGTTATTGTATGATTTTTTTTTTTTTTTTTTTTGTCTTTTTTGTGACCGGTACTCAGCCAGTAAGTGCACCGGCCATTCCTATATAGGATCCGAACCTGCGGTGGGAGTGTCGCCATGCTCCGAGTGCCACACTATCCCGAGTGCGCCACGGGCTCGGCCTGGAGGTTATTGTAAATGGGCTAGCTTTCTTGATTTATTTTTCTGCGTGTTTACTGTTGGAGTATAGACATGCTACTGATTTTTTTGTGTTGATTTTGTATCCTGCAACTTTGCTGAAATCATTTATCAACTCTTAGAGTTTTTTTGTAGAGGCTTTAGGCTGTTTGATATACAGGATCATATCATCCACAAACAGGGACAGGTTGAGTTCATCTTTCCCAGTCTGGATGCATTTTATTTCCTTCTCTTCTCTGATTGCTCTGGCTAGTACTTCCAACACTATGCTGAAGAGGAGGGGCGAGAGTGGGCATCCTTGTCTAGTTCCTGTTCTTTGGGGAAAAGCTTTCAGCTTTCCCCATTCAGGATGTTATTGGCAATGGACTTATCATATATGGCTTTTATTGTGTTTAGATACTTTCCAACTTTACCTAAATTGTAGAGAGTCTTTATCATGAAAGAATGTTGAATTTTGTCAAATGCTTTTTAAGCATCTATAGAGATGATCATATTGTTTTTTTCTATGATTTTATTGATGTGGTGTATCACACTTATTGATTTGTTTATGTTGAATGAACTTTGCATCCCTGGGATGAATCCCACTTGATCATGGTGGATAATTTTGTGTATGTGTTGCTGTATTCTGCTAGGTACTATTTTATTGAGGATTTTTGCATCTATATTCATCAAGGATATTGACCTGTAGTTTTCTGTTTTTTGATGTGTCTTTATCTCATTTTGGTATCCAGGTGATATTTGCCTCATAGGATGAGTTTTGGAGAATGGTCTCTGTTTCAATCTTTTGTAATGGTTTGTAGAGAAGTGCTATCAGTTCCTCCTTGAAGGTTTGGTAGAACTCTGCATTGAACCCATACAGTTCTGGGCTTTTCTTTGTTGGGAGCCTTCTGATAACAGCTTCAATCTCTTTTATTGTTATTGGTCTGTTCAGATTTTCTATATCTTCTTGCCTCAGTTTTGGTAGTTTGTATGTGTCCAGAAATTTATTTATTTCCTCCAGATTTTCAAATTTGTTGGCATATAGTTGTTTATAGTGGTCTAATGATTTCTTGTATTTCTAAGGTATCAGTTGTAATATCACCTTTTTCATTTCTAATTTTTGTTATTTGAGTTTTCTCTCTGTTTTTCTTAGTTAGCCTTTAGGTTTGTCAATTTTACTTTTCTTTTCAAAAACCAACTTTTTGTTTCATTGATCTTTTGTACCATTTTGGGGGTTTCTTTTTCATTTAGTCCCTGTCTGATCTTTATTATTTCTTTCTGTCTACTAACTTTGGTTTTGTATTGTTCTTGTTTTTCTAGATCTTTAAGGGTAAGTGTTAGGTTGTTTATTTGCCATCTTTCCATTTTTCTGAAGTAAGCATTTAATGAGATAAATTTCCCCCTTAATATTGCTTTTGCAGTATCTCACAGGTTTTGGTATAATGTGTCATTATTTTCATTAGTTTCAAGAAATATTTTGTATTGCTCTTTAATTTCTTCTTGGACCATATGTCATTAAGTAGAATGTTGTTTAATTTCCATGTGTTTGTATTGCTTCCAGAGTTTCATTTGTTATTGATTTCTAATTTTAATCAATTGTGATCTGAAAAAATACATGGAATAATGTCATTTTTTAAAAAATTTGTTGAGACTTGCTTTGTGACCTAACATGTCTATCCTGGAGAATGTTCCATGAGCTGATGAGACAAATGAATATTCTTATGTTATTTTATTTTATTTTTATTTTAACTTCTCAGTATACATTGTAGTAGGTTTTTGTGACCCTTTACCCATTCCACTTGAGGTTGTTGGATTGAATGTTCTGTAGATATCTGCCAAGTCCAATTGGTCTCAATTGTTGCTTAGATATTGTGTTTCTCTATTGATTTTTTGCCTAGGTGATCTGTCCAATGTTGAGAGGTGGGTGTTCAGGTCCCCTGTTATTATGGTGTTAGTGTCTTTGTCATTCATTAGATCTAATAGTGTTTGCTTTATAAAACTGGCTGCTCCGACATTGGGTGTGTATATATTTATGAGTGTTATGTGTTCTTGATGGATAGATCTTTTTATCATTATATAGTGACCTTCTTGATCTCTTTTTCTGGTTTTTGCTTTAAAGTCCATTTTGTTGGATTTAAAAATAGCTACTTCAGCTTGTTTTTCATTTCTATTTGCATGGTATATCTTTTTCCATCTTTTTGCTCTTAGTCTATGTGTGTCTTTACAGGTGAGGTGAGTCTCTTGAAGGCACCATATTGTTGGGTCCATCTTTTTAATCCAGTCCATCTGTGTTTTTTGCATCGGGAGTTTAATCCTTTAACATTTAGAGTTATTATTGAAAGATGTTGATTTAGTCCTAGCATTTTATTGATTAGCATCTTTTATTCCTTTCTTTCTGATTTTCTCTTTGTCTTCTGTGCTCGTTGGTTTCTTAGGGTGGTAGATAAACTATTTTTTCTTTATTGTTAGCATTTTTGTTTTACTGGTAGGTTTTGTTCTGTCTTGAGTATTCATGGCAGTGATTGTTGTTTTTCAAGTATGAAACCCAGTATGACCCTGAGAATTTCTTGTAAGGCTGGCCGTGTGGCAGGGAATTCCCACAGTTTATGTTTGTCTGAGAAATATACTATTTGTCCTTCATTTCAGAAGGATAGCCTTGCTAAGTAAAGTATTCTTGGCTGTAAATATTTGTCCTTTAGTATCTGGAGTATATCATTCCATTCTCTTCTGTCTGGCTTTTAGGGTTTCTGATGAAAAGTCTGATGTTAGTCTGATTGGGGCTCCCTTATAGGTGATTTGCTGCTTCTCTATTGCAGCTTTTGGGATTTTCTCTTTGTCTTTGAGTTTTGCCAGTTTGACTATAACATGTTTTGAAGAGGACCTTTTTGGATTGAATACGTTTGGGGATCTTTGGGCCTGCTGAATCTGAAGATCTCTGATTTTCCCTTTACCTGGGAAGTTTTCTGCTATTATTTCATTCAATAAGTTTTCAGTGCCATTTCCTTTTTCCTCCCCTTGTGGAAGGCCCATGATTTGGATATTTGATCACTTAAGGTTGTCTGTTATCTCTCTTAGATTTTCATCAAATTTTTAATTTCTTTTTTTTTTCTTGTCTGCTTGTATTAATTCAAACAGCCTGTCTTCAAGGTCAGAAATTCTCTCTTTTGCTTGTTCTAGCCTGCTGGTTAAACTCTCTGTTGTGTTATTTTATTTCATTGAATGAATCCTTCAGCTCCACAAGCTCTGCTACATTCTTTTTCACGGAATTGATTTCTTTGTACATTTCTTCTTTCAGGTCCTGTATATTTTTTCTCATTCCATTATGTTATCTAACAGAGTTTTCTTGTATCTCATTTAATTTCCTTAGAATTGTTGCTCTAAATTCCTTGTCAGTCATTTCAAAGACTTCCTGTTCTATAGGTTCTAGTGCTTGACAGTTATTATTTTCCTTTGGTGGTCATGTGCTTTCATGATTTTTCATATATCTGGTATCTTTCCTTTGGTGTTTAGTCATCGTGGCAGGGGTTATCGTGGTCCACTTGTTCCACCATGATGTCTGGCCTGGATCCTGAGAGGACTGCTGATTCTGGGCAGCAGGAACTATCCTGAGCTGAGGGTCCCATGGTGCCTGCCTGTTCTGGCACAACTGGTTCAAGGTGCGTGGGCCTGGTGGCTCTTGGGCCCCTCTGTGTAGCAGGGACTGACCTGGGCTGGGTGTCCTGCATAGCCTGCCTGTTATGGTGCAGCTGACTCATGGCATGTGGGCCTAGTGGCTCTCAGGCCTCTCTGCATGGCAGGGACTGGCCTGGGCTGGGAGTCCCATGGTACTTGCCTCTTCAAGAGTGGCTGACCCAGGGAATGTTTTCCCAATGGCTCTTGGGTTGCTCTGGGCAGTAGGGACTGGCCTCGGCTGGGGGTCGCTCAGCACCTACCTGTTCCAGTGTGGCTGACTGAGGGTTTGTAGGCCAGTGGCTCTCAGGCCTCTCTGGGCAGCAGGCACTGGCCTGGGCTGGGGGTCCCATGGTGCCTGCCTTTTCCAGCATGGTTGACTCAGGGCCTGTGGGCCCAGTGGCTCCTAGGCCTCTCTAAGTGGTGGGGACTGACCTGAGCTGGAGGTTCCATAGCACCTTCCTTTTCTGGTGTGGCTCACTTGGGTTGTGTCTCATCATTGTGACTCTACCTAGTCAAAATTTTATTATATAATCTCCATATTTGCTCAATAAATGAAGCTTAAGACAGGAATCAACCTTCTGCCTGTGTCCATACCAGTGACAGCCACAGTCTATTTTAGGCAAATCTCCCATGCAAGTCTTTCTTTATATTCCATGCCCTTACTTAAACAAAAGGTTAGTGACATCAACTCTAACCCATATACACCCCAAATTCAGTCCCTTGGTCTACAGCTTCTTTTTTTAAAAAATTGAAACATAATTGATTGAGCATATCTGTGGGGTACAGCATTGAATAAATATCAATACCTGTGTACAATATGTGATTCTTAAATCAGGATAATTAGCATATTCAACCTTTACATCATGTAATCATTTTTTGGTGGCCCTTTGCCATTTCTCACTAACTCTTCCTCCCCCTCCCACTTTCCTACCTCTGGTAGCCTGAATTCTGTTCTGTCCTTTTGAAAATTCAGTGAATTATTGTGATTGTTGTCTTTCTTTTTTTTATCTCTCTCTCTTTCTTTCTTTCTTTCTTTCATTCTCTCTCCCACTTCTGAGTGAAGATGTCATATATCTCTTTGTGTGCCGAGCTTACTTCACTTAACATAATATTTTCTAAGTTCATCCATGTTGTGGTGAATGGCAGATTTTTATTATTTTTATGGCAGTGTATATTGTGTATATATACCATATTTTTTGTAGATGGACATTTTAGTTGGTTCCAACTCTTAGTTATTATAAATAGGGTTGTGATAAATGAGAGAGTGCAGGTATCCCCTTAACATGATGATTTCCTTTCCTTTGGGTATACACCCAGCAGTAGGATTGCTGGATTGTATAGCAGTTCTGTCTCTAGTTGTTTGAGGAAATTTCTTACTGTTTTTAATAATTGCTGTAGTAATTTACAGTCCCACTAGCAGTGTAGTAGAGTTCGAATTCGTCTGCATACTTGCCAGCATTTGCTAATCTCTGTCTTTTTGGTAATGGCCAGTCTAACTGGAGTGAGATGATACCTCAGTGTGGTTTTGACTTGCATTTCACTGATGTTAAGTGATGCTGAGCATTTTTTCATGTGTCTGTTGTCTACTTTCCTTTGAGAAATGCCGATTTAGCTTCTTTGCCCATTTTTAATAGGGTTACATTTTTTTACTGTTACATTGTTTGAGTTACTTGTATATTCTGGATATTCATCCCTTGTTGGGTACATAGTTTGCAAATATTTTCTCCCATTCTAGAGGTTGTCTTTTTGCTCTGTTAATTGTTTTTTTTTTAATTCTGCAAAAGCTTATTCATTAGACATAATCCCATTTGTTTATTTTATCCTTTGATGCCTGTGCTTTTGGGGTTGTATTCATAAAGTCTTTGCCTAGTCTTGCTTCCAGAAGTGTTTCCCCTTTGTTTTCTTTTAAGAGCTGTTTTGCAGTTTCAGATTGTGTATTTCAGTCTTTAATCAATTGTGAGTTGATTTTGTGTATGGTGAGAAATACACAATTAGTTTCACTCTTCTATATGTGGATATCCAGTTTCCCCAAAACCATTTATTGAAGAAGAGGTCTTTTCTCCAATGTAAGTTCTCGGTGCCTTTGTCAAAAATCAGTTGGCTGCAAATATGTGCATTGATTTAGGGGTTCCCTATTCTGTTCCAATGGTTCAAATGTCTGTTTTTATGCCAGTGCCATGCTGTTTTGTTTACTATAGCTTTGTAGTATAATTTGAAGTCAGGTAGTGTTATGCCTCCTGTTTTTTTGTTTGTTCGTTTTCCTCAGGATGGCTTTGGCTGTTCAGGGTCTTTATTCGTTCCATGCTAGGATTGTCTTTTCTATTTGTGTGAAGAATGTCATTGGTATTTTGATGGGGATTGCATTGAATTTGTAGATCACTTTGGGTAGAATGGACATTTTCACAATATTAATTCTCTGAATCCAAGAGCATGGAATGTCTTTCTATCCTTTTGTGTTCTCTTTAATTTCTTTCAGCAGTGATTTGAGGTTCTCATTATAGAGATCTTTGATCTCCTTGGTTAAATTGATGCCTAGGTACTTTATTTTTTGGATAACTATTATAAATAGGTTTGCTTTCTTGATTTCTTTTTCTGCTAGTTCATTACTGGAGTATAAAAACTTTACTAATTTTGGGGTGTTGATTTTGTGTCCTGCAACTTTACCAAAATCACTTATCAGCTCTTCGAAGTTTTCGGTAGGGTCTTTAGACTTTTCTATATGAAGGATCATGTCATCTGCAAACTGAGACAGATTGACTTCACATTTTCCAATCTGGATGTCCTTTCTCTTTCCTGATTGCCCTGGCTAGTACTTACAATAGGAATTGTAAGAGTGGAAATCATTGACTTGTTCCTGCTCTTCAGGCAAAAGCTTGCAGCTTTTCCCCATTCTGGATGATATTGGGGTGTGTTTGTTGTATATGGCTTTTATTGCATTGGGATACTGTTTTTTTACACCTAACTTGCTCAGAGTCTTTATTGTGAAGGGATGTTGAATTTTGTCAAATTCTTTTTCTTCATTTACTGAGATAACCATATGGATTTTGTCCTTGATTTTGTTGATGTGGTGTATCATATTTATTGACTTGTGTATATTGAACCATCCTTGCATCCCTGGGATAAATCCCACTTGATTGTGGTGTATAATTTTTTGGTGTGTTGCTGTATTCTATTTGGTAATATTTTGTTGAGGATATTTGCATCTATGATCATCAAAGATATTGGCCTGTAATTTTCTTTTTTGTGTTGTATCAGGGTGGCTTCATAGCATGACTTTGGAAGAATGGCCCCTGTTTCAATTTTTTGGAACAGTTTGCACACAGTTGCTATTAATTCCACTTTAAATGCTTCATAGAATTCAGCGGTAAAGCCATTTGGTCCTGAGCTGCTTTTTTTGTTGCTGTTGTTGAAAGGTTGCTGATTACTGCTTCAATCTTATTGCTCATTGTTGATCTGTTTAGGTTTTCTACTTCTTCTTGGTTCCAATTTGGTATAGTTTGTATGTGTCCATAAATTCATCATTTCCTCCAGGTTTTCAAATTTGTTGGCATATAGTTTTTTATAATAGTCTCTAAAGATTCTTTGTATTTTTCTAGTATTGGTTATAATGTTTCCTTTTTCATTTCTGATTTTTGGTATTCTGGTCTTCTCTCTTTTTAGTTACCCTCACTATTGGTTTGATTATTTTGTTTATCATCCCAAAAAACCAACGTTTTGTTATATTGATCTTCTGTTTTGCTTTTTGGGTTTCTATTTCATTTAGTTCTACTCTGATCTTAGTTATCCCTTTCCATCTACTCATTTTGGGATTGGATTATCCCTGTTTTTCTAGTTCTTTGAGGTGTAGCATTAGGTTGTATTTTTGAGATCTTTTGTTCTTTTGATATAAGCATTTATTGTAATAAACTTTTCTCTTAGTACTGCTTTTGCAGTAGCCCACAGGTTTTGGTATGATGTGTCTCTATTTTCATTAGTTTCAGGAAATTTTTTGATTTCCTCTTCAATTTCTTCTTGGACCCATAGATCGTTCAGGATCCCATTGCATAATTTCCATGTATTTGTCTAGTTTCCAGAGTTTTGCTTGTCATTGATTTCCAGTTTTAATCTGTCATGTTCTGAAAAGATACTTTAAACGATTTCTGTTTTTAAAAATTTGTTGTGACTTGATTTGTGACTGTACATGTGGTTTATCCTGGAGTATGTTCCATGCTCTAATGAGAAGAATGTATATTCTGTAGTTGTTGGATGAAATGTTCTGTAAATATCTCCTGGGTTCAATTGGTCTACAGTGTGGTTTAAATTTTAAATTCCTCTACTAATTTGTTGCCTAGATGATCTGTTCAATGTTGAAGGATGTTCAGGCCTTCCACTATTATTGTATTGGAGTCTATCTCTTTCTTTAGGTCTAATAGTTGTATAAAGATATATCTAGGTGTTCCAATGTTGTGTGCATATATATATTTATGATTGTTATGTCTTCTTGCAGGATAAATCCCTTTATTATGTTACAGTGGCCTTTTTGTCTCTTTTTATAGTTTTTGGTTTAAAGTCTATTTTTTAAGATATAAGAACAGTTACTCTTGCTTGTTTTTCATTTCCATTTTTGTAGTAGATCATTTTCCTCCCCTTCACTATTAGTCTGTGTATGAGGTGAGTCATTTGAAGATAGCATATAGTTGGGTCTAGCATTTTCATCCAATCAGTCAGTCTGTGTCTCTCGAGTGGGGAATTTAATCCATTTACATATAGAGTTGTTATTGAAACATATTGTTTTACTTCTGGCATTTTATTGATTTTCACTTGGATGTTTTAAATATCTTTTGTTCCTTTCTTCCCCTTCCATTGTTTGTCTTTGGTGTTTGTTTGTTTTTGAGGTGATGAGATATAGTTTCTTTCTTTTTCTCATTTGTATTTTTGTTCTACCAGTGGGTTTCATTATTTCTTGTGTATTTATGGTAGTGATTATTATTTTTAGAATTCCAGATGCAGAACTCCCTTGAGGATTTCTTGTAGGCCTGGTTGTGTGGTGTGAACTCCCATTGTTTTTTGTTTGTCTGGGAAATATATTATTTCTTCCTCATTCCTGAAGGGGAGACTTGCTGAGTAGGGTGTTAATGGTTGGCAATTTTTTGCTTTTAGTATTTTGAAGATATCAACCCATTCTCTTTTGGTTTGTAGAGTTTCTGTTGAGACATCTACTGTTAGTCTGATGAGGGCTCCCTTATAGGTGCTTGACACTTTTATTATTTCTTTGAATAGGTTTTCAATGCATTTTCTTTTCTCCTTGCTTTCTGAAGCACTGATGATTCACATGTTTAGACTCTTAAGGTTGTCTGCTAGCTTGCTTAGAATTTCTTCATTTTATTTTGTCCTTTTTTCTTTCTTTCTTTGTTGTTTTTTTTTTTTTTTTTTTTTTTTTTTTGCTTGTCTGGGTTATTTAAACCAGACCATCTTCAAGATCATAATTTTTTTCTTCTGCTTGCTCTAACCTGCTGCTTATGCTCTTGGTTGTTTTTTGTTGAATGAATCCTTCAGTTCCAGGAGTTCTGCTACATTCTTTTTTAAGGTATTAATCTCTTTGTAAATTTCTTCCTCATATCCTGGATATTCTTTCTCATTTCATTGTGCTGTCTGAATCTTCTTTATCTTATTGAGTTTCATTAAGATTTTTACTTGGAATTCCTTTTCAGTCATCTCAAGGGGTTGCTGCTCTATGGGATCTGTTATTTGAGAATTATTGTATTTCTTTGGCAGTGTCTTATTTTCCCATTCCCAACCCCCTACATTTTTAATATCTGGTCATCTGGTAGAGCAGTTGATTCTTCTCTTACTCTGGAGTGGACTTACTCCTGTAGATGTGCTTTTTATTGACCACTGAGTAGGGTGTTTGAGTATTGGTTCCAGGTAGACACAGCCATAGTCAATTTTGGACTTGTGTGTGAGTGCCTTCATGGCCTAGGCACTGGGGTATAGTGATTTCTTGCTGAGGTTAGTGATATTATGCCAATTCATCAGGGGCATGGGTGAGCTCTCAAGGTCTCAGAAGTGCCTGGGTTCCCTGTCATGCTCTGGCTGGGGTGGGTGACACTGGGTGGGCTTGTTGGCATCTTGGCTGGTTTCCTATGACCCAGATGGGTGCACTAGGGTATATTGAAGTTGCCCAGTTTGAATGGGTGAACCTGGGTGGGATTTCTCTTTCTTCTTTCTTCCATGCAAAAGCTCCTTCTGGGTCTTTGCATTCCCAGTTGGGGAATGGGTTGGTAGTGATTGGGAATTTTCTTCCTTACTCTATTTGGGTATGCAGGTTTCTGTGCTCTCAGAGAGTTCCACGTATGTCTCTCCTAGGATGAAGGCAGTTGTGTGGACTGCTGCATATACCTCCTACCCCCACGTGTGCTACCACTTGTGGCAGCATAATTCCTCCTAATGGTTGGATCACTGGGTCATGGGTCTGCACTGGCTCTTTTCCTGGGCTCCACTGCTGATTCTCAGATCAGAAGTTTCAACTGCTGCAATAAAAGGCCTGACAGTGATAATGATATTGGATTCGGCTTTAAGAAGTCACTGGTGACCTTTATGAAAGCAGAAAACATATAAAACATTAAAAATGGCTTTAAATTAGGAAATACATGAAAATTAATATATAAACTGCATAATATACATTTTTAACATACCAATGAGATTAGCTAAAACGAAATCTTCCTCAGAATAAACTTCACAAAACAAAGGAGAATTGTGTCAGTGCTCTTGACTGAAGTATAATTGTACATATATAATTCAAAAAGAATGTTTAGACAAGACTAGCCAATTTGGGCCAAAGCTGGATACATCCCAAATTAAGTAGAATTGAGTTACCACTCAAACACTCATTTCCACAGGTTAAGCTTTGGCAGATTTCTCTTTCTTACTGAAAAGTAAGGCACACCAACCTAATAGGGAATGTTGGCAGGGTGGGAGGTTGTAGATTAGGGAGGTTAAGTTGTCATTTTCTCAACTTATTTTCTGTATCTCTTTTCATTCATGCAAAACATGCCTCTAAAGGCCCAGGTAAGCTGCCTTGTCTACCTTTGGTTGTTCTAGAAATGTACATCTTCAAGTGCTTACTAAGATCACCTAATAGATCAGCCACAAATTTTGGCCTTGTCTACAGTAAGGAGTTGAACCTCTGAATGGAAACGAAAGCTGGCAAGAGCATGTAAAGAATTTGATGCTGCTAATTTAATCTTTTTAGAAGTGATTCTTCTAATGCAGAAGTTAACAAGGTCTCATTACTTTCTTATGTAATTCTTTAACAAATGAAATTTGCTATAGGGAAGTCTCTCTCTGATTTTTATTATCAGCCTAAGCAATACAGATTCCCTTCTTT
Source organism: Cynocephalus volans (assembly GCF_027409185.1). Taxonomy (NCBI): domain Eukaryota; kingdom Metazoa; phylum Chordata; class Mammalia; order Dermoptera; family Cynocephalidae; genus Cynocephalus; species Cynocephalus volans. The sequence continues at coordinate 73,661,693 of NC_084478.1, forward strand.
ATTCAGTCTCCTAAGGAACACAAGTCAAGCTACTTTCTAAAATAAAGGGAGTCATAGTAAACCTTCTTCTTGTGCCATATCAGAATTATTTACTTATTTCATTTTATTTTAAAAAGTAAAACAATGAAACCACAAAGAAAAACCTGCTGTAAATTTTTTAAAAATTTTATTTAGTTGATATACAATGTGGTTGATTATTGTGGCCCATTATTGAAACCTCCCTCCCTCCTCCCTCTCCTCCCTCGCACCCAACAATGTTCTTTCTGTTTGCTTGAGGGAGAAAGTTATAAAAACTTTTGCAAGGCAAAGCTTTACTTTGAAGTTTAATATAGAGAAGGGTGCTTTTGAGTTGCTTAAAAGTTCAGATCACGGACATGAAAGGGCCAAATTTTCTAAAACTCATTATTTTATCAATCTGATATAAATTCAGACTTGTTAGTAAGATGTTTAATAGCAAAATGGCTGTGTTTGTTTGCAACAGGGCGATATACTTTAATATTTCATAGGAAACCCTCTCACGGGGAAGTAGCTAAGAGATCTTACCCAGATGTCCAAGTAGATAAAACAGGAACTCACTATTCTGTTTAAAGTTGGCTGTCCAACAATACCACATAAGCCAAGTCTTTTGTTTATACCAGGACTCTAAAAATATGTATGATCTTAAAATCTACTGATGTCAAGAAATGGAAAAAAGGTCATAGGAAGAAAATCAAGAGGATTTTGTACTCCAAGCATTAGAAGCAAAAGCAATGGGCATAAAAATTTATAACTTCATAATTAGTTTTTTTTTTAAAGTCACCTTAATTGTGCACCAATGTGACAAATTGGGATAATGCACTGGAGCTATGCTACAAGATGATGCAGTATATGTGCAATTTCCAAGATTTTCTTTTGCCAATTGTTTTTTTATAAATGTACACAGTGTAAAAGCTCCCTCTTCACATATCTTGAGTAGTGTGGAGAGAAAAAGAAAATAAGAGAAAGCTTTACAGCTGCACTCCTTAGTCTCTTGTGTAGGTTTCCCTTTATTGTTATCATTGGCTTCAAATTATATGCTATTCTGTTTATCTTGTATCTGTCTGCTTCCTTTTGATGAAGGCTAAGGGTTGAAAGAATAAGAAGTACAAAACTAAACAAAACCAGACAAATAAAGCCTCCTGCTTATATTTGGTGAGATTTAAACCTGCCAAATGCTGTGTAAAGCCTGAAAGGCATTGAAAACAAACAAAAAAATAAGTTTGTCCCAAGAGCAACCCGTTCAGGTGTCAGGATGCTAAGGACATTTTTAGTATTTTAACTAAAGAATAGTTCATGCTAAGAAAGTGTGTGGGGAAATATTTTTGCATTTCTAAAAATTTACCACTTTTTCTTTCCTAAGAATATGTTTCAAAGGAGCATAGGCTAGTGGGAAGATGGACTAGAGAAACCTAGGAAGTGTTTCTCCCACAGAAACCAGAACAGGTCCACCACTATCAGCCCTGCACTCGCTGATGACACTGTCAGGACCCAGGAACATTGCCTGCATTCCCACTGTGAGTTTCACCCCAACCCACACTGCTGTCAACTGCAGCACAGCTCCAGCCACTGCTATTGCTGGTAGACATCCAAATTGATGCTACTGTTCTACCCAAGCCAGCCATGCACAGGATCCCTGCCCAAACTGCTGCACCAGTGTCGGGCTGGATCACAGAACCCTCTACCCTCTCCTGTACAGGTCCTGATCCAGGTAGTTGAAAAAAAGATTCTGACAGCTGATAATGGGATAGACATGCTTTATTTAAGACACGTGCTCCACTGCCGGTGCTTGGAAGACATTGTCTTACTCTTACATAACGTGTTTGCAATGGATGTGCGGAATCATACCCAGCCAGATATGAGGTGAGAGGGCCTGACTAAACTAACTCCATTTTCCTTACACCCCACCCCTTCAGGGTCTCTCACCATGCAATCTATTCATCTGTAATCTTCCGCAATGTTCCCTTAGCGAGGATGTCTGACCCTTGCATCCATATAACCTCCGTACTTATTATATATTCAGTACACCTTGAGGCTTGTCCCCATAGCTCTAGCCTTTCAACTATTAGCCATGAAAACACCACCCACGTGCATGTCCAGTTAGTAGTCATCATTGGGGTGACTTTCCAGAGGAGTACTACAGCCACACTGGTAGGAAACTCAGTGCATATTTATCAAGATGACACATTGGCCACACTAATGTATGTATGTGCCTACAGCCACAGTACTATGGGAGAAAAGACAAAAGGGTTATTGGCACCAATGGAGGAAGTTCTCGTCTCTCTGGCAGGATACATGCCAGTTTACCATCATGGAAAGAATAGTTGCAGAAACAGCTGCTGTGACTCTATGCAAGAGAGCCTCCACTGGAGGGGGCCTGCCCTTGTGGGGTCTGTTGTTTAAGATCCTGTCAGCCATAATCGTTATGTCCACCCCTTCAGGGATGGGGGTTGGGCAGACAGCCTTAGTCCCTTTTTCAGAAGACCATTGTACCATCCGATCATTTCCACCGCCTGTAATGTACATGTAATTTCCACTGAAAGGACAACTGAGAAGCCCACTTCTGTACTTCATGTGCAGAAAAGTGGGTTCCATTATCACTCTCTATGACCAGGGGTCAATTGTACATGGCCTTAAGGCTGTTCAATGTCTTAATAATGCTTACCTAGTCCGGGGCCTTACAAGGCCATACAAACAGAAGACCTGTAGCCATATCAATGGCTGTAAAAATGCACCTGGAATTCTCTGATGTGGGAAGTGGTCCAAAAAATCCACTTGCCATTGAGTCAGGGGCACCCTTCCAAGGGTTATCTGCCCGTTGGTATGTGGCACCCCCTGGGGGTGTGGACTTTCTTGAGAGTACACTGGACAAATGCGACACGTGTTTATTACATCTTCCTATTTTATAGGTAGGGCCCACCTTTGAGCAGCCATTCACATGATTTTGCTGCCAGCATGCTGCAGCCAATGATGTAACCATTGGGCTACATCCATCGTTGGAGCTCTCTCCAGCCATCTTACCTTAGCCATCGCATCAACTTCATCATTGCCTGGACTGGCTAAGGGGGAATGCCCTGTGACCTGGAAAAGAGTTCCTTCCTTTTCATGTCCTAATTCCTACAATTCCTGCCACACACCTTATCCCCACAGGGGTCAGTGATTTATCAGCCACTTCTGATATTTCCAAGTAGATATCCAAAGTGTAAGACTCCTTATATATGGCCCACTCAATTTGTTCCAAATGACCTAGCAGTGTTGGAGCCACCTTGGTAAAATCTGCAAGAGAATCAGAGATTAGTAAAACATCATCTATATAATGAAACATTGTAGCCGTGTTGGGCCTAGTCCACTTGGCTAGGTCCCCACCCACTAAACCATGACAGATGGTTGGGCCATGCAGGTAGCGTTGGGGCAACACTTGAAAAGTTCATTGCCTTCCATCCCAGGTGAAGGCAAATTGATCTTGGCTATCAGCTGAGATCTGGATAGAGAAAAAGGCATTTGCAAGGTCCAGTACATAATGATGTTCCTAGCTGAGTCTTCAGCTGATGTGTCAAGTTGTTAACGTAAGGCACAGCCATGTGCAAAGGAGGCATTACTTTGTTCAGTCCTCAATAATCCACAGTCATCCTCCAGGTCCCATCTGGCTTTTTCACTATCAATACCAGAGTGTTAAAGGGACTATGTTCAGGATGAACATAATTCCAACCTTTTCTAACTACAAGCAGGCGATACTGTTTCACATTGACTACACATCTTGGCTTGAGTAATGCCTGTGGGTCATGTTTAGCATGTCCCCGTAACATAGGTTTCACTGTCTGTATCAGCAACAGGAATTCTCCAACCATCATTTGCAGAGGTAGCCCATAAAGTACATCTATAACCAAGATGTATTCAGCTACTGGGGTTACATACACAGTATATACATGAGAGGGCAATCCTCCTAATCTCAGTGGCAAAGACACAGCTTTTACTGTAATAGAATGTCCTCCATAGCCATCAACATTCACTGTTGCCCCTGGAAACATACCTGGGTTGCCAAGTATCTGGCTACAGTCTGTGTCGGTGCCCACCAATGCCCATACATGCTGCACATTTGTCCCTGACCAATGTATTGCCAGCTCAACATGAGGCCTCCAGTCCTCATCTGCCCCCAAAAGGCAATCACCTTGGGCTGCTCACTCATCAAAACAGAACAGTCCATTGATCTCCATGGAAGTAGACAAAAACTGCTTTAAATTCCTTGCCACCTGTTTCCAGACGTTTAGTGAAATGCTGTTCAGGGCACAATTGTTGCCATAAGGGAAACAGGATCACATTTGGCTGCTGGTTGATTTTCTCTCTGTCAACCCCTGCCATGAGCAAGTCAAGCCACATCTGCATATGGCTGGTCTTGCTCAGTCCCTTCAGGGTAAAATCCCGAGCATTTCTTGGGGGCTTGGTCTTCACCACCTTTCAGACCTCCTTTGCTTGTCTCCTCCCCGCTGCCTTGCCCAGACTGGCCATAATGGTCATCACTTCATGTATAGGATTACCAACATATGGGGCCAGTATGGCCATTAGTGACTCAAAGGATATTGATGGAACATTCTGTAGCACTATGTCTCTCATGCTGTCTGTAAAATGTTCATCATCCAGGCCACATGTGCTCATATTAAATATGGACTATCTCTATCTCATCCCCAGCTTCCAAATTATTTGAACCAGTTCGGCATATGTTTGCCACCTACTCACAGATTTGGGCAATCCTCCAGCATTTGTCCACATGGTCTGGATGGCTTCATTCACCCACTCCATTAGAGAGTGGTCATCCTGTGCTGGTGTGTATCTGCAGCTGTTCTGTAGCAGCTGCCACAGGGACTGATGCATGGTAATGGAAGCCAAATTTTCCATCTTCTCACCAGAACACATCAAGCCATACACCCCTAGGTCCCACAGCCACAAAAGCCAAGCAGCTAGGGGTTCACCCTGTTTCTGGCAAAACTTTTTCCCCAAGTCCACCAACTTAGCATGATTGTAGGGGACATAAGTAGTAAATTGGGTCACTTGTGGGTTGCCTACCAGTTGTCTGTCTGGTCTCATGGGCTGTTAATTCTTCAGTTTCTGATGCACAGCAGGTCATGCCAGGAGATGCACAATCTCCCCCAGCTCACCATTGGGTTCATCATCATCCTTGGTGTCAAAAACAGGAGTGACCTGTTGCTGTACTTCAGCATCCAGAACAAGTACCTGTGCTTCCACAAAGTCTGTTTTCTGCTGCAAATCTCGAAGCTGTGCTGCTTCATGGAGTACCTGGTCTATGCTCACTCATAGTACAGTGAGCAACAGCCAGACCCCGGCCAACAGGAAAGTGGCCATCAGGTACCACATACTTGAGGGTAGACACATTTCCTTCCCCTCCCAAGGGACTAGTGACTCCCTTACCTGCTTGGAATCCTGATGACAAATATGCCAATTGTCCGGATGGATCACAGACCCCTCTACCCTGTCCTATGCAGGCCCTGAGCCAGGTAGTTGAAAAAAGATTCTGGCAGCTGATAACAGTATAGACATGCTTTATTTCAGATGTGAGCTCTGCTGCCAGCAGTCGGAAACCATTGTCTTATATACCAAAAGTACACAATAGTGGCAACAAGCCAAGGGGTACATGTGTGCACATGTGCACCAACACTACTCTTACATAACTTATTTACAACGGATGTGCTGAATCATACCCAGACAGATATGAGGTGAGAGGACCTGACTAAAGTAACTCCATTTTCCTCACAACCAGTCAGCCTGTCCATGCATGGGACCCCTACCACAGCTGCCTGCAGTGCAGTGGCCTTTGCTAGTGGCTGTCTACACCACCACACCTGCCATACTAGCCACACCAGCTATGTGAAGGACTCCTCGCCCAAACAGACTCAACAGCCTGCTCAGCTAATTGTGGGTCCCCATGCTGTAGCTGAGTGCAGTGCGTCTGCTGCCACCATAGCCATTGCATCAGTGGGAACGGCCAGGTGTGGGACTCCCTGCTAACACTGAAGCAGTAACTACCCCTTTGAGGGGAGGGACCCCTGCTATTGCCACCTGCAGTGTGGTGGCCATCACCAGGGTCCTTACACCCTGCCACATGGGCCAGACCAGCCATGCCTGGGACTCTGCCCAAGCCACCTCACTAGCCAGACCTGTTGTGTGTGGGACTCCTACCCAAGCTGCCTCAACAGAAAGCCCTGCTACTTGTGAGACCCCCCCCATAGTCATATGCAGTGTGGCTGTTGCTACCATAGACATCACATCAGCCAGATTGACTGTGCATGGAACTCCCACTCACACCACAACACCACCAGACTGGCAGCAGGCACAATGCCCTGCCAACACTGAAGCAGTAGCCAGTGTAGCTGGGTACATGAGCTCAGCTGCTATCACCTGCACCACTGCTGTCTTCACTGCTGCCACCAGCAGCCACACACAGCACTACAACCACGGTTGTATCAGTCAGACTGGCTGAGGGTAGAACCCACCACAGCCACCACACATTGACACAAGGGTCACAAACCAAGATACAACTCTGGCATTGAATATGGAAGAAGTAGCCACAAGTACACTACTGAGCCTACCCAGAACCAATACTAATAGATCCTACTCTACAATCAATATAAAACACACTTACAGGAAGTAATCCCTCTCCTCAAAGCCCATTTCAGAGTAATAGAGAAAACAGCTGCTCAACCAGATGTCTAAAAATCAACATACAGAGACTAGAAATATGAAAAGACAAGGAAATATGATACCACCAAAGGAATACAATAATTCTCAAGTATCAGACCCCATAGAGCAGGAAACCCTTGAAATGTCCAAAAAGGAGTTTCAAGTAACAATCTTAAACAAACCCAGTGAGATACAGGAAGACTCAGACAACACAATAAAACAAGAAAAACAATCCAAAACTTGAAGGATGCAATTTACAGAGAGATAAATTCCATAAAAAAGAATGTAGTAGAACTCCTAGAACTGACACTCATTCAATGAAATAAAAACTACACTTGAGAGTGTAAGGAAAGTGAAAGGAAAAGGCATTGAAAACCTATTCAGTGAAATAATAGTGAAAAACTTCCCAGACATTGGTAGAGATATCAACTTCCAGATCCAAGAGGAACATAGGTCCCCAAACAAAATCAATCCAACGAGGTCCTCTCCAAGGCAAACTGTAATCAAACAGTCAAAAGTCAAAGACAAAGAGAGTATCCTGAAAATAGCAAGAGAAAAGTGTCAAGACACCTATAAGGGAATCCCCATCAAACTAACAGCAGACTTCTCAACAGAAACTCTTCAGTCCAGAGGAGATTGGGAAGATATATTCAAAGTACTTAAAAAAAAAAACCTGCAAATGAAGAATACTTTACCCAGCAAGGCTATCCTTCAGAAATGAAGAAGAAATAGTTTATTTCCCAGACAAACAAAAGCTGTGGGTGTTCACCATCACATGACTAGTTCTACAAGAAATCCTTAAGGGAGTCCTGCACCTGGAATCCAGAAGCAATAATCAGTACCATGAATACAGTAGAAAGAACAAACACCACTTGTACAGCAGACATGCAAATAAGAGAAAGAAACTATACCATACCACTTCAAAAAACCAATGAAACCTGAAGACAAACAACAAAAGGGAAAGAAAGGACCAAAAGTTATTTAAATCAACGATGGGAAAAGCAATTTGCATGACAGAAATAACACAGTGCTTTTCAATAATAACCCTAAATGAAAATGGATTAAATTCCCCACTCAAAAGACACAGACTGTCTGACTGGATTAAAAAACTAAACCCAAATATGTGCTGTCTTCAAGAGACTCATCTCACCAGTAAAGATGCACACAAACTATTTGAGAAGGGATGGAAAAAGATATATCACATATATGGAAATCAAAAATGAGTAGGAGTAGGTATTCTTTTTTTCCTAGTGAAGTTTTTATTTTAGAATAGTTTTAGATTTACAGAAAAGTTGCAAAGATCATAATAAGTTTTGATGTACCCCACAGCAAATTTCCCTATTATTATCTTATTAGTAGTATGGTATATTTATCACAATTAATGAACCAATATTGATACACTGTTATTAACTAAAGTCTTTACTTTATACACTTTTCTTTAGTTTTTATCTCATGCACTTTTTCTGTTCCAGGAGTACATCCAGCATAACACATTACATTTAGTTGTCATGTCTCCTTACACTCCTCCCGGCTTTGGCATTTTATTTATTTATTTATTTATTTATTTATTTATTTATTTATTTATTATGAATATTCATGAGATTCAAAGCTGATTGCCCCCTCTCCAGTCCATGACGTGGGGCCAGATACATACTGGGGGCATATCAATTGCCAGAAATTACTTTTGTATCCTTTGTTCTCTCCCAATTATCCCCCAACCTCTCTCCCCTTTCTCCTCTCCTCTTAACTCCATTTTGTAGCCCTAGGAATGTTCCTTCCCTCGGTTGGATCATGGCACTACTGTGGTCTTTCTTTCCTGCCTTCCTTTCTCTCTTAGCTCCCACATATGAGTGAGCACAAACGGCATTTATTCTCTGTGCTTTGCTTATTTCACTCAAAGTAAGTTTCTCCATGTTGTTGCAAAAGGGAGTATTTCATTCTTTTTGTGGCAGAGTACTATTCCATATTGTGTATATACCACAGTTTCCTTATCCAATCATCCATTGATGGACTTTTAGGTTGGTTCCATATCTTGGCTATTGTAAACAGAGCTGCAGTAAACATGGGAGTGCCGGTATCTCTTTGACATGATGATTTCCATTCCTCTGGATAAATACCCAGAAAAGGGATTGCTGGATCATATGGAAGATCTATCTGTAGTTGTTTGAGAAACCTCCAATTGTTTTCCAAAGTGGTTGTACTAATGTAAAGTCCCACTAACAGTGCAGTAGTGTTCCTTCTCTCCACACCCTCACCAGCATTTGTTATTCACTGTCTTTGATTATAGCCAGTCTAACTGGAGTGAGGTGGTATTTCAATGTGGTTTTAATTTGCACTTCCCTGATGACTAGTGATGTTGAGCATTTTTTCATGTATCTGTTGGCCATTTGTATGTCTTCCTTTGAAAAATGTCTATTCAGCTCCTTTGCTCATTTTTAATTGGTTATTATTATTATTATTATTTTTTACTGTATAATTGCTTGAGTTCTATGTATATTCTGGATATTAGTCCCTTGTCAGATGCATAGTTGGCAAAATTTTTCTCCCACTCTGTAGGTTGCCTTTTCACTCTGTTGTTTCTCTTGCTGTGCAGAAACTTTTTAGTTTGATATAGTCCCATTTGTTAATTTTTTCCATTGCTCCTTGTGTTTTTGTGCTCATGTTCATAAAGCCTGTGGCCAGACCTAACTGCTGAAGTGTTTCACCTATATTTTCCCTTAGTAATTTTACAGTTTTGGGTCTTATACCTAGTTCTCTAATCCATTTTGAGTTGATTTTAGTGTATGGTGAGATATGCATATCTAGTTTCATTCTTCTCCATATGGATATCTAGTTTTCCCATCACCACTTGTTGAAGAGGCAATCTTTTCCCCAATGTAGAGTTTTGTTGCCTTTGTCTAATATCAGATGGCTGTAAGCCTGAGGAGTGGTTTCTGGGTTCTCTATTCTACTCCACTGGTCTGTCTATTATATATATACCAGTACCATGCTGTTTTGGTTATAACAGCTTTGTAGTATAATTTGAATTCAGGCATATAGTATGGTTTATATATATACCAGTACCATGCTGTTTTGGTTATAACAGCTCTGTAGTATAATTTGAATTATGCCTCTGGCTTTGTTTTTTTTTTTTTTTTTTTTTTTTTGCTCAGGATTGCTTTGGCTATTTGGGGTCTTTTGTTTTTTCCATATAAAAGGTAAGATTGTTTTTTCCATTTCTGTGAAGAATGTCCTTGGTATTTTGATGGGGATGGCATTGAATCTGTAGATCACTTTGGGTAGTATAGACATTTTCACAATGTTAATTCTTCCAATCCAAGAGCACGGAATATATTTCCATCTTTTTGTGTCTTCTTTAATTTCTTTCAGAAGTGATTTGTAATTCTCATTGTAGAGGTCTTTCACCTCCTTCGTTAAATTGATCCCTAGGTATCGTATTTTTTTTTCTTGACAATTGTAAGTGGGCTTGCTTTCTTTATTTCTCTTTCTGTTAATTCATTATTTGAGTATATAAATGCTACTAATGTGGGGGCATTTATTTTTTATCCTGCAACGTTACTGAAGTTGTTTACCAGCTCTAGGAGTTTTTTGATAGAGTCTTTAGGTTTTTCTATATATAGTATCTTGTCATCTGCAAATAGGGAAAGTTTGACTTCATCTTTTCCAATATGGATTTCCTTTATTTCTTTCTCTTGCCTGATTGCTCTAGCTAGGACCTTCAGTACTATGTTGAATAGAAGTGGTGAAAGTGGACATCCTTGTCTTGTTCCTGTCTTTAAGGGAAAGGCCTTCAGTTTTTCCCCATTCAGAGTAATACTGGCAGTGGGCTCGTCAAAAATGGCTTTTATGGTGTTGAATACTTTCCTTCTATACCTAATTTGTTGAGAGCCTGTATCATAAAGGAATGCTAAATTTTGTCAAATGCTTTGTCAGAATCTATTGAGATGATCATATGGTCTTTGTCCTTGAGCTTCCTGATGTGATATTTCACATTTTTTGACTTTCATATGTTGAACCATCCTTGTATCCCAGGGATGAATCCCACTTGATTATAGTGTATAATTTTAAAAAATATGTTGCTGTATTCTAATTGCTATTATTTTGTTGAGGATTTTAGCATCTAGGTTCATCAAGGATATTGGCCTGTAATTTTCTTTTTCTGTTCTGTCTTTATCTGGTTTTTGTATCAGAGTTATGTTGGTCTTGTAGAATGAGTTTGGGAGAGTAGCATGTTTCAATTGTTTGGAACAGTTTCATGAGAATTGGTATTAACTCCTCTTTAAAAGTTTGATAGATTTCAGCTGTAAAGCCATCTGGACCCATATTTTTTTTGTTGGAAGATTGCTAATTACTGCTTCAATCTCCTTGCTTGCTATTTGTCTGTTCAGGTTTGCTATCTCTTCTTGGTTCAGTCTTGGTAATTTATATGTGTCTAAAAGGGAGAAGGAGAAGGGAGGAAGGTTTTGGTGATGGGGAGCAATAATCAGCCACAATGTATATCGACAAAATAAAATTAAAAAAAAAAAAGAACTTGACAACTACCTACACCTATATCCATCCTTCCTTTCTACCACAAGGAAAAGGTGTCTCTCCTCCCGTATGAGGTTAATCCCTCATCCTGCAATCAGCATCCCACCGTCCTGTTTTGCATAATCAGGAACCCTGCATCACCAGTTAATTATCCCATTTCAGCGATATTTTCAACCTCTCCCATTCGACCAGCTTCTTCCTAAAGGTATTTATATACTTTCAGTCTCTTCCAATGCCCTGTCTCCTTCCATTCACAACTAAACTTCTTACAGGTATTTTCCTGTTCCCATTTCTTGATTTACCACTGACTCTTCAAGGACATTTGTTTTAAAAAATTTTAGTTGTAAAATATTTCAAACATACAGAAAATAATATAAAAGACATTTTTGTTTCTATACCAGATGTAAGTTAATATGTATCCTTTCTCCAGCATGCTTTAATGTTCAGTATTTGTATCATTTAGCTGCATAACATGCCACCCCAAAACTTAGTGGCTTAAAACCACCACCACTTATTTAGCTTTATTTAGTTCACAGTTTTCTGCATCAGCAATCTGAGCTGGACTTAGCTGGCCGATTCCTCCGGTTTCAGCTAGGACCACACATTTATCTGTGGTCAGCTGTTAGTCATCTAAGTGGCTCTGCTTTGGAAAGTTGGCTGGCAGTTGGGGCTTGAGCAATGGGAGCAACTACGAGGAGTGTGTCTCATCTTCTGGAAAAAAAAATAATAAAAAAAAATAAAAATAAAAATAAAATAAAAACTTGTCCATAGCTTCCAGATTTTCAAATTTGTTGTCATACGGTTGTTTATAATAGTCTCTAACAATTCTTTGTACTTCTGTGGTGTCAGTTGTAACGTCTCTTTTTCATTTCTCATTTTTGTTATTTGGGTCTCCTCTCTCCTTTTTTTGCTAATCTAGGTAATGGTGTGTCTATTTTGTTTATCTTCTCAAGAAACCAACTTTTAGTTTGGTTAATCTTTTCTATTGCTTTTTGGGTCTCTATCTCATTTAGTTCTGCTCTGATCTTAATTATTTCTTTCCATCTACTGCCTTTAGGCTTGGATGGTTGTTGTTTTTCAAGTTGTTTGAGGCATAGCATTAGATCGTTTATTTGGAATCTTTCAATTTTTTTGATATCAGCATTTACTGCAATAAATTTACCTCTTAGTACTGCTTTTGCAGGATCCCATAATTTTTGGTGTAATGTATCCTTATTTTCATTAGTTTCTAGAAATTTTTTGATTTCCTGTTAAATTTGTTCTTGGAGCCATAGGTCATTCAGGAGCCTATTATTTATTTTCCATGTATTTGTATATCTTCAAGTGATTTGATTATTGTTTATCTCCAGTTTAAGTCCATTGTGATCTGGAAAGATTGCTGGAATGATTTCAATTTTTAAAAATTTGCTGAGACCCCATTGAACAGGGAACCCTTGAGATATCTGAAAAGGAATTCTGAGCAATGATCTTAAGAAAACTCAAAGAGATAAAAGAAGACTCAATTAGAGAACACAATGAAATAAGAAAAAATATCCAGAATAGGAAGTAGGAAACTTTCAAAAAAGATTAATATCATAAAAATGAGTGTAGCAAAACTCCTAGAAATGAAAGAATCACTCAGTGAAATAAAAAACACAACAGCGAAACAAAAAAAAGAAGAGAGAAGACTCAAATAACAAAAATTAGAAATGAAAAAGGCGATATTACAACTGATTCATCTGAAATACAAGGAATCATTCGAGACTACTATAAACAACTATACGCCAACAAATTTGAAAATCTGGAGGAAATGGATAAATTTCTGGACACACACAAGCTCCCAAAACTGAACTGTGAAGACGTAGAAAATTTGAACAGACCAATAACAATAAAGGAGATTGAAGCTGTTATCAGAAGGCTCCCAACAAAGAAAAGCCCAGGACCAGATGGATTCACAGCAGAATTTTACCAAACATTCAAAGAGGAATTGACACCGATTCTTTACAAACTATTCCAAAAGATTGAAACGGACGCAAATCTCCCAAACTCATTCTATGAAGCAAATATCATCCTGAGACCAAAACCAGGTAAAGATATAACCAAAAAAGAAAACTACAAGCCGATATCCTTGATGAATATAGATGCAAAAATCCTCACTAAATTACTAGCAAACAGAATACAGCAACACATACGTAAAATTATTCATCACGATCAAGTGGGATTCATCCCAGGGATGCAAGGTTGGTTCAACATATGCAAATCAATAAATGTGATCCACCATATTAATAAACTCAAACACAAGGACCATATGATCATCTCTATAGATGCTGAAAAAGCATTTGATAAAGTTCAGCACTCATTCATGACAAAGACCCTCTATAAGTTAGGTATAGAGGGAAAGTATCTCAACATAATTAAAGCCATATATGCCAAACCCACTGCCAATATCATCCTGAATGGGGAAAAGCTGAAAGCTTTTCCTTTAAGAACAAGAACTAGACAAGGATGCCCACTCTCACCACTCCTATTCAACATAGTGTTGGAAGTACTAGCCAGAGCAATCAGAGAAGAGAAGGAAATAAAGGGCATTCAGATTGGAAAAGATGAAGTCAAACTGTCCCTGTTTGCAGATGACATGATCCTATATATCGAACAGCCTAAAACCTCTACAAAAAAAACCTGTTGGAATTTATAAATGATTTCAGCACAGTAGCAGGATACAAAATCAACACACAAAAATCAGTAGCATTTCTTTTCTCCAATAGTGAACATGCAGAAAGAGAAATCAAGAAAGCCTGCCCATTTACAATAGCCACCAAAAAAATAAAATACTTAGGAATTGAGTTAAGCAAGGAGGTGAAAAATCTCTATAATGAGAACTACAAACCACTGCTGAGAGAAATTAGAGAGGATACAAGAAGATGGAAAGATATCCCATGCTCTTGGATTGGAAGAATCAACATAGTGAAAATGTCCATACTACCCAAAGTGATATACAAATTCAATGCAATCCCCATCAAAATTCCAAAGACATTTTTCTCAGAAATGGAAAAAACTCTCCAGACATTTACATGGAACAATAAAAGACCACGCATAGCCAAAGCAATGCTGAGCAAAAAAAATAAAGCTGGAAGCATAACACTACCTGACTTTAAGCTATACTACAAAGCTATAATAACCAAAACAGTATGGTACTGGCATAAAAACAGACACACTGACCAATGGAATAGAATAGAGAATCCAGAGATCAACCCACACACTTACTTCCATCTGATCTTCAACAAAGGCACCAAGCCTATTCACTGGCGAAGGGACTGCCTCTTCAGCAAATGGTGCTGGGATAACTGGATATCCATATGCAGGAGAATGAAACTAGATCCATACCTCTCGCCGTATACTAAAATCAACTCAAAATGGATTAAGGATTTAAATATACACCCTGAGACAATAAAACTTCTTAAAGAAAACATAGGAGAAACACTTCAGGAAATAGGACTGGGCACAGACTTCATGAATACGACCCCAAAAGCACGGGCAACCAAAGGAAAAATAAACAAATAGGATTATATCAAACTAAAAAGCTTCTGCACAGCAAAAGAAACAATTAAAAGAGTTAAAAGACAACCAACAGAGTGGGAGAAAATATTTTCAAAATATATATCTGACAAAGAATTAATATCCAGAATATATAAGGAACTCAAACAACTTTACAAGAAGAAAACAAGCAACCCAATTAAAAAATGGGCAAAAGAGCTAAGTAGGCATTTCTCTGAGGAAGATATACAAATGGCTAACAGACATATGAAAAAGTGCTCAACATCACTCAGCATCCGGGAAATGCAAATCAAAACCACATTGAGATACCATCTAACCCCAGTTAGGATGGCTAAAATCCAAAAGACTATGAACGATAAATGCTGGCGAGGCTGCGGAGAAAAAGGAACTCTCATACATTGTTGGTGGGACTGCAAAATGGTGCAGCCTCTATGGAAAATGGTATGGAGGTTCCTCAAACAATTGCAGATAGATCTAACATACGACCCAGCTATCCCACTGTTGGGAATATACTCAGAGGAATGGAAATCATCAAGTGGAAGGTATACCTGTTTCCCAATGTTTATCGCAGCACTCTTTACAATAGCCAAGAGTTGGAACCAGCCCAAATGCCCTTCATCAGATGAGTGGATACGGAAAATGTGGTACATCTACACAATGGAATACTACTCAGCTATAAAAACGAATGAAATACTGCCATTTGCAACAACATGGATGGACCTTGAGAGAATTATATTAAGTGAAACAAGTCAGGCACAGAAAGAGAAATACCACATGTTCTCACTTATTGGTGGGAGCTAAAAATTAATATATAAATTCACACACACACACACACACACACACACACACACACACACACCCACACAAACTGGGGGGGGGGGAAGAAGATATAACAACTACAATTATTTGAAGTTGATACGACAAGCAAACAGAAAGGACATTGTTGGGGGTAGGGGGGAAGGGAGAAGGGAGGGAGGTTTTGGTGATGGGGAGCAATAATCAGCCAGAATGTATATCGACAAGATAAAATTAAAAAAAAAAAAAAACACAACAGCGAGCTTGAGCAGTAGGCTGGAGCAAGCAGAAGAAAGAATTTCAGATCTTGAATGAAGAATGGTCTTGTTGAAATAACTCAGGAGGACCAAAAAAAAGAAAAAAGAAAAGGAAAAAGCATTAAAAATAATCAAGAAAATCGGAGAGATATAGCAGACAAACTCAAGTCTCTAATGTCCAAATTGTTGGCATTCCAGAAGGGGAGGAGAAAGGAAAACATGTTGAAAACGTATTCAAGGAAATAATAATAGAAAACTTCCCAGATGTAGGGAGAGAAGCAGACCTCCATATGCAGGAAGCTCAAAGGTCAAAAGACAGATTCAATCCAAAGAAATCCTCCCCAAGACACATTATATTCCATTATATTCAAATTTGCAAAGCTCAAAGACAAAGAGTGAATTCTAAAAGCAGCAAGAAAAAAGCATCAAGTCACATATAAGGGAACCCCATCAGACTAATAGCAGTCTTCTCAACTGAAACCAAAGAGGCCAGAAGAAAGTGGAATGATATATTCAAAATACTAACAGAAAAAAAATGCCAGCCAAGATTTATTTACCCAGCAAGGCTCTCCTTAAGAAATAAGGGAGAAATAGTATATTTCCCAGACAAAAAAAAAATTTGGGAGTTCACCACAACATGACTAGCCCTGCAAGAAATTCTCAATGGTGTTCTTCATCTGGAATCTGAATAATGATGATCACTATCATGAACACACAAGAAAGAGCATACCCCCCTGTTAAAACAGACATGCCAGTGAGAAAGAGAAAGAAGCAAAATCATGCAACCTTAAATTTCAAAATAACCTTGAAGAAGAGAAATAAAAGTGGCAGCAAGGATCAAAAGATATTTAAGTCATCTGCAGAAAATGCAATTCAATGACAGAAATTAAACAATAAATGTCAATAACTTCCCTAAATGTGAATGGATTAAACTCTCCATTCAAAAGACACGGACTGATTGGATTAAAAAGCTGAACCGAAATATGTGCCATCTTCAAGAGACCCACCTCACCTGTAGAGAAACATACAGATTAAAAGTCAAGGGATGAAAAAAGATGTACCATGCAAAAGTAAACCAAAAAAGAACAGGAGTGGGTATTATTTTATTAGATAAAATAGACTTTAAACCAAAAAACATAAGAAGAGACAAAGAATGCCAGTATATGATGATAAAAGGATCTATCCAGCTAGAAGACATAACAATCAAAAATATGTATGTACTCCAAACTGGCACACCCTGATATATAAAGCAAACACTCTTAGACTTAAAGAAAGAAATAGGCACTAATATGTTAGTTATGGGTAACCTGAATACCCCTGTCTCAGTATGGGACAGATCTTCCTGGCAACAAATCAACAAAGCGATACAGGATTTAAACTACACCTTATACCAACTGGACCTGACAGATATATACAGGACACTTCACCCAACAAGTAAAGAATATACTTTCTTCACATCAGTACATGGAACATTCTCCAGGATAGACCACATATTAGGTCACAAATCTAGTCTCAGCAAATCAACAAAAATGAAATCATTCCAAGTATCTTTTCAGAGCACAATGGATTAAAGTTGGAAATTAATAATAAGCAAAATTCAGGAAGCTACAAATATATGGGAAGTAAACAGTAGGCTCCTGCATGACCTACAGGTCAAAGAATAAATTAAACAAGACATCAAAAAATTTCTTGAAACTAATGAAAATTAGGACACATCATATCAAAACTTGTGGGTTTCTGCAAAAGCAGTACTAAGTGGCAAATTTATTGCAATAAATACTTACATCTAAAGAATGGAAAGATTTCAAATAAATGACCTAATGCTACACCTCAGAGAACTAGAAAAACAACAATCCAATCCTAAGTATAATAGATGGAAAGAAATAAGTAAGATCAGGGCACAACTAAATAAAATAGAAACCCAAAAAACAATTACATAAGATCAATGAAATAAAATTTGGTTTTTCGAGAAGATAAATAAAATAGACAAACCATTAACTAGTTTAAGGAAAAAAAGAAGAAAGAAAACCCAAATAACAAAAATCAGAAATGAAGAGGGAGACGTTTCAACTGATACCAAAGAAATACAAAGAATCATTAGAGACTATTATAAACAACTGTATGACCACAAATATGAAAACCTGGGAGATATGGATAAGTTTCTAGACACATATAAAAAACAGCTAAGAGTGAACTAAGAAGAGATAGAAAACCTGAACGTACCAATAACAAGAAATGAGATTGAAGCAGTAATCAGCAATCTTCCAACAAAGAAAAGCCGTGGTCCGGATGGCTTTACAGCCAAATTCTATCAAACTATTAAAGAGGAATTAATATCAATTCTCTTCAAACTACTCCAAATAAATGAAAGAATAGCCATTCTCTGAATATCATTCTATGATGCCAACATAACTCTGATACAAAACCAGATAAAGAAACAAAAATAGAAAATTACAGGACAATATCCTTGAAGAACATAGAAGAAAAAATCCTCTACAATATATTAGCAATCAGAATGCAGCAACATATTTTAAAAAATTATACACCATGATCAAGTGGGATTCATCCAAGAGATGCAACGATGGTTCAACATATGAAAGTAAATAAATGTGCTATATCATATCAACAAACTCAAGGACAAAAACTATATGATTATCTCAATAGATGGTGAAAGAGCATTTAACAAAATTAGACATTCCTTCCTGATAAAGACTCTCAACAAATTTCATGTACAAGGAAACTATCTCAGTGCAATAAAAGCCATCAATGACAGATCAAACAACAGCACCATTCCGAATGGGGTGAAATTGAAGGCTTTTCCTTTAAGAAAAGGAATAAGACAAGGATGCCCACTCTCACCACTTCTATTTAACATAGTACTGGAGGTACTGTCTAGTGCAATCAGACAAGAGAAAGAAAAAAAGTGTGTTCAGATTGGAAAAGATGAAGTCAAACTGTCCATATTTGCAGAAGACATGATACTAGATATAGAAAAACCTAAAGACTCTATAAAAAAATCCTAGAGCTGGTTAATAATTTCAGTAATGTTGCAGGATTCAGAATAAATGCCTTCAAATTAGTTGCATTTATATACTCAAATAATGAGCCAACAGAAAGAGAAAAAAAGCAAGTAAGCCCATTTACAATTGTCATGAAAAAAATAAAATATCTAGGGACAAATTTAACCAAGGAGGTGAAAGATTTCTACAGTGAGAACTACAAACCACTACTGAAAGTAATTAAAGACACAAAAAGAAGGAAAGACATTCCATGCTCTTTAACTGGAAGAATTTACATTGTGAAAATATCTGTACTACCAAAAGTTATCTACAGATTCAATGCAATCCCCATCAAAATACCAATGAGAGTCTTCAGTGAAATGGAAAAAAACAATTGTAACATTCATATGGAACAACAAAAGACCCCAAATAGCCAAAGCAATCCTCAGCAAACAAAATGAAGCCAGAGGCATAACACTTCCTGACTTCAAATTATACCTCAAATCTATAATAACCCAAACAGCATGGAACTGGCATAAAAATAGACATTCAGTTCAGTGAAGCAGAATAGAGAACCCAGAAATCACCCCACAGGCTTACAGTCATCTTACGTTTGATAAAGCCAACAAAAACCTGCATTAGGGAAAAGACTTCCTCTTCAATAAGTGGTGCTGGGAAAATTGGATATCCATATGCAAAAGAATGAAACTAGACATGCACCTCTCACCATATACTAAAATCAATTCAAAATGCATTAAAGACTTAAGTATAAGACCTGTATATGCAAAACTACTAAGGGAAAATATAGGAGAAACACTTCAGGAACTAGGTCTGGCCACAGATTTTATGAACATGAGCCTGAAAGCGCAGACAGCAAAAGAAAATATAAAGACATGGGACTATATCAAACTAAAATGCTTCTTTCTGTACAGCAAAGGAAACAATCAACAGAGTGAAGTGACAACCTACAGAGTGGGAGGTAATTTTTGCTAGCTATGCATCCAACAAGGGGTTAATATCCATAGTATACAAGGAACTCAAGAAATTACATAGTAAAAAAACTAATAACCCAATTTAAATAATGGGCAAATGAGCTGAATAGACATTTTCAGGGGAAGACATACAAGTGACTATCAGGTACATAGAAAAATGCTCAACATCACTAGTCAGCAGGGAAATACAAATTAAAACTACCTTGAGATACCACCTCACCCCAGTTAGACTGGCTTTAATAAAAAAGATGGTGAATAACCAATGCTGTCGAGGGTTTGGAGAGAAGGGACACTCTTACACTGTTGTTGGGAGTGTAAATTAGTACAACCACTATGGAAAACAGTATGGGGTTTTCTCAAACAATCACAGATTGATCTTCCATACAATCCAGGAATCCCCCTTCTGTGTATATATTCAAAGTAATTGAAATCTTCACATCAAAGGGATACCTGCACTGCCATGTTTTTTGCAACTCTGTTTACAATAGCTAAGATATGGAACCAACCTAAATGTGCTTTGGTGGATGATTGGATTCAAAAACTATGGTACATATACACCATGGAATACTACTCTGCCATAAAAAAATGAAATTCTCCCATTTGCAACAACATCAGTGAGCTTGGAGAAACTTATGTTGAATGAAATAAGCTAAGTATAAAGGGATAAATACCTCATGTGCTCACTCATAAGTGGGAGCTAAGCGGGAAAGAAGGAAGGAAAGAAATATCACAGTGGTGTTTTGGACTTGTAGAGGGAGTGAGTTTACTAGAGATACAAAGAGGAGAGGGGGAAAAGGGGATTTAGAGGGAGGTCAGGGACAATTGGGTGGGGACACAAGGTATAATTAAATTTGTAGTAATTGGCATGCTGCCAGTATGGATCTGGCCATCACATCTTGGGCATGAGTGGTAACAATCAGCTTTGTATCTCAAGAATATTCATAACCAATAAATTAATCCCCTTCTGTAACACACACACACACACACACACACACACACACACACACACACACACACACACACACACACACACTAAAAGTATCTGCTTATATGAAAAGAAAAAAGAGAAAGGTCTGTAAATTTTTTAAAATAAGAGATCAGGTAAAGAAAGTTTGCTCCAGCTGCAGAACATGGCTTGTGATGTCAAAAGTTGAGAGAAGCATTCTGAATTAGTTAAGAGAGAATGTAAAAGAGAACGTCTGTAAAGGTGAGGTAACTAATGTTTAATTCCAACTTGTACTAAGTTCTTTAAACAAGGAGGTACTTCTAATTAGATAATATAAATAGAAAATTACTAAATTTAATATGCCAAATTATGATATATAATCACCATTTTAGGAATTAAATTATTTTCTTATCTGTATCTATAATAAGTTGTCAGGTATTTTCAGATATCCAAGTTTTTAAAAATTAATTTTAGAAAACCTACACCTAATTTAAGTCTTCCTCTTTGTTTTCATTGTATTTTCTCTTTCTTTACCATAATTTATTACATATATTAACACTTAACAAGATGTTATAGATTTTTTATTTTATTTGTTTCTCCCCCTCTCCTTATTTTTAACTTGGTGATCTTCTGCAATTCAAATCAGAGTTGGAGAGAGGCCAGGAGCCTTCAGATTAGATGATAATATTTACATAAGTTAGGTTTGTTTACATTTTATTCCACATGTTTATATTTTTGATTCATTTTAAAAGGTGATAAAATAATAAAAATCACGGATAAACTTTATGTATTTAATATTTGAAAATATTGAGAACAATAACCTTTGTTTCCAAAGTGATTTTTTAAGCCTTAAAAAGGAAGGTAATTTGCAAAATCTTTGAAGAATTATATTTGGATTTTTGAAAAAAATTTAGTAGCAAACTACAGGTAGATAACATGTTTCTATACTATAGACATTTCCAAAAAATATCTCAAATCCTCCGGGGTAATTTTGATAGTAATTAAAAGGGCTCCCTTTTAGGGGGTGGAGCAAGATGGCAAAGTAGATCTCTTCAGCAATCTTACCTCTGCAGGCACATCAATTTAAGCAACTATGCATTCACAGAAGTACATTTATAAGAGCTAAGGAAACCTGAAAATGTGAGTATGACTTAGAAGATTCCTTGGACTGCAAAGATGAGAAAAATTTTGGTTAGATGGCAAGGGGATTAGTTCCCTGTCACAGGGATGACCTTATCCCCAAGCCATTATGGTATCATACATGAAAAGTCCCACTGAAAATATGGTTTCTATACTGGAAAAAGTGAGCTGGAAGGAGACACATGGCTTCTCCACCATGCTGGGTCTCTTCTTGGGAGACTTGCTTCTCATTATCCCACTAATGGCATCACAAGAACCAATAGAGCTGAACCATCTGAAGATATTTATTCACTAAGAGAGGGGGTGGGGTCAGCAGCAGTCAGTGTAGGGACCTGTCAAAAACTGTATAAGGAGACAAACAAAGCCATCATGTAATGATAAAGGGGTCAATAAAACAAGATAATACAAAAACTATAAATATACATGCATCCAATATCAGAGGACCTAAATATGTAAAATAAACATGAATAGATTTAAAAAGAGAGAAAAACAGCAATAAAATAATACTGTGGGATTTCAACATCCCACTTTCAAACTGATAGATCAAGAAGACAGAAAATCAAAAGAAAAACATCAGAATAATCTGCACTTTAGACCAAATGGACCTAACAGACATTCACAGAACATTACATTAAAGAGATGCAGACCTCAAAATTTTTTTTCATCAGCACATGTAACATTCTCCAGGACAGACCATATGTTAGGCAAAAAAAATAGTCTTAAATTCAAAAAAGTCAAAATCATGTCAAGTATCTTTTCTAAAAATATGGGAAAATACTAGAAATCAACAACAGAAAGAACTTCAGAAACTGCAAATAAAAAGGTACTTCAAAAAGTTCATGTTAAAATAGAATTAAAAGATAATATGAATCTTTCCATGAAATTTTGAAGATGCTTCATACATGAAAGTTAAACAACATGCTTCTAAACAAGCAATGGTTCAATAAAGTAGAGAAAAAATTTAAAATTTTCTCAAGACATTGTAGGGATCTTTTATCTCCTTGATTAAATTGATTCCTAGGTATTTTAATTTTTTGGTGACTATTGTAAATGTTCTTGCTTTCTTGATTTCTTTTTCTGTAGTGTTACTGAAGTATAAAATTACTATGGATTTTTGAGACAAATGAAAATATAAATGCAACATACCAAATCATGTTTGATATACAAATAGTCCTTAGAGGGAAGTTAATAGCAATGAATGCCTATATTAAAAAAAGAAGAAAGCTCAAGGAAATAAGCTAATAATGGATTTCAAGGAACTAGAAAAGCAAGAGCAAACCAAGCCCAAAATCAGTAAAAAGAAAGAAATAATAAAGACTAGAGTTCAAATAAACCAAATAGAGACTAAAAAACTAAAAAAAATCAATGAAACAGTAAGATGCTTTTATGTTTGTTAGTTATTTTCTTGGTGACTGGCCACTATGGTGATCTGAACCCTTAACCATGAGTTGGTTTTTTGAAAATATAAACAAAATTTAAGAAAAAACCCTTTCACCAGTCTAAGGAAAAAAAGACAACACTCAAATAAAATAATAGATAAAAAAGGAGACATTACAACTAATACCACAGAAATACAAATGGTCATAAGAAAATACTATGAACAACTACATCCTAACCAATTGTAAAAATCAGGATAAATGAATAAATTTATAAACACACACAAACTACTAAGATTGAATTAAGAAGAAATAGATGCTTGAACAGACCAATAATGAATAACAAGACTGAATCAGTGATAAATATTCCCCCATAAAAAGAAGTCAAGAACCATATGGCTTAACTACTGAATTTTATAAAACATTTAAAGAAGTATTACCAATTCCTCACAAACTTACAAAACATCAAAAATTTGGAAACTCTTCCACATTTATTCTACAAAGCCAGTTTTAACCAGACTGCAAAATCACACAAGGATACAAAAACAACAACAAAAAAGAAAACTACAGGCCAATATATCTGACAAAAATAGATGCAAATTTTATCAACAGAACGCTAGCAATCAGAATTCAACACCATATTAAAAAGATTATTTACCTTGATCAAATAAAATTTATCCCAAGTGTGCAAGGATAATTTAACATACATACATAAATAAGTAAAATAGATAACATTGAGAGAATAAGGGATAAAAACCATATGATCATCTCAATAGATGCAGAAAACAGCATTTGACAAAATTCAACATCCCTTAACAAATTAAGTATACAAACTATGTATAGAACAAAATATATCTTAACTGTAAGGAAAATAGCCTAAGTGATTCATTTTCAGGAAGAGCTTAGCAAATGGTGTTTAACTGGCTCAACCAGTTCCCAGAGAGTTCCTTTATAGGCATAGCTTAGAAGCAGCACATCACTCTTAAGAAATGACTCCTCAAGATGGTGGTTAGTTAGTAGCCCTTTGTTCTCTTCATTTTATGGCTCCTCTCCATTCTCAGGGCTTTGGTGGGCCTTTTTTATGGGCTTGTCCTGAGCCAACAGGCAAAGGAATTCCTTACAAGGGGGTAATAAATCTTAGGCAACATTCGGGAAGACCGTACATCCCATAGTAGTCAGCTAATGAGGAACCGGGGAGAGGAACTTGCACACTGAGGAATACATTGTTTGCTGTGACTGTTCCATCTGTGCCTTTTCCTATTCACAGACACCTGACCTTGAAAGGTCATTATTAAAGTCTTGCTTAACTGTACATGTCTCCATGTCCATTCTTTAGCATTGGATAGGTGAGAGCATTTCTCACAATTTGGGGGCTCATCCAGGATATACTGTGACTCTGGGACCCAAGAGCAATCCCTTCTTTCTCCATAGGGGCAATGAATCACTCCTCTTGCCTCTCCAGGCAGAGGGAAAAGTTCAATAAGCCCATAAGAGATCTATCAACTTTTACTCATATCCTAAATGTCTCCAGTGAGTCAGGTTGCAATTATTCCAACCTACACATACCCCAAGCAGATGTTTGGTGGTACTGTGGAAGGAAAGATCTGTGTAGTCTGTTGCCACCAAACCAGGGAGGGACTTATGCTTTAGTCCAATTGGCAATTATATTCACCTTGGCATTTCATCCCACAGCTGAAAATAATAATGTCCATCCTTGAAGGCAGAGAACAATGGAAGGGTCATCAGCAATACTAGAGATGCCCTCCAGGGGGTAGCAAGTCAGTAGGATGCCACTAGCTGAAGGGCCTGGGAAAACCGAATTGAATTTGACATGATCCTGACAGAGAAAGGGGAGTTTATGTCATGCTAGAAGGGAAATGCTGCACCTTTATTTGAAATAACACTGCCCCAGATGGGACCATTACTAAAGCATTACAAGGGCTCCACAACATTGGCAAATGAACTGGCTGGAAATAAAGGCACTACTGATCCATTTACAGCTCAGTTAGAGAGATGGTTTGGGTAATGAAAGGGAATAGTAGCTTTGGTCCTAACTTCCTTTATAATCATAGCCAGAGCCTTAACAGCAGTTAGGTATTGCATTATTCCTTGTGTTAGAGGCTTAACACGGGTGCTCACAGAAGCCACAATTAATAAACAAATGCTCATGATCTATGCCCCAAATAACCTCATGTTGATGGAAACTAACACAGATTATGATAAGAGCCAACAAATACTAAGACAATTTGAAGAGAACTAAAAAAATTCCAAAACATCAATGAAAATGGAATCAGTAACTCTTAGAAGAAATAGAGGAGGGAATTTGTAAGGAAAATAGCCTAAGTGATTCATTTTCAGGAACAGCTTAGCAAAGGGTGTTTAACTGGCTCAAATGAAAAGGTGTTTAACTGGCTTGACTGGTTCCCAGAAAATTTCTGAATATGCATAGCTTAGACGCAGCACGTCACTTTTGAGAAATGACTCCTTAAGATGACGGTTAGTTAATAGCCTTTTGTTCTCTTCATCTCCTGGTTCTTCTCCCTTCTCAGGGCTTTGGTGGGCCTTTTTCGCGGGCTTGTCCTGAGCCACGAGGCAAAGGAATTCCTTACAAGGGGGTCATAAATCTTAGGAGAAATTCAGGAAGACTGTGCACCCCGTAGTAGTCAGCCAATGAGGAACCGGGGGGAGGGACTTGCACACTAGGGAATAAATTGCTTACTGTGACTGTTTTGCATGTGCCTGTTCCTATTCACAGACACCCAAACTTGCAAGGTCGTTATTAAAGCCTTGTTTCACTGTACCTCCTGTCTCCAGGTCCATTCTTTGGCATCAGATGGGTGAGGGCATTTCTCACATTAACATAAGAAAGGCTATATATGAAAACCCTCAACAAATATCATACTGAATAGGGAGAAGTTGAATGCTTTTCTTTTACGTTCTGGAACCAGACAACCAGTATTGTTACCACTACTAAGTGAGAGAAAGAAATGAAAGCCATCCAAATTTGAAAGGGAAAAGGAAAATTGCTGTTTTGAGACATCATAATCTTTGTTCTTTATTGGTTATGAGTATTCATGGGATACAAGGCTGACCATCATCACGTGTGCCCAAGATGTGATGGCCAAATCAATACTGGCACCATGCCCATTGCCACAAATTGTGATTTTACTCCGTGTCCCTCACCAAATTAATCCCTGACCTCCTTCCTCCTCCCCCTTTCCCCAATACCACTTTGAAACTCTAGGTATGCTCTCTCCCTCTGCAAGCCCAATGCACCACTGTGGACTTTCTTTCCTATCTTCTTTCTCTCTTAGCTCCCATTTATGAATGAGGACATGTGGTATTATTCCCTCTGTGCTTGGCTTATTTCACTCAACATGTTTCTCCAAGCTCATCCATGTTGCTTCAAATGGCAGAATTTAATTCTTTTTCATGGCAAGTAGTATTCTATGGTGTATATACCAAATATTCCTTATGTAGTCATCCATGAATGGACATTTATGTTGATTCCATGTCTTGCTTATTGTAAACAGCACTGCAATGAACATTCAGGTATCCCTTCGACATGATGATCACCATAACTCTGGCTATTTAACCCAGAAGTGGGATTTCCAGATTGTAAAGTAGATCTCTCTGTAGTTGTTTCAGAAACCTCAACACTGTTTTCCATAGTGGTTGTACTAATTTACAGTCCCACCAACAGTATAGGATTATTCCCTCCTCTCCACATCCTCACCACCATTTGTTATTCTCCATCTTTTTGATTATAGCTAGTCTAACTGGGGTGAGGTGATATCTCAATGTGGTTTTAATTGGCATTTCCCTGATAATTAGTGATGTTGATCACTTTTTCATATACCTGTTGACCATTTGTATGCCTTCCATTGAAAAATTTCTATTCAGCTCCTTTGCCCATGTTTTAATTGGGTTATTAGATTGCTTGAGTTCCTTGTATATTCTGGATATCAATCTCTTGTTGGATGCATAGTTAGCAAATATTTTCTCCCACTCTGTAGGTTGTCGTTTCACTCTGTTGATTATTTCCTTTGCTGTGCAGAAGCTTTTCAGCTTGATCTAATCAAATTTGTTTATTTTTTCTTCCACTGCTTGTGCATTCCATCTCATGTTCATGAAGTCTGTGCCCAGACCTAGCTCCTGAAGAGTTTCATCTATATTTTCCCTTAGTAATTTTACAGTCTCAGATCTTATGCTTAAGTCTTTAATCCATTCTGAGTTGATTTTAGTTTATGGTGAGAGGTGCATGTCTAGTTTCATTCTTCTGCATACGGATACCCAATTTCCCCAGCACCACTTATTGCAGAGGCAGTCATTTTCCAGTGTATGTTTTTGCTGCTTTTGTCAAATTTCAATTAGATGTAAGGCTGTGGGGTGATTTCTGGGTCCTCTATACTGCTCTACTGGTCCAGGTGTCTATTTTTATGATAGTACCATGCTGTACTGATTACTACAGCTTGGTAATATAATTTGAAGTCAGGCCTCTGGCATTATTTATGTTCTATATTTTGCTCAGTATTGCTTAGGCTATTTGGGGTCTTTTGTTGTTCCATAAGAATGTTAAGAACTTTTTTCCATTTCTGTGAAGAATGTGATTGGTATTTTGATGGGGATTGCATTGAATCTGTAGATCACTTTCGGTGGTATGGAAATTTTCACAATGTTAATTCTTCCAATCCAAGAGCATGGAATGTCTTTCCATCTTTTCATGTCTTCTTTTGTCTCTTTCAGAATTGGTTTTTAGTGTTCTCATTGTAGAGATCTTTGACCTCCTGTGTTAAATTGTAGAGATCTTTGACCTCCTGTGTTAAATTGATGCTGAGGTATTTTATATTTTTAGTGACTATTGTAAATGTGTTTATTTTCTTGATTTCTCTTTCCTTTACCTTATTATCATAGAATACAAATGCATCTGTGCCATGCAACATTACTGAAATTGTTAACAAGCTCTAAGAGTTTTTTGATAGAGTCTTCAGGTTTTTCTATATATAGTATCATGTCATCTGCAAATAGGGACAGTTTGACTTCACATTTTCCAAAATGGATGTCATTCTTTCATCCTCTTGCCTGATTGCACTAGTTAGCACCTCCAATACTATGTTAAATAGAAGGGGTGAGAGTGTACATCATTGTCTTATTCCTGTTCTTAAGGGAAAAGCCTTCACTTTTTCCCCATTGAGAATAATACTGGCAGTGGGTTTGTTGTAGATGGTTGTTGTGTTGAAAATACTTTCCTTCTGTACCTAATTGGTTGAGAGTCTTTATCATGAAGGGATGTTGAATGCTGTCAAATGATTTTTCAGCATCTATTGAGATAATCATATCATTTTTGTCCTTGATTTTGTTGATGTTCTGCATCACATTTGTTGACTTTCATATGTCAAACCATCCTTGCATTCCTTGGATGAATCCCACTTAATTATGGTGTATAATTTTTTGATGTGTTGCTGTATTTTGATTGCTAACATTTTGTTGAGGATTTTTGCATCTATGATCATCAAGGATATTGGCCTGTAATTTTCTATTTTTGGACAGTGATGCTGGCCTCATAGAATGAGTTTGGGAGAATGGCTACTCTTTCAATTTTTTGGAATAGTTTGACAAGAATTGGTATTAATTCCTCTTTAAGTATTTGGTACAATTCAGCTGTAAAGCTATCAGGACCTGTTTTTTTCTTTGATGGAAGATAGCTGATTACCACTTCAATCTCATTGCTTGTTATTGGTCTGTTCAGGTATTCCATCTCTTCTCGGTTCAGTCTGGGTAGATTGTATATGTCTAGAAACTTATCCATATCTTCCAGGTTTTCATATTTGTTGTCATACAGTAGTTTATGGTATGTCTCTAATGATTCTTCATATTTCTGTGATATTGCTTGTAATGTTTCCTGATTTTTATGATTTGGGTATTCTCTCTTCTTTTTTAATTAACCTAGCTAATGGTTTTTTTATTTTATTTATCTTCTTGAGAAACCCTCTTTTTGTTTCTTTTTGTATCAATTTTAGAGTCTCTATTTCATTTAGTTCTTCTGTGATCTTAATTCTTTCTGTCTACTACCTTTAGAGTTGGATTTTTGTAATTGTCTATTTCTTTGAGGCATAGTGTTAGGTCATTTATTTGAAGTCTTTCCACTCTTTTGATGTAATAATTTATTGAAATAAATTTGCCTCTTAGTATGGTTTTTGTAGTGTCCCACAGGTTCTGTATGATGCATCCTTATTTTCATTAGTGACAAGACATTTTTTGATTTGCTGTTTAATTTCTTCTTGGACCAATAGGTCATTCAGGAGCCTATTATGTAGTTGCCATGTATTTGTATAGTTTCCAGAGTTTTGCTTATTATTAATTTCTAATTTTAGTCCATTGTGGTCTGAAAAGATACTTGGAATGATTTCAATTTTTAAAAAATTTGCTGAGGCTAGATTTGTGACCTAATATGTGGTCTATCCTGGAGAATGTTCCATGAGCTGATGAGTAGAAAGTATATTCTTTAGTTGTTGGGTGAAATGTTCTGTATATATCTTCCAGGTCCAGTTGGTCTAACATGTAGCTCAAATCCTGTGTGTCTTTTTTGATTTGTTGCTTGGAAGCTCTGTCCCATGCTGAGAGAGGAGTGTTCAGTTCATTCACTATTAACATATGTGGACAGAATTCTTCCAAGCTCATACCATGATGCTGAAACAAGGCAAGGACACAACAAAAAAGAAAACTACAGGCCAATATCCCTAATGAACAGAGATGCAAAAATCCTCAATAAAATACTAGCATACTGAATCCAACAGCACACCAAAAAGATTATACACCATGATCTAGTGGGATTTATCCCAGTGCTGTAAACATGGTTTAACAAATGCAAATAAATAAACATAATTAATCACATCAACAGAATGAAAGAAAAAACCATATGAAAATTTCAATAAACAGAAAAAGCATTTGGTAAAATCCAACATTCCCTCATGATAAAGACTCTCAACAAATTAGGCATGGAAGGGAGTTATCTTACTCTAATAAAGGCTATATATGACAAACCCACACCTAATATCATACTGAACAGGGAAAACCTGAAAGCTTTCCCCCTAAGAACTGTAACAAGACAAGGATGCCTACTCTCACCACTTCTATTCAACATAGTAGTGGAAGTTCTAGCCAGAGAAATTAGGCAAAGGAAAAATTAATAGAGTATTCAAATTGGAAAGGAGGAAGTAAAGTTGTCCCTGTTTAGACATGACATGACTTTATACAGTGAGAAAATGGAAGACCATTAAAAACCTTCTAGATCAGATGGACAAATTCCGTAAAGCTGTAGGTACAAAATCAACATACAAAAATCAGTAGCATTTCTACACCCTAGTAACAAGATTGCAGAAAAAGAAATCAAGAAAGGTAACCCATTTACCATAGCAACAACAACAATGAAATGTCTAGAAATAAATTTAACCAAGGAGGTGAAAGATCTCCACAATGAAAACTATAAAACACAGATTAAAGTAATTAAAGAGGACACTCAAAAATGAATACATTCCATCCTCATGGATTGTAAGAATCAATACTGTCAAAATGAACATACTACACAAAGTAACCTACAGATTTAATGGAATCCCCATCAAGCCATCAAATGACATACTTTACAGAAATAGAGAAATCAACTCAAAATGTATATGGGACAAGAGCCTGCAAATAGGAATAGCAATCCTAAGCAAAAAGAACAAAATGGGGGTTTCACACTCCCTGACTTCAAAATACACTCCACAGCTACAGTAATCAAAGCAGCATGGTACTGGCATGAAAACAAACACATAGACCAAAGGAATAGAGTAGAGAATTGAGAAATAAATCTATGTACCTCTAGCCAACTTATTTTGACAAAGGAGCTAAGAACATCCAGTGAAGATAGGACAGTCTCTTCAATGAATGGTGCTGAGAAAATTGGAGATACATATACAGAAGAATGAAACTAGACCTCTATCTATCACCACATACCAAAATCAACTCAAAATGAATTAATGACTTAAAAGAAAGACCGAAAAGTTTAAAACTTCTAGTAGAAAATATAGGGACTTAGGACATAGGACTTTAGGACATAAGACTGGGCAAATATTTTATGAATAAAACTTCTGAAGCACAATGGACACAAGCCAAAATTAATGAATGTGATTATATCACACTAAAAAGATTCTGTATAGCAAAGGAAACAATCAATAGAGTGAAAAGACAACCTACAGAATGGGAGCACATATTTGCAAACTATGCATCTGACAACTAATTAATATCCAGAATATACAAAGTATTCAGACAACTCAATAATGAAAAACCAAATAATCTGTTTTAAAAATGGGCAAAGGAACTGAATAGACATTTCTCATAAAAAGACATACACATGGCCAACAGGTGTATTTAAAAAATGCTCAACATCACTAATCATCAGTGAAATGCAAATCAAAACCACACTGAGATATCATTTGATGCCAGTTAGAATGGCTACTATCAAAAAGAAAGAAAATAACAAATGCTGGCAAGGATGCAAAGAAAAAGGAACTCTTATACATTGTTGTTTGGAATGTAAATGAGTACAGCCATAATGGAAAACCATATGGAGATTTCTCAAACAACTACAGATAGACTTACCATACAATCTAGCAATCCCACTACTGGACATATATACACAAAGAATTGGAAATGAATAATTTAAAGGGATACCTGTACTTCCATGTTTATCACAGCTTTATTCACAATAGCTGAGAGTTGGAAACAACATAAATGTCCTTTGACTGGATAAAGAAAATGTACTTATCGACTGGATAAGGAAAATGTGGTCTATATACTTAATGGAATACTACTCTGCCATAAAAAGTTATGAAATTCTGTCATTCGAAGAAACATAGATGAACTTAGAGAAAATTATGTGAAGTGAAATAAGCCAGGCACAGGAAGAGAAATACTGCATGTCCTCACTCATAAGTGGGAGCTGAAAGAAAGAAAGAGTCACAATAATGCATTGAACTTTCCTTTTGGGAAAGGGCGAGGGGGAGGAGGGTTAGCTAGGAATTAGTTAAGGGTCACGAAGATTGAGTACATTCTGTAAACATGAGTATACTAATTATCCTGATTTGACCACCACATATTGTACACATGTACTGATATTCAATTTTGTGCCCCACAAATAAATATAATCAATTATCTTTCAATAAAATAAATAAATAAATGGGAAATGGACCTGAATAGACATTTCATGAAGGAATGGCCAAGAGGTATATGAAAAGGTGCTAAACATTGCTACTCAGTAGGGAGTTGTAAATTAAAACCACACTGAGATATATTACTCATGTAAGAATCGCTATCATCAAAAGGATAAAATATTTCAAGTGCTGGTTGAGGATTTGGAAAATAGGGAACTCTGTACACTGTTACTGGAAATGTAAATTAGTATAGTCTTTAGGAAAAATAGTATGAAGGTTTGGGAAAAAAATAAAACAAGAAACAATAAAAATAAAACATAGAAGTAGCATATGATTCAGCAATCCCACTTTTGAGTACATGTTTAGAGAAAGTTAAAACAGAATGTCAAAGAGATACCTGTACTTTCATGTTTATTTTAGCATAATTTACAATATTCAAAATATGAAATAAACCTGTGTCCAGCGACAGATAAATGGATAAAAAGTTATACACACACACACACACACACACACACACACACACACACACACACACACACACAAACATACATACACACAGAACTTATGAAGACCTCCCTTGACATACACACATACCATATAATATTATTTAGCTATAAAAAATCAGAAAATCCTGTCATTTGGGAAAATGTGTATGAACCTGTAGGACATTATGCTAAGCAAAGTAAAGCAAGCACAAAAAGATTTCTCCTACATGACCTCACTTATATGTAGAATATAAAAATGTTGAACTCATAAAAGTAGAGAGTAGAATGGCAGTTGTCAGGGGCTGGAGTATGGGAGGGGAAAATGGGGAGATGATGCTCAGAAGGTGCAAAGTTTCAGTTAGGCATGATCAAAAGTTTCTGGAGACCTATCATGCAACGTGGTGACTATAGTTATAATAATGTAATGTGTGCTTGAAAATTGCTAAGAGAATAGATCCTAAATATTCTCACCACACACACACAAAGGATAACTATTTGAAGTGATGAATATGTTAATTATTTCATAATGTATACATATATCAAAACATCACATTCTACATGATAAATACATATAATTTTTATTAATCAATTATACCCGAATAAAGCTGGGGAGAGGGAGAAAAAAGAAGAAAAAGGTGGACCAATGGAACTTGGCTGTTCTTGGAGCAATCAGAAAACTGAGGTGGCACAACAAACTAACACACTAAGATTTGGAGATTTAGGCACATCCAAAGAGATATAGCACCTGAAATTTGCTTAACTGGGGCATGATTAAACTTGCATTATTACTTAAATAGTAAACTGGAGAAATTATTAGAGACTGAGAGCAGACTGGCATGTGAGTGAGAAGCTCCGAGGAACAAAGTCAAAGGGGGCTCCAGAATTTCACAGGCTTTTAAATATATTTTAATATTTTGTTTTTAAGTGACAGTTAATAATTGAATATATTTATGAAGTAAAATATGATGTTTTGATCTATGTATACATTGTAGAAAGGTTTGATCAAGCTAATTAACATATCTACCACCTAACCAACTTATCTTTTTTTTTTTGTAGTACAAATGTTAAAAATCTATTTTTAAAGCAATTTGAAATACACAATGCATTATTATTAACTGTGGTCACCATGCAGTGCAATAGATCACTAATACTTATTCCTCCAGTCTGAATGAAACTTTGCACCCTTTAATCAACATCTTACCTTTCCTCATCCCTCCCCCTCAACTCTTAGCCTATGTAACCCGCTTTTTACTTTCTGCTTCTATGATATTGACTTTTTAAAAAATGTTTTGTAAATATATATTTTAATAACTTTATAGTGAACTATAAACAGAATCATCCAAAAAGAAAAAAACACAGCCCTCCTTGCCATAAAACCTTAAGTAGTGTCAAGATATAATGTTCTTTCCTGGCCTTAATTTTACAAAGATATAAATTGTTTCATAATTGTAGTCATTGAACCCAGAATACTTCAAGGTTTTATTTTACTTAACATTACGTAATCAAGAAGTTTTCCATGTCCCTACTTAATTTACATATTTTTAAAAGCAGTGTGATATTCAAATGGTTAACACACTAGATTATTTAACAAAATTGCCACAGTTTAGTCATTCACATTGTTTTTCACTGAAAGAAGAACATTTCAATGGGAATATTATAATATTATAGTTGTCTCCCAATATTTTGCTCATTCATTCATTCATGGAGTTGATAAAGCAGAAAGAAAGATCTTGAGTTTTTGGCAGTTTCTTATTGCTGTCATGCTGACACTTAACTGCTTATTTCCTAGATCCCTACTTATTTAAGCCACAGTAGCCAATTTTCTGCTTCTTGCAACTAAAAGCAGGCCTAACTGATACACCACTGAAACATCTTTAGGTCTGCATCTCCCTCCCTTCTTTACTCATATCTCTGATAATGAGGTATGACTACCTCACGAGCTAGTTCACATGCTTTTTGAAATAGCCTTCCACATGCATAGTCTAATGAATACTTAATGACATAGAGAAAAGCTGAAAGTTTTCAAAAATTAACTGTAATTGGATGGCAAAATTATTTTATTTAAATTTTCTTTTTGGCCTTTGTAAACTTTTTTCCTTTATACTTATTACATCTTTTCATTTTTAAGTAGACATCTATCGTACATATTTATGGGGTACAGAGTTTATTTCAATTTATGTATACAATGTGTGATGATCAAATAAGGCTAATTAGCATATTCATCTTCACAAAAACATCATTTCTTTGTGATAAAAACATTTGGGCTCCTCTCTTCTAGCCATGTGAGAGCATACAATATCTCATTATTAATTATATATGCCTAGCACTACTGCACACCTGCACACCATCAGAGCTTATTTTCCTACCTAGCTGTAATTTTATGTCCATTAATCAAAGTCTCCCTGTTTCCCCTTACCCCTTCCCTTCCCAGCCTCTAGTAACCACTGTTCGACTCTCTCCTTTTAAAAGCTCAACTTTTTTAGCTCCCACATATAAGTGAGAAAATATGATATTTATTTTTCTGAGTCTGACTTATTTCACTTAACATAATGTCTTCCAGGCTCATCCATGTTGCTGAAAATGACAGGATTTCATTTTTATCATGGCTGAGTAGTACTCCATTGTGTATATATACCACATTTTCTTTATCCATTCATCTGTTGATGGATACCTAGGTTGATTTCATATCTTGCCTATCATGAGTAGTGCTGCAATAAACATAGGGGTGTGATATCCCCTTACTATGCTAATTTCCCTTCCTTTGGGCAAATACCCAGCAGTGGGATTCCTGGGTCATATAGAAAGTCTATTTTTAGATTTTTAAGGAAACTCCATAGTGAACAGGACTCCAAAATCACAGGCAACTAAATATAAATAAATGAATAAATTTGCATCAAACTAAAAAGATTTTTACAGCAAAAGAAATAAACTAACAGAGTGAATAGAAAACTCACAAATTGGGAGAAAAAATTTGCAAGCTGATATCCAAAATATATAAGAAACTCAAAAACTCAATAAATAATTCAATTAAAAATGGGCAAAGAATGTGAACAGACATTTCTGTAAAGAACAGATAAGAATGGACAACAGATATATGAAAAAATGCTCAACCTCTTTAACAATCAGGAAAATGTAAATTGAAATCACAATAAGATATCACCTAATACCTGTTAGAATGGTTATTATCAAAAAGACAAATGATATGAAGTGTTTGCAAGAATGCGGAGAAAAGATAACCCTTGCACAATGCTGGTGGGAATGTAAATTAGTACAGCCATTTTGGAAAATGGTATGGAGGTTCCTGGAAAAAAATGCCACATGCTTTTTTCCCCAGGAATCCCACCATGCTCTAATGGAGGAAATTCAGGAAAGATCCTCACATA
The DNA here is from genome assembly GCF_027409185.1 of Cynocephalus volans. NCBI lineage: Eukaryota > Metazoa > Chordata > Mammalia > Dermoptera > Cynocephalidae > Cynocephalus > Cynocephalus volans. Next base: position 73,698,029 of record NC_084478.1, read on the forward strand.
GCTCCGGATGGGGAGGAGGAGAAACTCTCCCAGATTTTTCTTGTTAACACAAGCTTTCTCTCTCCAGAGAGAAAAATACTGCCAGAGAACATTTCTGAAACCTCATGTTATCTTGAAGAAAGGAATTTCTATTTGTTGGGAAAATATAGAAAAAAAAGGTCAGGGCCCCTCGGATGTTCAGAGTCTTGCCAAGCATCTGAGGTGGGTATGCACGTGTGCACGCGTGTTCCTTATGATTGCGTGCATCCAGGTGTTTTTCTGAGTTATGGACTTGAGTATAAAGGACTAATGGCGCAGATGCATGAAGCTTCAAAAGGATGCTCTGGGAAGCCATATTAGGTCGGCTGCTCCTAGCTCTGAATAAAGCCTATTATTTCTTCACTAACGGCTCCAAGGACCTTTTCCTATTACCTAGCTCATAGACCTGCATGTGAAGGGTTTGTGACCCAGTCTGGACAACAGGCTTGAGGCATCTGTGAGCCCTAGCCCTAGCTTTACACTATTCATTGCAGCAATGCACAGTTTCTTTAAAAATCAAAAACAAGGGGGCCCCATGGGCCAAGGCAAGGCAGGGTGCGTGGACAGCACGTGCCATGCCCGCTGTGGCAGGGGAGTCTTGGGGGCTACCATGTGCCACCACCTTCGCCCTCTTTGGAGGTGTGGATCTGGTGGGCAGCGGATCATAAGGACTTCATCCACGATGTCTCTTTTGACTTCCACAGTGGGTGGATGGCTACCAGCTCCAGCGACCAGAGCCTCAAGATCTAAGATAAAAGCAAAGGTAGGGATTGGCATTGTACTGCTAGCTGGAAGATGCACAGTGGATCTATATGGAGTGTGACATGGACCCGTCCTGAATTTGGACAGGTTTTGGCTTCCTGATCTTTTGACCCAACAGTTTCTGTGTGGAAAGAAATAGTAGAAGAATCAAAAAATAAACTGCGAGGACAGAGTCATTGGGTTAAGAGGACAACTATAGTGGATAGCAGAACATCTGTTACCAATGTGAAATTTGCTTCAGAGCATATGGATCTTATGTTAGCAGCCTACCCAGCATATGGTACAGTAAGAATATATGAAGCACCAGATGTTATGAATCTCAGCCAGTGGTCTGCAGCATGTGATCTCATGTAAGCCAAGCTATAGTTGTATTTTTTGGAACCTTTCAAGCTCTCCTGTTCATTCAGCCATGATAGCTGTAGGAAGTGATGACAGTAGTCCACATGCAGTGGCCAAGATTCAGATTTTTCAATATAATGAAAACACCTGGAAATATGCAAAAAGCCAAGCACTTATGACATTCATTGATCCTGTACGTAATATTGCATTTGCTCCAAACTTGGGAAGATCTTTCCATATTTCAGTGATAGCAACCAAAGATGTGAAAATTTTTACCTTAAGCTTCTGAGGGGAGAACTTACTTCCTCTGGTAGGCCAACAAATCTGAAATTCATATAGTGGCTTAGTTTGATAACCATAATTCCCAGGTCTGGTGAGTGGGTTGGAATATAACAGGAACAGTGCTAGCATCTTCAGGAGATGATGGCTGTTTAAGATTGTGGAAAGCTAATTATAAGGACAAATGGAAGTGTCCTGATATTTTGAAAGGCAATAGGAGCCTAGTCAATGGGAGTTCTCAGCAGAAAAACTCAAATCCTTCCCTAGGTTCAATATTTCAAATCTTCAAAATTCATTAAATGAACTTTCTGCTGGCAGAAAGCACAGCTGAGTACAAGCTAACTCGAGTAACTTTGCTGTTTTGCTGCTTGTTGCATGCACACGGGAATGTAAAACAAATTCCTTTTCCCCTTCTCAAGCACTTGGCCTCTCCCAAGGTACACCAACAGCCTACTTACTACTAAACACAGTCCAAAAGGCCTTTAAAAACACAGTGTATATCATTTTTTTGTACTAGTCAGTTTATTGACACTATTTGAAACTATAGAAATATAAAGAGAGGTTTTTTGATGAGACATTGTCACCAAAACAATGTTTTTGAAATGTTACTAAAACTAATTTGGATTTAAAAATTAAAGTATTGTTATCACCCTTATGTAAGTACTTGGGAGGAAGGAAAATAACACTTCATTTGGAGAATATATTTCTCTTGTTTTTTAAAACAGTAAGTTAAAATGATGAATTTCTATAACTTTAATTTGAAGATAGAATAAATATTTTTTACAAAGTTTGTAAAAAAAAAAAAAAACCAAAATAAAAGCCAACATCAAAATGGAACAATATTTAAAGTAAATAGACTGGGGATGCTGAAGCTGAGGGAAAGCTTAAAGGGCAGGTAGGAGAAAAATCTATATTTATGGGAGAGAAAGGGATGCTTCTTAAGGCCACACCTCAAGTCACAGGCCCACTAAAGTATTAACTTTATTGAAAGACTGAAGAATTTCCCCTTTCTCCTCAACCTTTCACAACGCTAACCAGTACCAGTAATAGCAACAGTGGATTAAAACTGGAAAAGCTTCAGGACACAGTCTGTCTCTGAGGAGAATTACAAATGGAAGCTCCAAAGCTGAGAGGAAGATAAACGAAGCTAACCAGAATAATTTGAAGACTAGTACCCTTAACTACAAAAAACATCAAGCACACCCAATTTCTAGCCAGATTAACATAAATGTGCACAATAAAAGCCTATTTGTTTCTTTTTTCCAGGAGTTCCATGCCATACATCTAAGAAATTTTCAAATAATCTTTAGGTCTAAGTTTTTATAGACCATACACAGTGGATATATATAAATCAAACGTAACATAAACACAGGTCCTTCTTCTCTCACACAATTCACACACCAAGGTAGAAATAGATTTGTTTCATTGTTGAATCTTTTTTGCCAACTTTTTTTCAGCAAATATTTAAACAAAGTATAAAACTTGGAAGTGCTAACATTTGGCGATCTCCAGAATATATGAGATTAAGAGATATGTGGAATAAAATGAGAAGACCTAATTTACATTATGTTGGAAATTCAAAAGTAGTTTCCACTCTCCAGTTTGCATTCTCTGGTTTGGGTAGATTGCTGATATCTTCTCTGTACTACACACGTGAGGTAAAGTAATATTTTATGGTATTGTTATTAGCTAGTCCCTTCAGCAGAACCCAGAAATTCTGGTTTTCTTCCTACCCAGTTTGAGAACACTGTTTATTTATTCCTATTGATATTAGCTCCCCCCCCATTAACTTGTAAACTCAACTGAACACTTAAGTGTATTTTAATTTATATATAATTTCTATTCTTTTAGTTTAATGCTTTTGGTATATATAAAGAATTATATTGCTGGAAGTACCCATATTTTAAACATAGAAAAATGTTTTTAAATTAAACTCACAAAAACTTTTTTTGCAGAACACAGGACCTTTTGAAAAAACAGATTTTGTTATTCCAAAATTTTGTGTTTTTTTAATTCTAGTCTATTCTACACTGGTCCTATTTTATTCTTTCTATTTCATTCCTGTTTACAGAACAATTTATGTGTTTATTTCTAATATTATTATGATTTTATTTTTAAAGTAATGTTTGACTCTTCCAATGAGCTTAATTTGTCATGTAGGTGCACAAAACATAAATTATAAAATATACTCTGAGCAAGACAGCATGATCAATAAGCATCGGAAACCAGAAAAAATTAAATCAAACAAACAAACATCAGAACTAGACCTCAAGGGATATGAGTCATTGGATATCAATAAACAGAAAAGTGAGTTTAAATTTTTTAGTATAAATTACTGTAAAGAGACCAAAAACACAATGAGGCATATTTGAAAAAGAATCAGATAGAACAGCCAGAAATAAAGTGTTTACAAAGTGGATAAAAATTAATTGAGTTGTTAAATTGCAGATGATATGGAATTCAAGTAAAATGGTAAGTAAACTAAGCTACTTGGCTCAATAAAATTCTTAGAATGTAGCTTAGAGAGGAGAGAGATCTAAAATATATGAGATTAAGAGATATGAAGAAAAAAATGAGAAGACCTAATTTACATTATGTTGGAAATTTAGCAATAGAGAAGAGGGGAAACAAAGACATAGCATTTGAAAAAATAAAGACAGAATTTTATAGAAATGACAAAGTCAGGAAATGGAGATTTCATGTGGATGTCAAATAAGTGTGATAAAAACAGGATATTCAAAAGGGCATAGTGTAATAAGAACAACAAATGTTAAGGGAAAAAAATATACATGTATTTCTGTGTGTGTGTGTGTGTATGTGTGTATGTATAATGAATGTTAGCTTAATTCTCAAAATTTATAATGGAATCTAAGAGACAAGGTAAAAAATAATAACCATAAAATTATATAGTTAAAAAATAAAATAATAAAAGGCTATTTGACTTCTTTTATCCAAATACAACTTTACCCATGGTCTAGATTTCAACAAAAAAATTACAAGGCACAGTAAAAGACAAGGAAAAAAGACTAAAGAGACAAAAAAACCCATCAGAACAAAACACAGATGTTGGAATTATCGGAGAAGAATTTTAAAATGACTGTGATTGCTAAAGGTGCTAAAGGAAAAAGTAGACAATATGCAAGAACGAATACATAATTTCAGAAGAGAGATGGGAACTCCTCCACGAATAAATAAAAATATACAAAAGTCAGAAACACAATAATGAAAAATCAATGATGACATATGGGCTAATCAGTAGAACTGACAATATAAAGGAAATTATTAGTAAAATTAAAAACAGTTCAATAGAATCTTCACTAACTGCAACAGAAAGAGAAAGAAAAATGAAAACACAAGAAACAGAAAATTAAAAAACTACAGTTTTTTTGTAATAATGTTAGGTGTAATTGGAATATCAAGAGGAGAAGAAAAAGGCAGAGAAAATATTTGAAGAACTAATGACCAAGAACTTTAAAAAATTAGTGAAGGACACCAATCACAGATCCAGGAAACTCACAGAACACCAAATGGAATAAATACAAAAACTCCACACCTACACATGATGTATAAAAACTCCAGAAAGACAAAGACAAAGAGAGTATCTTAAAAGATTATTTTTTGGCAGGGGAACACCTCATGTATAGGAGAATGAGGATAAAAATTAGAGCAGACTTTGTATAAGAAAATATGCAAAGAAGAAGAGAATGTAATAAAATATTTAAAGCATTGAAAAACATAAACCACTAATCTAGCATTTAATATCCAGTAAAATTACCCTTTAAAAGTGAAGGAGAAATAAAAACTTTCTCAGAAAACAAATTCATTGTTTTGTAGACCTAATTCATTGCCATGTAGACCTGACCTGCAACAAATGTTTAAAAAGATTCTTCAGGCAGTGGTAAAATGATTTGTGAGAAACCTGGTTCTACACAGAGAATGGAAGAGTATCTGAAAAATGAATGAAATAATTTATTTTCCTTATTCTTAATTCATCTAAAAGATAACAATTTTCCAAACAATGTAGTAACAATATTTTGAATGTTTATGGCACACTAGCCCCCTCTGGCCATTCTGTCCCACCTAAGTCAGGAGAAAACTGAGAATCACTTCTGAAGCTCACAGTGTATAGTCACAGGTTCACTAAAAGACTGAGAACTAACATCAGGACTATAAAATGCTTTCCCTCTTCTCCCACTTTGCTACCACATTACTAAAGGCCTATTTACAGCAGTTCCTTTTACACAGTAATCATGTCCCTAGCTTTCAAAAAAAATTGCAGGTCACACTACAGACAAAAATCACAGTTTGAAGAGACAGAGCAAAGACCTGAACCAGACTCAGATATGGGAAGGATGTTGGAATTATCAGACATGAAATTAAAAACAACTATGAGTAATATGCTAATGGAGCTAATGGATAAATTAGGCAACATGTAAGAACAAATGGGTGACATAAACAAAGAGATAAAAATTCTAAAAATGAAACAGAAAGCTAGAGATGAAAAACACTGTAACAAATAAATGGCTTTGACTGGGTTATTAGTTGACTGAACAGGGCTGAGGAAAGAATCTTTGAACTTGAGGATATCTCAAAAGAACATCCAAAACTGAAAAAAAAAAGACTGAAGAAAATTAGAACAGAATGTCCAAGAACTGTAAGACTAATACAAAAGGTATAACATACATGTAATGAGAATATCAGAGGAGAAGAAAAAGAGAAAGGAACAGAAGAAATATTTAAAACAGTAATGACTGAGTACATCTGCCCCCAAATTTCAGAAACTAAATCACAGATCCATGAAGCTCAGAGAAAACCTAATAAGATAAATACCAAAACAAAAACAAAAACAAAACACTAAATTCAGGCATATCATACTCAAATTGCAGAAAATCAGAGAAAAAGAAAAGTCCTGAAAGAAGACAGAAAACATACCATATTTTTAGAGAAGCAAAGACAAGAAATATATCTGACCTGTTTTGATAAATCATGCAAGCAAGAAAAGAGTAAAATAAAATATTTAAAACGATGAGAGTAAAAACATCACTAACCTAGAATTCTGCACTCTACAAAATTACCCTTTAAAAGTGAGAGAGTAATAAAGACATTCTCAGGCAAACAAAAATTGAGGGAATTAGTCACCAGTAGATCTTTCTTGGAAGAAATGTTAGAAGAATTTCTTCAGAGGAAGAAAATGATATAGGTCAGAAACTCATATCTACGTAGAGGAAGAAAGAACACTATGGAAGGAATGAGTGAAGATAAAATATTTTTTTCTTATTTTAAGTTGCTCTAACAGATAATGGTTTTCTCAAAATAATAATCGCAACTATATATGATTGTATGTGTGTGAGTCTTTGTGTGTGTATAAAACCAGCCTCCATGCCAGGCAGGGGACACAAGACTCAGGACCACCCAGCACTAAGCATGCTCCTTTGAGCCCAGGCTCCAGGCCCACCCCAGGTTTCAGACCAGGCCAAAGCCAGATCAGACTACACTACCCCATACTTCAGGTCCACTGTAACACTAGGTCAGCACTGTTGGCCTCAAGCATGAGTCTGGCATATGTTACAGGCCTACCCATTGCCAGTCTGGTCCCTGGAGCCCCACACTTGAGGATGGTCCATGCAGCCCCATGCTCCAGAAGAGCCAGAATTCAGGCCTGATCCAGCAGACACAGGGTCCAGGACCATCCTAGTAGGCCCTAGCAGTGGCTGACCAGCCCGATGGCCATTCCCCAAACCCCAGAATCCAGTCCAGTCCTCTCATACCTAAACTTCAGGCCAGCATACACACACACCTAGCCTCCAGGTCAGCCACAAAGATCCCAGGTGCCAGGTTGGTCCGTAAGGCCCCAGGCTCAAGATCGATCCCAAGGCTCCAGGCAGCAGTTCAGCACTCATTATCCCAATCTCAGATTGGCCCTCATGGACTCAGCCTCCATGATGACCCAGAACCAGGCCAGCACCAAGATCCCGGCTGGTTACCATAGCCCCAGGCTCCAGTGGCCTCAGGGTTTAAGCCAACCACAGTAGACTTCAGTTCCAGGCAGGCCCCCATGGACCAAGGCTCCAATACCACCTCCTGCAAACCTAGGCTCCAGGCCAGCTACCATGGACTCAGGCCTCAGGCCCCCCACTGCAAACTGAGGATCTAGGCCCTCCTCAGTGCCAAGCCAGCCCCCATACACTCAGCCTCCAAGCCTGTCCCAGTAAACTCAGGAGGTGCCAACCCACCACAATGCCTGGATAGCCCCTGAAGACTCAGGCTCAAAGCCCAATCCAGCACCAAGTCAGCCTCTGTGGACACAGGCTTCAGACCAGCCCCTGTGGATCCAGGTTCCAGGTAGAATCCTGGAGTGCTAGGCCTACCCATCTGCTGATACAAAATCAGATCAGACTGCCTGAAGACTAAAGCAACAAATCTGCCTATAGGCTACACGTGATAGCCTTCCAAGAATCTCTGGGCAGACTGGTGAAGGGCTTTTCCAGACAAAACAAATCTACAATGACTGGAATGAGTCCCTACTTCTTTCAAATGTGAAGGCACCAATGCATGACCACAAAGATAAACAACAACAGGGAAACATGACACCCACCAAGGAAACAAAATAAAGCACCAGCAACCATCCCTAAAAAATGGGAGATTTAATGAGCTGTCTGTCAATGAATTTAAAACAATTGTATTAACAAAGATATCAAAATCACAAGACAAAACAAAACAAAAACAGAAATTCCAGTTGTGAGAAATACAATAAACAAAATAAAAAGTGCAACAGAAAATGACAACAGAACAATTGATCAAGCAGAAAAAAATCTGTAAAGTCAGAGAACAGTTTATTTAAAAACTATGATCAGAAGAGAAAAATAAAAATTAATTTTAAAGAACAAACAAAGCTCATGGGATTGAAGAGACAGCACTGAAAGAGCAAATGTTTGAATAAAAGAAGTTTGCGATGGAAACAAAAAGATAAAATGGTAGAAAGCTTATTTTAAAAAATAAGGGAGTTGCAATAATCCTAACGGATTATTCAGCAGAAAATTTATAGGCTAGAGAAAGTTGGATGATATTTTCAAAGTGCTGAAGAAAAGAAAACCTGCAAACCAAGAATATTTTACACAGCACTGATCTTCAGAAATGAAGGACATACAAAGACTCACAGTCAAACAAATGCTGAGGGAGTTCATCACCACCAGACCTGTCTTACAAGAAATTTCAAGCTTATAGAAAAGGATACTAATTAGTAATATAAAACATATGATGGTAAAAAATCTCACAGGTAAAAGGAAGTACACAGCAAATTGAGAATATTCTAATACTATAATGGCAGTGTATAAATCGCTTATATCTTCAGGATGAACTATACAAGGGAAAATTACTAAAAAAAATAGCTACAATAATTTGTGAAGGGGCACCCAATATAAAAAGATGTAAATTGTGACAGAAAAACATAAATGTGGGAGTAGAGAAAATGTAGTTTTTAAAAGATGTTCAAAGTTTAGTTGCTACCATCTTAAAATCACCTGCTATTACTGTAAGAGGTTTTATGTAAGCCTCATGGTAATCAGAAAGCAAAACCCTATAGCAGATACACAAATGATACAGAATAAAGAATCAAAGCATACTACTAAAGAAAATCACCTAATCACAAAGGAATACAGTAAAAGGAAAGAAAAAAAAAAAAAACAGCAGAGCAAAATTTTAAAAATGGCAGTAGTAAGCCCTTACATGACAACAATTACCTTGAATATACATTGAATAAATTATCCAATCAAAAGACAGAGCTGCTAACGATTTTTTAAAAAAAGACCCAACTACATGCTTCCTACAAGAGACTCACTTCTTATTTAAGGACACATAGACTGAAAGTGAAGGGATGAAAAAAAATACTCCATGCAAAGAGAATGCAAAAGAGAGCCAGGGTAGTTATATCAGATAAAATCGGCTTTATGTCAAAACACAAAAATGAGATAAAATTTATTATGTAATGATAAAGAGATCAAATTATCAATAAAATATATTATTGCAAATATATACCCATCCAACATTGAAGCCCTTAAATATGTAAAACAAATATTAATATAATGTGAAGGAGGAGATAAACTGTAATACAGTAATATCAGGAGAATTAAAAAAACCCATTTCTAGCAATAGACTCACCCAAACCCAAAAGTAATAGGAAAATATCAGACTAAAATTATACTTTAGACCAAATAGGCCTAATAAACATATATAGAGCATTCCACCTAACAATAGCAGAATAATTCTTCTAAATCACACAAAGAACCAGGATAGATTATATGTTAGACCTATATGTTAGGTCAGCCTGCTGACCACTTGATTGCACTGACACAAAGAGGGTGACTAGTGTAGCCCAGGGAAAGAGGCATGGGACCAGAGACCCATAACCCTGTGGCCCAACCCACAGGAGAATTACATTGCCACCTTCATGGTAGCCCACCTGGGGGTGGGAGGTACATCTGCAACCCATGCAATTAACTTGATCTGGGGAGAGACACACATGGAACACCTGAGAGTGCAGAAATCCAGGATAGCCAAGTAGAATGAGGAAGAAAATTCCCAACTACCACAAAACTGTCCCCCAACTAGGGGAAGAAAAAACCCAGGAGGAGCCTCTACCTGTAGAAAAGAGGATAGAGAAAGTATGCTCAGGGTAACTCATTCAGCTGAGGAACTCCAGTATACCCCAGTGCACCCATCAGGGTCACAATGTTACTTGCTGCAGTGCCAATAAGCCCACACAGGGTCACCCGCCACATCTAAAGTGTGACAGGGCACACAGATGACTATCCCAAGAACTTGAGCTCTCACCTACATCCTCAACAACCCAACACAGTGTTACTAACTTCAGCAAGGAATTAGTAAGTGCTCGAGTGCCTAAGCCATGGAGGTACTCACACATAACTTGGACACTGAATATGACTGAAGTACCCACAGGGAGACTACACTACTATGTCTACCTGGAAACAATACTAAAACACCCTACTCAATGGTTGATATAAAATACATCTAAGGAGGAAGTCTATCTCCTCACAGCCTACTCTAGAAGAAGCAACTCCTCTACCAGATGACCAGACATCAACATAGAGATACTAGAAATATGAAAAAAAGAGATAATATGACACCAGTAAGGAAATACAATAATTCTCAAGAACCAGACCCCATAGAGCAGGAAACCTTTGAAATGACTGAAAAGGAACTATGAGCAACAATCTTAAGGTAACAAGGAGACTCAGTTAAACTACACAATGAAATGGGAAAAGTTATCCAGGATATGATCCAGGATATATATGAAGAAATTTTCAAAGAGATTAATACCTTAAGAATGTAGCAGAACTCATGGAACTGAACAATTCATTCACTGAAATAAAAAACACAAAGCAGAGTTTAAGCAGCGGGCTATGGCAAACAAAAGAAAGAATTTCTGATTTTGAAAACAGTCTTTTTGAAATAATCCAGGTGGATTAATAAAGTAGAAATAAAAAGAATCAAAATAATGAGGAAAATCTGAGACAGCTAGCAGACAACCTTAAGTACACAACCATCCAAATCATGGGTGTTCATGAGAAAGGAAAGGGCACTAAAAAGCTATTCAACAAAATAATAGCAGAAAATTTCCCAGATATATGAAGAGACAAGGATTTTCAGGTCCAAAAGGATCATAGATCCACAAACAGATTCAATCCAAAAAACATCATCTCTGAGACACATTATAGTCAAATTGGCAAAACTCAAAGACAAAGAGCAAATCTTAAAAACAGCAAGAATAAGCATCAAATCACTAATAAGGAGTCCCCATCAGACTAACAACAGATTTCTCAACAGAAGTCACCATCAGACTTCTCAACAGACTTCTCTATAGGCCAGAAGAGAATGGGATGATATATTCAAAATACTAAAAGAAAAAAACTGCTAGCCAAGAACATTATACCCAGCAAGTCTATGCTTCAGAAATGAGGGAGGAATAGTGTATTTTCCAGACAGACAAAAACAGCAGGAGTGCACTACCACAGGACCACACTGCAAGAAATCCTCAAGGGAGTCCTGCATCTGAAATCCAGAAAACAGTAATGAATACCACAAATACGTATGAAGAACAAAACTCACTGGTAGAACAAAAAATGAAACAAGACAGAGAAAGAAACTGTATCTTACTACCTCAAAAAAACAACAAACATGGAAGACAAACAGTAAGGGGGGAAAAAACAAAAGATATTAAAAACATCCAAATAAAAATGGTAAAATGCCAGGATTAAGACAATACTTTTCAACAACAAACTTTAATTTAAATTAATTAAATTTCCCACTCAAAAGACACAGATTGACTGATAGTATTAAAAAGCTAGACCCAACTATATGCTGTCTATTAGAGACTCACCTCACTTATAACAACACAAACAGACTAATAGTGAAGGAATAGAAAAAGATATACCACACAAATGGAAAGCAAAAATGAGCAGAAGTAGTTATTCTTATATCAGATAAAATAGACTTTAAACCAAAAACTATTAAAAGAGACAAAGAAGGCCATTATATGATAAAAGGATCTATCCAGCAAGAAGACAAAACAATCATAAATATATATGAATCCAATCCTAGAGCACCCAGATATACAAAACAGACACTATTAGACCTAAAGAGGTAGACACAAATACAATAATAGCTGGGGACCTGAACATCACCCTCTCAACATTAGACAGATCATCCAGGAAACAAATCACCAGATAAACACAGCATCTGAACTACCATTTAGACCAATTGGATTTGGTAGATATCTGCAGAACATTTCATTCAACAACTACAGAATAAACATTCTCATCAGCACATGGATCATTCTTCAGGATAGACCACATGTTAGGTCACAAGTCAATTACAAACAAATTTTTAAAAATTCAAATGATTTCAAGTATCTTTTCAGACAACAATGGGATAAAATTATAAAACAATAACAAGTGAAACTCTAGAAACTCTACAAACACATGAAAATTAAGCAACGTGATCTACAGATTCAGTGAAATCCCCATCAAAATACCAATAACATTCTTCATAGAAATGGAAAAAAAAACCAACCCTTACCCTTCATATGGAACAACAAAAGACCCTGAATAGCTAAAGCAATCCTGAGGAAAAAAAAAAAAAAAAAGCTGGAGGCAAAATACTACCTGACTTCAAATTATACTACAAAGCTATTGTAACCAAAATGGCATGGTACTGGTATAAAAATAGACATTCAGACCAGTGGAGGAGAATTGAGAACCCAGAAATCACCTCTCAGGCTTACAGCCATGTAATATTGGACAAAGGCAACAAAAATCTACACTGGGGAAAAGACTGCCTCTTCAACAAGTGGTGCTGGGAAAACTGGATATCTATATGCAGAAGAATGAAACTAGACATGCACCTCTCACCATATATACTAAAATCAACTCAAAATGGATTAAATACTTAAGTATAAGACCTGAAACTGAAAAATTACTAGCGGAAAGTATAGGGGAAACACTTCAGGAACTAGGTCTGGGCACAGACTTTATGAACGTGAGCCTGAAAGCACAAGCAGTAAAAGGAAAAGTAAACAAATGGGACTATATCAAACTAAAATGCTTCTTTCTGCACAGCAAAGGAAACAATCAACAGGATGAAATGACAACCTACAGAGTGGGAGAAAAGTTTTGCTAGCTATGCATCCAACAAGGGATTAATATCCATAATATACTGGGAACTCAAGCAATTAAACAGTAAAAAAACAAATAACCCAATGAAAAAAGGAGCAAAGTTGCTGAATAGACATTTTTCAAAGGAAGACATGCACATGGCCAACAGTACATGAAAAAATGATCAATATCACTAGTCATCAGGGAAATGCAAATTAAAACTACATTGAGACACCACCTCACCTCAGTTAGACTGGCCATAATCAAAAAGACAGTGCTGGTGAGGGCGTGAAGAGAAGGGAACACTCCTAAATTGTTGTTGGGACTATAACAGTACACTCACTATGGAAAACAGTATGGAGGTTTCTCAAACAACTACAGATAGGTCTTCCATATGATCCAGCAATCCCACTTCTGGGTATATACACAGAGGAATGGAAATCACCATGTCGAAGGGATACCTGCACTCCCATGTTCATCGCAGCTCTGTTTACAATAGTGAAGACATGGAACCAACCCAAATGTCCATTGATGGCTCATTGGATAAGGAAACTGTGATATACCATGGAATAGTACTCTGCCATAAAAAAAGAATGAAATTCTCCCATTTGCAACAACATGGATGAGCCTGGAGAAACTTATGTTGAGTGGTGAAATAGGCAAAGCACAAAAGGATAAATACCACATATACTTGCTCATATGTGGGAGCTAAGAGAGAAAGAAGGAAGGAAAGAAAGACCACAGTAGCATGTTGGACTTGCAGAGGTAGAGAACATTCCTTTGGTTACAAAATGAAGTGAGGAGGAAAGGGGAAAGGAGAGGGAGGTTGGGGGTAATTGGATGGGGACACGGGGTACAAATGCAATTTGTGTTAATGGGTATGCTGCCAGTATGAATCCAGTCCTCACATCATGGGCACGAGGGGTGACAATCAGCTTTGTACCACATGAATATTCATAAACAAAAGAACAACAATAACAACAAAAAAACAACATGCTTGTGGACAGCCTATGGGTCCAAGGAAAAATTACACTTCCACAGCGAACTAGCAGAATAAGAAATCAAGAAAGCAAGCCCGTTTACAATAGTTACCAACCTCCCCCCAAAAATCTAGGAATAAATTTAACCAAGGAGGTGAAATATCTCTACACTGATAACTGCAAATCAATGCTGAAAGAAATTATAGAGGACACAAAAGGATGGAAAGACATTCCATGCTCTTGGATTGGAAGAATTAGCATTATGAAAATGTCCATACTACCCAGAGCAATTTACAGATTCAATGCAAGCCCCACAAAAACACCAATGACATTCCTCACAGAAATAGAAAAACAACCTTAACATTTATATGGAACAAGAAAAGACTTTGAATAGCCAAAATAATCCTGAGCAAAAACAACAACAACAACAACAACAAACCAACCAGCCAACCCCCCCAAAACAATAAAGTGAGAGACATTAAACTAGCTGACTTCAAAGTACAATACAAAGCTACAGTAACCAAAAATATCATGGTACCGGCATAAAAACAGACACTTAGACACTCAGCCAATGGAACAGAATAGAGAACCCAGACATTAACCCATGTTCTTACAGCCAATTGATCTTTGACAAAGACATCAAGAACATACAATGGGGAAAATACTGCCTCTTCAATAAATGGTGGTGGGAAAACTGGACATCCATATGTAGAATAATGAAAGTAGACCTATACCACTTGCAATGTACCAAAATCAACTCAAAATGGATTAAAGACTTAAATAAAATACCTGGAACTATAAAACTCCTAAAAGGAGACATAGGGGAAACACTTCTGGAAATAGTACTGGGCAAAGACTTTATAAATATGACCCTGAAATCACAAGGAACAAAAGAAATGGGATTATATCAAACTTAAAATCGTCCGTACAGCAAAAGAAACAGTTAACAATGTTAAAAAGACAACCTACAGAATGGGAGAAAATAATTGCAAATTATGCATTTGACAAAGGATTCATATCCAGAATATACAAAGAACTGAAACAACTTATCAGTAAAAAAACCACAAATAACCTGATTAAAAAATGAGCAAAGGAGGTGAATAGGCATTCCTCAAAAGAAGATATACAAATGGCCAGCAGATATATAAAAAAAATGCTCAATATCAAGAATCATCAGGGAAGTCCAAATCAAAACCACATTGAGTTATCATCTCACCCCAGTTAGACTAGCCATTATCAAAAAGAAAGAGAATAACAAATGCTGGCGAGAATGTGGAGAAAGGGGAACCCTACTGCACTGCTGGTGGGATTGTAAATCAGTGCAACCATTATGGGAAAGTGTGGAGGTTCCTCAAACAATAAAGACTTAAACGTAACACCTGAAACTGTAAACTACTAGAAAAAAATATAGAGGAAAAATGCCATAACATTGGTCTGGGCAATGATTTTTTGGATATAGACACAAAAGCAAAAATAGAGAAACATGATTACATGAAAATAAAAAGCTGCTACACGATTAACAGTGTGAAGATTCAGCCTGAGAATGGGAGAAGATATTTGCAAGCCAAACAACTGATAAGAGGTTAATATCCAAAATATGTAAGGAACTCAAGCAACCCAAGAAAATAAATAACCCAATTTAAAAATATGTAAGCAACCTAAAAACAAATTCTCAAAATAAGACACAGAAATGGTCAACTGGGTATATGAGCATATTCTCATCATGACTAATTATCAGCCTAATTGAAATTAAAACCACAGTGACATTTCACCTCACACCTGTTAGAATGATTATTATCAAAAAGACAGAAGATAATAATTATTCGTGAGGATATGGAGAAAAGGGAACCCATATGCACTGATGGTGGAAATATAATTAGTATAACCATTGTGAAGAACAGTATGGAGATCACAAAAAAAAAAATTATAAATCTAACTACCACATGACTGAACAATCCCAATTCTGGGTATATATTTGAAGTAAATGAAATCACTATGTTGAAAAGATACCTGCATTCCCTTGTTTATTGCAGTATTATTTACGATTGCTGAAATATTAAATAGAACTAATTGTTCATTAATTAATAAATGGATAAAAACATGATATATACTCAATGAAATACTATTGAGCCTTTAAAAAAAGCAACTTCTGTCATTTTCAGGAACATGGATGAACCTGAAAGACATTATTTTAAGTTAAATTAAGCCAGGCACAAAAGCCAAATACCACGTGATCTCACTTGTATGTAAAATCTAAAAAAGTTGAACTTGTAGAAGCGGAGTAGAATGGTGGTTACCAGGGGTTGTGTTTGGGGGGTTGAGGTGAGGAACGTTGCTTATTAGAAACAAAATTTCGGTTAGGTAAAACAAGGTAATTATAGTTAACAGAAATGTGTTGTATTCCTGAAAATCACTGAGAGTAGATTTTAAGTGTTCTCACCACACACACACACACACACACACACACACACACAATTATAAGTATGTGAGGCAATGCACATGTTAATAAATTTAATTTTGCTATTTTTATCCTTTTTTAATTTTTACTTATTTATTTTTATTTTAACATTTATTTTTACATATTTCTGAGGTACAGTGTGTTGTTTCAATATATGCATATACTGCACAGTGATTAACTTAGGATAGCATAGTTTTGTATCCATCAGTCCACCACTTCTCCTCCCCTCTGACTCCCCTCCCTTCTTGGCCTCTAGTAACCATTATTCTACTCTGTAGCTCTATGAGAACCACTTTTTCATTTCTATTTCTATTTCTTTTTCTTTTTTTTGATTCCACATATGAGTGAGTTCACGCAGTATTTATCTTTCTGCACCTGACTTACTTCGCTTAACCTAATGGTTCCCAGTTTCATCCATGTTGCTGCAAATGATAGGCTATCTTGTTTTTATAGATGAATAGTATTCCATTGTGTATATATACCACAGTTTTTTTAATCCATTCATCTGTTGATGGAAATTTAGGTTGATTCCATCTCTTGGCTATTGTGAATAATGTAGTGATGAACATAGGAGTGCAGGGAGGTGTCTTCTTGATATATTGGTTTCATTTCTTTTGGATATATACCCACTAGTGGGATAGCTGAGTCACAGGGTAAATCTATTGTTAGTTTCTGAGGACCTGCCAAACTGTTTTCCACAATGGCTGTACCAATTTACATTCCCACCAACAATGTAGGAGGGTTCCCTTTTCTCTGCATCTTCAGCAGCATTTGTTATTTTCTGTTTTGTTGATAATAGCCATTCTAACTGGAATGAAATGATATCTCATTGTGGTTTTAATTTGCATTTCCCTTATAATTAGTGATTTTCAGGATATTTTCATGTGCTTGCTGGCTATTTGCATGTCTTCTTTTAAGAAATGGCTGTTCTGGTCCATTGTCCATTTTTTCATTGGGTTATTATTATTATGATTATTACTATTTGTTATTGAGTTGTTTGAGTTCCTTATATATTCTGGATATTAACCCCTTGTCTGATGTGTAGTTTGCAAACACTTTCTCCCATTCTGTAGGCTGTCTTTTCACTTTACTTATGGTGCCTCTTGCTGTGCAGAAGCTGCTCGGTTTGATGTTGTCCCATTTGTGTATTTTTGCCTAGCCACCTGTGCCTTTGTAGTCTTGCTCATAAAAGTGCTGCCCACTTCCAATTTTTGTAGTATTCCCTCTATGTTTTCTTCTAGTGGTTTTATAGTTTGGGGTCTTAGATTTAGGTCTTTAATCCATTTTGTGTTGATTTTTGTGTATGGTGAGATACAGGGGTCTAGTTTCAATCTTCTGCATGTGGATATCCAGTCTTCACAGCACCATTTATTAAAGAGGCTGTCCTTTTCACACTGTATTTTCTTGGCACCTTAGTTAAAAATCAGTTGGCTGTAAGTGTGTGGGTTTATTTCTGGGCTTCATAGTATATTTTGAAGCCAGAATGTGTGATGCCTCCAACTTTGTTGTTTTCATTCAAGATTGCCTTAGCTATATGGTGTCATTTGTGGTTCCATATAAATTTTAAGATCGTTTTTTTCTATTTCTGTGAAGAACGTCATTGACTTTTTGACAGGGATTGCATCAAATGTGTAGATTGCTTTGGGTAATATAGACATTTTGATGATGTTAATTCTTCCAACCCAAGAACATGGGGTATCTTTTAATTTATTTGTGTCCAATTTTTTTCACCAAAGTTTTATAGTTTTCATTGTAGTGGTCTTTCACTTCCTTAGTTATATTTACTCCTATATATGTCATTTTATTTTATTTTTGGTAGCTACTCTGAATGGGATTACTTTCTTGATTTCTTATTCAGCTATTTCATTATTGGTGAAAGGCTATTGATTTTTGTGTGTTGATTTTGTATCCTGCCATTGTACTGAATACATTTATTAGTTCTAGTAATTTTTTGGTGGAATCTTTAGGGCTTTTTATGTATTTGATCATGTCATCTGCAAATAGGGATAGTTTGACTTCCTCCTTTGCAAATTTGGATACCCCTTTTTTTTCTCCTGACTTATTGTGGTGGCTAGAACTTCCAATACTATGTTGAATAAGAGTGGGAAAAGTGGGCATTCTTGTTCCAGATCTTAGAGGAAAAGCCTCCAATTTTTATTCATTCAGTATGACATTAGCTGTGGGTTTTGTTGTATATGACCTTTATTGTGTTAAGGTACCTTCTATATCTAATTTGTTGAGTGTTTTTATCATGAAGTATTATTGATGTATTTTATCAAATGTTTTTTCTGCATCTATTAAAATGATCTTTTTTTTTATCCTTAATTCTGTTGATATGGTGAATCATGTTTACTGATTTGATATCTTGAGCAAGGCTTGCATCCCTGGGATGAATCTCACTTGATCTTGGTAAATGATCTTTTAAATATGTTGGTAGATTCTGTTTGCTAGTATTGCATAGGGGATATTTGTATCTGTGTTCATTAGGGACACTGGTCTGTGATTTTCTTTTTTTGTTGTGCCTTTTTCCAGTTTTGGCATGAGGTAATGTTGGCTTCATAGAATGAGTTTGGAAATATTCCCTCCTCTTCAATGTTTTGTAAAAGTTTGAGAATAATTAGTATAAGTTCTTTAAATGTTTGGTAGAATTTGACAGAGAAGCATCTGGTTATGGGGTTTCATTTTGGGGGAGACTTTTATTAGTGCTTCAATCTCTTTACTTCTTAATTGTCTGTTCATGTTTTCTAGTTCTTCAAGATTCACCCTTGTTAAGTTTTATATGTCCAGGAATTTGTGTATTTCTTCTAGGTTTTCCAGTTTGTTCAATATAATTGCTCATAGTAGAGTTTTACGATCCTTGGTATTTATATGGTATCAGTTGTAATGTCTCTTTTTTCATTTCTGATTTTATTTGAGTGTTCATTTTTCTTCATTAGTGTAGCTAAAGATTTATCAATTTATTTTATCTTTTCAAAAAACCAGCTCTTTGTTTCATTGATCTTTTTATTTCACAATGTGTACATATTTCAAAACATCATGGTGTAAATAATAGGTATGTACAATTTTCATTTGTTAATTTTAAAAAGTATTAAATTTTTAAATAAAGACAGCATAAAGAGAATGAAAGGACAAGTCACGAACTTGCAGAAAATATTTATAAAAGACATATCTGATAAATTACTGTTATCCAAAATATACAAACAACTCTTAAAACACAGCAGTAAGAAAACAAAATATTTGACTTAAATATGAGCCCAAGATCTTAATATTAACACCTGACCAAAGAAGATATACGGATGCCAAATAAATACACGAAAAAATGCTGCACTTTACATGTCATGAGGGAAATTCAAATATATACAACAATAAATACTACGATACACTTATTAGAATGAGCAAAATCCAAGTTGTGAAAAGATGTGGATGGAACATTAACTTATGTTACTAATTGGGAAAAGTCAATCTGATATGGTGACATATAGTGTGATTATATCTATACGAATTTCCGGACAAAGCAAGACTGTAGAGACATTAAAAAAAAAAAAAATCAGTGGTTGCCAGGTTTGGAAGGATGAAGAGACGAATAGCCAGAGCACAGATGATTTTTAGGGCAATGAAACAACCCTGTACAATACTAAAATGGGTGATACACATCACCATATTTTTGTTCAAACCCATGCAATGTACAACACCAAGAATGAATCCTAATGTATACTATAAACTTTGGGAGGTAATGATTTGTCAATGTACGTTTATCAATTATAATAAATGCAACATTTTGGTGGAAGATGTTGATAATGGTGAAGGCCATGCATGTGTGGGGGCAAGGATTATATGGGAGAAAAAGGTAAGGGGGAAAGAGAGAGAGTGCTAAACTTCATTTGCTATTATTTTGTTAAGAATTTTTGCTTTATGATTAAGAAAAATATTGGTCTTTAGCTTTTTTTTCTTGTAATGTATTTATTTGGATTATATTAGGGTAATGCTGGCCTCATACTATTAGTTAGGAAGTGTTTATTTTTGATGTATTTTCTAAAAATTATTGTGTAGAACTGATAATATCGTTTTGTTAAATGTTTGTTAGAATTTATCAGTAAACCCATTTGGGCTTAGGGTTTTATTTCTGGAAAGTTATTAATTACTGACTAAATTTATGTAATGGTTATATAACCCTACTCAGATCTCAGATTATCTACTTTTCCTTTTGTGGGTTTTGGTAGTTTGTGTCCTTCAAGGATTTATATCATTTTATCTAATTTAGTAAATTTTGGGGAAAAGATTTGAACACAACAATTCTTTATTATCCTTTTAATGTCCATGAGCTCAGATAGTGGTGGCCTCTCTTTCATTTCTGTTATTAGTAATTTGTGTTCTTTCTTTTTTTTTTATGGTTAGCTTGGCTAAAAAATTTATTAATTTTATTGATTTTTTAAGAGAACCAGCTTTTGGCTTCATTGATTTTCTCTGGGGTTTTTTTTGTTTTTAATTTCATTTATTTTTGCTTTAATTTTCATTTTTTTCCTCTGCTTATTTTAGGGTTAAATTGTATTGCCTTCTCTGTTTCCTAAGGTGGAATCTCATTAATTAATTTTAGACCTTTCTTCTTCTCTAATATATGCATTCAATACTATAAAGTATTTTTTTCTCCAAGTACTGATTTACCTGCATCACATACTTTTGATAAATGTTATTTTAATTTTTATTTTATGCAAAATATGTTTTAAATTTCTCTAAAGACTTTTTTGTCCAGAGATTTTCTAAAAGTGTGTTAATTTCCAAACATTTTAGAATGTTCCAGCTCTCTTTTTTAAAAGATTGATTTCCAGTTGAATTTCATTTTGATCTGAGAAAACACTTTGTATAAACTGTATTCTTTTAAACTTGTCAATACTTTGTATGTGCTTTATGGACCAGAGTAAGTTTTATCTTGGTGATTGTTTCATGTAATATTAAAAGAAATGTGTATTCTGCTGTTGTAGGAGTGCTGTATAAATGTAAATTAAATCAAGAATCTTGTTAGTGCTGATTAGATCATCTATAACCTTAATTATTTTCTTTTTATCTATGAGTTACTAACAAATGTTGAAGTCTACAAATATAATACTAAATTCGACTATTTCTCCTATCAGTTATATCAATTTTTACTCATGTATTTTGACACTCTGCCGTTAGGTTCTACATGTCTATAATTGTTATTCCTTCTTAGTTAATTGACCCGTTTATAAGTATTAGTCTGCTTATTTATTTCTGATAACCTTCCATTTTCTATCATTTGACTTGTCCAAAATTAATGAAGTTAGGGGCTGGCTGGTTAGCTCGCTTGCTTAGAGCACGGTGCTGATAACACCAAAGTCAAGGGCTCAGATCCCCTTACCAGCAAACTGCCAAAAACAAAGCAAAACAAAAAACAAAATTAATAAAGCTAATCCATCTTTTTATTTTGATTAGTGTTAGCATATTGTACCTTCCTCTACTCATTTTCTTATAGGTTCACACAAAAATTTAGCAGAGGTTACAGAAATTCCCCATATTGCCCCAGCCCCCATAAATAGTCTCCCCTATTATCAGCATCTCCCACAAAAATTGGTATATTGGTTACATTTGATGAATACACATTGACATATTATTCTCCCCAAAGTCCATAATACACATTAGGGTTTCTCTTGGTGGTGTACATTTTGTGGGTTTGCACAAATACATAATGATGTGTCCACCATTAGAGTATTACACAGAGTAATTTTACTGCTCTAAAAATCCTCTGTGCTCTCCCTATGCATCTTTACATCTCCCCTAACAATCTTTAAAAAGTAAAGCAAAATTCAAGTACTTATATTTATTGGTTTCAAATCTTAATATAAAACAACGGTAAGAAAAACTATGTGGTAATTGCACTGGCATGAAAATAGTCATTACAGACAAGTGAAATAGAGTTCAGATATATACCCTTGCATACATGGTCAATTAATTTTCAACAAGAGTGCAAAAACCACTTAATGGAGAATTGTCAATAAACAATTTTAGAAAGCTGGATACCCCAGCATAAAGTTGGATGTTTACACTACTACATACATAAAAATTAATTCAAAATAGATCAAAGATTAAAAAGTAAAATACAAAATTATAAAACTATTACAAGAAACCATAGAAAAATCTTTATAACATTGGATTTGATGACAATCTTTTGGATATAACACCAAAAGCATGATCAAAGAAATAATAGATAAACTGGACTTCATCAAAATAAAAAATGTTTGTGTATGAACACTATCACTGAATTAAAAGCCAACCCAGAGAATTAAAGAAAACATTTGCAAATAATATATCTGAAAAGGATTAATATGCAGAACATGTAAAAAGAATTCCGTTTTTCTTCATCCAAGATTGCCAATTAGAGAGGTCTGGTACTAGTCCTCTCCCCATAAAAAGAGACCAAAACAACAGAAAAGCAAATATATTTTGACTGGAACTAGAGGAAACAGTGCAGAGCACCAGGAGATTGAGGAGATTCTTGTGAAGCGTGGAAGAAGGAAACGGCACCACAGAGAGCAAAACAAGAAATCCAGCCTCAGCACTGCTGCAGGGACTAGCCTGGAACCACTCAGAGTGAATATATAAGCTGGAAAAATACACCAGCTATTCCCATAACCACCACAAACGCCAGTGATCCCCACATTGGGAGAGTCCCCCAGCGTTTTGAGGACCCACGTCTGAACTCACTCAGCTTCTGCTCCACCCACCCCAATGTTGGGAGGCAGACCTGCTGGGTGGGAGATACACTAAAGTGCATCGGTTTTCCACATTCACAGCCCGAATTACACAGCCAGTGGTAGCTGAACCCACGAGTGCCCACATGGCCCACAGCTAACCTGGCAGCAGCCCTGACTCCCACCGTGACCGGAACATGCTCGAATGGGTGCCAGTAGAACCACAATCCCAGCTACTTGGAGCCTAGACCCCTGCACTGGACCCACTGAGCCTGAGTGCCTTTGTCTGGAGGCACTGCTTGCATTCTACAGCACTCACTTGGACCAAGTCACAGGCTGCCTGGAGCCTAGGACAGACACAACAACTGAGGTCCCATTGTCTGAAATCACTCTGCACCTCTCCCCCTTCGGGCAAGCAGGCAAACTGGTTGAACATAAAATCCACTGGAGGGCAGCAGTTCCCCACACTTGTGGTGGGTGTTGCATGGCCCATGGAAGCTGAGCCCATAGATGCCTGCATGGGCCACAGCTAACTCAGCAGAACCCCCCCCATGAGATGCCATGAGTTCACACAGGCACTGATAGGGCCACAATCACAGTTATTTGGGACCTAGACCTCTGCACTGGGCCAGGCAAGCCTGAGTCCCTTTGTCAGGAGGCCCTGCATGCGTTATGCCATGCTCACTCGAGTGCAAGTGGGACCAAAGCACAGGCTGCCTGGAGCCTAGGACAGATAGAAGACTGAGATCCCAGCATCTGAACTACACAGCACCCCCTCCCAAAGTCAGGCCTCTATAGTGCTGCTGGACTCAGCTGTACCCTTGAAGGCTCACATCAGGCTCAACAGCAATTGGGTAGCAGCTTTTCCTTCCTATAGAACACCTCTAGAGAGCCACTGGGTCCTGTATCATTCACACAGGTCTGCTCCTGTTCAACAGCTGAGCCAAGGGCCCTCTACAGAGTTCCCAAGACCTGTTACCTCAGTGTATATCTGCTCCCAGATAAAAAGCAGACCAGGTAGGAGCTCTGATGCCCTAAGGCAGGCCTTGGCAGAGCTTCTGGCCTCAGCTGCACCCTTACAGGTTTGCATCAGGCTCAACTTGCTCACCAGGAGGCCACCTTCAGAGCTGACAGGCCCTGTGACAGTAGTGTACACCTATTCCCAAACCAACAGCTGACAGGGTAGCAGCTTTTCCTCACTACAGTGGTCCTCTAGAAAAGAGGCACTGGTTCTGGCAACATCTAAATAGGCTTGCTCCAGGCTCAACAGCTGAGCCAGTAGCCCTCTACAGACTCACCAGGAACTGTTGAAACAGTATACATCTACCCACTGACTGGTGAAGGATCACTCACCCCAATGAGAAACCCACCCCAACAAGAAAATATGAAGGTCCCCTCTGCCTAGGCTGCAAGGCACTCACCAACCACTCTAAGATTGAATACAGTTGAAGAAGTCACACAAAGGTTACACTTCCACAGTCACCTGAATCCAAACTTAAAATGCCCAACCCAACTGAAAATATAGAATACTTCTACAGGAAAGAGTCTCCCCCTTCAAAGCCCCTCCTAGAATTAAAAGAAGTGACTATACTACCAGATGCCCAGACATCAAAACAGAGATAAAAGAAACATGAAAAATCAAGGAAGCTTCACTCCCCCAAAAGAAGACTACAATTTTCTGATACCAGACCCCAAACAACAGGAAATAGATGAACTGCCTGAGGAAGAATTCCAAAGGACAATGCTCAGGAAACTCAAAATGATGGATGAAAAGATATATAGGAATCACAATGAAGTCAAAAAACCAAAATTCATACAAAACGTGTATGAGAAATTCCACAAAGAGATACAAGTGATAAAAATGAAATCAAGCAGAAATCCTGGAACTGAAGAATTCATTCAAAAAAATAAAAATAAAAAATACAACTGAGAGCATAAACAGCAGTCTAGAGCAAGCAGAAGAAAAAATCTATGAAATAGAAGGCAGGTTTTTGAATTAACACACTTGGACCATAATAATGATATTAATAACAACAACAACAACAACAACAACAATAATTTTAAAAAAGAAAAAATCTGTGAAATCTTTCTGACAACCTTAAGCATACAAACATGGGTATTATAGGTATACAGGAAGGGAAAGATAAAGGAAAATGCATTGAAAGCCTATTTAATAAAATAATAGCTGAAAACTTCCCAAATATTGGGATACAGCTGGTCTTACAGATCTGAGAAGCTCAAAGATCCCCAAACAGATTCAACCCAACAAGGACCTCCCTGAGACACATTACAGTCAAATTATCAAAAGTCAAAGACAAAGAAAGAATTCTAAAAATGGCAAGAGAAAAGTGTCAAAATACCTGTAAGGGAATCCCCATGAGGCTACCAGCAGACCTCTCAACAGAAACCCTACAGGCCAGAAGAGAGTGTGATGACATACTCAACGTGCTAAAAGAAGAAGAAGAAAAAAAAAAAAACTGACAAGCAAGAATACTAAATCCAGCAAAGCTTTCCTTTAGAAATGAGGGGGAAATAGTATCTTTCCCAAACAAAAACTACAGGAATTCACCACCACAAGATTGGCCCTACAACAAATACTGAAGAGAGTCCTCCATCTGGAATCAAAAGAGAGATAGATATAGGTCACCATAATTACACAAGAAAGAATAAAAAATGCTAGTAGATCAGATACATAAATGAGAAAGAGAAAGAAATGTATTTCATCACTACAAAGAAACACCCAACAGCAAAGGTAAACAATAAAAAGGGAGAGAAGGGAACATAAGAAATATAAAACAACCATAGAGAAATTAATAAAATAGCAGGAATAAGGCAATACCTTTCAAAACCAACCTTGAAAGTAAATGGACTAAATTACCCACTTAAAACATATAGACTGGCTAAATGGATTAAAAAACTAGACCAAATTATATGCTGCCTGCAAGAAACTCACTTCGCCAATAAACACACATAATAGTGAAGGGATGGAAAAAGACATTCTGTGCAAATGGAAACTAAAAATGAGCAAGAGTCACCATTCTTTCATCAGATAAAAGAAACTTCAAGCCAAGAATTATAAAAAGAGACCAAGGACATTATATAATGATAAAAGGATCAATGCAGCAAGAAGATATAACAATCATAAATATATGTACACCCAACATAGGAGAACCCAATATTTAAAGCAACTGTTATTGAATGTAAGGGGAGAAATAAACCACAACATGGTTATAGTTGGGGAATTTAACAAGCTGCTGTCAGTATTGGACAGACCATCTAGACAAAAAATCAGCAGACAAATATTGGATTTAAACAGCACATTACACAAAATGGACTTTACAGACATATACAGATGATTTCATACAACAGTGATAGAATATGCATTCTTCTCATCAGCACATGGATCATTTGCCATATAGACCACATGTTAGGTCACAAGTTAAGTATCAACAAATATAAAAAGACTGAAATTATATCAAGTATATCTTCAGACCATAATGTAATAAAACTATAGATGAATGACAAACAAAACTATGGAAAAAATACAAATCCGTGAAAATTGAACAACATGCTCCTGAACACCCATGGGTCAAGGAAGAAATAAAGCAGGGAATCAAAAAATTCCCTAATGAATGAAAATACAAGTACAGTTTACCAAAACTTATGGGATACTGCAAAAGCAGTACTAAGAGGGTAGTTTATTGCAATAAGTGCTTACATCAAAAGAATAGAAAGACTTGAAATAAACAACCTAATGTTAAACTTCAAAGAATTAGCAAAACAAACCAAAAAATCTAATCCCAAAAATAGTAGACAGAAAGAAATAACTAAGATCAGAGCAGAACTAAATGAATGATACAAAAAAAAAAATCAGTGAAACAAACAGTTGGTTTTTTGAGAGGATAAACAAATTAGACAAGTCATTGAACAGACTGATTAAAAAAAGAAGACAAAAGACCCAAATGACAAAAATCGGAAATGAAAAAGGTGACTTTACAACCAATGCTGCAGAAATACAAACAATCGTTATAGATTATTATGAAAAACTGTATGCCAAAAAATCAAAAACCTGGAGAAAATAGATAAATTTCTGTATACATACAAACTACCAAGACTGAACCAAGAAGAAATACAAAACCTGAACAGAACAATAACAGCAATGAGATTGACACAGTAGTCAGCAAAGAAAAGACCAGGATCAAATGGCTTCACTGCTGAATTCTGCCAAACCTTTAAAGAAGAGTTAAAGAAGAGTTAACGTCAATCCTTTTCAAACTATTCCAAAAAATTGAAACAGAGGCCCTTCTCTGAAATTCATTCTATACAGCCAGCATCACCCTGACACCAAAATCAAAGACAAACTATAAAAGAAAGCTACAGGTCAATATCTTTAACAAAGAGAATATAACAGCACATCAAAAAGATTATACATACACCATGATGAAGTGGGACTCATCTGGGGAATGCAAGGATGGTTCAACATACACAAATTAATAAATGTGACACATTGCATCAACAAAAGCAAAGGCTAAAACCATATTATTATCTCAATAGATAGAGAAAAAACATTTGACAAAATTCAGCATCCCTTCATGACAAAGACACTCAACAAATTAGGTACAGAAGGAAAGTATCACAACACAATAAGAGCCATATATGACAAACCTACCAACAACATCGTCCTGAACGTGGAAAAAAAATAAAGCTTTTCCTTTAAGAACAGGAACAAAACAAGGATGCCCACACTCCCCACTCCTATTGAACACATTATTGGAAGTATTAGCTAGAGCAATCAGGAAAGTTAAAGAAATAAAGGGCATCCAAATTGGAAAGACAAAGTCAAATTATCATTGTTCACAGATGACATGATCTTATATGTAGAAAAACCCATAACCCCTATCAGAAAACTCCTAGAGTCCACAAACAAATTCTGTAAATTTGCAGGATACAAAATCAATAGACAAAAAAGAGTAGCATTCTTGTACACCACCAAAAAGCAAGAAGAAAAATAAATCAAGAGAGCAAGTCCATTTACAATAGCTACCAAAAGAATAAAATACCCAGGAATAAATTTAACAAAAGCAGTGAACAGTCTCTTCAATGAGAACTACAAAGTTCTGCTGGAAGAAATTAAAGAGGACAACAAAAGTCTGAAAGACATTTCTTGTTCATGGAGTGGAAAAATTAATGTTGTGAAAATGTTCATACTACCCAAAGTGATCTACAAGTTCAATGCAATCCCCTTTAAAATACCAATAACATTCTTCACAGAAAGAGAAAGAAAAATCCTTAAACTCATATGGAACAACAACAAAAAAAGACCCCAAATAACCAAAGCAATCCTGAGAAAAAACAAACAAATGAACAAACAAACAAAAAATGGAGGCATTACACTACCTGACTTCAAACTATATTACAAAGCTATAGTAACCAAAAGAGCATGGTACTGGCATAAAAACAGACATATGGACCAAAGGAACAGAATAGAGAGCCCAGAAATCAACCCAGGTACTTACAGCAAAGTGATTTTTTACAAAGGCACCAAGAACATACATTGGGGAAAAGGCAGCCTTTTTAATAAATGGTGCTGGAAAAATTGGATATCCATGTGTAGAGGAATAAAACTAGAACCATACCTCTCACCGTATACCAAAATTAACTCAAAATGGAAAAAAAAGACTTAAATATACCACCTGAAGCTATAGAATCCCTAGAAGATAACATATGGGAAACACATTAGTATGTAGGACTGTTCAAAGACTTTATGAATAAGACCTCAAACACACAGGGAGCAAAAGGAAAAATAAATAAATGGGATTATATCAAACTAAAAACTTCTGTACAGTAAAGAAAGCAGTCGAGTGGAAAGGCAATCTACAAAATGGGAGAAAATATTTGCCAACTATATATTCTACAAGGGATCACTATCCAGAATATACAAGGAACTCAAACAACTTAGTAAAAAAAGAAGTAACCCAATTAAAAATTCGACAAAGGAGCCGAAGAGATACTTCTCAAAAGAAGACATAAAAGTGGCCAATGGGTACATGAAAAAATGCTTGATATCACTAAACATCAGGGAAATCCAAATCAAAACCACATTGAGATATCATCTCACCACAGTTAGATTGGCTATCATCAAAAAGACTGAGAATAACAAATGCTGTTGAGGATGCAGAGAAAGGGGATCCCCTCTACACTGTTGGGATTGTAAAGTAGTACAGCCATTATGGAAAGCAGTATGGAGGTTTCTCAAACCTCCACGCAGATAGAATTGCTATATAATCTAGCCATCCCACTGCTGGTATATACCCCAAAGAATGGAAATTAACATGTGGAAGGGATACCTGCACTCTCATGTTTATTATAGCTCTACTTACAATAGCCAGGCTATGAAAGCAACTTACATGTCCATCAACAGATGACTGGATAAGGAAAATGTGGTATATATACATAATGGAATACTACTCAGCCATAAAAGAGAATGAAATTCTGCCATTCGCAGCTACATGTATCAGCTTAGAGAAAATTATGTGAAGTGAAACAAATCAGCACAGACAGAGAAATACCATGTCTTCACTCATAAGTGGGAGCAGGAGAGAGAGAGAGAGAGAGAGAGAGAGAGAAACAATAATCAAAAGAATACATCAAACTTTCAGAAGGAGCAAACAGATCTTTGGTTACTAGAGGTTGGAAAGGGGAGCGGGTCTAGTGAGAAATTGGTTAATGGACAGAAGAAATAATTATGTTTTGTAGTGATAAACATGCGAATTATCCTGATTTGATCAGCACACATTATATGGAGGTATTGATCTTCAACACTGTATCCCACAAATATGTAAAACCAATTAATTTTCAATTAAAAACACAGTAAGATATCAATTCACACCAATTAGTACAGTTTACCACTCCAGGTTCTCCAGAAAAACAGAACCAATAATGTATATAGTCATGTGTCCTTTCATGATGGGAATAAATTCTGAAAAAATGCATTGTTAGGCAATTTCATCAAGTGTGAACATCATAGTGTACTTACACAAACCTAGATGGTATAGCCTACTACGCACCTATGCTATATGGAATAGTCTATTGTTCTGACCTCCATTGTATACATGGTTCATCGTTGACCAAAATATCATTATGTAACATATGACTATACGGTCTGCAAGCTGGAGACACAGGAAAGCCAATACTGTTCAAAGACATGAGAGTCAATAAGTTCAAAGACATGAGAGTCAATAAGTTCAAAGACATGAGAGTCAATAGTGTAAATTCCAGTTCAAGTTTTAAGGCCTGAGAACCAGCAACACTGAAGGTAAGAGAAGATAGATGCCCCAGCTAAAACAGTCAAGCAGAGAGCAGATTTAATCTTTATCCACCTTATTGTTCTATTCAGACTGTTATTAATTGAATAATGCCCACCCATATTGGGGAGGGTCATCTGCTTTACTCAGCTTACCAATTAAAATACTAAGATCTTCTGGGAACTCACAGACACATCAAGATAAAATGTTTAATCACATATCTGGGAATCTTGTGGCCCAATCAAGTGGACACATAAAATTAACCATTACAAATTCACTTATTAAATTGCCACCCATACCCATCTCCTCAAACCATACTTCCAAATAGACAATGATAAGGTCAAAATTAAACCTAACATGATACAACCATACTGTGTACAACTGAAAATGCACTAACCTTTCCCCTGGAGGAGAAGGTAAAGAGTTTGAATGATGTTTACTCTTCTACTTGATATCCCATAACTTAAATATTATGTAAAATTAGAAATATTTGAATAATATGTCATAAGGTCAATGTACCTTATGTTACATGGTAAAGAAATGCCAGGAAAGAAAACAATGATATGACACACATTCACCTGTATCCATAACAAGAGGAAATACTCATGACAATAACAGTCCTCATTTCTGTAACTAGTCATGTGGATATATCTGGTATTCATAACTGCCTTTTTTTTACTACCTACTCTATTTCCTTTGGCAGACCTTCATTTCTGAAGGGCCTGGGGCATTAATCATACTGCCAAGATTGGGTTGTTTTAGTTTTTCATTGACCTTAGTCATTGAGCATGGTAACACTAAGAAATGCCCTATGGGATGTCCTGTTTTCCAGACGTGCTATTTTTTAAAATCTTCGTTGTGAAGTAGTACTTGAATTTCTCCTTAGTAGTCAGCATGAATCACCACAGCTAGCACAGTAACTACCTTCTTTGCCTGTTGGTTCAGAAGCATGAGAGACCAAAGGGACCTGCTGGCAGCCTTAACACATAGTTTAATGGAATCATTGTTGTGTCCCCAGATGGAAGCAATCAACCCTATAGACCTAAGATATCTATGCCAGCAGAGCATAATGATGTGGGAAAAGGAAGCAAAATTTATGCTATTGTGTCATTAGGGATAATAGTGAGCAGTGCTACTACCATTTATATCTCTTGCTTTCTAGACCTGTGAATCCTGGCTATGGGAAAAACAACACCATATATTAAATGCTGATAAGAAGCATATACAGACTTCTGGAGAACCTTGCCCCAGGCTGCAATATATTGCCACCTAACTGGCACTTTAACTGAGTCTTCCAAAGCCATGTAGATGGCTTTTATTAAAGATTAGTTGGCTGTAAGTATGTGGGATGATTCCCGGGTTTTCTACTCTGTTCCATTTATATGAGTGTCTGTTTTTATGAAAATACCATACTGTTTTGGTTACAATAGCTTTGTAATATAATTTTAAGTCAGGAAGTGTTATGCCTCTGGATTTATTTTATGTATTTATTTATTTTGCTCAGGATTGCTTTGGATATTCAGAGTTTTTTGTTGTCCCATATGAGTGTTAGGGTTGCTTTTTCTATTTCTGTGATGAACATCATTGGTATTTTGATGGCAATTGCATTGAATCTGTAGATTGATTTGGATAAAATGGACATTTTCAGGATGTTAATTCTTCCAATCTGAGAGCATGGTGTCTTTCCACCTTTTTGTATCCTCTTTAATTTCTTTCAATAATGTTTTGCTGTTCTCATTGTAGAGATCTTTCACCTCCTTGGTTAAATTGATTGCTAGGAATTTTATTTTTTTGGCAACTATTGTAAATGGGCTTGCTTTCTTGATTTCTTTTTCTGCTAGTTAACTATTGGAGTATAAAACACTGATTTTGGGGTGTTGATTTTGTATCCTGCAGCATTACAGAAATTGTTATTCAGCTCTAGGAGATTTTTGGTAGATTCTTCAGGTTTTTCTATATATAAGACCATGTCATCTGCAAACAGGGACAGTTTGACTTTGTCCTCCCCAATATGGATACCCTTTATTTCTTTCTCTTGCCCAATTGCTCTGGCTAGTACTTCCAGTATTATGTTAAATAGGAGTGGTGAGAGTGGGCATCCTTGTCTTGTTCCTGTTCTTAAGCTTTTCCCCATTCAGTATGATATTGGTGATTGGTTTGTCATATATGGCTTTTATTGTGCTTAGATAATTTCCTTCTATACTTAATTTGTTGAGTCTATCATGAAAAGATGTTGAATTTTGTCAAGTGCTTTTTCTGCATCTATTGAGGTAATGATATGGTTTTTGTACTTGGTTTTGTTGATGTGGTGTATCACATTTATTGACTTGCGTATGTTGAACCATCCTCGCATCCCTGGGATGAATCCCACTTGATCATGGTGTATAATTTTTTTAATGTGTTACTGTATTCTAACTTACATTGAGGAAAAGACTGCTTCTTCAATAAATGGTGCTCAGAAAATAAGATATAAATATGTGGAAGAATGAAACTGAACCTGTACCTCTCACCATATACCCAAATCACCTCAAAATGGATTAAATACTTAAGTATAAGACCCTAAACTTCAAAATTACTAAAAGAAAACATAGGAGAAACACTTCAGGAAGTGGGACTGGGCAAAGACTTTATAAATAAGACCCCAAAACATAAGCAACAAAGGAAAAACTAAACAAACTGGATTATGGGCCGAGCCCGTGGCACAGTTGGTAGAGTGCTGCGCTGGCATTGCGGCGACGCTCCCGCTGTGGGTTCGGATCCTGTATAGGACTGACCGGTGCACTCACTGGCTGAGTGCCGGTCACGAAAAAACGACAAAAAAAAAAAAAAAAAAAACTGGATTATATCAAACTAAAAAGCTTCTGCACAGCAAAGGAAACAATCAACAGAGCAGAAAGACTACATACAGAATGAGGAAAAATATTTGCAAACTCTACATCCAACAAGGGATTAATATCCATAATGTACAAGGAACTCAAGCTATTATACAGTAAAAAGCAAATAACCCAATTAAAAATGGGCAAAGGAGATGAACAGACATTTATCAAAGGAAGGCATACAAACAGCCAACAGGTATATGAAAAAATGCTCAGCATCATTAACAATCAGGGAAATACAAATCCAAATCACACTGAGATATCATCTCACCCAAGTTAGACTGGACATTGTTAAAAAGACTGAGAATAACAAATGCTGGTGAGGATGCAGGGAAAGGAGGACTCTTCTACAGTGTTGGTGGGACTATAAATTAGCACTGCTACTATGGTAAACTGTATGGAGGTTTCTCAAACAAGTACAGATGGCACTACTATGTGATCCAGCAATCCCACTACTGGGTATATATCCAAAGGAATGGAAATCATAAGTCAAAGAGATACCTGCACTCTCCTGTTCATTGCAGCTCTATTTACAATAGCCAAAATATGGAAGCAACCTAAATGTCCATTGACAGATGACTGGATAAGGAAAATGTGGCATATATACACAATGGAATACTACTCAGCCATTAAAAAAAAATGAATTTCTGCCATTTTCAGCAATGTTGATGAACCTGGAGAAAATTATCTTAAGTGAAATAAGCTAAACACAGAAAGACAAATACCTCATGTTCTCACTCATAACTGGGTGCTAAGAAAGAGAAAGAAAGAAAGAAAAAAGACCACAATAATATGTTGAACTTTCAGAGAGAAGAAAGCTAAGGATACTAGAGATGGGCGGGGAGGGAGAGGGGGGGTTGGGGAGATAGGTCGGGTAGAGAGCATGGTGAAATTTATGACTTGTTCTCTTAAGGGAGGACCGCTGCTAGTGGCCGGTCGTGGGGGCTGACCACCACTTTGCCCTCGGCAGGAGAGGCTACCTCATTTACAGGCAACAGCTTTGAAAAATGGAGCAGGAAAAGAACTGTTTTGTAGCTGCAAAAGCGAATCTCTAAACAGGGAACATGGCGCCAGGGCTGCTGTGGATGCAGACAGGATCCTGGAGGCCAGGGCCATGCTGAAGGAGGCCAGCTGCCCTATTCATTATTCAAGGGTTCAGGCCGGCATAAAAGAAGATTCCTGGGAGCGCCCAAGCCACGCCACAGGACCGAGTGAGCAGCCTGAGGCGGCGGCGGCCGAGAACAGGGAAGGTGACAAACCAGAGGCAGAGAGTGAGCGCCCGACCTGGCACAGCCCTGTGAGTGACCCCTGGCCTGGCCCTGACCGGGGGGCTGCTGACGCCCACCTGGCTTCCACCTCCATCACCGGGCCACTCACTGCCCTGGGGCTGCCTCCATTTTCCCAGGTGGTGGCAGCTCTGGCCCGGCTCGGCTCCTCACTGAGCCTTCCCACTTGCTTGCCCCATTGCAGGGCTTCCTGGGGCCTGCGGGCTGGCCTCCCCTCCCACTCCCTCTGCGGTACTCTGGCGGGACTGGTGGCGTGGGGCATCCCCGTCCAGTGTTGGGAGGGCAAGTAAGTACGGGTGGGGCCCACTGTCACTGCACCACACCCTGGACTCTGGCCCCTGGTAAACTTCCTGTTACTGGGAGGCAGATACCATCTCTGCAGCCACCAGGTCGGAAAAAAGCCTAACCAATTTCTGGTTGGGAATAGTGTGGAAAGAGAGTTCCCAAGTCCGCTTGAACCTGCCGGAGAGCTGATTGCAGGTGGGCACTAGACTTGGTCAATGCTGGGGGGATACAAAGGTGAACAAGTCCCGAGAAAGATCTACACAGTGCTACAAAGGCACCCAGAGCAACCAGTCATCTGCGCCTAGCAGAAACCTGGTAGACTTCCTGGGCGAGGCGGTGCCGAGCAGGGTCTTGAAGGCCCAGCTGATAGACAAAGGTTGCAGAAGACACGTCCCAGCCCAGCCAAGTGCGCACAGAGTGGGGAGACGTGCGGCCAGGGAGGTGGAGACTTGACAGAAACCACACACCCTGTGGGGCCGCCACTGCATGATCCAACAGCCTGGGCCAGAGCACGCGGAACAGGGAGAAGCACTGCAGGGGAAGTGAAAGATCAACAGAGATCACACAGCCTGTGGTAAGTGATCCAGCAGCCCAGCAGAGTCCAAGCTGACAAGAAAGGTGGCTCCCAGGAGAGGCCCAAGACCCAAGGCAACCACACACACAAGGCACTAGAGGCCAACTGAGCAGTCACGGAGGGAGCCATAACAAATTGGCAAGCACAGCAACATCTTAGTTAGTCAATAGTCTCAAACCGGTGGACTGTGAAACCCCCTGCCACAATGAATAACCATCAAAAAAAAGATACCAAAAATACAAAAAATCAAGAAAGTGCACCACCAAAATTTAATATATCTCAAACTCTAGATCCTATAGAACAAGAAGCCCTTGAAATGACTGACAAGGAATTTCGAGTGATAATTCTAAGGAAACTGAATGAGATACAAGAAAACTCAGCTAGACATCATGATGAAATGAGGAAAAGTATACAGGATCTGAAAGAGGAAATGTACAAGGAAATCAATGTCCTGAAAGAAAATGTAGCAGAACTTGCTGAACTGAAGAAGTTATTTAGTGAAATAAAAAACACAAGGGAGAGTTGAACCAGCAGGCTTGTCGAAGTTGAAGAGAGAATCTCTGTACTTGAAGATGGGTTGTTTGAAATAACACAAGTAGACATAAAAAAAGAAAAAAAGAATCAAAGACATTGAAGAAAATCTGAGAGAGATATCAGACAACCTTAAGCTCTCAAATATCCGAGTCATGGCTATTCCAGAAGAGGAGGAAAATGGAGGTTCCATTGAAAACATATTCAACAAAAAAATGGCAGAAAACTTTCCAGGTATATGAAAAATCACAGATCTTCAGATCCAGGAAGCTCAAAGATCCCCAAACGTATTTAACCTGAAAAGATCCTCTCCAAGACATGTTATAGTCAAATTGGCAAAACTCAGAGACAAAGAGAGAATCTTAAAAGCTGCAAGAGAGAAGCGTCAAATCACCTATAAGGGAGCCACATCAGGCTATCATCAGACTTTTCATCACAAACCCTAAAAGCTAGAAAGGAATGGGATGATATTTTCAAAATACTAAAAGACAAAGATTGCCAGCCAAGAATATTCTACCCTGCAAGGCTATCCTTCTGAAATGAAGGGCAAATATTATATTTCTCAGACAAACAAAAACTGCGGGAGTTCACTACCACACGACCACCCTTACAAGAAATTTTCAAGGGAGTACTGATTTTGGTTCCTGAAAAATAACTACCACTGCCATAAAAACCGAACAAAAATGAATACACACTAGTATTATAAAAATGGCATTCATGAAGAGAAAACAAACAAAAACGCTATCTACAACCTAAGGAACCAACAAACACAGAAACGAAACAGTAAATCACAAAGCGAGGAACAAAAGACACCTAAGACAACCAAACAACCAACAAAATGCTAGGAATAAATCAACACCTTTCAATAACAACTCTTAATGTAAAAGGCTTAAATTTCCCAATCAAAAGACACAGACTGGCTGACTGGATCAAAAAGGAGGACCCAACTATATGCTGCCTACAAGAGACCCACCTCACCCATAAAGATTCACATAGACTAATAGTGAAAGGATGGAAAAAGATTTACCATGCAAAGAGAAAAGAAAAATGAGCTGGAGTAGCTATTCTTATATGTGACAAAATAGACTTTAAACTAAAAACCATAAAAAGAGACAATGAGGGACACTACTTAATGATTAAAGGACTGATCCATCAAGAAGACATAACAATCATAAATATGTACGCACCCAATGTTAGAGCAGCCAGATTTATAAAACAAACTCTATTAGACCTAAAGAAGGAAATAGACACTAATACCATAATAGCAGGGGACCTGAACACCCCACTGTCAATATTAGACAGATCATCTAGGCAAAGAATCAGTAGAGAAACAAAAGATCTAAACAAGACTCTAGACCAATTGGAATTGGCAGATATCTACAGAACATTCCACCCAACAACCTCAGAATATTCATTCTTCTCATCAGCACATGGATCATTCTCCAGGATAGATCACATATTAGGTCACAAATCAAGTCTCAATAAATTCAAAAAAATTGGAATTATTCCATGTATTTTCTCAGACCACAATGGATTAAAACTAGAAATTAATAACAAATGAAACTCTGGAAACTGTACAAACACATGGAAATTAAACAGCATTCTACTTAATGACATATGGGTCCAAGAAGAAATCAAGCAGGAAATCAAAAAATTTATTGAAACTAATGAAAATAATGATACATCATACCAAAACCTGTGGGACACTGCAAAAGCAGTATTAAGGGGGAAATTTATTGCATTAAATGTTCACCTCCGAAGAATGGAAAGATGGCAAGTGAACAACCTAACACTTCACCTTAAAGAACTAAAAAACAAGAACAATCCAAACCTAAAATTAGCAGACAGAAAGAAATCATTAAGATCAGAGCAGAACTTAATGAAATTGAAACCCAAAAAACAATTCAAAAGATCAAAAAGTTGGTTTTTTGAAAAGATAAATAAAATTGACAAACCATTAGCATGGCTAACAAAAAAAAGAAGAGAGAAGACTCAAATAACAAAAATTAAAAATGAAAAAGGCAATATTACAACTGATTCATCTGAAATACAAGGAATCATTCGAGACTACTATAAACAACTATACGCCAACAAATTTGAAAATGTGGAGGAAATGGATAAATTTCTGGACACACACAAGCTCCCAAAACTGAGCCGTGAAGACGCAGAAAATTTGAACAGACCAATAACAATAAAGGAGATTGAAGCTGTTATCAGAAGGCTCCCAACAAAGAAAAGCCCAGGACCAGATGGATTCACAGCAGAATTTTACCAAACATTCAAAGAGGAATTGACACCGATTCGTTACAAACTATTCCAAAAGATTGAAAGAGACGCAAATCTCCCAAACTCATTCTATGAAGCAAACATCATCCTGATACCAAAACCAGGTAAAGATATAACCAAAATAGAAAACTACAGGCCGATATCTTTGATGAATATAAATGCAAAAATCCTCACTAAAATGCTAGCAAACAGAATACAGCAACACATACGAAAAATTATTCACCACGATAAAGTGGGATTCATCCCAGGGATGCAAGGTTGGTTCAACATACGCAAATCAATAAATGTGATACACCATATTAATAAACTCAAACACAAGGACCATATGATCATCTCTATAGATGCTGAAAAAGCATTTGATAAAGTTCAGCACTCATTCATGACAAAGACCCTCTATAAGTTAGGTATAGAGGGAAAGTATCTCAACATAATTAAAGCCATATATGCCAAACCCACTGCCAATATCATCCTGAATGGGGAAAAGCTGAAAGCTTTTCCTTTAAGAACAGGAACTAGACAAGGATGCCCACTCTCACCACTCCTATTCAACATAGTGTTGGAAGTACTAGCCAGAGCAATCAGAGAAGAGAAGTAAATAAAGGGCATCCAGATTGTAAAAGATGAAGTCAAACTGTCCCTGTTTGCAGATGACATGATCCTATATATTGAACAGCCTAAAACCTCTACAAAAAAACTGTTGGAATTGATAAATGATTTCAGCACAGTAGCAGGATACAAAATCAACACGCAAAAAAGAGTAGCATTTCTT
The DNA here is from genome assembly GCF_027409185.1 of Cynocephalus volans. Classification (NCBI taxonomy): domain Eukaryota; kingdom Metazoa; phylum Chordata; class Mammalia; order Dermoptera; family Cynocephalidae; genus Cynocephalus; species Cynocephalus volans. The sequence continues at coordinate 73,737,149 of NC_084478.1, forward strand.
TTCTCAAATAGTGAACATGCAGAACGAGAAATCAAGAAAGCCGGCCCATTTACAATAGCCACCAAAAACATAAAATACTTAGGAATTGAGTTAACTAAGGAGGTGAAAAATCTCTATAATGAGAACTACAAACCACTGCTGAGAGAAATTAGAGAGGATACAAGAAGATGGAAAGATATCCCATGCTCTTGCATTGGAAGAATCAACATAGTGAAAATGTCCATACTACCCAAAGTGATATACAAATTCAATGCAATCCCCATCAAAATTTCAAAGACATTTTTCTCAGAAATGGAAAAAACTATCCAGACATTTATATGGAACAATAAAAGACCACACATAGCCAAAGCAATGCTGAGCAAAAAAACTAAAGCTGGAGGCATAACACTACCTGACTTTAAGCTATACTACAAAGCTATAATAACCAAAACAGTATGGTACTGGCATAAAAACAGACATACTGACCAATGGAATAGAATAGAGAATCCAGAAATCAACCCACACACTTACTTCCATCTGATCTTCGACAAAGGCACCAAGCCTATTCACTGGGGAAGGGACTGCCTCTTCAGCAAATGGTGCCGGGATAACTGGATATCCATATGCAGGAGAATGAAACTAGATCCATACCTCTCACCGTATACTAAAATCAACTCAAAATGGATTAAGGATTTAAATATACACCCTGAAACAATAAATCTTCTTAAAGAAAACATAGCAGAAACAGTTCAGGAAATAGGACTGGGCACAGACTTCATGAATACGACCCCAAAAGCACGGGCAACCAAAGGAAAAATAAACAAATGGGATTATATCAAACTAAAAAGCTTCTGCACAGCAGAAGAAACAATTAACAGAGTTAAAAGACAACCAACAGAGTGGGAGAAAATATTTGCAAAATATACATCCGACAAAGGATTAATATCCAGAATATATAAGGAACTCAAACAACTTTACAAGAAGAAAACAAGCAACCCAATTAAAAAATGGGCAAAAGAGCTAAGTAGGCATTTCTCTAAGGAATATATACAAATGGCCAACAGACATATGAAAAAATGCTCAACATCACTCAGCATCCGGGAAATGCAAATCAAAACCACTTTGAGATACCATCTAACCCCAGTTAGGATGGCTAAAATCCAAAAGACTCTGAACGATAAATGCTGGCGAGGTTGTGGAAAAAAAGGAACTCTCATACACTGTTGGTGGGACTGCAAAATGGTGCAGCCTCTATGGAAAATGGTATGGAGGTTCCTCAAACAATTGCAGATAGATCTACCACACGACCCAGCTATCCCACTGTTGGGAATATACCCAGAGGAATGGAAATCATCAAGTCGAAGGTATACCTGTTCCCCAATGTTCATCGCAGCACTCTTTACAATAGCCAAGAGTTGGAACCAGCCCAAATGTCCATCATCAGAAGAGTGGATATGGAAAATGTGGTACATCTACACAATGGAATACTACTCAGCTATAAAAATGAATGAAATACTGCCATTTGCAACAACATGGATGGACCTGGAGAGAATTAATTAAGTGAAACAAGTCAGGCACAGAAAGAGAAATACCACATGTTCTCACTTATTGGTGGGAGCTAAAAATTAATATATAAATTCACACACACACACACACACACACACACACACAGAAAACCGGGGGAGGGGGGAGAAGATATAACAACCACAATTACTTGAAGTTGATACAACAAGCAAACAGAAAGGACATTGTTGCGGGGGAGGGGGGAGGGAGAAGGGAGGGAGGTTTTGGTGATGGGGAGCAATAATCAGCCACAATGTATATCGACAAAATAAAATTTTAAAAAAATAGTGAGAAAAAAAATAAAAAAAATAAAAATAAATAAAAGTATTGGGGTTTTTTTGTCTTTATGCCTGTCACAGTGTGTGGCCAAGAGAATATTAGCATCCAAGGTTATAGGCCAGACCCCTCCCTGCTGCTTGGGAGCATGGAAGATCTGTCCCTTTCCTTAGCCTCTTTGGAGCCTGGGTGGTAGGGGCATGATTTTCTAAGGCTCATCCTTGGAATCAGAATTCCTAATGGACAAAAATTTCTATTACTGGGACCACCAGGTTTTCCACATTATTTTTTCCTTTTTTTTTCTCTCCCCATGTCACCTCTTAATAATACCCCAGTTTTCCATCAAGAGACTGATGAAAGAATAGTTGCTTAATAATAGTAAGACATTTATATAGACAGAGTACTTTGCAGCCTTCAAATCATTTTCTCAACCTCATTTCATTTCATTATTCCAAAATGGTTAAGATGTAGAAGTCTATAACTTACAGTTGAAGAAACTGACACTAAAGACCTCATCATACTGTGAGCCAGTGTCAGGGCTGGGACTACAACCTCAGTTTCTGACTAAACATTCTGTAACATTGTTTCTTCTGTCCTTTCTCTCTCTAATTCCTCTTCTTCCACCACCCCCTTCTACTTCAGAGTCATCAAACCCCACAGTACTAAAGAACTCCATAGTCCTAACCTTTCTCTTCTCTCTTCCTTCATTTCCTTGCTGACATTTCCATTAAAAAGAAAAAAAAAACCTATCCAGTGATGTAGTAAAAATAACACTATCTAGAATCAGAAAAATATAGATTCAAGTCCAAGCTTTGCCATTTCCTAGCTGTGTGAATGTGGTCAGATCATTTAGAGTTTCTAGGACTAGGTGAGGGCTGAAGACAGATCTGAAAGTCAACAGCAACTGTTTTCTGCAGGCAATGCCTCCTATCAGTCCCCTGGGATTATCTCTTAGATGTGGCCCACAGTTACCTTTTCTATTCTGCTGTGTTCTAGATGGCACTGATGAGAACTTCACTGGTTAACCATTGTAGCCCAATTGCAGTGAACACGGATGTTAGTGTGGGAGGCTGTGAGATTTTCTCTGGGCCCAGCCATCCTCCAGGAAGGGTCCTGCTCACCTGAGAAAATAATGCAATTGAGTGAATATTCACCTAAAGCCTACCCAGTATAAGGTTCTTGAAGAAGGCAGAGAGTTACAATATGTCTTAATCACTATCCTCCTCAACAGTTCCCTATCACCTTCTGAATAGGTTTGAACCCTGAGCATTCCATTCATTGTCCTCAGTGGTTCGTTCCCTCCATCTCACCCTCCCAGTCTTGCCTCCCACATCATCCCTTCTCATAGCTTTTGTTCTACCTTCATGGGACTTTGTCATCACTTGAACAAAGCCATATTCTTTTCTGCCTCTGTGTCTTTATAGGCATTGTTTCCTCAGTATGAAATGCTCTTTTTCTCCTTCCTGTTCCCCTCCCCTCATTTCCCTCCAACACACACACACACACACACACACACACACACACACACACACACACACACACACACACACACACACGGAAACACACATACACACACACATACACACTCAATCACACAGCTTGTTCTTTTCTGTGTAAATCCTTTTAAACCTTTAAAGGCTGGCTAAAATACCACCTCCTTTGAAAAGCTTCCCCTCACTGCATCAGCCTCCTTTTCATCCCACTTTAGAGCTAAGCACTCCCACCTTGGTGTTCCTCCATCATTTTGCTTGTACTTCTACAGAAACTTCATTTTATTTTTCCTGAATTTACAGTGTGACTTAGTGAGAAGCGGTACTGAATAGAGGTCCAGTGTAGAGGCTTTGGAGTCAGGCAGACAGGAATGAAAACCATCCCCACCACTTTTTAGCTATGTGACCTTGGACAATTGACTGGTGTTATCATAGCTTCAGTTTCCTCATCTATGACATAGGGCTAAAAGCGATGCCTGATTCACAGTAATGTTGTGAGAAGTAATTGAGCTAATCAGTGTAAAAAATTTAATCACAGTTTAATATACACTAAGTTATTTCTAGCTATCATTATCATTATTTCTCACACTACTGCTTCTACAGGGAGCTGTTTACATGCCTGTATCCCCAACTAAATGTCCAACACTTTGAGGGCAGGGGCCAAGTCTTATTTATCTTGGCCTCTCCCAAAACAACTGAAACAGGAGTTGGCACATGGTAGGTGCTCAACAAATGTGTCCTAAATGGACACAAATTAATGGAAGGGGTGTATTTCCACTGAGTCTTGAAGAATGAGTAGGATCTCCATACGTGGTAGAAGATGGGGAAAGTTATTAAAAGTATCAGGAACAATGGGAGCAAAGGTAAGGAAATGGGAAAACCCAGAGAGTGCTGGAGAGATGGGGAAAAACCTACTGTGGCTTGAACATAGTGGGTATAAAAGGAGAAGAGTAATAATGAGGCCAGAATTGTATGTTGGGCCTTGGCATTTCAGAGTGAGAAGTTTGAACAGCTCCCATCTCAGCCCTATGGAAGTTGGGTGCTGTTTAGGGTGGGAGAGGTGGAAGAAAATCTTCCTATTATTTCTCAGCCATCGAACTGGCCATAACCACTGAATCTGAGGGGTTAGCAGCCTCATTGGTAGAAATGTGTCTCTCTTTCCAGGCAATGCTTAATTTCTTTTTGCAAGCAAAGGGAGAAATAGGAATTATTTCCATTTGGTTTGGGAAGATGTTTTGTCCTTCTATGTTTAGCACTTACATGCTTTTCATACTTTCACATGCACTTGGACATGTTGGCTGCTCTGGGAATCCTATTCCCAGACCCAGGATACTATCAGATCACTGCAAACCATGAACATCTGTTGATCTGGGATGATTCTGCAAAGTTGGGACACTGTGGCTTCTAAGGAAGATTCTTCCATATTCCCCATATCTTCCTGGAGCCCATTGTACTTTGCAGACCATGCAAACCATTTGCCTCATACTTCAGCTGTGTTAATAAAGGTCTCTCAAGAAGACCAAGATGACCAAGATAGGGTTAAATATTCAATAATTTTATTAGAGGAAATGCCTGTGTGAGGAAATATAGGAGGAAGCTGAGTAAAGGAAAACTGTCAGACCACCATGAAAGTCTGATTCCAAGTGAAAGAGAAAGGGAGAGAAGTTTGGGTGGAAACATACTAGACTGCTGTACCGTCTAAGAAAATTCCTGCAAAGTTATTGGGGAGTCCTTATGCCATAGAATATACTAGGTTATGATGCAGTAACAGACAACCACCAAACCTCAGTGACATCTGACAACAAAGGTTTATTTGTTGTTTAGACTTTATGTCCGGCATGGGTCAACTGTGACTTTGCTCCATGAATTGTAATTCTCACTCTGGGAGCCAGTCTGTTGCAGAGACAAAAGAGAACAAGTCAAATCACACACCAGTTTTAAAATAATTTTGCCCAGAAGTGATGCTTGTGAATCCTGTCAAAAAAATAGTGGCCCAATCAAGTCACATGCCTGTAAGTGAGAGGGGCAGTGTAATTTGACCATCTGCTAGAAAGAAAAGAGATTAAAAATTGTTACATGATCATGAGAGTCAGTGTTTTATTCCAAATCACCTGCTGGACTGTGGCTTTGTAGGGCAGTAGACAAAAGAGAGCAAAGAGGAGTTACTAGTCATTGTGTGAGCCTAGGTTTCTGAGTCAAACCTAGAACTTCACCACTTCCTTGTGTGTCCTTGAGCAAGTCACTCTAGCTCACTGAGCCTCTGTTTTCTCTTTTGTAAAAGGGGGGAGTAATTCCACCTACATTTCTAAGCAGGTTGGAAATATTAAAGGTAATTTCCCAAGGTAAGACTCCTTTTATCTCTGAACTTCTAGAACTTGGAGCACAGTAGATACTGAATAATATCTGTTGAATGAATGAATAAATGAACAAAATGGTGTTTTGTGAACTGTACAGTCCTATACATGTGACAGTCATTTTATCATCTTTGTTTTCTGTCCAATAAAAATATGGTTCTCTGTGGACATCCTCAACAGACCTATGTGGCCTCTATTGCCTGATGAGGAAACTGAGGCCCAGAGAAGGAAAGTAACTTTCTTGAGGTCACACATTAAGTTAGTGACCAAATCTGGTGTAGAGCCTTGATTTCCTGACTCCCTGGCAAGTGTTCTTTCCATGGCATCAATTTAGAAATGCCAAAAGGAGAGTTTGAGAAAATTTTTAAGAAGGCTTGGCTGCTTAATAATTTTTTAATTGATAATAATTGGACATATTAATGGGATACATGTGATATTTGAATACATGTATACAGTGTCGAATGATCAAATCAGGATAATTGGGATATCCATTATCACAAACATTTATTATTTCTTTGTGTTGGGAACATTCAAAATCTTCTAGCTACTTTGACATATACAATAAATTACTAACTATAGTCACCCTACTCTGCTGTAGAGCACTAGAACATATTCCTCCTATCTAACTGTAAATTTGTATCCATTAAACAACCTGTTACTATTCTTCCCTCCTCTCTCTCCTTCCCAGCCTCTGGTAACCACTATTCTACTCTCTGCTTCTGTGAGATCAACTTTTTTAGCTTCCACATATGAGTGAGAACATGCAGTATTTGCCTTTCTGTTCCTGGCTTATTTCGCTGAATGTCCTCCAGGCTTATCCATGTTGCTATAAATGACAGGATTTAATTCTTTTTTATGGCTGAGGAGTATTCTATTGCATATATAGGTTGACTCCATATCTTAGCTATAGTGAATAGTGCTGCAATAAACATGAGAGTGCAGATATCTCTTCAACACACTGATTTCCTTTCTTTTGGATATATGAGAGTACTGCAAGAAGTTAATGGAAAAATAGAATCAAAAGATAACACTAATCTTTTCACAAACTTTTTGAAATACCCTCATATACCCAGTAGTGAGATTGCTAGATCATATGGTATTTCTGTTTTTAGTTTTTGAGGAAACTCCATACTGTTTTCCATAATGGCTATACTAATTTACATTCCCATCAACAGTGTATGAGAGTTACCCTTTCTATGTATCCTTGCCAGCATTAGTCATTTTCATCTTTTTGATGACAGCCATTTTAAGTGGGGTGAGGTTATATCTCAATGTGGTTTTAATTTGCACTTCCTGATGATTAGTGATATTGAGCATTTTTTCATATACCTGTTGCCCATTTGTACTTCTTCTTTTGAGAAATGTCTATTCAAATCCTTATTGCTCAGTGTTTTGAGGTGAACCATTTTGATTGTGAATGAATCAGAAGCTCGGTTGGGATTTTGGCCATTGTCCAGCCTTGTGGTATACATCTACCTTTGTTCCCAGTGAGGGCCCAGCTCAGGGCTAGGGACCTTGGAACCCTATGGGGAAGACGCAGCTTGGAGCTGGAGCTAAGTTTGGACCAGAGTGTTACCAAGATCCTTTTGCCAGTTTGGTTAATAAGGCAGACCACAGGAAGACATACCTTCTGACACAGATTCCAAAAGAGTATCACCATCCTCATCACTACATTCTTGACACTCAGGATGTGGAGGGAAAATTCTCTTCTCAAGAAGACGAGTTACAGAAGTAGGAATCTCAGTGCATAGTTTTGGTCCCAAAGCACTTGCCTTTTTGTGGAACAGTGAGCAGAGACTAATCAGAGTCTGGATAACTGGGAACAAAGGCAGTTCCTTTGCCTAGAACACCCTGGCAAAAAACAACAACAACAACAACAACAACAAAAAACCTGAGAACAGAGACCTTCTTTACTAGATATTTAGATTGTCTCTCACAATCTGTATTTCAACTCCTTCTAGTCAGAGAATTTGAAAAGTTAAATCTCCCAAACACCCTTGTAGCTAAAGTTTAGATTCCACCTATTAGATGTCTATGGTAGATTACTTGAAAACTGATCATAATTCACCCCTGTTTATACCCATGCCTCTGGCATGATTTTGACATTCTCACCATCAAGGAACAGAGTCTCTCCATTTACCTGTTGTATCAGGGTTAGTCTTATTACTTGCTTTGGCCAGTAGAATGCCATGGAATTGGCACTGTGCCAGCCAAGCCTAAGCCTCAATGGACATTGTATGCTTCTATCTTTCTTGGAACCCTGCCTAAATTCCATGAGAAAAGAGCCAGGCTAGCCTACTGAAGGAAGAGAAACAGATGGCCCAGTTACCCCTGTTATCACAACTGACAGTTGGCTGTCTTACAGCCAAAATAAATGCAAACGCTTTAGCAAACCCAACTGAGATCACTTAAGCCTGGTCCAGATCAACAGAACCACCCAGCTGAGCTGTATCCTTATGATGATCAATAATAAATGGCTGTCGTTTTAAGCCACTGAGTTTTAGGGTGGTTTGTTACACAGAAATAACTGATACAATACCTTTGCCTTTATCAAGATTTGAAAGACAGAAGTGAAGCAGAAGCCCTCTTCCTAGTGCTATTGTTTTCAGCAAGCAAGGGCAAAGAGAAGCAGATGTGGGCAGACAGCCAGATTTCAAGTGCACATGTGTAGTAAGTAGTGATGCTAGCAGCAGTAGTGGTGGCAATAAAAAGACAAGAAAACAAAAAACTGACGTCTGCATTGCAGCTGTGGTATTGTGTCCTTAAAATCTGTGGTAAAGTGGAGGTCCTCTGACGTCCATTCTTCTAGCATTTTCATTCAAATCTTAAGCATCCTTTCTCCATAGTGAAAAATGGAATAAGTCCCACTACAGCCATATGACCAATTTCAGAAACAAGAACTGTAGCAGCCACCCATACTTTGTTTCCTGTTCTGTTATGTATACATATACATATGTTCACTGATTCAATTTCCTTTTTATTCCTGTCTCCTTCCCCTATCATTTTATATTAGGTGTGATGGTGATGGTTAATTTTTATATTTTAGTCCTCAGGGTGGAATTTCACAGTGAAATTATTATTGAGCTTGAAGAAAACTGAACATCACACAGAGATGGATGCAGCAGTTTTGAGTCTTTCTTTTGGGGAGTTTTATTTTATTGTTAGGTGGAGGCACAAATTTGTTATTATTTTTACTTGGAGGTTTATGTAGGGGCAGAATGGTATGTGTGAATGTTGAAGTAACCAAAGGAAAGGATTGAGCCATATGTTATGAACTGGCTCAGCTAACCTCCATTTCCCTTTCCTAATTACAGCACTTACATGGTAGTTTGAATAAGTGGCCCCAATTTTTCTCTTCTCTCTGCATCCACACCTCTTCCAGGCCATCACTGTATTAGGTTGAACCATACGAAATTATTGTATTTGTAAGTCAAAATAGTAAAATATCAGCAACTTCATGTTTCAACCTAATTCTTCCTAGCTCTTCGATGCTGAACTTGTGAACTGAGTGACAGTGTGCCAATTAGGTTTTATGGTTCCTTGCATGTTTCCAATTGCTGTTTTACACTTCTGCACTAAATATGAGAAGAGCTTTTCTTTAATAGCCACTGCTTTTTAAGCAAAACACAAAAGTGTGTTTTGCTGAAAAAGCAAAGGATCCCAGTCCTGCAAGATGCACAACTTGAGGGAGTGGTGCCTAGCCTAGTTCAGCCTAGCTGACCCACAAATCCATAAAAATAAATAATTGGTTTTTTTTGAGCCACTGACTTTTGGAGTGATTTTAAGGTAGCATTTATGTGGCAATACCTAACTGATACAAGTTGAAATGATAAATCTACATTTTCTAAATTCCCTTTAAATGAATTGGGTTCTGTCAGTTAGATGCACTCACGTGAAATGTGGAAGGTGGAAAGGATGCAGAGGCCATATTTTTGTAGCAGTGGAGGTTGGTACCAGGCTCTAGGCTGGCATGAGTCTTCAGAGGAGCCTGGTTCCATATTCCACTGGCTCCTTCAGAGGAGCTAGGCACCATCTCCATGGGAATGCAGTAGCTGTGATGATGAGAGTAGTGTACTAGAGACACCAACAATTTTCTTAATTGGAAAGTGTGTTCTCGAGGCTAAAACTCTGTTGGTAGCCTCCTGTCTTCTGCTTCTTCAGCCTTTCCAATGATTTTGTATGTGCTCAATTCCTGGCATTAAATTCACTCTCTTCTGCTTGAAATATCTAGAGCGCTTTCTGTTTACTATTGCACCCTAATTAATACTGTTATCCAAGTAAATCACCTGCAAAATAGATCCACCGTGACATACTGTAGAGCTAGGGCTAGGTCTCATAGACCCCTTGAGCCCATTCACAAACCCTTCAAGCTAGATAATAGGAAAAGTCCTTGGAGCTGTGGCTTTATTTCTGGACACGAGCTCTGCTGACCACCAGTTCAGAGCCACTGCCTCACACACCAAAGAGCACACAAAAATAGCAACAAGCAAAAGGATACATGGGCATGCATGTGCACTAACTCTACTCCCACACAGCTTGTTTACAAAGGATGTGCTGCACCACATTCAGCTGGACCTGAGGTGAGGGGGCCTGACTAAACTACTCTATTTTCCTCACAATCCACCCCTTCGTAGTCCCTCGCCGTACAATCTACATGTTCAGAATCTTCCACGATGTTCCCTTAGTGAGGATAAATGAGCCTTACATTCATATAACCTACTGTCTGTTCAAAATGCCCTAAGGCTTGTCCTTAAGGCTTCTCCTGTCGTTCTGTCCTTTCAACTATTAGCAATGCATATCTGGTTAATAGTCATCATTGGTGTGATTTTCCATGGGAATCCTGTAGTCATACTGAAGGGAAGTTCAATGCATGTTCAGTAGGCCAACACATTGACTCTGGTGCGGTGCCTGCAGCCAGAACACTATGGGCGAAAAGACAGAAGAGTTATTGGTACCAATAGGGAAAGTTCTCGCCCCTCTGGTAAGATACATGCCAGTTTGCCATCCTGAGAAAGCATGGTTGCAGGAGTATGTATCTTACCTTGTTTATGATACCATACTTTATCTGCTAACACTGTTGGATCTGTAGGTCCTACATGTAACAGTGTAGGGGAACTCATAATTGGCCATAAAGATAATACAAATGTGCCCTTTGGAATAGAGTGCTTATCTGTTCAAGGCCATGTCACCTTTACTTGAGGAGTCCAGGTACTTGTCACCCAAAGTGAAACTTGCAAGTCTTCCTCTAATCCTTTCCCCCAAGGCCCTATTAAACCTACCCAGCATATATGAGGGGCCTTTATTCTCCAAGGCCATTCCCATTGCACTATCTGTCCCTGTTGCAAACAGGTTGGGGCTGGTAAGAGAATATTTCCATTCTTACCATATCTTGACTTCAAAAGCTTATCTTTAGTAGTGATTTGCAGCTGTATAGGTGCTGCAGCCCTAGGCAACAGAGCTTCCACTGGAGAGGGTCTGCCCTTGCGGGGTCTCTCATTTAAGATTCTGACTGTTGGCCATAATTGCCATGCCCACCCCTTCAGGGAAGGGGGTTGGGTAGATAGCCTTAGTCCCTTTTAAAAAAGGCCATTGTACCATTCAGTCATTCCTGCTGCCTGGGGATGATATGGCACATGCAACTTCCACTGAATGGACAACTGGGAGGCCCACATCTGAACCCTATGTCCAGTTAAGTGGGTTCCATTTTCACTTTCTATAACTATAGGCTGGCCATACAGAGCATTAAGGCTATTCAATGACTTCACAGTGTTTATCTGGTCTGAAGCCTTACAAGGCCATACAAACAGAAGACTAGCAGTTGTATCAACATCTGTGAAGATGTATCTGAAATTGTCTGACCTTGGCAGTGTTCTGACAAAGTCCAATTGCCATTGAGTCAAGGGCACCCTTCCTTGAGTTATTTGCTCATTTGTATGGGGCACCCGCCAGGGGTGTGCACTCTTTTGAGCACATACTGGACAAACATGACAGGCATTCACTACATCTTCCCATTTTACTGGCAAGGCCCATCTTTGAGCTGCCACCCACATGGTTTTGCTGCCAGAATACTGCATTCATCAACATAACCACAGGGGTACATCAGTAGCTGGGGCTCTCTCCAGCCATCTTACATTAGCCAAGGCATCGGCTTCATCATTTTCTGGACTGGCTAAGGGGAAGTGTCCTGTGACATGGAAAAGAGTTACTTCTTTCTCATGTCTCAATTCCCATAACTGTTGCCACATGGCTTGTCTCCACAGGGGTCAGTGGCCTACCATCCAACGGTTGTGTCAAAGTTTCCTCCACAACCTCTACTGGGCCTAGTACAGTTTGCAACTCTTTGGACAGAGGACTCATTGACACAATGCTTCTTTGTTCTATATATGCTCCACATTTAGACAGAGGGGAAGTCTGAGCTATGCCCGTTTTAGTGTTGGTTGCCCACATGCGCAGCCAACCTAGTATGGAGTATGTCATCCTTACTAGGACTTTGGTAGTTCCTGTGATAGCTTCAGTGGCCATCAAGGCAGAATATACAGCTACTAACTCTTTTTCTATTAGAGAATAGCGTACTTCAGCACCCTTCCAGAGCTGAGACCAGAATCCTACAGGTGTGCAGAATCAGTCTTGTCTCTGCCACAAACCCCATCCTAACCCCTCTTGGGTTATATGTACATCTAATTCAAAAGGCTTAGTAGGATCTGTCACTTGTAAAGCCTGTACTTGCTGTATTGCCCTTTTTCTAGCCTGGTAAGCTTGCTCTACTTCCTCAGTCCAATCCCAGAGGGCTCCTTCTTTGTTAATGCATACAATGGACATGTCATTTGGGCCATAGGGGGTACAAAAGCTCCCCAATACTCCAGAAGTCTGAAATATATCTGTACATGAGCTACAGTTGTGGGTTGAGAATATGACTGTATCTTGTCTATAATAGCTTCTGGGATGACTCTCGTCTTACCTGACCAGACCTCTTCCAAGAATTTTACTGACAGCCCAGGTCCTTGCACTTTGGCTGTGTTCATGGCCCACCCACATTGTTCCAAATGACTTAGCATTGTTGGAACTGCCTGGGTTAAATCTGTAAGAGAATCAGAAGTTAGTAACACATCATCAATGTAGTGAAACATTGTAACCGTGCTGGGTCTGGTCCATTTGGCTAGGTCCTCAGCCACTAAAACATTACAGATGGTTGGGCTATGCAGATAACCTTGGGGCAATACTTGAAAAATCCACTGCCTCCCTTCCCAGGTGAAGGCAAACTGATCTTGGCAATCAGCCAAGATTGGAATGGAGAAAAATGCATTTTCAAGGTCCAATACATAATGATAAGTTGCCAGCTGAGTCGGCAGCTGATCCATCAAGTCATGAACTGAAGGCATGGCTACATGTAAAGGAGGCACTACTTTGTTTAGTTCTCGATAGTCTACAGTCATTCTCCTGGTACCATCAGTCTTTTTCACTGGCCATACTAGAGCATTAAATGGGCTATGAGCTAGACGAATAATGCCAACTTTGTCTAACTCCAACATAGTGGCACCTACTCTGCATGTCCTCCCAGTAGGTGATACTGCTTTACATTAACTGCACATCCTGGCTTGGGTAACACCTGTGGGTCATGTTTAGCATATCCCTGTAACACAGGCTTTACTGTCCATATTCGCAGCCAAATCTCCAACTGTTGTTTGCAGGTGCAAATCACAAAGTAAATCCATACCCAAGATGTATTCAGCTACCGGGATATATATACAGTATATACACGAGGAGGCAATTGTCCTAGGCCCAATGGTAATGACACAGCTTTGATTTCAATCATATGTCCAGCATAGCCATCTATATGAACTGTGGCCCCTGGAAACTTAGCAGGATTGACATATATCAGGCTACATTCTGCTCCTGTATCCACCAATGCCAAAACATGCTGCACATTTGTCCTCAACCAATATATTGCCAATTCAACATGAGGCCTCCTGTCCTCACCTGCCCCCAAAAGATGAGCACCTTGGCCTGCTCCATAATCAAAATGGAGCATTTCATCCGTCACCTTGGGAGTAACCAAAAAATCCTTTAAATTCACTGAGCATACCTTGCTACCTGTTTCCAGATGTTTAGTGAAATGCTGTTCAGGGTGCAATTGCTGCCACAAGGAAAACAGGACCACATTTGGCTTCCAGTCAGTTTCTTGCTATCAACCCCTGCTGCAATCAAGTCAAGCCACATCTGCTTATAGCTAGTCTTGCTTGGTCCCTTCGGGATAAAATCCAGAGCCTTTCTTAAGGATTTAGTCTTAGCAACCTTTTGGACCCCCTTTGCTTTTCTCCTAGGCTCTATTTCACCCAGGCTGGCTATCATGGTCATTACTTCATGCATAGGATGACCAACATATGGGGCCAGTATGGCCATCAGTGACCCAAAGGACATTGACGGGGCATTTTGCAGCACTATGTCTCTAATGCTGCCTGTAAAATTTTCATCATCTGGGCCATGAATATCCAGATTTAAACATAGACTGCCACATCCCCAGCTCCTGAATTATTTATGCTAAATCAGTATATGTATGCCAGTTACTCACAATCTTGGGCAGTTCTCCAGCATTCACTCACATGATTCGGGCAGCTGCATTCACCCATTCCATTAAGGAGTGATTACCTGGCCCTTGTGCATATCTGTGGCTATTTTGTAGCCACTGCCTCAGGGACAGGTGTACGGTAGTGGAGGCCAGCTTCTCCATCTCCTCATGAGAGCATATCACACTATCCACCCCTAGATCCCATAACCACAGCAGCCAAGCATCCAGGGGCTCCCCATGTTTCTACTGAAACTTTCTCCCCAAGTCAACCAATTCAACCTGGGTATATGGGACATAGGTAGTAAATTGGGTCACCTGTGGATTGCCCACCAGTTGTCCACCTGGTCCCATAGGCTGCTTGTGTTTCATTTTCTGATGCACAACAGGTTGTGCCTGGAGACGCACAGTCTTCCCCAACTCACCACTGGGTTTGTTGTTCTCCCTGGTGTGAGAAGCAGGAGTGGCCAGTCACTGCACATCTATCCATGCTTCCAACAACTCTGCTTTCTGCTTCATATCTTGATCAACTTGCAGTATAGTGAGCAACGGCCAGGCTCTAGTCAGCAGAAAAGTGGCCACCAGGCACCACATGCTCAAGGATAGTCATATTTCCTCCCCTCCCAAGTGGTTCTCCGCTGTAGTGCCTGGTCTATGCTAACTTGCAGTATAGTGAGCAGCAACCACACCCCAGTCAACAGGATAGTGGCCATAGGGCACAACATATTCAAAAGTAGCCACATTTCCTCCTTCTCCCACGGGCTTTTGGCTCCTGTACCTGCTCAGAATCCTGCGTCAGACTATGCCAATTGTAGAGCTGGGGCTAGGTTCCACAGACCCTTCAAGCCCATTCACAAACCCTTCACACACAGGTCTATGAGCTAGGTAACAGGAAAAGGTCCTTGGAGCCGTGGGTGAAGAAATAATAGGCTTTATTTCTAGATGCAAGCTCTGCTGACCAGGAGTTCAGAGCCACTACCTTACACACTGAAGAGCACACAAAAATAGCAACAAGCAAAAAGATACATGGGTGCACATGTGCACTAACTCTACTCCCACACAGCTTGTTTACAAAGG
Source organism: Cynocephalus volans (assembly GCF_027409185.1). Taxonomy (NCBI): domain Eukaryota; kingdom Metazoa; phylum Chordata; class Mammalia; order Dermoptera; family Cynocephalidae; genus Cynocephalus; species Cynocephalus volans. Next base: position 73,752,451 of record NC_084478.1, read on the forward strand.
ATGTGCTGCACCACACCCAGCTGGACCTGAGGTGAGGGGGCCTGACTAAACTACTACATTTTCCTCACACATACTAAGGGGAAGATGAGGTGCTGAGGAGGGAAGCAAAACATGGTTCAGCCCTGTCTGGGCAGGAGTGCCACTTCTCAGATCTTTTCCTCCTACACTGAGGGGTCTGGTGCGTCACTCAAGGGGACCTTGAGTGATTAACCCTAACTAGCAATCCATTATGGACTTAGAGCTTATTAGACACAGAAGATAATTAGAGACTATCTCTTTCTCTTTACAGACCTTGGATCTGCATCTCAGAAAAGGTAAACAGTGAATGAACTTGCCCCAAACAGTTGATCTATGTCAGAGTTGGAGCTAGAATTCTGAATTCTTGATTCCAGGTCTAATGCTTTTTTGGTTCTTCCATGATTTCTGATACTTCAACTGATGGAAACAACCTTAGGCCAGAGAGTTAAATTCTGTGTTCAGGGCTGAGTCAGCCACTGGGTCTTGAACCTAAAATTCCAGCTTACTGAGCCTTGATCTCCTATCCTTCATCACTTCTCAAGATGCTATTTTGTTCATACACAGAGTAAAAGAATTGAGAGTGGTTAACAGTTTTTGGAAGACAGGGGCTTGTTAAATGTTAGTAAGGGTAAAATTATACTGAAGGGCTAGTGTTACTTTTGAAGTAATCATAGAATGTCAAGGTTGAGAAGAGACCTTAGAAATCATTGAGTACTAATCTGTTAATCTACAGATTAAGAATCTCAGGCCCAGAGAGGGGAAGAGACTGACGTTAAGATTATACTATCAATGTTAACCTTGGTTTACTGGCAAGCCAATACAAGATATTTTCCAAAGATGGTTTTGTTTTCTACAGGCATTTTGGGGAAACAATTTTAAAGATTTTATTGTGTCAAATAGTGACATCAGCAAAACAGCAGAAGAGGAGGTCCTCTGCTTGTATCCCCCAACAACAGCAATAATTTGGTAGTGAACCATGGACAAATGTGCCATTGTGAAAGTTTTGGAATCCAGGTAGGAGGGTGCAAAGCTTTGGTGAAACCCAAGACTGAAGAAGACTGTTTTGAGAGGGCAGGCCCACATCCAGGTGGCAGGCTCACCAACCAAGGTCCCAGCTACAAACTTGAAAATGGACTCACCCCCTGTGCACTCAGGCTACAGCCCCACTTAACCTTGGTCCTGCCACCGGAACCATCCACTAAGGGACCTGGGAGGGGTCACGCCCACCCATCCCTCAAGAGACAGGTCCACTGAACTCAGTACCAGCGTGGACACTGAAAAGTTCTTGTAACTCTGTTCCAACCCCTTTCAGCTGTGGTCTAAGAGCAGTTCTGCCTCCCCAGGGACACACTGGGAGAAACGCCCATCTGTGCCCCCAGAGTCAGGCCCTCCAACCTCAATTCCACTGCAGAACTTGAAGTGGCCCATATATTTTGATTATTGTTTAAATTATTATTATTTTATGCTTAACCGGCTACATTATTTTGTTAGATACACAAAACATTCTTTAAGCAACATCCTGTAATCATTTCCCTGTTGCAAGTTCTCACATGTATTATCTAAAGTCTACATGCTTAACTGCTTAAACTGAGAAAAATACACATTTCTGATACTCTAAAAGTTAAAATCAAATTAAATTTGTGGCTGTCCTTTTCACCACTTAGAGGCTATGTAGCTTTGGGCAAGCCATTTAGCCTCTTTGAGTCTCAGTTTCTTCATCTGTCAAATGAGGATTACAATCCCTTACCTTCCTCCCAGGCCACAGAAGTGGTTAACCCATCTGGTGAGATCTTGCTTTATAAACAGAATAACACTGAGGAAACAGGACAGCTCCAGTTGAAGAAATGCGGGTAATGCCCTAGCTGGCTCCAGCCCAGGGCCAAAAGCACAGTGAGACAGTAGAATAGGAACATAGTAAGGGAACCTGAGTTGGGATGATGGTGAGAAGAAGGGGTGATGAAATGATGTATGCCAAGGACAATGCTTGGATGGCTGGCCCTGCCTGGAGCAGGTAGGGGGCCTTTCTCAACAGTGTGACCCTCTTTTAAATAGCTGCTCTATTCCTAAGGGTGGAAGGGTACAAGATACCACCCTTTCTTAAAACCAGATTAACTCAACTGGAGCTATTTATGTAGGATCCGAACCTGCAGTGCAGGAGCGCCACTGCGCTCCCAGCGCCGCACTCTCCCGAGTGCGCCACGCAGTCGGCCCAGAAGGTGTAGATTTCTATTGGAGTTGAGGTTGGGTATAGGCAGAGAACACTGTTAGAGGTTCCAATGAATTCTTTAAAGCAAACCACAGCATCCGTGAGCCTGGAAGTCACCCAGAAGCCACCTCCTCTGTTGCCCTGCTTCCTGTTAGACTATATTTCCAAGTGCTGTTAAATACACCTATGGTTTTGTAATCTCCAGGGAAGAAAATTCTACATAGTTGCACAGTTCTTGCCATGCTCCATCACTGTCGAGCAAATTAAAATATGTTCTTTTCACTTGGGTTCAGATGGAGAGAAAGCAAAACTAATAACAGTTCTGTAGCTTGCTTTCTTACTCAACTTTATGTTTGTGTACTTCATTCCTGCTAATGACTGTAACAATAGTTCATTCTTTTTTGCTGCTGTATATATTCCACTGTATAAGCATATCGTAATTTATTAATCTATTCTCCCATTGATGAAAATTTGGGCTATTTCCATTTTGTTTGTTTTGTTGTTATTAGAAACAGACGTATGAACATTTTGTGCATGTCTCCTCATGCACATGGGCAAGAGTTTCCCTAGGGAATGTTCCTAAGAAAGCTCTGGGTTACAGAGGTTATAAGGTATTATTTAACTTTACTGCATGTTGCCAGATTTCTTCCAATCTGGTTGATCCATCCTTCCCTTATACAGAACTTTCACTATCATTATCCTTTTTAACATTTTACTCCTCATAGTAGCTGTGTGTTAAGTAAGGGAACTACCATCACAGTTCCCCAAAAGGAACACAGGTTAGACTAAAGTATGAAAGCCAAAAACTCAATAAATTATGGGACTGAAGTTCAATCCCAGGTCTTAGTCATAGTCTAGTGCTTTTTCAGCGTAGCTGGCAGAGCCCAGAGATCATTTTGGGAAGAGTTTAAGTATGAGATATGGACACGAGGAAAAAACAGGAGAGGGCCAATAGTTGGCTCCCTCTTTCCAAAGAAAAGGTAGAAATTTGTGGTTATCAACATTTATTGATTCTTGCTTTCTTTCAATAATATCTATTGAGTAATCTCAGGCTTAATTCTAGACACTGTAGTTTGTATTCTCATGGAGCTTATATTCTGGTAGAGAAGGGAGACAATCAAAATATATTAAAAAAAGATAATTTTAGATAACAACAAATGCTATAAAGATTTTTTAAAGAAGAATGATGATACAAAGAATAACTGGATGGGTGGATGGGAGGAACGTTAGATAATTTGATCAGAGAAAGCTGGTTTTTAAAGATAGAACCCAGGTCCTGCCACTGGGTGACCTCAGCTTATTTACTTGACCTTAACAAGCACCACTTACTGCAACCTTAAAAAATAAATCCTACTTCACAAGATTATTGTGAAGATTAAATGTAGTAAAATAACTTTAACTTCCTTTCTTTTGTGCTTTGCACCTTCCCTTCCTTCAAAGATTATATAGAGAGAGTTCTTAGGGCCTTTGGGTTTCTACCTAAACAAGAGGACAATGGCACTTGTGCGTACTCTGTGAGGCCATTTAACAGCCAGTGGGGTGGTGCTGGTACTGAGCACCTGTGCCAGCTCATTGTCCTCAGTGGCACTGGGCTGGTGGTGGGAAGTGACAGGTCAGAGTTTGTGTCTGGAGATTAGGAGGAAGAAAGAGTTGGAGAGATTGGGCCTGCCCTGCAGCCATCTTGGAGCCAAAGAAGTCCTGTACATAGAAGAGGATATTGGTGGCAGCTCCCTAAAGGAAAGGGAACCAACTGAGACCTAAGGACTTTAGGGAGGAAGCTGGGAACAGGGGTTGATATTTATGGAAATAGAGGGCTGAAATCATACTTGCCTACCTCCATGTAAGACACTGAACTCCAGGGAAGGCAGTATGCTATAGTGGCTCAAAAACCTGTGTTCAAATGCTGACCCTATCCTTTATTACTTCTCAGTGCCCCAGTTTTCTCATCTATGAAATGGAGTTAATTAGTATTGTCTCATGGGGTTGTTGTTGTCAGGATTATGTAAACAATGGTATGTGGATCGCTTTTTTTTTTTAGTACCTGACACTTAGCAAATGTACAACAAATGGTAACTATTTACTTTTAGGGGTACTGTGACTGGCAACTTTAAGCCATTAGGGCCCCCTTCCCTCAATGTCCCTCCAATGCTTGTCAAAACCTGTATTAAAGGATGACAGAGCAGGAGACCATAATGGTCTGAGTCTGCTATTCTCGGCCCCCAGTCCCCTCTCTGCAGCTCTGTCCTCTTGTCTATTTGCTTCTAAAAAAGATTATCCGCTGGTTACCAGGTGGGGAGTTGAAGGACACTCAAGACCAACTGTCGGCAGATAAAGAAATAGTTTTCAGGTGGAGAGACCCGGGGGAGGAAGCTAGCCATCCCACATCTGAACCCCAGAGAGGGAGGGGCATGCTTGTTGCTTCCATCACCATGGTGACCATGCATATCTTAAGAAGTCAGCTGGTTCTCCAAGTTACCAGGGTGACACAGAGGACTTGGCTGAGCTGGCCCAGCTGCCATAGAGTGGAAGATGGGCTGTGAACAGAATCCTGTGAGCCATGCTATCTGCAGCCTCCAGAAAATCAAGCTACCTTTCAAAAGTTCACAGTATTGTGAGTTAAATACTTCCGTGTGGCCAGAGAGAAATCCATTTCTCTCCCTCCCCTAGGAGCTGAAAATGTGAGCAGGCAGGAATGCCAGTTGCATGCCATTTCTCCCTTTTGTCAGAATCCTTTCCCAAACCTTGCTGAGTGTAAGCCTTCTCCCTGGGAACTTTGCAAACCACAAAGCAACACATACAGGTGGGACAATTGTTAATATTCTAGACAAAAGATAATCATATACCTTATATTATTTGAGCCCCAATAATATAGTGGTGCTCATTTCCCTGGGTTCAGGTTCCAGGACATGCCTCTGGGTTTCCAGCCACTTCCTGAGGTCTCAGGTCCTCTGTTCTGAGCTCTCCCCTGGAAAAATCTATTGTTGCAAGTTTGACCTATTTTCAGCACCAGCGTGGCAAGGGTGAAATAAAAAGGGGCTGGCTTATGTAAATTCAATGACCAGGCATGCTCAATAGAGAGCACAGAATATTCTTGAATATGCCTGGTACATGTGACAAGATCTGACCAAAGAACATGCTCCAGGAAGAGACCAACTGAGCATGTGCATGACTAAATATTATATAACTGGGAACCACCTCCTTAATTTAATATTCATTAGATAGAGAAACTATAAAAGCTGAATCCCTGCCAAAAGTGGGGTTGTTGCTCACTTTCCTGGAGGCAACCTGCACTTTGCTGGCTGAGGTGTGTATACTTTACTTGTATCAAACTTACTTTCAGCAAGCAGCTGCTGAGCCAGCCTGCACTTTGTTCTGAACTTTAAGTATGTTTTCCTTGCTTTTGTGTTAGACTTGATGTCTGTACTAAACTTACTTTTGCATTAAACTTGGTGTGGGCCCTGCTCAGTCTCTGGAGCATGCTTCACTCTCTCTACGGAACCTGTATTTCTTATCTATTATATTAAACTTGTTCTCACTTTCTACTATGACTCTGCCCTTGAATTCTTTCCTGTGGCAGAGCCAAGAACCTGGTAAGAGGACTGGGTGGGTTGAGGCCGACTATCAGGCCCCCTAGACCCTACCTCTGACATCACCAGGACATTCTTGGAAGCAATCAGGGCATGTCTTATTATTCCCATTTTACTGATGAGATGACAGAGGCCCAGTGTGGTTATGTATCTTTCCCAGGGTCACCCAGCTGGTCATAACTGGGTGTGTCTGACACCAAAGTTCATGCTCTTTCTTTTACACCACACTACCCTCCTCCAGACTAAAGGGCTGGAGACCATTTAGTGTTGGGGAAGGGGAGGCTAAATAAGAGAAAATTAATGTCTCTAAACTCACATATGGAATAAGAGGAAAGAGCAAAGCCTAGCAATGATAAGGAGAAATCATTGGCATGTGGAGATAAATTTCAGATTAATAAAATATTATATTTACTTTCTTTCACTGCATATTTTTTTTTTACCACATCCTCAAAACTTTGAAGAGAATTACAGGATTTTTAAAAATTCTTCGTACTTTCTACAGATGGGCTAAAGTTTTTAGCCGTAGCAATTCCAAACTTCTGAAGGATTTACAAAGAGCTATCAAAGAGGTATCGAATCAAAGCTAGGTTGAATCAAGTCTGGCTGGCTTCTCAGTACCTGGAAAGGGGTTAACATACTTACCTTTTCTCTAGCTACTTTATTCAAGCCTCTAAAGGCAACTATAGATGCTCACATAATATGCATCAGAAAGGCAGTGTAAGTCTAGGTAAGAGGCATGGTGGGGGTAGAAGTTGAGTGAAAAGAATAGATTCCATTTTTTATTTACTAAGCTTTTGCTATGTAACAGGGTTCATAGGAAAGGACAAAAGCACTTGAATGTTAGTCAGGAGTTGTGGGTCTGAGACAAACTAGCTGTGTGACTTTAGGCACATTTCTTCCCCTCTCTGGGCCTAGTTTTCCTATCTGGAACATTCGTTCAACATATATTTATTGAAGATCTACTATATGCCAGGAATTATAAATATAACAGACCAAAATTTCTGCCTTCATAGTGCTGACATCCTGGTGGGAGCTTGAGGAGGTTGGACTGGATGCTCGAGGCTATACCTAATGAACTTTGGGAGCTTCTATCCTTCTACATTCTCAAAGGGACATCAAAATGAGTCAGAATAGATGTCTAAGTAGTTGAAACGAAGGAATCGATGACTGTCTTAGTCTGTTTAGTGCTATTATAACAGAATACTTGAAACTGGATAATTTATAAAGAACCGAGATTTATTTTTTTACAGTTCTGGAGGCTGAGAAGTTCCAGTCAAGAGGCAAGCATCTGGTGAGGGCCTTCTTGCTGCACCATCCTGTGGCATAAGGTGTAAGGGCAAGAAAGCACTCTTATGCATTAGCGGGGTAGGTGAGAGAAAGTAAATGACAGCCAAACTCATTTTTATAACAAATCCACTCTCATGATAATGAACCCACTCCCACAACAATGACATTAATCCACTCATGAGGGTTTTGCCTAATCATCTCCTAGGGGTCCCACCAGTCAACACTGTTGCAATGGGGATTAAGTTTCTAACACGTGAACTTTGGGGGATACATTCAAACCAGAGCAATGTCATGTGAGTTATTGTGGAGCAGAAAGATATTTATTAGTTGGAGTTGGCAGAGGCAACTTTCTTCCTTTGGAAATATGGGTAGAAGATTCAATTCTTCAAAAATGCACTGAGCAACTATTTACTAGAAGGAAACGCTGGTCTTACATGCTTTTGAGAGATGAAAGAAGAAAATGGTCCAACCTTCTTGGAGTTCACAGTCTAACAGAAGAGACCACACATTTTATGCCTACATAAGAGTTAAAAATAGTGTTAATGCTACAGGAATAGCTAAGAGGAAGAAAGGACTTCCACCAAAGGCAAAGGCAGTGTTTTCAAAGAAGGCATTTTGGAAGCGATGGCATTTGATTTGGGCCTTCAGAGACAATGTCTTCTTTAGACAGAGAAGAGGCAGAGAAAGGTTTTTATGGCAGAAAAAATAGCAAGCACTTGCCCAAGAACAGAGGTAGGAAAGAGTATGATGGGATCTGAGGATGGTGGATAATTTGGTGGTTCTGTAGAGTAGGGTGGTTTCTAGTTATGAAGCTGGAATGAGAAGAGTCTGACTTTGAAGGCCTCAGAGATTCTGGTCAGGAATTTGGACCTTATCCAGAAACTAATAAGAAGCCAGAAAAGGAATTTAAGTAAGGGAATCATAAATATCTGCTGTGGGAGGATCACTCTGGGTGGAAACAATATAGAGATTAAATCAGAAAGGTCAGTCTGAAAGCAGGGAAGCCAGTTTCAAGGTATTAAATAGCATTACCAGCAAGAGATGATGAAGGCTTGAATTAGGACATCATCACTCAACAAAAGTCAAGAATGTTACAGATTTTCTCCAGGATTCAGAATTTTGGTTGGCATCAAGGGTGAGGGGCACGTGTGCAAATCTTAGGCCCCAAGCTGCCTTTTTGACACTATGTGTCTCTGGTGCCCTCAGCCCATCTGAACGCAAGGTCTGGAAAGTCAGGCCAGTACCACTGGGCAAGCCAATGAGTCCCATAGGCCTATTTTGGGGGGAAATGGGGCATTCAAAATATTGTATTGCTTTAAAGTGTAGGTTTTATTATTCTTCAGTTATGGTGAGGCCAATAGATCAGCAGGCAACTGCCACTGAAGACATAGTTTTGAGATAGGAGGTACTCAGTTTCCCTGGTTTGGGGCTTCAGTACACACCTCTGGGTTTCAAGGTCCCAGGACCCTCATCTAGGCCCTCCCCTAGAGTAGAGTTACTGTTGCTTGTTGTACTTCTTTTTGGTACCAGCACAGGGAGACTGAGACCACAAGGGGGTGGACTGATGCAAATCCAGTGGCTGAACATACTCGCTAGAAAGGAGTTATATGACTCTAGTAGCTGAGCAGTAAAAGGAATTTATACTTATATGAACCCAATGACCAAGCATGGTCAATGGAAGGGAGTTTACACTTGGAATGACCTTCTACTGGAGGCACTAAAGAGCACAGAGTATTCTTGAATATGTCTGCTGCATGTGATAGGATTTGACCAATGAACATGCCCTGAAAGGAGACCAACTAAGGATGTGTAAGACTAGGTTATATAACTGGGAACCACCCCCTTAGTTAAATATTCATTGAATAACATGAATAGCATTAGATAGTGAAACTATAAAAGAGGAATCCCAGTAGAAGGTGGGGCTGTTACTCACTCTCCAGGGCCGGCCTACACTCTGCCTGTGGAGTGTGTATTTCTTTCTTTTTGTATCAAACTTACCTTTAGCAGGCTGCTGTTCACTCTAGATCCAGCCTGCACTTTGTGAATGCGTGCTTCTTATTTTTGCATTAAACATGGTACAGGCCCAGCTCAGTCTCTGGAGCCAGGCTGCACTTTCTCTGTGAAGTCTGTATCTCTTATTCATTACATTAAACCTTTTCTCACTTTCCACTGTGACTCTGCTCTTGAATTCTTTCCTGTGGTGGGGTCAAGAACCTGGTAAGAGGATGGGGTGGGTTGAGGCTGGCCACTGGGCCTCCCCCGACCCTCTCCTCCAGTATCAGTTTGTTATTCACAGTTCCCAAGAGAAGGGGGTGTGCCATGCCACAGGGAAGTACCAGGGTAGCTCAGGGGGCAGGAGTGAAAGAAAAGCATGGGCAACAGTCTTAACTGTGGTTTTTGCAAGAAGGAATGAACAAGGTAAGCAAGCTGAGAAATTTAGGATTGAATAGTTTAAGCAATTTCAGCAGGTTCTAGGCTATAGAAGTGGTCTTAGCTATCCAGTACCTGACTCTTGGGTGATTTAGAGCAGAGGGATAGTGTCCTGGACTGCCAAAGTCTGATAAAAGGAGGCATGTGTGGGTGTGGACTTGGTATTCATTGGTTTGCATATGAAAGGCATGCTCCTAGGCCAGTCTTTGCTATCTCTTAGAATTGACTAGCCCCAGGAGGGACAGCCTCTTTCTAGTCAGCAGATTCTCAGATGCCAGAAAATCTAGAATACCAAAAATAAGAAAATATATTAATAGGTGAATAACCAGTACAGCCCTGACACGAACCAATCAGAACAGGCATCAGCTGTGAATAATGGCTGCCACTTTGAGGATGCCTATTAGCTGAGTGTCTAGTTCTATATACATGCAAACTTGTCCTTGTTTTGTTGTTGTTATTATTGTTGGAATTTTAGGGGTTTTGTTGTTTTATTATTTTTTATTGTTTTAATGGCTTAGTCCAGCCCAAGGGCCAGCACAGAATCAGGGGCACAAGAGCAGAGATATGGAGCCGAACTAAATGTCCATCAATGGATGATTGGATAAGGAAAATGTGGTATATATACACCATGGAATACTACTCTGCCATAAAAAAGAATGAAATTCTCCCATTTGCAACAACATGGATAAGCTTGGAGAATCTTATGTTGAGTGAAATAAGCAAAGCACAGAGGGATAAATACCACATGTACTCACTCATAAGTGGGAACTAAGAGATGAAGAAGAAAGGAAAGAAAGACCACAGTGGAGCATTGGACTTGCAGAAGGAGAGAACATACCTAGGGATACAAAGTGGAGTGGGGAAAGGGGTATGGGGAGGGAGATCAGGGATAATGGAGGAGATAATTAGGTGGGTGACATGGGGTATAATCACAATTTGTGGTAATGGACATGCTGCCAGTATGGATCTGGCCATCACATCTTAGGCATGAGTGGTGACAATTTGCTTTGTACCCCATGAATATTCATAACCAATAAAAACAAAACAAAACATTAAAAAAATTAATAATTTGCCTCACCCTGATTCCAGGTGGGTTGGACTTCCAAGGTAAGCAGTATCCCCAGATCGCCCAGCTCCTATCTATTTTAAGCTATAGACCTGAGCAGATACCAGATTTTATTTGTTTTATAGGCTTTAATTTTAGACCAACCTCACAGGATGTCTGGTCCTTCTACCTACAGTTGTCATAGGCTTCATGTGAAATGACTTCAAATTTCTGGATCTACAAAGCCCTTTTAACTGACAGCTTATTTAATTAATTTATTATTTTGTGTTCATTTCAGAAGAGCGAATGGATGATTAGAAAAAAGGGACTGGCCATGCTGGGGTCTAGACCCAAACTCAATTCAAAAAATATTAAAGCAAGTGAGAGAGAAACAGTCTCCTTCCTGCTCCACTTCCTCATCTAAGTTAAAAATAAGTTAAAAATGTCAAATGACCCCAAAATAGATGCAATTTCTAGAAGTACTCTATCCATGCACATTTGGGAAAGGAATATGATTCCCTATCCTCTTCATATCATAATATCACATCATATTACGTTTAGAAAAGTAGAATTTTGCATGGCATGATAGAATAAACAGACAAAGCCACCAACAGCAAGGGCTCCAGAGGACCAGACAGATCTAAGGGGCAAAATCTCTGCACACTTGTAACTCAATTACAGCAAATTGTTTGGGAAGCTTTATATTTCCCTGAACTTCTTCCTAGAAATTATCTCATTTGTAGATGGGTACTCTGAGGTCTGGAGAATGGCTGAAATCTGCCAGATTTCACACAGTTTCAGGGCTGCACATAGGACTGGAAATCATGGTGGCTCTACTTCCAGCTGATTATTTTCCATTCCTCAGGTCAGGCCTCAGCCTGGAATGCCCTCAATACAAATGTCATCTCACCTGTGACAATAGCCTTTATCCCTCTACAACCTCTTTTCAGGGTAAATTGCTTTGGCCTCTCTATTCCTCCAGCTTATTCCTTCTTGACAGGAAAGCACTTATTTTATTGTGTCTAGTACTTAGCTTGGTTATTTACATAGCCTCCATCTTTTTATTTCAAAAAAATTTAAACTTACAGAAAAGTTGTAAGAACAGTACAATAAACTCCCAAATATGTGTCACCTAAATTTACCAGTTGTAAACATTTTTCTACACTCATTTTGTCTATCCATCTGTCTATATCTATGTTTTAATTGTTTGTTTTTACTGAGCTATTTGAGAGTTAGTTGCAGACACCATAACAGTTCACTCCTACGTATTTCACCCTATATCTCCTAAGAACAAGGACATTGTATAACCACAATAAAAATATCAAATCTAGAAAAATTAACATTAAATCAACACTATTACCTAATAAGTATCTATATTCACAGTTTGCCAATTGTCCCAATAAGGTGCTTTATAGCAATTTTTTCCTGTTTTAGGATCCAATCCAACCTAACAAGTTGCCATCAGTCTCCATGTCTCTTTAGTATCATTTAATCTGGAACAATTTTTCAGCCTTTCTTTGTCTTTCATGACACTGATATTTTTAAGAATACAGACCAGGTGCTTTGTAGAATGATAGAATTCAGGTTATGCAGTACAGGAATGATATATCTTCCTCAGTGTATCAAATTAGAAAGCACATGATGTTGGTTTGTCCCATTATTAATAATATTAACTTTGATCACTTTTTCCACCATGGGACCTACCAGATTTCTTCAATGAAAAGGTGGCTCTTTTTCTCTTTGAAAATCCAGCTAGACTTTTCAACAATTGAGTGTAGGATTCCAGACTTGCTCATTTTGTTATTCCCCTATAGTAGCTAGCATAATAAGGAGGAGAGAAAGCGAGCTCACATTTACTGTGATCTTACCATGTACCAGACACTAGTCCAGTCACTTCATATATATACTGTCTTCTTCACATCAACTGCAAGACATCAGTATCATTCCAATTTCAAGGTGTGGAACTGTGATTCAAAGATCAGGTAACTTGCCCAAGGACACACAACTAGTAAGGAGAAGGCACCGGGTTCTAACACTGGTCAGTCTCATTCCAAAACCCTACCATCTTAAGAGGCCAGGAAATAGTGAGGGAATAAATGAGTGAGTATATTAATTTCCTATTTTCTATTTCTACTGAAAAAAAAATACCACAAACTTAGTGCCTTCAAGCAACACACATTAATTATCTTACAGTTCTGGGTTTCAGAAGTCCAAAATATTCCCTGAGCTAACATCAAAGTGTTGTCAGGGCTAGTCCCTTCTGAAGGCTCTGAGGGAGAATCCATTTTCTTGACTTTTCCAGCTTGCATAGGTTGCCCACATTCCTTGGCTTGTGATGCCTCATCACATTGCCTTTTGTCCTCCTGTTTCCATTGACACATCACTTTATGTCTCTAACTTTGATCCCTCTGCCTCCCTCTTATAAGGACCCTTGTGATTACATTGAGCCTACCTAGCTAAACCAGGATATTCTCCCCTTCTATAAGTCCTTAACTTAACCATATCTGCAAAGTCCCTTTTGCCATGTAAGTTATCATATGTTTGAATTCTGGTCATAGGATGTGAACATTTTGGCGTGGGCCATTATTCAGCCTAACACAGTGGGTGAAGGGAGTGAGGAAAAGGCACTTGTGTCTCCACGTACAGAGCAGGGAAGAAATTGTTGACCTGATATTATTTTACTTAGAAATTATTTTTCATAAAAGTAAAATATTTTCATTATAAAAAAAATCAATAAACACAAAAATTTATAAGTTAAATTTAAAAACTGGTCCCCCTTCCTACTCATCCTTTCTTCTCTCGAGAAGTTACTATGGTTAAAGGGTTACTGGGTCCAAATTTCTTTTTCCCATTTATTAAACATGTGAAATACTTTATGTGCTGTCTTTTAGTTTGCCCTTATTTTTTTCTTGTTTTTTTTTTGAAAATTGATAAATAAAAATTGTATGTATTTATAATGTACAACATGGTGTTTTGAAATATGTGTACATTGTAGAATGGCTAAATTGAGCAAATTAACATATGCTTTACCTCACATACTTATCATTTTTTTGTAATGAGAACACTTAAAATCTACTCTCTTAGCAATTTTTTTTTTTTTTTTTTTTTGGACCGGTAAGGGGATCACAACACTTGGCACAGTGTGGTCTGCACCACTCTCAGCCAGTGAGCACACCGGCCACCCCTATATAGGATCTGAACCTTCAGCCTCAGTGCTACCAGCGCCGCACTCTCCCGAGTGAGCCACGGGGCCGGCCCAGCAATTTTCAAGCATAAAATAACTTATTAACTTAATCACATGTCTTACTATACATCTCCTGAACTTATTCTTCCTATTTAACTGAAATTGTGTCTCCTTTGAACAACATCTTCTGATCTTCCCCCCCAACCACCATTATATTCTTTGCTTCTATGAGTTCAATTTTTTTAGATTCCACCTATAAGTTGAGATTATGTGACATTTATTTTTCTGTGCCTGGCTTTTTCCACTTAACATAATGTCCTCCAGGTGTATCCACGTTGTTGGAAATGACAGTATTTTCTTCATTTCTAAGACAAAAATTAATTTATTGTGTATATACACCACATTTTCTTTATTCGTTCACCTGTTGATGGACACTTAGGTTGACCCCATATCTTGGTCACTGTGAATAATGTTGCAATAAATATGGGAGTGCAAATATTTCTTTGACATATTGATTTTTATTTCTATTGGGCATATACCCAGTAGTAGAAATAATAGATCATATGATACCTCTACTTATAACTTTTTGTTGAACCCCCATAATGTCTTCCATATGACTGTACTAATTTACATTCACACCAGCAGTGGGCAAGGGTTACTTTTCCTCCACATCTTCTACAAAAGTTGCTATTTTTGTCTTTTTCATAGTAGCCATTCTAACAGGTGTGAGGTGCAATCTCATTGTGGTTTTAGTTTGCATTTCCCTCATGATTAATGAAGTCAAGCATCTATTTCAAATACCTGTTGGCCATATGAATGTCTTCTTGGGAGAATTGTTTATTCAGATCCTTTTCCCATTTTTTAAATTAGGTTGTTTTTTTTTCTTTTTTTTAATATTATTTATTATAAGCATATTATTATTAAGAATTGAGATTTTTCTTTATGCCTTTTACCCAAACTATCCCTCCCCAAACCTGCACCCCCCCGCCCTCACCCCCATCTCTAGTATTCTGAAAGTTCAAGGAATTGTTTAGGTCTTTTCTTTTCTTTCTTTCTTTTTCTTCCTTTTTTCTTAGCACCCAGTTATAAGTGAAAACATGCAGTATTTCTCTTTCCTTGTCTGGATTATTTCACTTCACATAACTCTCTCCAGACTCATCCAGGTTGCTGCAAATGGCAGAATTTCATTCTTTTTTATGGCTGAGTAGTATTCAAATGTATATATATACCACATTTTCCTTATCCAGTTGTCCATCGATGGGCATTTATGTTAGTTCCATATTTTGGCTATTCTAAATAGAGCTGCAATGAACATGGGAATGCAGGTATCCCTTCAACATGATGATTTCCATTCCTTTGGATATATATGCCCAGTAGTGGGATTGCTCAATCATATGGTAGTTCTATCTGTAATTGTTTGAGGAACCTCCGTACTGTTTTCCATAATAGCTGTACTAATTTACAGTCCCACCAGCACTATAGAAGAGTTCCCCTTTCCCTGCTTTCTTGCCAGCAATTGTTCTTGTTCTTTTTAATAATGGCCATCCTAACTGGGGTGACGTGATATATCAATGAGGTTTTGGTTTGCATTTCTCTGATGACTAGTGATGTAGAGCAATTTTTCATATACCAGTAGGCCATTTGTATGCCTTCCTTTGAAAAGTGTGTATTCATCTCCTTTGCCCATTTTTTAATTGGATTATTTGGTTTTTTACTGTATAGTTGTTTGAGTTCTTTATATATTCTGGATATTAATCCCTTGTCAGATGTATAGTTTGCAAATATATTCTCCCATTCCGTAGGTTGTCTTTGTGCTCTGCTGATTGTTTCCTTTGCTGTGCAGAAGCTTTTTAATTTGATATGTTTTCTTACTATTATTGAGTTTGTTGAGTTCCTTACATATTTGGGGATTAACCCTTTACTAAATGCCTTGCAAACATTTTCTCCCATCTTGAAGGTTGTCTCTTCACTCAGTTGATTGTTTCCGTGGCTGTACAGAAGCTTTTTAGGTTGATGCAATTCCATTTATTTTTGCTTTTGTTTTGTGTGCTTTTGAGGCTATATCCAAAATATCATTGCCCAGATAAATAGCATGAATTCTCCCTATGTTTTCTTCTAGTAGTTACACAGATTCACATCTTAAATTTGTCTTTGATCCACTTTCAGTTGTTATTTTATATCTGATGTGAGATAAGGGTCCAATTCTTTTCTTCTGCATGTAGCTATCCAGTTTTCCCATTACCACTTACTGAAGAGACTTTCCTTTCCCCATTATATGTTCTTTGCAACTTTGTCAAAAAGCAACTGACTGTATATGTTAGGAATTATTTATGGGCTCTCTGTTCTGTTCCATTGGTCTATGTGTCAGTTTTTATGCTAATGCCATGATATTTTGATTACTATAGCTTTGTAGTATATGTTGAAGTCAGGTAGTGTGATGCCTTCAGTTTTTTTCTTTGATAAAGGTTGATTTTTCTATTTGGGGTCTTTTGTGGTTCCATACAAATTTTAGGTTTGCTTTTTCTATTTCTGTGAGAAATATCAATGGAATTTTGATAGGGATTGTGTTGACTCTGTAGATTTCTTCGGGTGAGATAAACATTTTTAAAATATCAGTTCTTCAAACCCAAGATCATGGGATATATTTCAACTTATCTGTACAGTTTTAATTTAATTCACCAATATTTTATAATTTTCTGATATAGGTCTTTCACTTTTCTTGGTGAAATTTATTCCTAAGTATTTTTTTAGCTATTGTAAATGGGATTGTTTTCTTAATTACTCTTTTCTATTTTTATTGATTATGCATATTCACGGCATTCAAAGCTAACTGTCACCACTTTGCCCAAGATGTGATGGCCAAATCAATGCTGGCAGCATGCCCATTTCCACAAATTGTGATTATTCCCCATGTCCTCCATCCAATTAATCCCTGATTCTTTTCCCTTCCCCCATAGACCACTGCACCCTGCAACTCTAGGTATGCTCTTTCCCTCTGCAAGTCCAACACACCAGTGTGGGTTTCTTTCCTTCCTTCTTTCACTCTTAGCTCCTGCTTATGAGTGAGGACATGTGGTATTTTTCCCTCTGTGCCTGGCTTATTTCACTCAACATAATTTTCTCCAGTTCATCCATGTTGCTGCAAATGGCAGAATTTCATTATTTTTTATGGCAGAGTAGTATTCCATTGTGTAGGGCTTGTCATATTGTTGAGATACTTTCCTTCTACACACAATTTGCTAAGAGTATTTATCATGAAGGGATGTTGAATTTTATTGAAGGCTTTTTCTGCATCTTTTGAGATAATCATATGGTTTTTGTCCTTGGTTTTGCTGATTTTTCACATTTATTGACTTGCATATGTTGAACTATCCATGCATTTCTGAGATGAACCAAGTGATCATGTTCTATAATTTTTTGATGTGCTGCTGCATTCAGATTGCTAGCATTTTATTGAGGATTTTTGAAGTATGTATAGAAAAACCTAAAGACTCTATCTACTTTCATCAGAGATGTTGGTCTGCAGTGTTCTTTTTTGTTGTATCTTTGCCTGGTTTTGGTATCAGGGTGATGCTTGCCTCTCAGAATGAGTTTGGGAGAGTGGCCGCTGTTTCAATTTTTTGAAATAGTATGAAGAGAATTGGTATTAATTCTTTTGTAAATGTTGGTAGAATTCTGCTGTAAAGCCATCCAGTGCTGGGCTTTTCTTTGTTGGGAGGGTGCTGATTACCACTTCAATCTCATTGTTTGTTATTGGTTTGTTCAGGTATTCTGTCTCCATGGTTCAGTCATGGTAGTCTGTACATGTCCAGAAATTTATCCATTTCCTCCAGGTTTTCAAATGAGTTGTCATATAGTTTTTATAATAGTCTTTAACAATTTTTTGTATTTCTGTGGAATTAGTTGTGATGTCTTTTTTCATTTCTGATTTTTGTTCTCTTTTTTTTTTCTTAACCTAGCTAATTGTTTGTCTATTTTGCGTATTTTTTCAAAAATTGAACTTTTTGTTCCATCGATATTTTGTTATTATTTTTTGGGTCTTGGCTCTGCTCTAATCTTGATTATTTCTTTCCATCTACTAATTTGGGGTTGAATTGTTCTTGTTTTTCTAGTTCTTTGAGTTGTACAGTTAGGTAGTTTACTTGAAATCTTTCTGTGTATTGTGTTAATGTAAGCATTTATTGCTATAAACTTCCCTCTTAGTACTGCTTTTACAATATCCCACAGGTATTGATGTGACGTTTCTTTATTTTCAATGTTTTCTAGAAATTTTTTAGTTTCCTGTTTTATTTCTTCTGGTACTCATAGATCATTCAGGAGCCTATTGTTTAATTATCATGTATTTGTATAGCATCCTGAGTGTTATTTCTTATTAATCCCTAGTTTTAATCCATTGCAGTCTGAAAAGAAAGTTGGGATGATTTTTATTTTTTAAGTTATTGAGACGTTATTTGTCTTACACGTGGTCTATGTGGGAGAATGTTCTGTGTGCTGATTAGAAGAATGTGTATTCTGTAGTTGTGGGATGAAATGTTTTGTATATATCTGCCAGGTCCAATTGGTGTAAGGTGTAGTTTAAATCCTGTGTTTCTTATTTGATTTGTTGCCTAGATGATCTAATGATGAGAGAGTGTGTTCAGGTCCCCCACTATTCTTGTATTAGAGTATATTTCTTTCTTTCAGTTTAATAGTGTTTGCTTTACATATCTGGGTGCTCCAGTGTTGGGTGCATATATATTAATGATTGTTATGTCTTCTTGCTGGATTGATTTTTTTATCATTATGTAGTGGCTTTCTTTCAATCTTTTAATGGTTTTTGGTGTAAAAGCCATATTATATGATATAAGAACAGATATTCCTGTTCATTTTTGGTTTCAATTTTCATGGTATATCTTTTTCCATTTCTTCACTATTTGTGTGCATCTTTACTGGTGAGATGATTCTCTTGAAGATAGCATATAGTTGGGTCTTGCTTTTTGATCCAATCCATCAGTCTGTGTCTTTTGAGTAGGGAGTTTAATCCATTTACATTTAGGGTTGCTATTGAAAGGTATTGTCTTATTTCTGGCAATTTATGGCTTTTTGTTTAGATGTTTTGAGTATCAATTTTTACTTTCTTCTCCCATGATTATTGGTCTTTTATGCTTGTGAATTGTTTTTGAGGTAGTAAGATTTAATTTCTTTTGTCTTTCTCATTTGCATTTGTGTATTACTGGTGGGTTTTGTTCTTACCTGTGTATTCGTGGCAGTGACTATTGTTTTTCAGATTCCATATGCAGAACTCCCTTGAGAATTTCCTGTAGGACTGGTCATGTGGTAATGAAATAGCACAGGTTTTGTTTTTCTGGGAAATACACTATTTCTCCCTCATTTCTGAAGGATTCTTGGATGGCAGTTTTTGTCTTTTTTTATTTTGAATATGCCATCACATTTTTTTCTTGCCTGTGTGGTTTCAGTTGAGAAGTCTACTGTTAGTCTGATGGCAGCTCCCTTATAAGTGACTTGACACTTTTGCTGTTTATAGGATTCTTTCCTTGTCTTTGAGCTTTGCCAGTTTGACTACAGTGTGTCTCAGAGAGGGTCTTTTTGGGTTGAAATTGTTTGGGGATCTTTGAGCTTCCTGGATCTGAAGGTGTGTGTCTCTCCCTATACCTGGGAAGTTTTCCACTACTATTTAATTGAATAGATCTTCAATGCTTTTACCTTTCTCCTTCCCTTCATGAACACCCACGACTTGAATGTTTGTGTACTTAAGGTTGTCTGCTAGCTCTCTTAGAGATTTTTCCTTTCTAAATTCTTTTTCCCTTGGGTTTTTTTTTTTTTTTTGTCTTCTTGGGTTATTTCATAAAGACCATCTTTGAGTTCAGAAATAATTTCTTCCACTTGTTCTAATCTGCTGCTTAAGCTCTCAGATGCATATTTTATTTCATTGAATGTGTCTTTCAGTTCCAGGAGTTCTGTTACATTCTTTTTTTAAGCTATTAATCTCTTTGTAAATTTCATCCTTCATATCCTGGTAAATTTATCTCATTTCATTGTGTCTTACAGAGACCTCTTTCATCTCATTGAGTTTCCTTTAGATAGCTATTCAGAATTCCTTTTCAGTCATTTCAAACATTTCCTGTTCTATATGGTCTGGTACTTTGAGTTACTGAATTCCTTTGGTGGTGTCACATTTTGTGATTTTTTCATATTTGTAGTATCTCTATGTTTATTATTGGTCATCTTGTAGATCAGTTTCTTCTTGTATTACTCTGGAGAGGACTTTGAGGAGAAAGACTTCTTCCTCTCTTTCTGGGCTCCTCCATGACTCTCCTTGTGTTAATGAAGTCAAATATGTGGTGGGCCACCTGCAGAGTTTTCATGTATGTTGCAAAGGCAGTGAGCCATCCTTACAACAGTATTAGCTGTGGTGGTGGCTATTGTGCACCACCTCCGTGGAAGCTGTGTGGAGCCTCATGATGGTACATGGTGAACAGGGTCCTGCCTTCTGCACAGGTAGGGTGGGGCTGAGTGGGTGGCTGGCCTGTTCTCTTATCTGCTTCAGTGCCTCCCCTCAATGGCAGTGTGGTGTGGGCTACTGCCTTCTGTGCAGGTAGGGTGAGTGTTTGGGCAGGTGGCTGGCTTGTTCTCCTGCCTGCCTGGGTGTCACCCCCATTGGCAGTAGCATGGTGTGAGGCCCTCTGAAATATTTTTATTTCAAACAAAATAGCAAACTAAGAGAACACGGAAACTTTTCTGCTATAAACAACTAGAAATGATAAATAAAAGTTGTTTTTAAAATGCAGCATTGAGTTTGTAAGAACAGAGCGTTTCTCTGGGCTTCACAATTAAGATTGAATGGGAAAACAGAATAGTGTGTGGTGAACTGATGCTATACAGACTGTGCATAGTTTGGGTCATATCTAGTAACAGCCAAGCACTTGAGTTTTAATGCTTGTTGAGAGGCAGAAGACCAGTCTTTGGTCCTTGATGAAGTAGGCTTTTAGAACTAATAATCTTACATAAAGCTGGTACGTTCAAATGGGTACCCACTGGCCCAGTGAGAACAGAGTGAAAGTTGTCTCTGCCTGGGCTATGGGATAAAAAAAGCAAGTTTCCTCACTTCGTACCCACTAAAGTTGCTATAACCAAAAATAGAGAAAATAATATATGTTGATGAGGACTTTGAAAAACTGGAACCCTCACACACTGTTGGGAAAGCAAAATGGTGTAGCTACTTTGCAAAAAAAAGTCAGAAAGTTCCTCAAAAAATTAAGCATAGAGGCTAGGGGTCAAGATAGTGGAACAGACAGGCCCCAGCATCACTCTCTCACACAAATCAACCACTTTGCAACTATTAAAAAGCAATGACAGCCAAGCTAGGGCTGCTAGAGCTCAGGGGAAGAGGAGGGGAGTACTATGGAGCTCATGAAGGTGGGAGAAGCCACGATGAGAGAAAGGATTGCTCCCACCATTTGAATCCTGGCCACTTCAAGGCTGGAGCCAGTGAGTACACAGGGCAAGAGCTGGCAAAAGCCACACCTGTACCATTTGGATGAAGTTGCTTGCAGATGGCAGGGAGAAGAGGGCCTTGGTGGCTCCCAGGCCAGCAAGGCCACTAACAGGGTTCCTGTGGACCCACATAGGAGTCAGGAGCCACAAAGCTGAAAACGGAGCCACTCAGAGGCCGGTGAGTCATCACAAGGGACTGGCACAGGGCCTGTCCCATGAGAAGTGTTTGGAGTGTGGGCAGTGGGGGAGATGGGCCCACTGGGGGAACACTGGGGCACAGCATGGATGGCTGATTTCCCCTCCAATTAGTGCAGGACCAATCAGTGTAGACTGGTCAGGAATATACAACTGCAGGGTGTGCAATTTGCTGAAAAGACTCAGGTTCAGAACAGAGTTTCTATACAACCCAAGTGTACTGGATCTCATGAGACCCAGAAGTACCTACAAAGTCAACCATTAAAATGTGAGCTGCATGAGAAGCCTTACCAAGGGAACTAGCAGCAAAGCAGCAATTTAGCTGAACTACAGGATCAAACGCTTGTCCCCACAGGAAGTTCCTCCATTTTAGAAGTATGCAAAGGACAACAAATTAGTTCCAGTGCAGAATTTAAGTGATGGGATCAGAGAATTATACAACACAGAACTGAAAGAAAAAACAAAATACCCACAGACCACAGACAAAGTTTTGATATTAACTAGTAAATGTCTCACATCACCAAAGAACACCTATAAAACCTAGAAGGACTGGAAGCCCCCTGGGCTCCTGACCCAGGGTGGTGGGGGCCCGATGGCCTCAGCCACACACCTCTGACACCCACAACCAGCCCAGCAATGGTCACCAAGCCACTGCAGGAGGTGCCCCAGGCTCCTGATCCTGGGTAGCAGGGGGCCAAGGGCCTTGGCCTCACACCCCCAACACCCACAACCAGCCTAGCAATGACCACCAAGCCATCACAGGAAGTACCCTGGGCTCCTAAGCTGCGGTGGTGGGGAGCTGAGGGCCTCAGCCACACCACACTGATACCAGCAACCAGCCCAGCCATGACCATTGAGCTGCCATAGGAAATGCTGCAGGTTCCCAAGCTGGGATGGTGGGGGGCCTTGGGCTCAGCCAAACACTTCCAACGTCTGCAACCAGCCCAGCAATGACCACCAAACCACCACTGGAAACACCCTTGTCTTCTGAGCCAGGGTGGTGGGGGGCTTGAGCCATACCCTTCTGACATCTGCATTCAGCTCAGCAATGACCATGCAACCACTGAAAGTCCCCCAGTCTCCCCTGCAGGAATGAGGGGGGTGCTATGGGCCTCAACCATGCCACCCTCCTTCCTCCTTCTTCCACCCTATTTCTTTCCCCCTTCCCCTCCCCCAATCTGTTCCACAACATTTTAAGAATGTAAACAGATAATAATATCAATCAATAAATAAACTTAATAAAAAATTATACAAACTGAATCTGTAGCCATGTTTTTGATGACCATTGGAATAAATTTTCAAATAATAACAACAACAAAACAAAACAATTAAGCATAGAGTTACCATATGAACCAGAAATTCCATACCCAAGACAAATTAAAACATATGTCCACACAATAACTGACATGAGAACATTCATAGTGACATTATCATAGTACCCCCAAAGTGGAAACCATCCACATGTCCATCACTGATGAACAGATAAATGAAATGTGGTATATCTGTACAATGGAGTATTGTTTATGTACAAAAAGAACACAGTGCTGATACGTGCTATAATATGGGTGAACCTTAAAAACATCAAGCTAAGTGAAAAAGGCGAGTCAGAAAAGACCACATATCTTATGTTCAGAATAGGTAAGTCTATATAGACACAAATTAGATTAGCTGTTGCCTACAGCTGAAGAAAATGGGGAGAACTTAAGATAATGATTAAAGGGTACTATTTTTAAATGTAGATGTTATTAGTATTCAGGTATGGTGAGGCCAACAGATCAGGAGGTGATTGCCATTGAAAGGATAGTTTGTTACTTACAGTTCCCAAAAGGATGGGGCGTGCCACACCATACAGGGCTACAGAAGCACCAGGGCAGGGCAGGAAGCAGAAGGGAATAATATGAGCAAGAATCTTTATGGTGGTTTCTATTGGAAGGAACAGGAGAGGCACAGTAAGCAAGTTTAGAACTGGCTAATTTGAATAATTTTAGCAGGCTCTAGGGTGTAGGAGCTGCTACAAGTTGTCTGGTACCTAGCCCTGGGTAATTAGGGCAAGGAAATATTGACCCTGAGTGTGACAGCCTGAAAGAAGAGGTAGCGGTGCATGTGGGCTCTGTATTGGTTAGTTTGCATATAAAAGGCACACTCCTGGGTGAGTCATTTACTATCTCTAGGAATGGCTAGCCTTGGGAAGTGCAGTCTCTTTAGGGTCAGCAAGGCCTCATGATGTCAAAGCATCAAAATTATAGGACAAAAAGAAGGCATGATTAGTACAGGTACTGTAACCAGATCCAAATATGGCCTCACCTTTGCTAGAAACAAAGGACTCAAGAGTCCAAGGTTGGTGCAAGGTATGGAAGATTTGTTATCAGGAAGTGCAACCTGGGAGAGTTTTAGCTGCAAACTGCCTCTTAGGATTGAGAGCCTTAGTAAGAGTTTTTAAGGGGAAGAGTGTGGGAAACAAAAGGGGGAGGTTAGTCACATCAGAAATCTTCTACATGAAATTTTGTAGGTTCTGGGCTTTCTTTATCTCAGGGCCAGTACTGTAACTCTTTCATCTAGTTCTGTAATTCTTTCACTCATCCCTTGAATGCAGGTATCATTCAGCTCCCACAAGCTGGATGCTCTCTTGTTCCCAGGCAGCTGTGACTCAAAAAGAATGGTTAGTTCAACAAGTTCCTCATTACCTTTTTTTACCTTGCTCCTCCTGAGCACCAAGTCCCACAATGTTTACCTATGAGCTCTTATGTGAGCCAACTTTACAAAAAGACGTATTTATGGTTAGCATTCTGCTTAAAGCTGCATTGTGGAATATACTGTAAAGCATGTGTACTTCATAGGGCCTGATTTTCCAAAGCCTTGCAGTTTCAAATATTGACCTTGCAAGAACAGGAAATTTTTCCCAGGCTATTGATTCTCTGTTACAAGATAAGAATTGTGGCACAGCAAGGTTGCTGCCTCAAAAACAGATGAGTTACTGATTGATATCTAAGTTGCTGGAAAACTGTTAGGGGAGAAGGAATGTTTGCTAAGATCAAGCTTGTGTTGATAGGACCAATTAATTGCCTTACTGGAATGTCATCTGGCTTGTTTCACTGAAAGTTACCAGCCTATATTGTTAAACTATAACCCCACCTATGTTCTCTTCCTGTAACTTCCTGGTCTGGAAAATATATGCAGGAAGAGAACCCCAATTCAGGGTTAATTTCCCAAGGAAGGGTTGCCTCTCGCTGGAGGGTCCCAGGGAAATTAACCACTTTGGGGTCTCTCACTGCTCAGAAGCGATGCGCTTTTAGTAATTCTTTGCATCTCCATCACCCAGGGGAAGAGGGGTGACAAATCCATGGGGGGCAAAGCAACACAAAGCAACACTGCATTTTACAAAATGGCTCTTCTAAGGCCAGTTGTCCATGACTATTTGCCATCGTGGGCTCTTACTGTACAATGGCTTCTTTCTGCTGTGATGAAAATGTTCTAAATTTTATCATGGTGAAGGTGGTAGAACTCTGAATATACTAAAATCTAATTAATTTTATACTTTTTTATATATTAAGAATATTCATGTGATACAAAGCGAATTGTCATCCCTCCTGCCCGATGTGAGGGCCAGATTCATACTGGCAGCACACCCATTACCAGGAATTACTATTGTACCCCTTGTCCCCACCCAATTATCCCCCAACCTTTCTCACCCTCCTCTTCTGCTCCCCACTCCACTTTGCAGCCCTAGGAATGTTCCCTCCCTCTGTAAGACCACAGCACTACTGTGGTCTTTCTATCCTTCCTTCCTTTCTCTCTTAGCTCCCACATATGAGTGAGCACATATGGTATTTATCCCTCTGTGCTTTGCTTATTTCTCTCAACATAAGTTTCTCCAGGTTCATCCATGTTGTTGCAAATGGGAGTATTTCATTATTTTTTATGGCAGAGTAGTATTCCATAGTGTATATATACCACAGTTTACTTTTCCGATCATCCACTGATGGACATTTAGGTTGGTTCCATATCTTGGCTATTGTAAACAGAGCTGCAATGAACATGGGAGTGCAGTTATCTCTTCGACGTGATGATTTCCATTCCTCTGGATACATACCCAGAAGAGGGATTTATGGATCATATGGAAGATCTATTGATAGTTGTTTGAGAAAACTCCATATTGTTTTCCATAGTGGTTGTACTAATTTACAGTCCCACCAACAGTGCAGTAGTGCTCGCTTCTCTCATACCCTCACCAGCATTTGTTATTCACCATCTTTTTGAGTATAGCCAGTCTAACTGGAGAGAGGTGGTATCTCAATGTGGTTTTAATTTGCATTTCCCTGATGTTGAGCATTTTTTCTTGTATCTGTTGGCCATTTGTATGTCTTCCTTTGAAAAATGTCTATTCAGCTCCTTTGCCCATTTTTTAAATTGGGTCATTTGTTTTTTTACTGTATAATTGCTTGAGTTCTATGTTTATTATGGATATTAATTACTTGTCAGATGCATAGTTAGGAAAATTTTTCTCCCACTCTGTAGGTTGTCTTTTCACTCTGTTGATTGTTTCCTTTGCTGTGCAGAAACTCTTTAGTTTAATATAGTCCCATTTGTTTATTTTTTTCTCTTGCTGTTTGTGATTTTGGGCTCATGTTCATAAAGCCTGTGCCCAGACCTAACTGCTGAAGTTTTTCACCTATATTTTCCCTTAGTAATTTTACAGTTTCAGGTCTTATACCTAGGTCTTTAATCCATTTTGAGTTGATTTTAGTGTATGGTGAGAGATACACGTCTAGTTTCATTCTTCTGCATATTGATATCCAGTTTTGCTAGCACCACTTGTTGAAGAGGCAATCTTTTCCCCAATGTAGAATTTTATTGCCTTTGTCTAATAGCAGATGGCTATAAGCCTGAGGAGTGATTTCTGAGTTCTCTCTTCTATTCCACTGGTCTGAATGTCTATTTTTATACCAGTGACATGGTGTTTTGGTTACAATAGCTTTGTAGTATAATTTGAAGACAGACAGAGTTATGCCTCCAGCTTTATTGTGTTTGCTCAGAATTGCTTTGGCTATTTGGGGTCTTTTGCTTTTCCATATGAAAGGTAAGATTGTTTTTTCCATTTCTGTGAAGAACATCATTGGTATTTTGATGGGGATAGCATTGAATCTTTAGATTGCTTTGGGTTGTATAGACATTTTCACAATGTTAATTTTTCTAATCCAAGAGCATGGAATATCTTTCCCTCTTTTTGTGTCTTCTTGAATTTCTTTCAGAAGTGGTTTGTAGTCCTCATTGTAAAGGTCTTTCCTCTCCTTGGTTAAATTGATCCCTAGGTATCTTATTTATTGTGTGTGTGACAATTGTAAATGGGCTTACTTTATTTCTCTTTTGGTTAATGCATTATTTAACAATATAAATGCAACTGATTTGGGGGCATTTATTTTGTATCCTGCAACATTACTGAAGTTATTAACCAGCTCCTGGAGTTTTTTCCTAGAGTCTTTAGGTTTTTCTATGTACAGTGTCATGTCATCTGCAAATGGAGAAAGTTTGACTTCATCTTTTCCAATCTAGATTCTCTTTATTTCTTTCTCTTGCCTGAATGCTCTAGCTAGTACCTCGAGTACTATGTTAGATAGAAATGGTGAGAGTAGACATCCTTGTCTTATTCCTGTCCTTAAGCAGAAGGCCTTCACTTTTCCCCCATTCAGAATGATACTAGCGGTGGGCTTGTCATAAATGGCTTTTATTGTGTTGAGATATTTTCCTTCTACACCTAATTTGTTGAGAGTCTTTATCATGAAGGATGTTGAATTTTGTCAAATGCTTTTTCAGCATCTATTGAGATAATCAAATGGTCCTTTTCCCTGAGTTTGTTGATGTCATGTATCACATTTATTGACTTTCGTATGTTGAACCATCCTTACATCCCTGGGATGAATCCCACTTGATCATAGTGTATAACGTTTTTAAATATGTTACTGTATTCTGATTGCTAATATTTTGTTGAGGATTTTAACATCTACGTTCATCATGGATATTGGCCTGTAATTTTCTTTTTTTGTTTTGTCTTTATCTGGTATTGGTATCAGAGTTATGATGGCCTCTTAGAATGAGTTTGGGAGAGTAGCATCTGTTTCAATTGTTTGGAATAGTTTGAGGAGAATTGGTATTTAACTCCTCTTTAAAAGTTTGATAGAATTCAGTTGTGAAGCCATTTGGACCCAGACTTTTCTTTGTTGGAAGATTGCTAATTACTGCTTTCAATCTCCTTGCTTATTATTGGTCTGTTCAGGTTTTCTGTCTTTTCTTGGTTTAGTATTGGTAGTTTGTATGTGTCTAGAAACTTATCCATATTTGCCAGTTTTTCATACTTTTTGGCATACCATGGTTTATAATAGTCTCTAATGATTCCCTGTATTTCTGTGGTATCAGTTGTAATGTCTCCCTTTTCATGTCTGATTTTTGTTATTTGGGTATTCTCTCTCTCTCTTTTTTTTTTTTTTTTTTTTTTGTTAACCAGATAAAATGGTGTGTCTGTTTTATTTATCTTCTCGAAAAACCAACTTTTAGTTTTGTTGATCTTTTCTATTGTTTTTTGGGTCTCTATTTCATTTAGTTCTGCTCTGATCTTAATTAGTTCTTTCCATTTAGTACCTTTAGGTTTGGATTATTATTGGTTTTCAAGTTCTTTGGGGTGTAGTGTTAGGTTGTTTATTTGCAGTCTTTCGATTCTTTTTATATAAGCTTTTACTACAATAAATTTGCCTCATAGTACTGCTTTTGCAGTATCCTACAGGTTTTGGTATGATATATCTTTATTTCATTAGTTTCTAGAAATTTTTTGATTTCCTGTTTAATTTCTTCTTGGACCTGTAGGTCATTCAGTAGCCTATTATTTAGTTTCCATGTATTTGTATAGCTTCCAGTGCTTTGCTTATTGTTTATTTCCAGTTTTTGTCCATTGTGGTCTGAAAAGATAGTTGGAATGATTTCAATTTTTAAAAATTTGCTGAGACTAGATTTGTGAACTAATATGTGGTCTATCCTGGAAAATGTACCATGAGCTAATGAGAAGAAAGTGTGTTCTTTAGCTATTGGGTGAAATGTGCTGTATATTTCTGCCAAGTCCAGTTGGTCTAGGGTGTAGATTAAAATCCTGTATCTCTTCGTTGAGTTGTTGCCTGGAAGACCTGTCCCATACTGAAAGAGGGGTGTTCAGATCACCCACTATAATATATTAGTTCCTATCTCTTTCTTTGGGTCTGAGTGTTTGCCTAATATATCTAGGTGCTCCAGTATTGGGTGCATGCATGTTTATGATTGTTATATCTTCTAGCTGGATAGTTCCCTTTATCATTATATAGTGGCCTTCTTTGTCTTTTTTTATGGTTTTTGGTTTAACATCTTTTTTGTCTGATAGCTACTCCAGCTCGTTTTTGTTTTCCATTTGCATGTTATATCTTTTTCCATCCCTTCATTTTTAGTCTGTGTGTGTCTCTACAGGTGAGGTGTGTCTCTTGAAGACATGATATTCTTGGGCCTAGCTTTTCAATCCAATCAGTCATTCTGTGTTTTTTGAATGGTGAGTTTAGTCCCTACACATTTAGAGTAGTTATTGACAAGTGTTGCTTAATTCCTGTCATTTAATTGCTTCTTATTTAGATGGTTTAAATATCTTTTGATCATTATTTCCCCTCTTATTTCTCTTCTTCAATGTTAGTTGGAAATATAAGGTGGAATGATTTAGCTTCTTTCTCTTTCTTGCTGGCATTTTTGTTCTAATGGTGGGTTTTACTCTTTCTTGTGTATTTGTGATAGTGGTCACCATTAGTCAGAATCCAGATTAATGGCTCCCTTGAGAATTTCTTGCAGGGCTGGTCTAGTGGTGGTGAACTCCCACAACTTTTGTTTGTGTGGGAAATACAATATTTCTCACTCATTTCTGAAGGAGAGCCTTGCTGGGTAAAGAATTCTTGGCTGGCAATTTTTTTCTTTAATATTTTGAATATATCATTCCACTTTCTTCTTGCCTGTAGGGTTTTGGTCGAAAAGTCTGCTGTTAGTTTGAGGGGGGTTCCTGTAAATGTGACCTGACACTTTTCTCTTGTTGCTTGTAGAATTTTATCTTTGTCTTTGAGCTTTGCAAATTTAACTGTAATATGTCTTGGGGAGGATCTTTTTGGGTTGAATCTGTTTGGAGACCTTTGAACTTCCTGGATCTAAAGGTCTGTATCCTGCCCTACACCTGGGAAGTTTTCTGTTACTATTGCCTTGAGTAGGTTTTCAGTACCTTTTCCTTTCTCCTGCCCTTCAGGAATACCCACAATTTGGATATTAGAGCTCTTTAGGTTGTCTGCTATCTCTCTTAGATTTTCCTCATTATTTTTAATTCTTTTTTCCTTTTTTTTGTCTGCCTGAGTTATTTCCAAAAGACCATCTTCAAGATCTGAAATTCTTTCTTCTGCTTGTTCTACCCTGCTGCTCAAGCTCTCAGTTGTGTTTTGTATTTCATTGAGTGAGTCTTTCATTTCTAGAAGTTCTGCTACACTCTTTTTAAAGGTATATTTAATCTCTTTATAGATTTCCTCCTTCAAATTCTGGATATTTTTTCTTCTTTCATTGTGTTCTCTATTTGAGTCTTCCTTTATTTCTTCAAGTTTTCTTAAGATCATTGCTTGAAATTCTTTTGGACATTTCAATGATCCCCTGTTCCACGGATCCTGACTTTGGAGCATTACTGTATTATTTTGTGGTGTCATTTCTTTTTGATTGTTTGTACTTCTAGTATTATTTTGCTGATGCTTGGTCATTTGGTAAAGGGTTTGCTTCTTGTATTACACTGAAGTTAGCTGTGGAGTGGCCCTGGTTGCTACTGTGGAGGTGAATTGTCTTTGGTTGACAGGAGGTGTAGTGGTGGTTATGTTAAACCACCTTGGTTCCTGCTCCAGACTCTGTAGTCGTAGAATGAGCCCCTAGTGCCATGCGGTTCTGCTAGGCCAAACTGAGCAAGTGAGATGCCACAGGCTGGTGCTTCCCCCGGATCCAAGAAGGGGGAAGGGGCCACCTCTAGCCACATGGCTCTACTGCTATTGCCATGCCGCTGCGAGGCTCACCTCAGCAGCACGGGTTCAGGGCACAGGGGTGGGGCCTGGCACTCACTCCCCGCTGGGTCCAAGGCAGGGTGAAAGTTCACATCTAGTCACACAGCTCCGCTGCTGCTTCCACTCCAACTGCCAGGCCCCTAACTGTATACTTTATTTACTTATTTTTTTTTTAAGTTTTATTTTGTTGATATACATTGTGGCTGATTATTGCTCCCCATCACCAAAACCTCCCTCCCTTCTCCCTCTCCCCTTCCCCCCAATAATGTCCTTTCTGTTTGCTTGTCATATCAACTTCAATTAGTTGTGGTTGTTATATCTTCTTCCCCTGCCCCCGGTTTTTTTTTTTTTTTTTGTGTGTGTGTGTGTGTGTGTGTGTGTGAATTTATATATTAATTTTTAGCTCCCACCAATAAGTGAGAACATGTGGTATTTCTCTTTCTGTGCCTGACTTGTTTCACTTAATAAAATTCTCTCAAGGTCCATCCATGTTGTTGCAAATGGCAGTATTTCATTCGTTTTTATAGCTGAGTAGTATTCCATTGTGTAGATGTACCACGTTTTCCGTATCCACTCATCTGATGATGGACATTTGGGCTGGTTCCAACTCATGGCTATTGTAAAGAGTGCTGTGATGAACATTGGGGAACAGGTATACCTTCGACTTGATGATTTCCATTCCTCTGGGTATATTCCCAACAGTGGGATAGCTGGGTCGTATGGCAGATCTATCTGCAATTGTTTGAGGAACCTCCATACCATTTTCCATAGAGGCTGCACCATTTTGCAGTCCCACCAACAATTTATGAGAGTTCCTTTTCCTCCGCAACCTCGCCAGCATTTATCGTTCAGAGTCTTTTGGATTTTAGCCATCCTAACTGGGGTTAGATGGTATCTCAATGTGGTTTTGATTTGCATTTCCCGGATGCTGAGTGATGTTGAGCATTTTTTCATATGTCTGTTGGCCATTTGTATATCTTCCTTAGAGAAATGCCTACTTAGCTCTTTTGCCCATTTTTTAATTGGGTTGCTTGTTTACTTCTTGTAAAGTTGTTTGAGTTCCTTATATATACTGGATATCAATCCTTTGTCAAATGTATATTTTGCAAATATTTTCTCCCACTCTGTTGGTTGTCTTTTAACTCTGTTAATTGTTTCTTTTGCTGTGCAGAAGCTTTTTAGTTTGATATAATCCCATTTGTTTATTTTTCCTTTGGTTGCCCGTGCTTTTGGGGTCGTATTCATGAAGTCTGTGCCCAGTCCTATTTCCTGAAGTGTTTCTCCTATGTTTTCTTTAAGAAGTTTTATTGTTTCAGGGTGTATATTTAAATCCTTAATCCATTTTGAGTTGATTTTAGTATACGGTGAGAGGTATGGATCTAGTTTCATTCTCCTGCATATGGATATCCAGTTCTCCCAGCACCATTTGCTGAAGAGGCACTCCCTTCACCAGTGAATAGGCTTGGTGCCTTTGTCAAAGATCAGATGGCAGTAAGTGTGTGGGTTGATTTCTGGATTCTCTATTCTATTCCATTGGTCAGTGTGTCTGCTTTTATGCCAGTACCATACTGTTTTGGTTATTATAGCTTTGTAGTATAGCTTAAAGTCAGGTAGTGTTATGCCTCCAGCTTTAGTTTTTTTGCTCAGCATTGCTTTGGCTATGCGTGGTCTTTTATTGTTCCATGTAAATGTCTGGATAGTTTTTTCCATTTCTGAGAAAAATGTCTTTGGAATTTTGATGGGGGTTGCACTGAATTTGTATATCACTTTGGGTAGTATGGACATTTTCACTATGTTGATTCTTCCAATCCAAGAGCATGGGATATCTTTCCATCTTCTTGTATCCTCTCTAATTTCTCTCAGCAGTGGTTTGTAGTTCTCATTATAGAGATTTTTCACCTCCTTGCTTAACTCAATTCCTAAGTATTTTATTTTTTTGGTGGCTATTGTAAATGGGCCGGCTTTCTTGATTTCTCGCCCTGCATGTTCACTATTGGAGAAAAGAAATACTACTGATTTTTGTGTGTAGATTTTGTATCCTGCTACTGTGCTGAAATCATTTATCAACTCCAAGATTTTTTTTGTAGAGGCTTTAGGCTGTTCAATATATAGGATCATGTCATCTGCAAACAGGGACAGTTTGACTTCATCTTTTCCAATCTGGATGCCCTCTATTTCCTTCTCTTCTCTGATTGCTCTGGCTAGTACTTCCAACACTATGTTGAATAGGAGTGGTGAGAGTGGGCATCCTTGTCTAGTTCCTGTTCTTAAAGGAAAAGCTTTTAGCTTTTGCCCATTCAGGATGATATTGGCAGTGGGTTTGGCATATATGGCTTTAATTATGTTGAGATACTTTCCCTCTATACCTAACTTAAAGAGGGTCTTTGTCATGAATGAGTGCTGAACTTTATCAAATGCTTTTTCAGCATCTATAGAGATGATCATATGGGCCTTGTGTTTGAGTTTATTAATATGGTGTATCACAGTTATTGATTTGCGTATGTTGAACCAACCTTGCATCCCTGGGATGAATCCCACTTGATCGTGATGATTAATTTTACGTATGTGTTGCTGTATTCTGTTTGCTAGTATTTTATGAGGATTTTTGCATCTATATTCAACAAGGATATCGGCCTGTAGTTTTCTTTTTTGGTTATATCTTTACCTGGTTTTGGTATCAGGATGATGTTTGCTTCATAGAATGAGTTTGGGAGATTTGCGTCTCTTTCAATCTTTTGGAATAGTTTGTAAAGAATCGGTGTCAATTCCTCTTTGAATGTTTGGTAAAATTCTGCTGTGAATCCATCTGGTCCTGGGCTTTTCTTTGTTGGGAGCCTTCTGATAACAGCTTCAATCTCCTTTATTGTTATTGGTCTGTTCAAATTCTCTACGTCTTCATGGTTCAGTTTTGGGAGCTTTTGTGTGTCCAGAAATTTATCCATTTCCTCCAGATTTTCAAATTTGTTGGCGTATAGTTGTTTATAGTAGTCTCGAATGATTCCTTGTATTTCAGATGAATCAGTTCTAATATCGCCTTTTTCATTTCTAATTTTGGTTATTTGAGTCTTCTCTCTTCTTTTTGTTGTTAGCCATGCTAATGGTTTGTCAATTTTATTTATCTTTTCAAAAAACCAACTTTTTGATTCGTTGATCTTTTGAATTGTTTTTTGGTTTTCAATTTCATTCAGTTCTGCTCTGATCTTAATGATTTCTTTCCGTCTGCTAACTTTAGGTTTGGATTGTTCTTGTTTTTCTAGTTCTTTAAGGTGAAGTGTTAGGTTGTTCACTTGCCATCTTTCCATTCTTCTGAAGTGAGCGTTTAATGCGATAAATTTACCCCTCAATACTGCTTTTGCAGTATCCCACAGGTTTTGGTATGATGTATCATTGTTTTCATTAGTTTCAAGAAATTTTTTGATTTCCTGCTTGATTTCTTCTTGGACCCATATGTCATTAAGTAGAATGCTGTTTATCTGACCCCCAGATGGGTACCCAGGATATGAGTTGACTGTGGAGAGGAATGGCTATTGCAGAGATGGACATATCCTGGCTCAGGAAGCTGCCTTAAGTGATGTATTGATGGATGCCTCATGAGCTGAGTACAAGTGACAGAGATCACAGGGTCAATCTATGCCCATGTTCCATCCCTCTTTCTCCTCTCCCTCAACTAGATGAGAAAACAATGCCTACCTGACATTCATGGCCCACTAGAGAAGGAAGTCACAGCCAAGACAGAAATAGGAGAAATGGAACCAGACAGTGTCCTTCTAGGGAACATGAATCTTACCTCCAAACATCCTTCTCCAACTATATTACAAACCCAGATAGCCTAATCTACCTATGACCAGGCTGAACTGTTGTCCTGCAAGTGGCAGGACTTGGGGGGATACTGGGAAGTCTCATTTTGTTATCTTGGGCCTGGCAAGTAAAGGCTTGGGCAAGCGAGATCTACCTCACCAGCCCCATATCCTGGTCAGGAGAGATGCCTCTGGGATTCCAGTGTAGGCAGGTCAACTTGAGTAAGGAAATCCCAAAGAGTCCAAAGCCAGTAGGCCAAACAACACTTTGGTGGCTTCAGTGACTGTAACACTGAAGTAAGACAAAGCCCACAGCAGAGACCTTGGTCCTTCTCCCACTTGCTCTTGGTACTATAGACAAAAGGACCTGGGGCTGGAGTTGTCTGGAGGAGGCCTAGATTAGAAAACTTAAAAAACGGGGCTATCGAGTAGTGTACAGGGAATGACACTCATTCACCTGTTAGTATCGATTTATTCTATGTTCTTGCCCCCCCTGCCCCAGCAACACTCTGAGAGTAAGCAGTTATGGGGTCAGTTTAAGTGGGGGTGGGGGATTGGTGAGGAATACTCATAAGCTGGATAACCCTGATTAGTCACTTTTAGGATCCCATGATTTTAAGCTCCCATGAGTACCCAAGGCAAAGGTACTTGTAGACACAAGGAAAAGGAGCAAACTCATGAATGGGTCTTTAAGTCTTGTCAAAGGGCCAGGTGACATAAAGGATAGCTCTATCCATAAAGACAAAGTGCTCCTGATTACAGGATAAAACTTGGATTTTGTGGTTCACTCTTCCAGAAAGGACATGGGAGGTCACAGACAGCCCATGGGATGCCTGGGAATGGAACAGCAGGGATAGCAGGTCAAGAATAGGTTAGGGTAGGCGGCTTCACACCAGGCAAATTCCCTTTATTTTGCAATCAGCAACACACACACACACACACACACACACAAAATTGCATGAGAGCTATTCCTAAAGGTGTTCTTTTACTTCTTTTATTGAACTCCATAAATATCTTCATAAGGCTTTGTGTCATTACAACATCTTTTTTCTTTAAACATTTTTAAACATACAACTTTGACACTTGTTTGACAGAGTCAGTCAGAAGAAACAAAAGAATAAACTGGCAAATGCAGAGTAGCAGGGGTAATCAAAATCACTGTTGCCCATCCATCCACCCCAGCCCACCCCATCCCCATAGCACTAAAAGATTCTATTTGGCTTCACACTAGATCTGTTAGAACTCTCTTATTGCTGTCCTTATAGATCCATTAGAGAGAGACACAGAGAGAGAAAGGAGGAGAGGGAGATAGAAAGAGGAGCTGGATTTCTGAGTTATCACCTCCCCACAGCAGGGCCCGTAGAACACATCAGCAAAGCCTTTTGGAGAACAAAACCAGGCCTCATTGAGTTGAGGGGAGCTTGGGGCCATGCAGAAATAGAGGAAAATTACAGAGTTCTTGTGGATAGCATTGCTGTGGGGACACAATAGGTTTGGACACTGAGCCCTGGTAATTAATTGAGCTCCCCAATTAACTGGGATTATTGGCCACTGGTCTGCCCTGCTACCATAGACTGGGGGGATACTCCAACCAACGGAGAGCTTATTTCTTGTTGTTTTCACAAATTACTGGCATCTGGTGAGGCCAGTGAGTTGGGTGAAGAAGTAGGAGGTGAGAGGTGATATCCCTGATTCTGAATCCCTGGGATGGGCTCCAGGGAGGTGGGGATGAGAGGTTCTAGCCAAGAGATGTAGGCCCAGGGACTTGTTCAAACATCTCCTCCTTGTGTGTTCCCAATTCCGGAAGAAGCACATCAAGGCCAAGCCTAGTGAGGAGGAATGGAAAATAGGAACAAGAAGAAGTACACTAAAAGGAGGCCTGCACAGCTACTGACACACACTCTGTTTGCCAGGGAGGATATTTTAGCCTGGGTGCTTGGCACCATGTCCCTTACCAAGGGTGCTTAAGTAGCTAAATCATGTGCTGAGCAGTAGTGACCAGTCCCGAGCCCTGGCCCTCTGCCCAGATAAGGCTCATCCTTGACTTACTCTACGAGTCTGACTTGCCTGTTGTAGAATAAAAGCTTAAACAATTTGTAATTTGATTCCATAGTGGAAAGATTCCCAGGCTGGGCAGGACCTGGTCTGGGTCAGGAGGCACAGAGCAGTAACTGATCCAACTATGCTGAAGCCTCCATGCAGCCGTGGCTGCTGCTTGGTAAGCTGAGGTCTTTTTGTGATGAAGTCTTCTCCCATGGGGTCCAGGACAGACTCACAATCTGCAGATTCTTCACTAGAGTGGCTCTCCACAGCAGGGCTCATCCTAATTCCTTTATATCCCATTCTCCTTGCCTTGTTGTTCAAGGTCTATCTATCTATCTATCTAGGCAAGGGGCCATGTGAGGAGAAGAAACAGGCACTCCTATACCCATAGGGAGCCTGCCTCTTTGTAGAATAAGTTAGTTTTGCTGAAGTGGAAAGCCTCACAAAAATGAGCCTGAGGGTAGCATCTCCCCCTCAGACCCTTTGTCCAGAGAGAAAAGTGCCCCTGGGCTCTTCACTCACTTGCTTTAAATGTCCTGGGATAGGAGGATGTTGGAAACATGGCTTCTTTGAATGCCAGAAATGCTTTAACTATGCCAACACCAACAATCCTCCTGTGCCAGGAGGGCAGGAGAAAGAAGGAAGACAGGGAGAGGAGAAGGAAGGAGCCAGAGAAGATTGTCCATGCAATCTACTAACAGTGGTGGAAGTCTCACACAATTGGGGTGGTAGGATTTGCAGGTACAATATCTTGGATCAAGGATATCTATTTCTATGCCTGTCCCTATTCTTTCCCTTAAAAGGTTACTATTAGCCTTGGACCGTTTTCAAGTCAATAATTTAAAGGCAGTTGATGATCTTGGTCAGATGGGTTCTGTCTTGAACCTCTCCATAGACTCCTATCAATGCTGCCTTAAAAAATCTGCAAATGGGAGCAGGAAAAACAGGATGCTGAACTGATTGCTGTAGGGAGCCCCACATTAAACCTATTTTTTACTGGGGGTCAGATAAATCTCTCTCCAAGGAGGCAGAGTCTCAACCTCTTTGCTGACAGTTCAGATCTTCTTTTGGGCCAAGGAAGGGACAGGTCTAGGAGGAGATCCATAACAAAAACAGCTTGAAAAAGAATAATTGGCCCAAAACTAACCCTCAGATGCAAAACTGCAACGACCCAGCAGTGCTGCAAACATGGGAACCCCCAGTGCTAGAAGAAACAGCCCAAATGCAGAATATTCCCTGAACTGAAGTCTGCTCTAGTATCATTATACTCTGACACTCCCTCGCTTGTTTGCTGGTCCCTCCACAACACCTAAACCACAGTGAAAGCAATAGAAATACCAAGCAATTATGTCACAGGGCACAACAGAGCATGTCCAGAGTGGCAGGACTGAGGACAGAGGATATTGGAAAAAGGCTGTTTGGGGCAACTGCAGGGCTGTAGGAACATTCGCAGATAGTTGGCTGAGGGAGAGGAGAAAGGAAATCCTCTCCTGCTTCAGTGAAAAATGAAAGAGGGATAAAAAACTTCCCAAACCCCACCACATCAAACTAAATTCAAAAGTCATCAGCATGAGTATCATCATGAAAGAAAAAAACCAGTACAAATGCATCTATGGTAATAATGACAAGTCAATGAATCACTCACAGGGGAGCAAAGAGATTATTGCAATAAGAAAAGAAACAAATAGAAATTTCAATTTCTGAAAGAAAAGGGGAGGAGAACAGGGTAAGAACTGGAAACTCTTAAGAAGGTGTATTACTCTGCATGTTTCAAAGTCATTGGTACCTCTTCCTACCAACTATAGATTTCACTTCCCCAAAACAACAAAAAACGGTTTTGGGTGTGTGTGTGTGTGGATGTGTGTGTGGTGTGTGTGTTTACTCAAGGGTCTATGTGTGTGTATGTCTGTCTGTCTCTCTCTCTATATATAAATTTCAACAGTGCTGCTTCGAAAAAAGGTCCATCTATAAATATAGTTTTATTTACTTTATTTTAAAATTATCTGCCTCCTTGTAGGTATTATTTTTTGAAGGGGGTTAACCTGCTGAAGTTTTGCCAGAATGGTGACTGGCTGCGCTTGGGTTCGGTGAACTCAAAGACCTGCGACTGAGCAATGCCATCGGGGACCAGGTACTGGCCCTGGTTTAACGGGTCCTGTGGTGGTGGGTAAGAAGGAGGAACTGAGCGCGCCGAGTTGACACCTAGAATAGATGGGAGATCAAAGAGAAAGGGTGTAAGTTAAGTAACAAATGCCTTCTCAAATCAACCAGTGACCACTCTGGGTCACAAGGCAGCCTAGTTGAGAGAGTGTGAACTGGTATTGCAAATCATCCAAGGGAAGGATTCCTCTTCCTAACAGATTTTGGAATGGCATGGTTATTACTGAAACACCACACACTTCTCCATCTAGTCAGGTATCCCTAAGAAATTTGGGGTATTACCATCAGCCATTTTGCAGATGTGTACATTGAGACCTGGAGAGAAATGTCATATCCAAGGTCACATGGTAAGTTGGAGACAAAGCAAGGGCTAGAACCCATGTTCTTTGACTTCTCAGTTCAGAGCTCTTTCCAAGACACCATAATCCCTTATGCAGGGCCTGGTTCTGCACCATAATCCCTTATACAGGGCTTGGCTCTGCAAAGGACCCAACAAACTCCATTTAAATCCAAAGGACTTTGGTTTTCTCCCTCTTCAACTCCCCCTGGAAGTGTCAAAAGAGTCTGATTAGGAACTACTGACTTCAGGGAAGGTCTCTGGGGGGAGATGTTTTTCTAAAATTTAAGGTACAGTGATTTAGTATTTTGCCCTGGGTTGAGAGTGATGAACCTGCATTTAATAGGGAATTCACATTGGTAGTTGAAGGAGAAAACAAACTCACCACCAGAAGATATATGGAAAGAAAGAACGACTTGGAATATATTTGTGACCTTTCAAAGGGAACAGCTTCAATGTCATTAAGATGAAGGACCTTCTCAACTTTTGAGATGGGTTTGCAACCATCAAAGCAAAATCCATATTAATGGAGGATTCCAGCAACCAGGGGTCCTAAAGTCA
Source organism: Cynocephalus volans (assembly GCF_027409185.1). NCBI lineage: Eukaryota > Metazoa > Chordata > Mammalia > Dermoptera > Cynocephalidae > Cynocephalus > Cynocephalus volans. Next base: position 73,791,875 of record NC_084478.1, read on the forward strand.
AAGTTTACTTCTGTTCTGCACTCCAAGAAGAACAGGATGAGGCACACAGCATATGATTCAAACATGCCAGGAAGACCTTTCTGCTGCTCCCCAAATACCTTCCTCATCCACTGGCCAATGTCTGAAATTCCAACATTACAGCTTCTTTGTTTGCCTTTATTTGATGACTTGATCCCAGTATCGTACTGAGCCATCATCAGCCACTGGCACTTCAGTGGGAAGGATCCGGTTCTTTTCTAAGAGCCAGTTTTGAAAGGTGGTAACTGTCAGAAATTTGAGGGTACTGAATGCCAACAGACAATATGGAGATAATAGGGAGGGATTTGGGGCAGGGCTAACTTGATTTTTTAAAAAAAGCTTTTAATTTTGGTATTATTAGAGATTCACACGAAGTTGTAAGAAATAATACAGAGAGATCTACATACCCTTTTCCCAGTTTTCCCAATGGTAACATCTTGCAAAAGTATAGTACAATATCACAACCAGGGTATTGACATTGTTACAGGATATGGTCAAGATATAGAACATTTCTATCATCACAAGGGTCACTTTTGTTACCCTTTTATAACCATACTCACTTCTCTCCTGTCCTCACCCTCTCTTTAATCTCTGGCAACCACTAATCTGTTCCCCATTTCTAAATTACATCATTTTCAGAATGTTATATAGATGGAATCATACCCTATGTAACTTTTGGGGATTGGCTCTTCTCACTCAGCAAAATTCCCTAGAGATTCACCCAAATTGTTGCATGTATCAAATAGCAGGTTACTTTTTATTAATGAGTAATATTCCACAGTGTGGATGTAGCACAGTTTAATAATTTACTCATTGAAAGGTATCTGGGTTGTTTCCAGTTTGGACTATTATGTACAATACTGAAAAAAAATTCATTTGCAGGTTTTTAGGTGAACATAAGTTTTCATTTCTCTGGGATAAATGCCCAGAAGTGTAATTGCTGGGCTGTAGAGCAGTTGTACATTCAGTGCTTTAACAAACTGCTGAACTATTTTCCAGAGTGACTGTACCATTTTACATTCTCATTGGCAATGTATGAATGATCTAGTTTCTCCACACCCTTGTCAGCATTTGATATTGTTACTATTTTTCATTTTAGCCATTCTAATAGGTATATAATGATATCTCATTGTGGTTTTAATTTGAATTTGTCCAATAACTAACAATGTTCAACATCTTATCATATGCCTAACTACCATCCATATATCTCCTTCAGTGAAATATCTGTTTGTGTCTTTTGCCCATTTTCTAATTGGAGTGTTTGGTATTTTTATTGTTGAGTTTTCAGAATTCTTAATATATTCTAAATAATAGTATTTTGTCAGTTATGTAATTTTTAAATATTTTCTCCTAGCCTGTAGTTTGTCTTTCCATCCTATTCACAGAGTAAAATTTTTAATTTTAATGAGGTCCATTTTATCAACTTTCATTCTGTAATTTGAGCTTTTGGTGTCAAGTCTAAGAATTTCTTTGCCTAGCCCTAGATCCTGAAGATTTTCTTCTATTTTTTTCTAAGAGTTTTATAGCTTTACATTTAATTCTATTACCAGTTTTCAGTTAATTTTTATATAGGGTGTGAGTTTAGGTTGAGGGTTTTTTTTGTTGTTCTTGATTTTGCCTGTGGAAGCCCAATTTTCTCAGCATATTTTGCTGAAAAGCCTACTCTTACTCCATTGAATTGTTTTTGTACTTTTGTCAAAAATCAGTTGGGAATATTTGTGTAGTCTATTTCTGGGTTCAGTTCCTTTCATCTAATATGTTTATTCCTCTGCCCAAATCACATTATCTTGGTTACTATAGCTATATAATGACTGCTGAAATCAGGTAGACTGATTACTCCCACTTTATTCTTCTTTTTCAAGATTGTTTACCTATTCCAGGGCACTCATTTGATTTTGAGCTGGCCCTAAAGCCTCTGGAGATGGAGCTGTGCTCATGGCCCTGGGAAGCTCCATGTTGACAGACTGAATTGGGTTGATAAACCAGGAATTAGTGCCTAACTCCCAAGAAGTTATATATCAAATTATTAAAACCAAGGCAGTATGAAAGACAAAGGTAAAGTGAAAAGGCCTTTCTTGAAACTAGAGATCTGTTCCTCTCTGTTATTCTTCCAGCCAGGCTTCCCCTCTCCCAGGGTAGGGGAGACTAGAGTGACCCATCCAGTGACATCTACATTGGAGAAATCTTAACAATGCCCCCCATCACTTCCAAGGAAGGGTCACTAGAAGGGTTCAGAAAGTTAGTTTTCATGGGTACCTGAAAGAAGCCTTTCCTGCTCTTCACATGTACAAGCTGCAACTATTGAGTTTCTAAGTTTGACAACCACTTCCACATGTGTAGCACCCTGGATTCTCAAAATATATCAATCACCATAGTTCTGGATTAGGAGAGTCTTGAAGACCAAAAAATAGAAATAAGGGAGGAGATTCATAGGAATTCTGGGAGGTTTGCAACTAGATGAATTTCTTTGAAGACTTTAGGATTGCTGTTAAGGGAAGGAAGCTGTTCACATGAACCAGTGTTTAGACACTGAGAGACAAGAAAGGGCCTGAAAGCAATAGCTTGGAGACTAGAAAGGATAGGAAAGAAACCTGACCCAAATGCTTGATATGAGTTAGCAGGACAATCTTCTCACTGGTTGCTTTGTAGATGTTCCTTTGCATGAAGTATTCTCAGTGAAAAGACCAGCCAGTGTCAGATACACTTGCAAGAACCTGGGCTGGAATAAAGGAGTACCATTCCACCATGGAGGTCAGTCATTCTGGTGCAGGCAGTAGAGGAAATCAGAGTGAGAGAAGCTCAGGAAGTGAGAGCCTCCACAAAACAGAGGCAAGCTACTAGGATGGTATCCCTTTCGCAAACTGAGGACTCTGGCTGGCTGGGGCTTTTTTCTGCCTGTGTCTCTGCCTGAGGAGGGAGGTACAGTCTCACAGTTCTTCTGTTAATACAGTCCTCACTGAGATTAACTCCAGATTGCTTTCTAACACTGTCTCTCACATTTTAACTCCAAAAAGGTTGGACGTGGCTGGCCTTAATTTTCTATTTAAGGGAAATCACATTTCCATGATGAGGGAAAGAGACAGTGAGGGACTCCTGAGAGCAAGAAGTAATAAACAGCTGAAAGGAAGGCATGTCTAGTCAAAGGGGCCCAGGTAGGCCTCCTCAATCAAAGGGAGCTTCATTGGGAAAAACTGAGTGCTTTATGTGGCTGCTGGAATTTCAGGCAACTTGAATCTGAATTTTGCGTGGTGACTCATTCAGAAATAGAGAGCCCACTGAGAAAGCAGAAGGAAGGGTCTGGGGAAAGTGAGGTCTCATTAAGATCATCCACCTCTGGAGACAGTGACAATGGTTGTCAGTAACAGAAACAGCTATCAATAGTTGAGGCAAGACAGAAAAGTGAACTCTTCTTTCCTAGCATGGGCATCAGCAGGACTCTGAGATAAAGAGAGCAGTGGCCTCAGAATCAAGCCAATCTAGGTTCGAAGTGACTTTACCCCTGAAGACACTCAGTTTTCTCATCTGGGAAATGGGGCTAATAGTGCCCACCTTCTCAGGGTTACCATAAAGATACCAAAAGAACTTATATAAAGTAACTAATACTGAATAGGCACTCTAATAAGCAGAAGGTAGTTCCTTCCCTTTCTTCAGCTGAGCATTTTAGTTTTGTTCCAGTTAATCAGAAAGAGAAAATAAAGCTTTATTTCAAATTTAAGTTGATTCCCAAGGTATTTTTCTTTTTTAAGTACTTTGGTTTATGGTTCACAGAAGGAGAGAATATCTGAATCTTCTGTCTTGGTTCAGTTTGAGGTTCTCCATTCTGAATTGGAGCTCCTGATTTTGTAAGTGCATTCAGACTAGTGAAAGCTGAGCACACATCCCCAATATATTTATACCTATTAAATATTATACATATTATATTCATAAAGTATAAATTAAATATTTATACTTATTAAATAAATTATGCACATTTACTATTGTCTATCTCTAAATTATTAGTAAAGTTTCTCTTATTTTTAAGTAAAAATAAATTTAAAAAACCTGTAGTTCTATTTTTTTCTTGTACCCAAGGAGCTATCTTTAGATACAAATACCCTCCACCATTCACTCTTGAGCCTTAAGCCTTTAAGAATGTTTGCCACCTGTCATCAGGGACACCCGGGGACCTGGGCACTCACACACCACCCTAAGTGAACCTCAGCATGGAAACAGGCCTAGGAATATGCAAACACATAGCCTATGGCTCCCCAATCTCACACAGAGAATGAGTGGGGGTGAGGGTATAAAGGCAACTTTACCTTTTTGTTTGGGGACTTTTCTCACAGTCATTGCAGCCTGCCTCTTCTGGTTTTCAGAAATTTCAAATCCTGTAAAAGAAAAATACATAATTTTGTTATAAGAAACATATATGCTTCTTGAATGTATAAATTAGTATAACTTTACTAAACGATTTGGTAAGAGGTAACAAAAGTCTTGAAACACAAAAAGGTCATTCTCTTTGACCCAGTAATTCCTTTCTAGGAGTTTTACTAAGGAAATTCATCAGAAACTTGGACAAAGAGCTACAAAGATGCATATCATGGAATAGAGAGGCAAAAAGAAACTTGACATGGGCTAAGAGGCTGTTAAATGGAGAATGGTTAAATAAAGACTGGTGTAAAGTGGAAGAAATATTTCATACCCAAAAGCAAAAAATACAAATAAAAGAAAATAATGAGTCAAAAGATTGGAGAATTAGAACAGAAAAATGTGTATATAGATTATAAAAGATTCAGAAGGAGGAAAAAAATCAAATGGAAAAAATTAATAAGGAAATAACAGAAAACTGGCTAAGTGAAAGAAAGACATACTTGTTGAAAGAGTAAAATGTCTTGCCAAGTCCTTGGCAGAATTAAATACATAGAGACAGACCTAGACATTGACTAGTGGAATTCCTGAACTTCAAGGATCAAGAAAATAAACTTACAAGCTTCAAGAGTGAAAGAACAGCTTACTTACAAAAGAGAGAGATCACACTATTACTAAAATTCTCATTTGAAACACTGAAAGTAATAGTCTTTTGAATAGTCCCTGGATCAAAAGGAAATCATACTGATGTTACAAATTTTCTAAAACTAAATAAGAAAATTTTATATCAAAACTTATGGGATATAATTAAGGCTTTATTCAAGGATAATGTACTCTAAAATTTTTTTATTCAACCAATGAGATGGGAAAAAAAAACCCTCTTTGTATCTCATGAATATTCATGACCAACAAAAAATATTAAAAATAAAAAAGTAGAAACAAAGAGGAAATAAAAACTAAAATTAATTTTGAGAAAACAGAAATAAACTGCAGAAATAAACCAAAAACAAGTTCTTTGAAAAGACCAATTCTCCCTGATAAGCCTGATTAAATGACTAAAGTGAGAAAATTTTTAAAAAAATGAAATATTGGGAATAAGAGATAACCACAATTACAGATATTTTAAAAGAATAAGATAATATTATGTGCAGATATATATCATGAAATTAAAAATCCAAAGAAAACTAATAATTTCCCAGCAAAATATAAACTATCCAAAACAATACAAGAAGAAGTAGAAAGGTACAGAATCTACAGAAAGAAAACTATACCATTTTCCTGAAGCACATAGAACACTTATATAAAAGGAGAGAGGCTAGCTCCTGAATGTGAAAATGTAATAAAAATGCCAAGCCTTTACATATTAACAAATTTAATACAATGCCAATCAGAATACAAATGGGCCTTGTTTTAGACTTATAATAAATGAATTTGATATTCATATCAAATAATAAACATCTAAGAAGTGCTAAGAAATAATGATAAGAGTGAATGATCCTACCAGCCATTATAACTTTCTAGAAATATACTGTTATTAAAGTAGTATAGTTTTTACACAAGAAGTGACAGAGTATTGAAACAAAATAGAAAGTCTAAAGATAAATCCAAGTATGAATGAAGAGTTACTATATGAGAATAGTAGCATTTCAATTGTGTGGGAAATAAATGATTAATTTAATAAATGATGCTGGTACAAATGGTTATCCACGTGGAAGGAAATGAAATGGAAACCTTTCCTCACTCCAAATACAAAACATAAATTCCAGATAGACTACAGTTCTAAGAAAACAAACCTAAAATATTAAAAGAAAATTTAGGACTATAGTGTTGGTAGAGAGAGAACTTCATAAGCAAGATAAACCTAAGAGCCATAAGAGAAATAATGGATACAGGAGCAAGATGGCAAACTAGAAGACTCTACTGCTCGTCTTTTCCACAAAAACAGACAAAACAACAAATATGCAACTATACCTGGATGAAAATAACTAAAGAAGAGCACTGGATCACATCAAAGGAGTAACAGAAATTCTAGTGAGCACAGAAACTCAGGAAAGCCACATAAAGAATGGAAGAGAATACCTGACTCCCCCACCCCATCCCCCAGCCAGGAGAAGCAGGGACTCAGGAGGAATTTCTGCCTACAGGGGGAAGGTAAACAAGAGCTATGCCTTCAATCCAGGCTACAAGGGAGCTGTAGTGCCCTTGCAGGCTATGAGCCCAGTGTGAGGAGCAGCTGGGAGCCCACAGGACTGCATTAACCCAGGGAGAGAGCTCATGATGAGCCCTCCCATCCCCCTGGATCCTGGGCTGCTGCAGCAGTTGCCATTTTGGTATTGGAACCAGCACCTGAGTGCATTTTGCCCTGGGACCCAACAGCTCCAGCATCTCCACAGCCCTGAGGCCCTCTCATAACACTGAATCGCCAGCACCTGAGCCCATGCAGTATTCTGCACACTGGGAACAGGCAGCCCAGTACGGTGTGGAGGCCAACCTCAGGACAGAGGGAGTCAGTGCATGTACATTCCAGAGTCAGAGAGTCGATCAATCAGGGACTTCTGCCACTGCTGGTGGCCCTGGAGTGCCCACACACCTCTCACAATGGCACCAAGTCCCTCCACAGATCCAGCAAATCCACACACTCTATATGAGAAACTGCAGAGTGCCTGCCTGCCTCTATCAGGGACACAGAGCCCTGACTGTAGTTCCAGTGAGACTGTCCAGGACTACCCACACCAGCTGGGTAGCTGCAGAGGGATCCAGCATCTCTTCTGGGAACACAGAGGCCTGCCCACAACCCCAGTGAACTCCCACAGGGATGTGTACTCTAGCTGAGGAGCTACAGTGTGACCCTCTCTCGGGGGTGTGGGGGCTAGTCCACAGCCCTGATAACCTCACGAAGTGGCTTACTCCAGCCAAGGAGCTACAGAGTGACCCAGTGTCTTTCTTGGGAGCACAAGGGCCTTCCCATAACCACAGCAACCTTGACCAGAGTGGTCCACTTCAGCTGAGCAGCTGCAGAGTGCCACAGCATCTCTCTTAGGGGTGCAAGAACTTGCCCATGATCACAGAAACCTTACCTAGAGTGCTACACTCCAGCTGAAAAGCTTCAAAGAGACTCACTCTTGGGGGCATAGGGGCCTGCCAATGGCCACAGTGGCCTCACCCAGATTGACCCACTCCAACAGTGGTACTGCAGAGCAACCCAGTGTCTCTTTTGAGGGTCAACAACCCTGACAACCCCACCTGGAGTGGTGCACATCAATGGCACAGGTGCAGAGTACCCCTGCATCACTCTTTGGGGCACAGGGACCCACCCAGGGCACCAGTGACCTGGCCCCATGTCGTCCACTTCAGCTGAGAAACTGAAAAGTGCCCCAGCACCTCTTTTGGGGATACAGAGCTCAGCCCAAAGAACCAGTGACCCCAACCAGAGTCACCCACTTCAGCTGAGGAGCTGCTGAGTGCTTCATTGTCTCCCTCAAGGTCCAAAGTCCTAATCTTGACCCTAGTAATCCCACCCAGGGTTGCCCATTTAAGCTAAGGAGCTGCAGAGCACCCCAGTTCATCTAACATGGGCACAGGATCCTGACCAGGGCACCAATGAGCCTGTTCAGGGTCACCCACTCCACCTGAGAAACAGCAGAGCACTCCAACAATCTCCCAAGAGCTATAGTCCACATCCACAACACCTGTGACTGAGCCCAGTGTCACCCACTTCATGAGCATGTTATTTAATTTCCATGAGTATAAGAGAGTTGCACTTGTCATTGATTTCTAGTTTTAATCCATTGTGGTCTGAAAAGATACTTGAAATTATTTCAGTTTTTTAAATTTGTGGAGACTTGATTTGTGACCTAACATGTAGTCTATCCTGGAGAACGCTCCACGTGCTGATGAGAAGAATGTATACTCTTTGGTTGTTGGATGAAATCTGTAGATATCTGCCATATCCAATTGGTCTAAAGTGTGGTTTAAATCCTGTGTTTCTCTATTGATTTTTTTTTTTTGCCTAGATGATCTGTCCAATGTCGAGATAGGGGTGTTCAGGTCCCCAACTATTATCATATTTGGGTCTATCTCTTTCGTTAGGTCTAATAGTGTTTGCTTTATATATCTGGGTGCTCCAACACTGGGTGCACATGTATTTATGATTGTTATATCTTCTTGCTGGATAGATCCCTTTATCATTACAGAGTGGCCTTCGTTGTCTCTTTTTACGGTTTTTGACTTAAAGTCTATTTTATGTGATGTGAGAATAGCTACTTCTGCATGTTTCTGGCTTCCATTTGCATATCTTTTTCCATCTTTTCGATCTTAATCTGTGCATGTCTTTTCAGGTGAGGTGACTCTCTTGAAGACAGCGTAGATTTGGGCCTATCTTCTAAATCCAGTCACTAAGTTTGTGTCTTCTCAGTGGGGAATTAAATCCATTTATGTTAGGGATATTATTGAAAGGTACTGACTTATTCCTGGCATTTTATCGATTTTTCTTTGGATGTTTTAAATAACTTTTGTTTCTTTCTTCCTCTTTTATTGTTGTCTTCTGTGTTTGTTGGATTTCTGAGGTGGTTAAATAAACATTCTTTCTCTTTCTCATATACATTTCTCTTCTACTAGTGGATTTTTTCTTTCTTATGTATTCAAGGTAGTAGAAAAAACCATATGATGATCTCAATAGACACAGAAAAAGCATTTGACAAAATTCAACATCCTTTCATGATAAAGATTCTCAGCAAACTAGGCATAGAAGGAAAGTATACCAACACAACAAAAGCCATATATACAACAAACCCACCACTGATATCATCTTGAATGGAGAAAAGCTGAAAGCTTTTCCCTTAATAATAAGACCAGGATGCCAACTCACAACACTCCTATTTAACATAGTATCGGAGGTACCAGCCAGAACAATCAGGCAAGAGAAAGAAATAAGGGGCATAAAGATTGGAAAAGATGAAGTCAAACTGTCCCTGTTCGCAAAGGACATGATCTTATATATAGAAAAGCCTAAAGACTCTACAAAAAAACTCTTAGAGTTGATATATAATTTCAGTAAAGTTGCAGGATACAAAAGCATCAGCCAAAAATCAGTAGCAAAAGCAACAGCCCAAAATGAGTAGCATTTTTATACTCCAACAACAAATTAGCAGAAAAAGAAATCAAGAAAGCTAGCCCATTTACAATAGTCACCCTCCAAAAAATAAAATATCTGGGAAACAATTTAACCAAGGAGGTGAAAGATCTCCACAATGAGAATTACAAATCACTGTTGAAAGAAATTAAAGAGGACCAAAAAGGTGGAAAGACATTCTATCCTCTTGGATGGGAAGAATTATCATTGCGAAAATGTCCATACTACCCAAAGTGATCTACAGATTCAATGCAATCCCCATCAAAATACCAATTACATTGTTCACAGAAATAGAAAAACAATCCTAACATTCACATGGAACAAAACCTGAAATAGCCAAAGCAACCCTGAGGGGGGAGAAAAAAAAGGAGAAGTATTACAATACCTGACTTCATATTATACTACAAAACTATAGCAACCAAAACAGCATGGTACTGGCATAGAAACATACACACAAACCACTGGAACAGAACAGAGAACCCAGAAATCAACCTACATACTTACAACCAACTGATCTTCGACAAAGACACCAAGAACATACATTGTGTAAAAGACTGCCTCTTTGATAAATGGTGCTGGGAAAAGTGGACATCCATATGTAGAAGAATGAAACTTCTCACCATAGACTTGTATGTCTTACCTGTACCTCTCACCACATAGCAAAATCAACTCAAAAAGGATTAAAGACTTAAATATATATCCTGAAACTATAAAACTCTAAAAAGGAAATATAGGGGAAACTTCAGGAAGTAGGACTGGGCAAAGGCTTTATGAATATGAACCTAAAAGCACAGGCAACAAAAGGAATCATAACAAATGGATTATATCAACTAAAATCTTCTGCACAGCAAAAGAAACAATTAACAGAGAGAAAAGACAACCTACAGAGTGGGAGAAAATATTCACAAACTAGGCATCTGACAAAGGATTAATATCCAGAATATACAAGGAACTCAACAACAAAAACAAAAAAAACCCCCCAAAAACCCAAAAACCAAAAACCCTGATTAAAAAATGGGTTAAAGAGCTGAATAGGCATTTCTCAAAGGAAGATATATGAATGGCCAACAGACACATGAAAAAATGCTCAACATCATTCAGCACCAGAGAAATGCAAATCAAAACCACATTGAGATATCTCATGCCAGTTAGACTGGCCAGTATCAAAAAGTCAGAATAACAAATGCTGGTGAGGATGTGGAGAAAGGGGAGCCCTCCTACACTGTTGGTGGGACTGTAAATTGGCGTAGCCATTATTGAAAACGGTATGGAAGTTCCTCAAACAACCATAGATAGAACTGCCATACAATCCAGCAATTCTACTGCTGGGTATATACCCAAAAGAATGGAAATCATCATGTCAAAGAGATACCTGCACTCCTATGTTTATCACAGCTCTATTTACAGTAGCCAAGAGTTGGAACCAACCTAAATGTTCACCATTGGTCGACTGGATAAGGAAAATGTGGCATATATACACAATGGAATAGTACTTTGCCATAAAAAGTAATGAAATTCTGCCATTCACAACTACATGGATGAGCTTGGAGAAAATTATGTTCAGTGAAAAAGCCAGGCACAGAAAGAGAAAAACTGCACGTCCTCACTTATAAGTGGGAGCTAAAAACAAACAAAAAACCAAATAACAAAAAAGAAAGATATAATGCTCACAGTAATATGTTGAAGTTTCAGAAGAAGAGAATAGAACTGAGGTTACCAGAGGTGGGAAAAGGGGAGGGGGAGGAAGGTAAGGGAGGAATTCATAAAGGGCCACAAAAATCGATTACATTGTATAATGCTGAATACACTAATTTTCCTGATTTGAACATCACATATTGTACACAGGTATTGATATTCAATGCTGTACCCCACAGGCATGTACTATTGAACAAGTTCCAAAAAGAAAAAAATGTAAAAAAATATTCTACAAAGTTATAATAACCAAAACAGCATGGTACTGGCATAAAGACAGACACACAGACCAATGGAACATCATAGAGAACCTAGAAATTAATCAATGTACCTATAGCCAACTGATCTTTGACAAAGGAGCCAATAACATACATTGGGGAAAGTACAGCCTTTTCATTAAATGGTGCTGAGAAAACTGGATATCCATGTGTAGAAAAATGAAACTAGACCACTATTACCATTTACCAAAATCAATTCAAAATGGATTAAAGACTTAAATATAAGACCTGAAACTATAAAACTTCTAGAAGAAAGCACAGCAGAAACACTTCAGGATATAAGACTGGGCAAAGATTTTATGAATAAGGCCTCAAAGCACAGGCAAAAAAAAGCAAAAATAAAGAAATAGGATTATATTAAACTAGAAAACTTCTGCAAAGCAAAAGAAACAATTAACAGAGAAGAGAAATCCTGCAAAATGGGAGGAAATATTTGCAAACTATGCATCCAACATGGGATTAATATCCAGAATATACAAGGAACTCAAACAACTCAAAAGTAAAAAAAAAAAAGTAACCTTATTAAAAAATGGGCAAAAGATCTTAACAGACATTTTTGAAAAGAAGACATACAAAACCATGTTGAGATACCATTTCACCCCTGCTAGACTGGCTATAATCAAAAAGACAGTATAACAAATGCTGGTGAGGATGTGGAGAAAGGGGAACTCTTCTACACTGTTCGTAAGACTGTTAGTACAGACATTATGGAAAACAGTATGGAGGTTTCTCAAACAACTACAGATATAACTACCATACAATCCAGCAATCCCACTTCTGGGTATGATTCCAAAGAATGGAAATCACCATGTTGAAGGGATACCTGCACTTCCATGTTCATCACAGCTCTACTTACAATAGCCAAGATATGGAACCTACCTAAATGTCCATCAACAGATGACTGGATAAGAAAAATATGGTATATATACCCAATGGAATACTACTCAGCCATAAAGAAGAATGAAATTCTGCCATTCACAGCAATGTGGATGAGCTTGAAGAAAATCATGTTAAGTGAAACATGCTGAGCACAGAAAGAGAAATATCACATGTCCTAACTCATAAGTGGGAGCTAAGAAACAAAGAAAGAAAGAAAGACCATAGTAAAACATTGAACTTTCAGAAGGAGAGAACAGACCTATAGTTACTAGATGTGGGAAAGGGAGAGCCAGAGGGGGCTTAGGGAGTATTTGAGTAAGGGACAAAAAAAGTAATTATGATTTGTAATGATGAACATGCTAGTAATATTGATTTGATCATCACATACTGTATACAAATACTGAGAGTCAACGCTGTACCCCGTAAATACATACACATAAAAATAATAAAAAAGAAAATACTACTACAAAGCCTAAAAAAAGAAGCTCTTTAGGGAGAAAGAAATTGGTAACTGAGGTCTATATAAAGAGAGGAAGAGCACCAGTGACAAAATAAATGAAGGTTAAAAAAAGAAAAAGAGATAAAAACATACAAATGACCAACAGGCATATGAAAATATGTTCAACATTACTAATCATCAGGGAAGTGCAAATCAAAACAACAGTGAGATACTACCTCACTCCAGTTGGAATGGCTATTATCAAAAAAGACAAAAGAAAACTAATGTTGGCAAGGATGTGGAGAAAAGGGGACACTTGCACAGTGTTGGTGGGAGTGTAAATTAATACAACTGATATAGGTGGGGCTCAGTTTCCCTAGGCTTGGGTTTCAGGACACGCCTCTGGGCTTCCAGCCACTCCCTGAGGTCTTAGGCCCCCTCAACTGGGTTCTTAGTGTTGCCAGTTAGACCTATTTTCAACACCAATACAAGGAAAATGAGACCACAAGGGGCTGGCTTATGCAAATCCAGTGGCTGGGCATGCTCAATAGAGAGCACAGAATATTCTTGAATATGCCTGTCCATGTGATAGGGTCTGACCAAAGAACATGGTCCAGGAAGAGGCCAACTGAGCATGTACAAGACTAAATGTTATGTAATTGGGAACCATCCCCTTAATTGAATATTCATTGGATAGAGAAACTATAAAAGCCAAATCCCAGCCAAAGGTGGAGTTGCTGGCAACTTTCCTGAAGGCAACCTGCACTTTGCCGGCTGAGGTGTGTATAATTTACTTTGTTATCAAACTTACTTTCAGAAAGCAGCTGCTCATTCTCTTGAGCCAGCCTGCACTTTGTACTGAACTTTAGGTATGTTTTTCTTGCTTTTGTGTTAGACTTGATATGTCTGTATGGAACTCACTTTTGCATTAAACTTGGTGTGGGCCCTGCTCAGTCTCTGGAGCTATGGCGCACTCTCTGCAGAACCTGTATTCCTTCTGTTACATTAAACTTGTTCTTACTGTCTACTGTGACTTTGCCCTTGAATTCTTTCCTGTGGCAGAGTCAAGAACCTGGTAAGAGGACTGGGTGGGTTGAAGTTGACTATTAGGCCCCCTGGACCCTACCTCTGACATCACAGCCATTATGGAAAATGGTATAGAAGTTCCCCCCAAAATTAAAAATAGAACCACCACATGTGATGGCTTTACTGATATGTCAATTTGACTATGGTCCTCAATAATATTGGTGTTGCCGTGAAGGTATTTTACCAATGTAATCAATGGCCCTAATGAGTTGACTTTGAGTAATCTGGGTGGACCTGACTGAAGCTGTTGGAAGGCCTTAAAAACAGAGCTGAGGTCTCCCCCAGAAAAAGAAATTATGCCTGTGAACCACAGATTCAGCTCATGTCTGTGGAGTTCCATCCTTCTCATGATCTTCTCTTCCCGTCTGCCTATAGATGACAGCTTTGGCCTGTGCCCACAGGTTTGAGCCTGCCCGTGATCTTCCATTTCTGATTATATATGCTACAAATTTCAGAGTCACTTAGCAGGCTTCACAATCACATAAGCCAATTCCTTGTAATAAATCTCTTAATAATCATATATCTCGTACTGGTTATGCTTCTCTGGTTGAACCCTGACTAATGTTAAGAAGTTACAGTTAGATTCTTTATCTGGAGAGTTACTCAAGAAGAATTAAATTTAAAAACGGGCAAGCTGCAAAGTAATACGTATACTATAATTCTGTAAATAAAAAAGTCTTATGTGTGTATATGTTTATACGAGCATGGGATAAGTACGAAAAGAGGCACACCGAACTTAATACTAGTTATTTCATACAGCGCAGGAGTGACAGAAATGAGGAAAGAATGCTAAATTTTCTTTATACATTTCCATATATGCTTAAATGTTTGTAATGGCCATGTATTAATTTTATAATTAAAAATTTTTTTAAAAAATTAAGGTAATTCCATATGACAACCATAAAAATAATGACTAAAAATATTAAGTGATCTGGTGAAATGCTAATAATATAATGTGGAGGATACAAAATTATATCTATCCACCATGGAGAGGCAGGTGTGGGGAGAGAGAAAAAGAAAGATTCAGCCACCCTAGGTTTTCCATTTAGACATATAAGGAAAAAAAGACAAGGGAACTTCAAAAAGTTTGTGGAAAAGTGGAATTAAAATATAAAAATTAAAAATATAAGCTTTTTTTCTCAGAGTAAGCTCTATAAAGTTCAAGACACTTGTAAGCAATGATACTGGCCATTTAGTCCATCCCTAAAGAACTGAGGGCCTCAAGAAATTAGTCTTGTCAATACAGCCTTTTTAATATTATTTTCTGAAGAAAGCGGGTACCCTTTAAAGATTTTTTAAGATTAGGAAACAAAGAGAAGTGATGAGAGCAGGACTGTAAAGTGGATGCCTAATGATTTCCCATCGAAACTCTGACCACCAAAGTGGCTTAGATCAGTTTGCAACAGAAACCTTCCCTCTGACTCTAAAAAGGTGAAAACCAATTCAAACACTTTATGTTCATCATAGCCATGTTATTCTCTTTTCAGTTCACTTACCGATTTTTTCATCTTCCTGTACCATTTTCCTTTCCTCTCTGAAAGCCCTGAGCCAGCGTATTTTCTCCTCCAGCTTTTTGGCAAAGAACAGATGTATCTCCTCAGTCTCCTTGTTGTGAAGCTTGAAGGCATTCTTCATGCTGACATTAAAGTCATCATCTCTGCCATCTTCAATGTCAACCACCTCATATTTATCCATGTCAATGCGGCCTTTGTAGTACAGAATGTCTCTCCGGATTAGGTCCTAGGTGAGAAGACAGAGAAGTTTTTTTTGTTGTTGTTGGAGGTATGTGCAGAGTGGGTACCAAGAGAGTCGGTACATGGGCAAAGCAGTACACTGTCACTGTTTTGGAGTACCAATGAGGGTAGGTTTAATCTAAATTTGAACAGGTTATATTAGCAATCTGACACTGACAGGTTGCTTAACTAGATACTTTTAGAGAAAGCTTCTGTTCCACATCCAAAGACTGTCTCAGACCCCAGCATCAATCCTTGGATGTGTCTACAAGACTGCTAATGGAAAGTAGGAAGCAGTAAGACATACACGAACTTCTAGCAGGGCCTTTTTCTCTTCCAAAACATTGGCAAGTCTACCAAAGGCATGAAATGAGCTGCCTGGTTACCTGGAGTGTGCTCAGGAATCCAACCAGGCTGGTGAGACCTGGATATCAGAAAAGGGCTGTGTGGTAAGAGTAGCTAGGAGGCCATAGACTGCTGGCCAGGATCACCTGGGAAGGGTCTAACACTTAGTACTCTGGGGATTTTTGGAGAAGGCTCAGTGTGTCAGGAGAAATGGGGGTAAAAGTGAATACGGAAAAGTTACATAGAGATGAATCTTACAACACTTATTGTGTGAGAAACAAGTTGTAGATGGACACAAAGAGTATGTTGCCTATTTGTTATTGTTATTTTGCTCTTGAGTACACAGAATTGGATTAATCCTAACTCTAGTCTATGAGATACTTATCACTAGTCCACATAAGGTGCTTTTATTTCTCTACTTATTTACTTACTTATTTTTCATAATGTGATAAGTATTGGTGAACTCTCTATCCAATCCTAAAGCTACGACCCCAACACATCCTCCATCTTAAATCCCATACTCATCATTCCCCTGGTTTCTTTTCTATATAGTTTTATTTAACCTGTGTCTATTCCAGTTAAAGACATACAAAACAATGCTGCATAATGTTTAGGGATACATACATATGTACAAAAATTATAAAGAAATATATGACAATGATATATGCCAAATTCAAGAGAGTACAGAGCAGAAAATGGGGAAAGATAAGGGAGGACAGGGAAGGAAGGGAAGCAGAAGAGAGGCAGGGGAGGAAGACTGTATTTGTAATAAACTATTTCTTAAGTTGGAAAGTAAGTACATGGGTGCTCATTATACTATGTTTACATCATTTCAGATGTCAAATATTTCGTAAGTTAAAAAAAGAAAACAAGGATGGATGAAATGATGTACGAACCTATTGAATGTCAGATCTAATAAGTCTGTTGGAGTGGGCCTTTCAGCCCCTTCTGTCAGCACTGCCCTCAGCCTCCTCTGAGAGCACATCCACTGCTGAGACGTGGTGTGTCTGAGTCTGGCTGAGGAAGGCTCCTGTCAGCCCTATCCTGACAGATGTGCTCTACTAGTAGCAGGGGCCCTTTCTGGCCAACTCTCCCTTCTCCTTGCTTGTATCTGGCCTTTCAGTCAACCAGACAGAGTCAGAAATGTTCATTAATTTTTATTAACATTAAACCATTCCCATTCTACTGAATTGCCTGACATGCCTCACTTCTCAGTGGCAAGCTACTTACAAAAGATTTGCCTTTGGCCACCCACATTTCCAATTCTAACTCTTCAAACTGTGCAGTACACTGGGCTTTTCAGTAGAGCTGAGGAAGGCTGTCTTGAAAGATTCCCAACGCAGCTCTGTCAATCTCAAAGCCCCAGGCTGGGGAATACAGACGTTGTTGAATTGCTTTGCAAAAAATACCATCACATTCATCCTTTTCCCCCCATAATGATGGTACATATAAATAAACTGAGAGTACAGATAGGTTCTGATCTGTTGGGTTCCCCCAGCATCAAGTTCACAGAAGAAAAAGAGGACAACTATACAGAGAGGATGAATGTTGCCCCAAGCCTGTTTCAGAGCCTGGGTTCCTTTTACCATGTTCAAAGTGCACAAGCTCAGTCGTGGCCAAATGGATGGTTTGGCTCCCATACAGTGACTTCCACAATTCTCAGGAACACTTTGTGAGACACATGCATAAAAAGTGGGCCCTATCAGGCTAATCTAACTACAAAAGCAGGAGAAGCTGGGGGAAAGGGATATATGTAATCTATCTTGATCTCAGAAAGCCTTAAATTCTGTCTTACACTACATATATAAAGACCTAGAAAGCTAGATCTGGACCACCTGGCTAAACACAGGCAGCCTCAACTTCCCTGTTCCTAACTTCAGTCTGCAGCTTCCTTCCTCCCAATTAGTGTGTCATAATCATTGTCAGCCTTGAACACCTTTGCTCATTTCCAAACATACATTTAAGGGATGTGCATGATTTTGGAGCTACATTAAAAGAATCAACTGAAACTCCTTTTAAAGACAACAAGGAACTAGAAAGAATTTCTGCTTCTGTGTCAGGGGAACAGGGCTAGAGGGATGTGTAATTAAAATTTTCCCTTTGCCTGCTCTTCCTGGCTCCCTAGAGGGTTGAATATGAGTTTTCAGGCATCAGATTAGTCATAAGCCAAGTGCAGAAATATGATAGGAATGATTAAGAATGACCTACTGTCAGCCATGTCCCCTTCCATCTGCAACCAAGCTAGAGAAGGAACCAGCTGTGGGCCTGCACCCCCCCACCTCCATTCCCCTCCCCACCCCCTGCTCCACATCTTAGAATGTAAAAAAAAAAAAAAAAAGGAAAGAAAGAAAATAATAATTTAATTTAAAAAAAGAATAACCTAACAGTTCAGAAAGTCCAATCAGAAAGGGTAGCTAAGACCACAAAGCAGCTTGGAACAGTGGAAAGAGCATGAGATAGAGTCCAAAGCTCTGAGTCTAAGTCCTAGCTGCTTAACCTACTAGCCGTATGGTCTTGGGTAAGCCACTTAACCTCTCTGAGCCTCAATGCCCTCAACTATGAAAAGGGGAAAGTTATTCCCATCTTGTAAAGTGATTATAAATCTCTAATCTAAACATACAGTTTCCAGGTCATGAAGCCATCCTTGTCCACTAAATATGGCTCTGAGCTTTCTTGCTCTCAGGCCAGTGTTTCATAGCCCTTTAAAACTCTTTTTGATAAACCTAAAAATCTCATTGCATGCTTTATCTAGCTCATTTAAACTTTCTGAATAAATTAAACATTGTGAGTGAAAATAAATCAAAACAAAGGCAACTGAACATTTTTCAACTTATGTAGCTACCCCACTGTCACTGAAAATTCTATATACCCTTCAGGGCAGCAGTGGTATTTGCCAAATGATATTTGCCACCCACTCACCAAAATAACAGATATGTACTTGGGCTCACACTAATATCTCCTCTCTGCCCCACCCATGCTTTTTATTACAATCCTTCTAGTCTTCAAAGTCACATTCACACATTCTTCTTCCCCAAAGAATCCTCCACTGACTACAAACTCTAGTACTTGCTGATGCGGCTCCCCTCCTGCAAATTCTAGTGCCAACTGCAAAGACCCTAACACATCACATACTCAAGACTTAGCCTCCATGCTGCTCATAGTTTTTAGTTTTGTGTGCGCATTTAGGCTGTGCCCAGCACTCTACCTTCCCCACTCAGGGGCTGTCAGAGAAGGACAGCTGACAGAGCGCCAAAGATTTCTGTGGTCATCCTGCTCATGGCAAGAGGACAAAGCCCTTCTGAGTCCTGGTTTCCTATGGTCCTGTTGGAACACAGCCACCCATATGCCACTTATTAGTAGTGGTCTGGGTGCCTTCACAGGGACATGGTGAGTAGGTGCTTAAAACATATGCTATTTGGATTATCACAACTTCTCTGCCTAATGGAATTTATCATTTCTAATAGGATGCCAGCCTTCCTTCTTTTCTGCTAGTCTGAATTGGAGAAAATTAAGGAAGCTAGTACTTTTCCAAGAGGTTCTAGTGGTCTGCAGACAGACTTCTGGGTCCTGATCCTAGCACATGGCTCCAGCAAGGAGCTTACCTCTGTCCCTGACATTACATAATTGGAAGAGCTTCCTGTGAATTCAGTTTGGTCTCACTGGGTATTCCTGGGGTTTAGTAAGAAACTGCAGGACATTTTGTACAAATGACAGATGTTGCAATCTGGAGCATGCAACTGTTCAAGATTATAGCCTGTCTCACTTGCTTGTCAATAAGGTCCTCCCTACCCCTTTAGAGGGGGCCCTGGTTACTCTCTGCTAGCTTGGACAACCCAGATTTTCCCTACAGATCCTGGAGAAGGCATATGGGGCTGGGACTGGGCTTATCTTGCTCACTACTGTATTCCAGCCCCTGGAATGCATTCTTAATAATAACAACAAAATAATAACAACCTAATAGCAACAGTGAACTCTTAATAGCATATATTATGTGCCAGGTACTACCCTAAATACTATACATTTATTAACTTAAGTAATCCTCATAAAAATCATACAAGGTAGGTACTGTTATCACCCCATTTGATTAAGAAATATAGACACAGAACAGTTAAGAAACTTACTCAGGAGTAAAAGCTACTAAATAGCAGAGATGGGCTTTGAGTCCAGGCTATCTGAATATAAAATCTGTGCTTTTGTTTAACCAACCTGCTGTATTGCCTTCCAATAGAAATCTGATAAAGAATAACATCACATATATAGTAATACTATCCAAAGCTAAGTTTTTATTTCATTTTTTAAGATTTTATAATTACACAATGTAGACATTTTTTGTGGACCTCTACCAGTATGTCCCTAGCCCTCCCCGCTACACCCCACTTCACACCTTTGGTGTCCTTGGTTCCGTTCTCTCCTTTTGAAAGTTCAAGTAATCATTGTGATTGTTGTACCTTTATTTTTTTATTCAGCTCCCACTTATAAGTGAGGACGTGTTATTTCTCTTTCTCTACCTGGTTTATTTCACTTACATAATTTTCTCTAAGTTCATCCATGTTGCCATGAATGGCAGAATTTAATTACTTTTATGGCAGAGTAGTATTCTGTTGTGTATATATATCATATTTTCCTTATCCACTCATCTGTTAATGGACATTTAGGTTGGTTCCAACTCTTAGCTATTGTAAATAGAGCTGCAATAAATACAGGAGTGCAGGTATCCCTTCAACATGATGATTTCCAATCTTTTGGTTATACACCCAGCAGCAGGACTGCTGGATGGTATGGCAGTTCTATTTGTAGTTATTTGAGGAATTTCCATACTGTTTTCCATAATGACTGCACTAATTTACAGCCCCACCAACAGTGTAGGAGGGTTCCCCTTCTCCACATCCTTGTCAGCATTTGTTATTCTCTGTCATTTTGATAATGGCCAGTCTAACTGGCATGAAATGATATCTCAATGTGGTTTTTTTTTTTATTTAATTTTATTTTGTCGATATACATTGTAGCTGATTATTGCTCCCCATCACCAAAACCTCCCTCCCTTCTCCCTCCCCCCTCCCCCCAACAATGTCCTTTCTGTTTGCTTGTTGTATCAACTTCAAATAATTGTGGTTGTTATATCTTCTTCCCCCCCCCCCGGTTTGTGTGTGTATGTGTGTGTGTGAATTTATATATTAATTTTTAGCTCCCTCCAATAAGTGAGAACATGTGGTATTTCTCTTTCTGTGCCTGACTTGTTTCACTTAATATAATTCTCTCAAGGTCCATCCATGTTGTTGCAAATGGCAGTATTTCATTCGTTTTTATAGCTGAGTAGTATTCCATTGTGTAGATGTACCACATTTTCCGTATCCACTCATCTGATGATGGGCATTTGGGCTGGTTCCAACTCTTGGCTATTGTAGAGTGCTGCGATGAACATTGGGGAACAGGTATACCTTCGACTTGATGATTTCCATTCCTCTGGGTATATTCCCAACAGTGGGATGGCTGGGTCGTATGGTAGATCTATTTGCAATTGTTTAAGGAACCTCCATACCATTTTCCATAGAGGCTGCACCATTTTGCAGTCCCACCAACAATGTATGAGAGTTCCTTTTTCTCCGCAGCCTCGCCAGCATTTATCGTTCATAGTCTTTTGGATTTTAGCCATCCTAACTGGGGTTAGATGGTATCTCAATGTGGTTTTGATTTGCATTTCCCGGATGCTGAGTGATGTTGAGCATTTTTTCATATGTCTGTTGGCCATTTGTATATCTTCCTTAGAGAAATGCCTACTTAGCTCTTTTGCCCATTTTTTAATTGGGTTGCTTGTTTTCTTCTTGTAAAGTTGTTTGAGTTCCTTATATATTCTGGATATTAATCCTTTGTCAGATGTATATTTTGCAAATATTTTCTCCCACTCTGTTGGTTGTCTTTTAACTCTTTTAATTGTTTCTTTTGCTGTGCAGAAGCTTTTTAGTTTGATATAATCCCATTTGTTTATTTTTCCTTTGGTTGCCCGTGCTTTTGGGGTCGTATTCATGAAGTCTGTGCCCAGTCCTATTTCCTGAACTGTTTCTGCTATGTTTTCTTTAAGAAGTTTTATTGTCTCAGGGTGTATATTTAAATCCTTAATCCATTTTGAGTTGATTTTAGTATACGGTGAGAGGTATGGATCTAGTTTCATTCTCCTGCATATCGATATCCAGTTATCCTAGCACCACTTGCTGAAGAGGCAGTCCCTTCCCCAGTGAATAGGCTTGGTGCCTTTGTCAAAGATCAGATGGCAGTAAGTGTGTGGGTTGATTTCTGGATTCTCTATTCTATTCCATTGGTCAGTGTGTCTGTTTTTATGCCAGTACCATACTGTTTTGGTTATTATAGCTTTGTAGTATAGCTTAAAGTCAGGTAGTGTTATGCCTCCAGCTTTATTTTTTTTGCTGAGCATTGCTTTGGCTATTCGTGGTCTTTTATTGTTCCATATAAATGTCTGAATAGTTTTTTCCATTTCTGAGAAAAATGTCTTTGGAATTTTGACGGGGATTGCATTGAATTTGTATATCACTTTGGGTAGTATGGACATTTTCACTATGTTGATTCTTCCAATCCAAGAGCATGGAATATCTTTCCATCTTCTTGTATCCTCTCTAATTTCTCTCAGCAGTGGTTTGTAGTTCTCATTATAGAGATTTTTCACCTCCTTGGTTAACTCAATTCCTAAGTATTTTATTTTTTTGGTGGCTATTGTAAATGGGCAGGCTTTCTTGATTTCTCCTTCTGCATGTTCACTATTGGAGAAAACAAATGCTACTGATTTTTGTGTGTTGATTTTGTATCCTGCTACTGTGCTGAAATCATTTATCAATTCCAAGAGTTTTTTTGTAGAGGTTTTAGGCTGTTCGATATATAGGATCATGTCATCTGCAAACAGGGACAGTTTGACTTCATCTTTTCCAATCTGGATGCCCTTTATTTCCTTCTCTTCTCTGATTGCTCTGGCTAGTACTTCCAACACTATGTTGAATAGGAGTGGTGAGAGTGGGCATCCTTGTCTAGTGCCTGTTCTTAAAGGAAAAGCTTTCAGCTTTTCCCCATTCAGGATGATACTGGCAGTGGGTTTGTCATATATGGCTTTAATTATGTTGAGATACTTTCCCTCTATACCTAACTTATAGAGGGTCTTTGTCATGAATGAGTGCTGAACTTTATCAAATGCTTTCTCAGCATCTATAGAGATGATCATATGGTCCTTGTGTTTGAGTTTATTAATATGGTGTATCACATTTATTGATTTGCGTATGTTGAACCAACCTTGCATCCCTGGGATGAATCCCACTTGATCGTGATGAATAATTTTTCGTATGTGTTGCTGTATTCTGTTTGCTAGTATTTTAGTGAGGATTTTAGCATCTATATTCATCAAGGATATCGGCCTGTAGTTTTCTTTTTTGGTTATATCTTTACCTGGTTTTGGTATCAGGATGATGTTTGCTTCATAGAATGAGTTTGGGAGATTTGCGTCCGTTTCAATCTTTTGGAATAGTTTGTAAAGAATCGGTGTCATTTCCTCTTTGAATGTTTGGTAAAATTCTGCTGTGAATCCATCTGGTCCTGGGCTTTTCTTTGTTGGGAGCCTTCTGATAACAGCTTCAATCTCCTTTATTGTTATTGGTCTGTTCAAATTTTCCACGTCTTCACGGTTCAGTTTTGGGAGCTTGTGTGTGTCCAGAAATTTATCCATTTCCTCCAGATTTTCAAATTTGTTGGCGTATAGTTGTTTATAGTAGTCTCGAATGATTCCTTGTATTTCAGATGAATCAGTTGTAATATCTCCTTTTTCATTTCTAATTTTTGTTATTTGAGTCTTCTCTCTTCTTTTTTTTGTTAGCCATGCTAATGGTTTCTCAATTTTATTTATCTTTTCAAAAAACCAACTTTTTGATTCGTTGATCTTTTGAATTGTTTTTTGGTTTTCAATTTCATTCAGTTCTGCTCTGATCTTAATGATTTCTTTCCGTCTGCTAACTTTAGGATTGGATTGTTCTTGTTTTTCTAGTTCTTTAAGGTGAAGTGTTAGGTTGTTCACTTGCCATCTTTCCATTCTTCTGAAGTGAGCATTTAATGCAATAAATTTTCCCCTCAATACTGCTTTTGCAGTATCCCACAGGTTTTGGTATGATGTATCATTGTTTTCATTAGTTTCAATAAACTTTTTGATTTCCTGCTTGATTTCTTCTTGGACCCATATGTCATTAAGTAGAATGCTGTTTAATTTCCATGTGTTTGTATAGTTTCCAGAGTTTTGTTTGTTATTAATTTCTAGTTTTAATCCATTGTGGTCTGAGAAGATACATGGGATAATTCCAATTTTTTTGAATTTATTGAGACTTGATTTGTGACCTAATATGTGATCTATCCTGGAGAATGATCCATGTGCTGATGAGAAGAATGAATATTCTGAGGTTGTTGGGTGGAATGTTCTGTAGATATCTGCCAATTCCAATTGGTCTAGAGTCTTGTTTAGATCTTGTGTTTCTCTACTGATTCTTTGCCTAGATGATCTGTCTAATATTGACAGTGGAGTGTTCAGGTCCCCTGCTATTATGGTATTAGTGTCTATTTCCTTCTTTAGGTCTAATAGAGTTTGTTTTATAAATCTGGCTGCTCCAACATTGGGTGCGTACATATTTATGATTGTTATGTCTTCTTGATGGATCAGTCCTTTTATCATTAAGTAGTGTCCCTCATTGTCTCTTTTTATGGTTTTTAGTTTAAAGTCTATTTTGTCAGATATAAGAATAGCCACTCCAGCTCGTTTTTCTTTTCTGTTTGTATGGTAAATCTTTTTCCATCCTTTCACTCTTAGTCTGTGTGAATCTTTATGGGTGAGGTGGGTCTCTTGTAGGCAGCATATAGTTGGGTCCTGCTTTTTGATCCAGTCAGCCAGTCTGTGTATTTTAATTGGGGAATTTAAGCCTTTAACATTAAGAGTTGTTATTGAAAGGTGTTGATTTATTCCTAGCATTTTATTGGTTCTTTGGTTGTCTTAGGTGTCTTTTGTTCCTTGCTTTCTGATTTACTGTTTGGTTTCTTTGTTTGTTGGTTCCTTGGGTTGTAGATAGTGTTTTTGTTAGCTTGTTTTCTCGTCATGAATGCCATTTTTATTGTACTAGCGGGTTTAGGTTTTTCTTAGGTTTTTATGGCAGTGGTAGTTATTTTTCAGGAACCAAACCCAGTACTCCCTTGAGGATTTCTTGTAAGGGTGGTCGTGTGGTAGTGAACTCCCGCAGTTTTTGTTTGTCTGAGAAATATACTATTTGCCCCTCATTTCGGAAGGATAGCCTTGCAGGGTAGAGTATTCTTGGCTGGCAATCTTTGTCTTTTAGTATTTTGAAAATATCATCCCATTCCTTTCTAGCTTTTAGGGTTTGTGATGAAAAGTCTGATGTTAACCTGATTGGGGCCCCCTTATAGGTGATTTGACGCTTCTCTCTTGCAGCTTTTAAGATTCTCTCTTTGTCTCTGAGTTTTGCCAATTTGACTATGACATGTCTTGGAGAAGGCCTTTTTGGGTTGAATACGTTTGGAGATCGTTGAGCTTCCTGGATCTGAAGATCTGTGATTTTTCCTATACCTGGGAAGTTTTCTGCCACTATTTTGTTGAATATGTTTTCAATGGAATCTCCATTTTCCTCCCCTTCTGGAATACCCATGACTCGGATATTTGAGCGCTTGAGGTTGTCTGATATCTCTCTCAGATTTTCTTCCATGTCCTTGATTCTTTTTTCTTTCTTTTTGTCTGCTTGTGTTATTTCAAACAGCCCATCTTCAAGTTCAGAGGTTCTCTCTTCAACTTCGACAAGCCTGCTGGTTAAACTCTCCGTTGTGTTTTTTATTTCGCTGAGTAACTTCTTCAGTTCAGCAAGTTCTGCTACATTTTTTTTCAGGACATTGATTTCCTTGTATATTTCCTCTTTCAGATCCTGTATACTTTTCCTCATTTCATCATGATGTCTAGCTGAGTTTTCTTGTATCTCATTCAGTTTCCTTAGAATTATCACTCGAAATTCCTTGTCAGTTATTTCAAGGGCTTCTTGTTCTATAGGATCTAGAGTATGAGATTTATTAACTTTTGGTGGTGTACTTTCTAGATTTTTTGTATTTCTGGTGTCTTTTTTTTTGGTGTTTATTCATTGTGGCAGGGGGTTTCACAGTCCACCGGTTTAAGACTAATGACTAACTAGGATGTTGCTGTGGTTGCCAATTTGTTATGGCTCCCGCCGTGACTGCTCAGTTGGCCTCTAGTGTCTTGTGTGTGTGGTTGCCTCGGGTCTTGGGCTTCTCCGGGGATCCACCTTTCTGGTCAGCTTGGACTCTGCTGGGCTGGTGGATCACGTACCACAGGGTGTGTGATATCTGTTGAGCTTTCACTTTCTGTACAGGTCTTCTCCCCGTTCCGTGTGCTCTGGCCCAGTCTGTTAGATCGTGCAGTGGCGACCCCACCGGGTGTGTGGTTTCTGTCGAGTCTCCGCCTCCCTGGCCGCACGTCTCCCCCCTATGTGCACACTGTGCTGGGCTGGGGCGTGTCTTCTGCACCCCTCGTCTATCAGCTGGGCCTTCAAGACCCTGCTCAGCACCGCCTCACCCAGGAAGTCTACCAGGTTTCTGCTAGGCACAGACGACCGGTCTCTCTGGGTGCCTTTGTAGCACTGTGTAGATCTTTCTCGGGTCTTGTTCACCTTTGTATCCCCCCGGTATAAACCGAGTCTAGTGCCCGCCTGCAGCCTGCTCTCCGGCAGGTTCAAGTGGACCTGGGAGCTCTCCTACCACACTATTTCCAACCAGAAATTCGTTAGGCTTTTTCCAAACTGGTGGTCACAGAGATGGTATCTGCCTCCCAGTAACACGAAGTTTACCGGGGCGGAGTCCAGGGTGTGGTGGAGTGACAGTCGGCCCGCCCGTACTTCCTAGCCCTCCCAAAACTGGTCGGGACACCCCACACCCCCAGCCCTGCCAGAGAACTGCGGAGGGAGTGGGAGAGGAGGCCGGCCCACAGGGTCCGGAAAGCCCCGCGCCAGGCCAAGCAAATGGGCTCAGTGATGGCCAAGCAGGGCGGAGCTGCCCGCACCTGGGAAAATGGAGGCAGCACCGGGGCAGTGAGTGGCCTGGTGGTGCAGGCGGGAGCCGCGTGGGCATCCACCCCCCGAACAGAGCTGTGCCAGGGATCACTCACAGTGCTGTGCCAGGTCGGGCGCTCGCTCTGTCTCTGGTTTGTTGCCTTCCGTGTTCTCGGCGCTGCCGCCTCGGGCTGTTCAGTCGCGGCGCCGCTCGGGCGCTCCCAGGAATCTTCTTTAATGCTGGCCTGAAACCTCGAATCCTGAATAGGGCAGCTGGCTGCCTTCAGTGCGGCCCCAGCCTCCGGGATCCTGGCTGCATCCACAGCAGCCCTGGCGCCGTGTTCCCTGTTTCAAGACTCGCTTTTGCAGCTAAGAATCAGTTCTTTTCCTGCTCCACACTTCAAAGCTGTTGCCTGTAAATGAGGCAGCCTCTCCTGCCGGGGGCAAAGTGGCGTTGAGCCGCCACAACCGGCCAGCAGCAGCAGTCCTCCCTTAAGAGATGGCCAGAGGAAGGTCCACAAGTTTCCCGGCTGCCTGAGGCCCAGTGGCCACCTTTTCCACCTCAGCTACTCCGCGCCAGCCGCCGCAGCCGCCGCCATCTTGAAACTCCCTGTCTCAATGTGGTTTTGATGCTTTAGTGATGCTGAGCATTTTTTCAAGTGTCTGTTGGACATCTGTATATCTCCCTTTGAGAAATGCCTACTCAGTTACTTACTTTTTTTTTTTTTTTTTTACTGTGAAGTTATTTGAGTTCCTTGTATATTCTGGATATCTCTTCTTGGATGCATAATTTGTGAATATTTTCTCTCATTCTGTAGGTTGTCTATTCGCTTTGTTAACTGCTTCTTTTGCTGTGCAGAACCCTTTTAGTTGGATATAATCCCATTTATTTTTTCTTTTGTTGCCTGTATTTTGGGGTCTGGTTCATAAAGTCTTTATCCAATCCTACTTCCTGAAGTGTTTCCCAAATATTTACTTTTAGTAGTTTTATAATTTTGGGTCTTACATATAAATCTTTAATGCATTTTCAGCTGATTTTGGTATATGGTGAGAGGTACAGATCTAGTTTCATTGTTCTACACATGCATGTCCAGTTTTCCCAGCACCACTTATGGAAGCCAGTCCTCTCCCTAATGTAAGCTCCTGTTGCCCTTGTCAAATATCAGTTTGGTGCAAGCAAGTAGGTTGATTTCTGGGTTCTCTCTTCTCTTCCATTGGTCCAAGTGTCTGTTTCTATGACAATACCATGCTGTTTTGTTTACTATGGCTTAGTACTATAATTAGAAGTCAGGTAATGTTATGCCTCCAGCTTTACTTGTTTTGCTCAGGTCCTTTGGCCATTTGGGTTTTTTTCCTGTTACATATGAATGCTAGTATTGTTTTTTTCTATTTCTGTGAAATGTCATTGGTATTTTGGTGGGGACTGCATTGAAACTGTAGATTGCTTTGGGAAGTATAGACATTTTCGCAATGTTATTTCTTCCAATCCAAGAGGATGGAATGTCTATTTTTTCATGACCTCTTTAATTTCTTTCAACAGAGATTTGCTGTTCTCATTGTAGATATCTTTCATCTCCTTGGTTAAATGGATTCCGAGGTATTTGATTTTTGGGGTGATTATTGTAAATGCGCTTGCTTTCTTGATATCTTTCTCTGCTATTTTGTTATTAGAGTATAAAAAAGCTAGTGATTTTTGTGTGTTGATTTTGGGTCTAGCAACTTTATTGAAATCATTTAACAGATCTAAAAGTTTCTCAGTAGAGTCTTTAGGGTTTTTTTTATGTATAAGATCATGTCACCTACAAACAGGGACAGTATAACTTTGTATTTTCCAACCTGGATGCCCTTTATTTCTTTCTCTTGCCTTATTGCTCTGGCTAGTACTTCCAAACTATGTTACATAGAAGTGGTGAGAGTAGGCATCCTTGTCTTGTTCCTGTTCTTAAGGGAAAAGCTTTCAGTTTTTCCCATTCAGGATGACATTGGCAATTAGTTTGTCATGTATGGCTTTTATTTGGTTGAGATAATTTCCTTCTATACCTAATTTGCTGAGAGTCTCTATCATCAAGAGATGTTGAATTTTATCAAGTGCTTTGTCTGCGTCTATTGAGATAATCATATGGTTTTTATCTTTGATTTTGTTGTTGTGATTTATTGACTTGTGATCCTTGCATCACTGGGACAAATTCCATTTGATCATGGTGTATAATTTTTTTTGATGTGTTCCTGGGTTCTGATTGCTAATATTTTGCTGAGGATTTCTGAATCGATGTTCATCAGAGATATTGGCATGGAGTTATCTTCTTATGTTGTATCTTAGCTTTTGGTATCAAGGTGATGCTGGCTTCATAGAATGGGAGAATTGCTTCTGTTTCAACTGTTTCGAATAGTTTGAAGAGAACTGGTATTAGTTCCTCTTTAAACGTGTGGTAGAATTCAGCAGTGAAGCCATCCAATACTGGGCTTTTCTTTGTTGGGAGACTGCTGATTACTGCTTCAATCTCCTTGATTGCTACTGGTCTGTTCAAGTTTCCAATTTCTTCTTCATTAAGTCTTGGTAGTCTGTATACATCCAAAAATTTATTGATTTCCTCTAGGTTTTCAAATTTTTTGGCATAGAGCTGTTTATAATGATCTCTAATGATTCTTTGTATTTCTGTGGTATTGGTTGTAATACCTACTTTCTCTTTTCTCATTTTCATGTGGGTCTTTTCTTTTTTTAGTTAGTCTGGCTAATGGTTCGTCTACTTTGTTTTTCTTCTCACAAAAACAACTTATTGTTTTATTGATCTTTAAAATTGTTTTTCAGGTCTCTATTTCATTTAGTTCTGCTCTGATCTTTCTTAATTATTTCTGTCTACTACATTTAGGATTGAATTGCTCTTGTTTTTCTAGTTCTTTGAGGTGTAGCATTAAGTTGTTTATTTGAAACCTTTCTGTTCTTTTGATGTAAGCATTTATTGCAATAAACTTCCTGCTTAGTACTGCTTTTGCAGTATCCCATGGATTTTGGTATGAGGTATCTTTATTTGTGTTAGTTTCAATAAATTTCTTGATTTCCTGTTTTGTCTTGGACCCAAAGGTTATTCACAAACTGTTGTATAATTTCCATGTATTTGTAAAGTTTTCTGAGTTTTGCTTGTTATTGATTTGTAGTTTCAATCCATTGTGGCCTGAAAAGATATTTGAAATGTTTACAACTTTTAAAAAAATTTGTTGAGACTTAATTTGTGACCTGACATATGGACTATCCTGGAGAATGTTCCATGTGCTGATGAGAAGATTGTATATTTTGCAGTTTTTGGATGAAATGTTCTATAGATATCTGCCAGGTCTGTTCTATAGATATCTGATTGGTCTGAAGTGTAGTTAAAGTCCTGTGTTTCTCTGCTGATTTGTTGCCTAGATAATCTGTCCAGTGCTGAGAGAGGAGAGTTCAATACTATTATCATATTTGGGTATATATCTTTTTCTTTAGGCCTAATAGTGTGTGCTTTACATATCTGGATGCTCCAGTGTTGGGTGCATATATATTTGGGATAGTTATATCTTCTTACTGGATAGATGCATTTATCATTATATAGTAGCCTTCTTTGTCTCTTGTTATGGTTTTTGGTTTACAGTCTGTTTTACCCAATATAAGAATAGCTATTCCTCGATTTTGGTTTCCGTTTGCATGATATATCTCTTTCAATCCCTTCATTATTCACCTGTGTGTGTTTTTACAGAATAGATGAGTCTCTTGAAGACAGCATATATTTGGGTCTTGCTTTTTAATCCAATCAGTCAGTCTTTGTCTTCTGAGTGGGGAGTTTAATCCATTTACATTTAGGGATGTTATTGAAAAGTACTGTTTTACCTCTTGCACTTTATCAATTTTTGTTTGCATGTTTTAAATATCTTTTGTTCCTTTCTTCCCCTTTAATTATTTGTCCTTGATGTTTGTTAATTTTTTGAGGTGGGAAAATTTAGTTTCTCTTTCTCTTTTGCTTTTTTGTTCTACCAGTGTGTTTTGCTCTTTCTTGTATATTCATGGTAGTGATTATTGTTTTCCGATTCCAGATGTAGGACTCCCTTAAGGATTTCTGGCAGGGATTATCATGTAGAGGTGAACTCCCAGTTTTTGTTTGTCTGAAAAATATACTATTTCTGCCTCATTTCTGAAGGATAGCTTTGCTGGGTATAGTATTCTTAGCTGGCAAATTTTTCTTTTAGTATCTTAAGTATATCATCCTATCTTCTTCTGGCTTGTAGATTCTGTTGAGAAGTCTGCTGTTAGTCTGATTGGGGCTCCCTTTTAAGTGACCTGATGCTTTTCTATCGCTGCTTTTAGGACTGCATCTTTGAGTTTTGACAGATTGACTATAATGTGTCTCAGAGAGGATCTTTTTGAATTGAATCTGTTTGGGGATCTTTGAGCCTCCTGGATCTGAAAGTCCATATCTCTCCCTATACCTGAGAAGTTTTGTGTTATTATTTCATTGAATATGTTTTCAATGCCCTTTCCTTTTTCTTCTCCTTCTGGAACACCCATGATTTGTGCACTTAAAGTTGTCTGCTAGCTCTCTTAGATTTTCTTCATTTAAAAAAATTATTATTATTATTTGTCTACCTGGGTTATTTCAAAAAGACTGTCTTTAAGATCAGGAATTCTTTCTTCTGCTTGTTCTAGCATGCTGTTTAAGCTCTTGGTTGTGTTTTTATATGTTTGAATGAATCTTTCAGTTCTATGGGTTCTGCTACATTTCTTTATAAGGTATTAATCTTTTTGTAAATTTCCTACTTCGTACCCTGGATTTCTTTTCCTCATTATGTTATGTTGTCTGGGATTTTTTTCATATCTCATTGAGGTTCCTTAAGATTGTTGCTCAGAATTCCTTTTCAGTCACTTTGAGGGTTTCCTTCTCTATATGGTCTGGTATATGAGAACTACTGTATTCTTTTGGCAGTGTCATATTTTCTTGGATTTTCATATTTCTAGTATCTCTACATTGATGTCTGGTCATCTAGTAGAGAAGCTGCTTCTTTTATCACTTTGGAGTGAGCTTTGAAGAGAGAGACTTTCTCTTCTTTTTCTGGTCTCTACTGGTGACTCACCTTGTGTCAGTGCAGTCAAGTGGCTGTCAGTGTGCCTGCATGGTGGCTGTGGCAGTGAGTTGATTTTGCACCAGTTGTGGCTGTGGCTGTGGTGGTAGCTTGGAGGGCCACTTGCATGGAAATGTTTTCCACTTACCTTCTGTTGGGCAGGGTGTGCTGACCATGGTTCCTGCTCTGGACCCCATGCATACTCCTGCCATCTGTCCAGTAGCTAATATTTATGAGGTACTTACTATTTGCCAAGCACTGTACCTGCATTCTCTGATTTAACCATCATAACCTCACTTCCTTGTAGATACCATTATCATTCCCATTTTGCAAATGAGGGGAGAATTTTAAGGATGGAGAGTTTTGCCTAAGGTCATACAGCTCATGTGAATAAGGAGATTGGTATCCTCTAGTTTGGCCTCAACACCACTCTACCACTCCCCACTACTTCAGGTGATTCTCCCACAAAGCCTTCTTAGATGAGTTCTATCATCAGCCTGATTTGACATTGAAGAACTGGCCAAAGGTTAGACAAATTACTAATAGAGTGGAGTCTAGTACCCAGGTGTTTAGGTTTCAAGTTCCCATCTTCTTTCTGCCCTATGCCCATTTCTGTTGCTATTGTTGTATTTATAAGTTGTCCTAACTGACTCATCCTCCATGTCTGCCCCTTCTGTGGAAGAAGAAATGGTCCAAATGCAAAAACTTCCCTGAACAGAAAAAGTCCTCTGCCCAGCATCATTATATTCTGTTTAGTTCTGATTCCCCAGAATAAGGTGAAAGCAATAGAAATATAGAGCAGTTATGACACAGGGGACAGACAACACAGCATATCCAGACAGGCACCACTGAGGACAGAGGATGCAGGGAAAAGTTTATTTGGGATAACCGCAGGGCTGTAGGAATATTAGTGAATAAATAGGGAAAGGGAATCTACTCCCTTCCACAGGAAAGAGTAAAAAGGAAAAAGAAAAAAAGGGGGGGATCCCCCCAAAGCAGCAAAATACTTTCCAAAATAATCACATCAGGAAGGCAATGAGACACAGAGGAGCAGAGACAGCCCACACAGAGGAAAAAGAAAATAGAAATAAAGAGTTTTATCTGAATTTTTCAAAAAAATTAAAAAGTGAAAAGAAAAGAGAGGTCAGCAAAAGGTAAAGAAGGGGTAACATAATTAGAAGCCATCAATATTTTTCCCACCTACTGTAATTGCCATTTTAAAAGTACCTTCACACATACACACACACATTCTGAAATAAACTACAAGTTGTCAAAGCTGTTCTGAGTGGCTCAGCCAATCTCGACTTCCAATTTACAAAATGGGCATTTTTGCATAACTGATTGGGAATGAAGAGAATCTTAAGAGTTGGATGGGAACTTATGGCTTCGACACATGACACATGATCTCAGACGGAGATCAGTTAGTGTTTCAATGTCTCCTATACTATCACTGGCAGGTAATCATCTAGCCTATATTTGGGTATATCTAGCGATGGGAGCTCACTACCTTATAAAGTTGCCTATTTCTTTGTTGTGGGTAGGGGGAGACTAAGATTAATGAGCACCTACTAGGTACCAGGCACTCTATCAGGCATTTTATGGGCACTAATTTCATTTAATCTTCACAAAAACCCTGTAGTTATTATCCACATTTTAAAAATGACATAACGGAGGTACAGAAAGTGAAAAGTCACCTACTTGAAATCATACAGTTGTTGAGTGC
Source organism: Cynocephalus volans (assembly GCF_027409185.1). Taxonomy (NCBI): domain Eukaryota; kingdom Metazoa; phylum Chordata; class Mammalia; order Dermoptera; family Cynocephalidae; genus Cynocephalus; species Cynocephalus volans. Next base: position 73,825,730 of record NC_084478.1, read on the forward strand.
TGAAACCAGGAATTGAGCCCCAAATTGACTCACCACAAAGTTTATATATTATCTATCACTCCATATTGCTTCTGTTTGCAAGCAACCCATGGGAGAATCTGAAATGCTGGACTAAAATCCAAATACCCTCTGTCCAATGCAATCCTCCCATCAACTAATCTAAGTACTGTCAAAATAGAAACTGAGCTTTATGGGACATAACTTGCTCTTACGAAACCAATACTGAGCCCCTTATAGTCACTGCCTCTCTTTCTAAATGTTCACAGACTGTGTAATAATCTATTGCAGATTTCTGACAAGCTCAATGGCAATAATGACATAGAGGTTACCAGTGTGAAATCTGGAGCAAACTTGCCTGGATTCATTTCCTCCCTCTATCACTTACTAGCTATGTATCACCTTGGGAAAATTATACACTTCTATATATCTTACTTTACATATATTTAAAATGGGAATAATAATAGTACTTACTTCATAGGTTTGTTGTGAGGATTAAATTGAGTTGATGAATGTAAAGTTCTTAGAACAGAATCATAGAGGTACTCAACAAATACTAGTTCATTATTACTTTACTGTCAGTCTTTGTTTTCCAGAATATAGTATTTTCCGTTTTGAAAACTGGTACAATCTCCTATCTCTAGTGTTCTCACAGATATCCTGCAACCCATAATTTTCTCAAACTTTTCTACAGCAATTCAACTGGGGACATGTGAGAATTATTTCAGTACCTGGGGATGTTATGTTTTTAAAATAATCACACTCAAATTGTGTTAAATTACAAGCCCCATGAAAGCAGAGCTGGCTAGCATAGAGCACGAAAGAATGAATTCAGAGCAATGAGGTGGTTTCTTACAACCTCCTATCTTTTGGCCTTGATTCCTTTTCAGTCAGGTTTATGCTCTCTTTCCCTTAACAGAAATAATTTATGTTCCTCTGTTAACACTAACTCATCTGCCTCAAACGGGGGATTATCAGACTATCACTTCTTTTTTCTTCTTTATTTAAACAGATTTTTAAATATCATTGATATTCTCTTGAGTATTTTTAAATTAATTTTGACTCATTCTAGGGTTGATGGAACTATTTTTTGTCACTTGTTAAATACTATATCATATGTAAAATGTATATTACCTACCCATTTGCTAGGGGCTCTTGTCTCCTTCTTTTTAAATATGAGCTCATCAAAAAGCTTAATGTAGCCATGCTTGATTATTTAGCTTGTTTGTCCCGTTTCTCCCCTGTACAAAGCATTACTGAGCTTTTGGGCATCCATTTAAATTGTACACCTGAGCCAAGGGCAGCCACTGCCAACAGCAGGAAAGAGCATGGGGACCTCAGGAGCTCAGGGCAGCCCCTGCATACAGTCTGCAAGAGTGTGAGGACCTTAAGAGCTGACAGCAGCCCTTGCATACATCCACCAAGAGTGTGGGGCATCTGCTACAGCCACCACCTGCACAAGGGTGGCCTGCTGCTACTGCTGCTTCAAGGGTGGCCTGCCCCACTGACACAGCAGCCACTTTTGCCATGTAGGTGGCCTGCCAATCGCTCAACTGAACTGGCATAAGGAGGGTCACCAGCGGAGCTGGGGGAAACAGGTGAGCAAGTGCAGACCCACTCTCTGGTGACCCACCTCCAGGGGGAACTATGCTACGCCCCCACCCCGCAGTGGTAGCGCATCTGGGGGTGGGAGATACATGTGCAGCAGATGTGACTGCCATTGTGCATATATGCCATATTTTCCTGATCCAGTCATCCAGGGATGGACATTAGGTTGGGTTACAATTTTTGGCTATTATAACTAGAGCTGTGATAAATATGGGAGTGCAGGCATCCCTTCAACATGATGATTTCCACTCTTTGTGTATATACCCAACAGTGAAATTGCTGGATGGGGATTGCACAGCAGTTCTATCTGTAATAGTTTGAGGAACCTCCATACTGTTTTCCAAAATGGCTACAAAAATTTACAGTCCCACTAAGAGTGTAGGAGTGTTCACTTTCTCTGCAACCTCGCCAGCATTTGTTATTCTCTATCGTTTTGATAATGGACAGTCTAACTGACATGAAATGGTATCTCAATGGCTTTGATTTGCATTTCCAGGGTGCTTAGTGATGTTGAGTGGTTTTTCATGTGTCTACTGACCAATTGTGCATGTTCCTGTGAGAAAGGCCTATTCAGCTCCTTTGCCCATTTTTAAATCGGGTGACTTTTTTTTAAATATTAACTTGTTTGAGTTCCTTATATATTCTGGATATTAATCTTTGTAAGATACATCGTTTGCAAATAATTACTCCCATTTTGCAGGCTGTCTTTTTGATCTGTCAATTGTCTCTTGTTCTGTACAGAAGCATTTTAATTTGATATAATCCCATTTTTTTCTTTTCTTGCCTGTGCTTTTGGAGATCTTTTATTTTTTTTTTCTTTTTTTCGTCACCATAAAAGATTTTTTTTTTATGTAGTTTAACATTTTTCTAATAATAATTTGAGGACATGAACAGCATATGAAAATCAATTTTTTTTTAAATATTTTACTTTATTTTATTTTGTCGATATACAATGTGGTTGATTATTGTGGCCAATTACCAAAACCACCCTCCCTTCTCCCTCTCCCCCCTCCCTCCCAACAATGTCCTTTCTGTATGCTTGTCATATCAGTTTCACGAAATTGCAATTGTTATATCTTCTTACCCCCACCCCCGCTTTTTTTTTTTGTATTTATTTTTAGCTCCCACAAGTAAGTGAGAACATGTGATATTTCTCTTTCTGTGCCTGACTTGTTTCACGTAATATAATTCTCTCTAGGTCCACCCATGTCATTGCAAATGGCAGTATTTTTTTTTTTTATACCTCAGTAGTATTCCATTGTGTAGATATACCACATTTTCCATATCCACTCATCTGATAATGGACATTTGGGCTGGTTCCAACTCTTGGCTATTGTAAAGAGTGCTGCGATGAACACTGGGGAACAGGTATACCTTTGACTTGATGATTTCCATTCCTCTGGGTATATTCCCAACAGTGGGATAGCTGGGTCATATGGTAGATCTATCTTCAATTGTTTGAGGAACCTCCATACCATTTTCCATAGAGGCTGCACCATTTTGCGGTCCCACCAACAATGTATGAGAGTTCCTTTTTCTCCGCAACCTTGCCAGCATTTATCGTTCAGAGTCTTTTGGATATTAGCCATCCTAACTGGGGTGAGATGGTATCTCAGTGTGGTTTTAATTTGCATTTCACGAATGCTGAGTGATGTTGAGCATTTTTTCATATGTCTGTTGGCCATTCATATATCTTCCTTTGAGAAATGGCTATTTAGCTCTTTCGCCCATTTTTTAATTGGGTTGCTTGGTTTTTTTGGGGGAAAGTTGTTTCAGTTCCTTGTATATTCTGGATATTAATCCTTTGCCACATGCATATTTTGCAAATATATTCTCCCAATCTGTGGGTTATCTTTTAACTCTGTTAATTGTTTCTTTTGCTGTGCAGGAGCTTATTAGTTTAATATAATCCCATTTGTTTATTTTTTCATTGGTTGCCTGTGCTTTTGTGGTTGTATTCATGAAGTCTGTGTCCAGTCCTACTTCCTGAAGTGCTTCTCCTATGTTTTCTTTAAGCAGTTTTATTGTTTCAGGGTGTATATTTAATTCTTTAATCCATTTTGAGTTGATTTTAGTATATGGTGAGAGGTATGGGTCGACTTTCATTCTGCTGCATATTGACATCCAGTTATCCCAGCACCATTTGCTGAAGAGGCAGTCTCTTCCCCAGTGTACAGTCTTCGTGCCTTTGTCAAAGATCAGATGGCTGTAGGCATTTGGGTTGATTTCTGGATTCTTTATTCTATTCTATTGATCAGTGTGTCTGTTTTTATGCCATTACCATGCTATTTTCGTTATTATAGCTTGGAGTATAGTTTAAAGTCAGATAGTATTATGCCTCCAGCTTTATTCTTTTTGCTCAGCATTGCTTTGGCTATGCGTGGTCTTTTGTTATTCCATCTAAATGTCTGGAGAGTTTTTTTCCATTTCTGAGAAAAACATTGTAATTCTGATTGGAATTGCATTGAATTTGTCTATCACTTTGGCTAGTATGGACATTTTCACAATGTTGATTCTTCCAATCGAAGAGCATGGGATATCTTTCCATCTTCTTGTATCCTCTCTAATTTCTCTCAGCAGTGGTTTGTAGTTCTCATTATAGAGATTTTTCACATCCTTGGTTAACTCAATTCCTAAGTATTTTATGTTTTTGGTGGCTATTGTAAATGGGCAGGCTTTCTTGATTTCTCCTTCTGCATGTTCACTATTGGAGAAAAGAAATGCTACTGATTTTTGTGTGTAGATTTTGTATCCTGCTACTGTGCTGAAATCATTTATCAATTCCAACAGTTTTTTTGTAGAGGTTTTAGGGTGTTCGATATATAGGATCATGTCATCTGCAAACAGGGACAGTTTGACTTCATCTTTTCCAATCTGAATGCCTTTTATTTCCTTCACTTCTCTGATTGCTCTGGCTAGTACTTCCAACACTATGTTGAATAGGAGTGGTGAGAGTGGGCATCCTTGTCTAGTTCCTGTTCTTAAAGGAAAAGCTTTCAGCTTTTCCCCATTCAAGATGATATTGGCAGTGGGTTTGGCATATATGGCTTTAATTATGTTGAGATACTTTCCCTCTATACCTAACTTATAGAGGGTCTTTGTCATGAATGAGAGCTGAACTTTATCAAATGCTTTTTCAGCATTTATAGATATGATCATATGGTCCTTGTGTTTGAGTTTATTAATATGGTGTATCACATTTATTGATTTGCATATGTTGAACCAACCTTGCATCCCTGAAATGAATCCCACTGGATCGTAGTGTATAAATTTACGTATGTGTTGCTGTATTCTGTTTGCTAGTATTTTATTGAGGATTTTTGCATCTATATTCATCAAGGATATTGGCCTCTAGTTTCCTTTTTTAGTTGTATCTTTATCTGGTTTTATTATCAGGGTGCTGTTTGATTCATAGAATGAGTTTGGGAGATATGACTCTATTTCAATCTTTGGGAATAGTTTATAAAGAATTGGTGTCAATTCCTCTTTGAATGTTTGGTAAAATTCTGCTGTGAATCCATCTGGTTCAGGGCCTTTCTTTGTTGGGAGCTTTCTGATAACAGGTTCAATCTCCTTTATTGTTATTGGTCTGTTCGGATTTTCTACATCTTCATGGCTCAGTTTTGGGGGCTTGTGTGTGTCCAGAAATTTATCCATCTCCTCCAGATTTTCAACCTTGTTGGCCTATAGTTGTTTATATTAGTCTCGAATGTTTCCTTGTATTTCAGATGTATCAGTTGTAATATCACCTTTTTCATTTCTAATTTTTATAATTTGGATCTTCTCTCTTCTTTTTATAGTTAGCCATGCTAATGGTTTGTCAATTTTATTTATCTTTTCAAAAAACCAACTTTTTGATTTGTTGGTCTTTTCTACTGCTATTTGGGTTTCAATTTCATTCAGGTCTGCTCTAATCTTAATGATTTCTTTCCATCTGCTAACTTTGGGTTTTGATTGTTCTTCTTTTTCTAGTTCTTTAAGGTAAAGTGTTAGGTTGTTCACTTGCCATCTTTCCATTTTTCTGAAGTAAGCATTTAATGCAATAAATTTCCCCCTTAGTACTGCTTTTGCAGTATCCTACAGGATTTGGTATGATGTATTATTATTTTCATTAGTTTCAATAAATTATTTGATTCCTGCTTGATTTCTTCTTGGACCCATATGTCATTAACTAGAATGCTGTTTAGTTTCCATGTGTTTGTATAGTTTCCAGAATTTCATTTGTTATTGATTTCTAATTTTAATCCATTGTGGTCTGAAAAAATACATGGGATAATTCCAATTTTTTTGAATTTGTTGAGACTTGATTTGTGACCTAACATGTGATCTATCCTGGAGAATGATCCATGTGCTGATGAGAAGAATGAATATTCTGAGGTTGTTGGATGGAATGTTCTGTAGATATGTGCCAAGTCCAATTGGTCTAGAGTGTTGTTTAGATCTTGTGTTTCTCTACTGATTCTTTGCCTATCTGATCTGTCTGATATTGACAGTGGGGTGTTCAGGTCCCCTGCTGTTATGGTATTAGTGTCTATTTCCTTCTTTATGTCTAGTAGAGTTTGTTTTATAAACCTGGCTGCTCCAGCATTGGGTGCGTATATATTTACAATTGTTATGTCTACTTAATGGATCAATCCTTTTATCATTATGTAGTGACCCTCATTATCTCTTTTTATGGTTTTTAGTTTAATGTCAATTTTATCAGATATAAGAATAGCTACTCCAGCTCATTTTTCATTTCTGTTTTCAAGGTAAATCTTTTTCTATCCTTTCACTCTTAGTCTATGTGAGTCTTTATAGGTGCGGTGGGTCTCTTGAAGGCAGCATATAGTTGGGTCCTCCTTTTTAATCCAGTCAGCCAGTCTGTGTCTTTTGATTGGGGAATTTAAGCCTTTTACATTAAAAGTTGTTATTGAAAATTGTTGATTTAATCCTAGCATTTTATTGATTTTTGTTTGGATGTCTTAGGTGTCTTTTGTTCCTTGCTTTCTGATTTACTGTTTGGTTTCTGTGTTTGTTGGTTCCTTTGGTTGTGAATAGCCTTTATGTTTGTGTTCTCTTCATGGATTCCCTTTTTATTACACTAGTGGGTTTTGATTTTTCTCGGGTTTTTATGGCAGTGGTAGCTATTTTTCAGGTACCAAACTCAGTACTCCCTTGAGAAATTCTTGTAAGGGTGGTCATGTTGTAGTGAACTCCTGCAGTTTTTGTTTGTCTGAGATATATACTATTTGCCCTTCTTTTCAGAAGGATAGCCTTGCAGGTTAGAGTATTCTTGGCTGGCAAGCTCTGTCTTTTAGTATTTTGAATATATCATCCTATTCCTTTCTGGCTTTGAGGGTTTGTGATGAAAACTCTGATGTTAGTCTGACTGGGGCTCCCTTATAGGTGATTTGATGCTTCTCTCTTCCAGCTTTTAAGATTTTCTCTTTGCCTTTGAGTTTTGCCAATTTGACTATATCATGTCTTGGAGAAGACCTTTTTAGGTTAAATACGTTTGGGAATCTTTGAGCTTCGTGAATCTGAAGATCTGTGTCTTTTCCAAAACTGGGAAGTTTTCTGCCACTGTTTTGCTGAATATTTTTTCAATGCAATCTCCTTTTTTCCTCCCTTTCTGGTATACTACTGACTCAGATATTTGAGCGCTTAAGGTTCTCTGATATCTCTTAGATTTTCTTCAATGCTTTTAATTCTTTTTTTCTTTTTCTTTTTTTTTTTTTGTCTTTATGTGTTATTTCAAACAGACCACATTAAGGTCAGAAGTTCTCTCTTCTACTTCTGCAAGCCTGCCAGTTAAACTCTCTCTTGTGTTTTTTATTTCACTGAATGAATTCTTCAGCCTGGCAAGCTCTGCTACATTCTTTTTCAGGGCACTGATTTCCTTGTACATTTCTTCTTTCATGTCCTGTATACTTTTCCTCATTTCTTCATGTTGTCTAGCTGAGTTTTCTTGTATTCATTCAGTTTCCTTAGAATTATCACTCGAATCCCTTGTCAGACATTTCAAGGGCTTCTTGTTTTATAGGATCTAGAGCTTTGGAGTTATTACCCTTTGGTGGTGTACTTTCTTGACTTTTTGTATTTCTGGTATCTTTTCTTTGATGTTTATTCATTGTGGCAGGGGGTTTCACAGTCCACAGGTTTGACACTATTGTCTGACTAAGATGTTGCTGTGGTTGCCAATTTGGTATAGCTACCTCAGTGTCTGCTCAGTTGGCCACTAGTGCCTTGCATGTGTGGTTATCTTGGGTCTTAGGCCCCTCCTGGGAGCCACCTCTCTCTTCAGCATGCACTTGGCCAGGCTGCTCAGTTCCAGGGCAGTACCGCAGTGTGTGTGGTCTCTGCCAAGCTTCCACCTCCCCTGATGGACATCTCCCTGTTCCACACACACTGAACTGGGCTGCTGGGATGCATGGAGGCACTACAGAGCGTGTGGTCTCTGTAGTGCTTCCACCTCCCCTGCTGGATGTCTCCCTGCTCTATGCACACTGGGCCAGCCTGGGGATGGAGCCGGGTGGCAGCAGTGAAGCCTACCTGCTGGATCGTGTGGTTGCGGCCCCACAGGGCGTGTGGTCTCTGTGGAGCTTCCACCTCCTCTGCTGGGCGTCTCCCTGCTCCATGCACACTGGGCCAGGCTGGGATGGAGCTGAGTGGTGGCGGTGAAGCCTACCTGCTGGATTGCGTGGCAGCAGCCCCACAGGGTGTGTGCTCTCTATGGAGCTTCTGCCTCCCCTGCTGGACGTCTCTCTGCTCCATATGCACTGGGCCGGGCTGCTGGATCATGCAGCTGTGGTGTGGACTCTGTGGAGCTTCCACCTCCCCCACTGGACATCTCCCCACTGCATGCACACTGGGCCAGGCTGCTGGATTGTGTGGCAGTGGTGTGGTCCCTGCGGAGCCCCCACCTCCCCTGCCGGATGTCTCCCTTCTCCGTGCGCACTGGGCTGGGCTAGGAATGGAGCCAGGTGGTGGTGGTGAAGCCTACCTGCTGGATCGTGTGGTGGTGGCCCCACAGGGCATGTGGTTTCTGCGGAGCCTCCACCTCCACTTTTGGGGTCTTATTCATAAAGTCTTTGCCCAGTCCTACATGCAGAAGTGTTTCTGGTAGGTTTTCTTTTAGTCATTTTACAGTTTCAGGTCATATACTTAAGTGCTTAATCCATTTTGAGTTGGTTTTGGTATATGGAAAGAGGTGCAGGTCTAGTTTCATTCTTGTACATATGGATGTCCAATTTTCTCAGCACCATTTATTGAAGAGGCAGTCTTTTCCCCAATGTATGTCCTTGTTGACTTTGTCAAAGCTCAGCTGGATGTAAGTATGTGGGTTGACTTCTAGGTTCTCTATTCTGTTCCATTGGTCCAAGTGTCTGTTTTTACACCAGTACCATGCTGTTGTGGTTACTATAGCTTTGTAGTATAATTTGAAGTCAGGTAGTATAATGCCTCATGCTTTATTTGTTAAGAAATGCTTTGGCTATTTGGGATCTTTTGTTGTTCATATGAATGTTAGAATTATTTTTTCTATTTCTGTGAAGAATGTCATTGGTATTTTGATGGGGAATGCATTGAATCTGTAAATTGCTTTGGGTAGTATGGGCATTTTCACAGTGTTAATTCTTCTAATCCAAGAGTATGGAATGTCTTTCCACCTTTTTGTGTCCACTTCAAAGGCTTTCAGCAGTGATTTGTAGTGCTTGTTGTAAAGATCATTCACCTCCTTGGTTAAAATTAGATATTTTAGTTTTTGGTGATTATTGTAAATAGGCTTACTTTCTTGATTTCTTTTGCTGCTAGTTCATTATTGGGTTATTGATTTTGCATGTTGATTTTGGATCCTGCAACTTTACTGAAATCATTTATCAGCTCTGAGATTATTTCTGTAGAATCTTTAGGTTTTTCTATAAATAAGATCGCGTCGCCTGCAAACACAGAGTTTGACTTCACCCTTTCCAATCTGGATGCATTTTATTCCTTTCTCTTGCCTTATTTCTCCGGCTAGTACTTCCAATACTATGTTATATAGGAGTGGGGAGAGTAGGCATCCTTGTCTTGTTCCTGTTCTTAAGGGAAAGGCTTTCTGCTTTTCCACATTAAGAATGATATTGGCATTGGGTTTGTTGTATACTGCTTACATTCTGTTGAGATACTTTCCTTCTATACCTAATTTGCTGAGAGCTTTTCTTATGAAGTCATGTTGAATTTTGTCAAATGCTTTTTCTGTGTCTATTGAGATAATTAAATAGTTTTTGTCCTCGATTTTGTTGTTGTGGTGTATCACATTATTGACTCACATATGTTGAACCATCTTTGCATCCCTTGGATATATCCCACTGGATCATGATGCGTACTTTTTTTTTTTTGATGTGTTGCTGTATTCTGCTAATATTTTGTTGAAGATTTTTGTGTCTTAGTTCATCATAGATATTGGCATGCAGTTTTCTTTTTTTGTTGTAACTTTGTCTGGTTTTGGTATCAAGATGATGCTGGCCTCATATAATGAGTTTGGGAAACTGGTGCATGTTTCAATTTCTTGGAAAAGTTTGAAGAGAATTGGTATTAGTTCTTCTTTAAAAGTTTGGTAAAATTCAGCAGTAAAGCTGTCTGGTCCTAGGCTTTTTTTTCTTGGTAGTCTGCTGTTTATTGCTTCAATCTCATTGCTTGTAATTGGTCTGTTTAGGTTTTCTATTTTTTCTTGATTCAGTCTCAGTATTTTTTATGTGTACAAAATTTATCCGTTTCCTGTAGGTTTTCAAGTTTATTGTTGAACAGTTGTTTATAATAGTATCTAATGATTTTTTATATTTCTCTGGTATTGGGTGTAATGCCTCCTTTTTCATTTCTAGTTTTTGTTATTTGGGTCTTCTCTTTTATTAGTCAGCCTAGCTAATGGTTTGTCTATTTTGTTTACCTCCAAAAAACCAACTTTTTGTTTCATTTATGTTTGTATAATTTTTCAATTCTCTATTTCATTTAGTTCTGCTATAATCTTAATTATTTCTTTCCATCTACTAATTTTGGGATTGTATTGTCCTTGTTTTTCTAGTTCTTTGAGGTTTTAATCAAGCTACTTTAAATTGGAATGAAAATAAATCCTTACTGGCTTATTATAAAGGGGACCACTCAGGAAAGGCCAAATGGAAGAAATGTGTAACAAGGAGGGGGGTGGTGCAGAGCTTCCATACCCTCTGGACATGCCACCTGCCTGGCACATTCATGTGCTCAACAACCTGCAAGCTCAAGAGTTTTTTTTTCATAGTACTCAATCTCTAGACTCCCTCCCCTTCCAGATATCAAAATGGTTCTTCAATTGTGAACCATATAAAGACCCACTGTTTCCTCAAAAGCAAAAATAGCTGAATGGTTGACTACAAGCTTTCTGGCTTGGTGAATCTTTCATTAAGAATGCTCTGAATAATCCTTACTTAGAGACCAGCTCTGTTTGAACTCAGCCAGGTATCCTAGCTGCTCACAACCCAGTGAGTGGTACGTCATGTGACATAAGGGAGCTTTTGACACAGGCAGTCTGTGCTTCTTATCTAGGAAGGGCCCACTGAGGAAAGGTGTGGAGTACCAGGGACTTGTCCAGACTAGGGCCTAGAGCCAGCAGCCAGTAATGTCAGTAGCAGATGTGTGGGGGGCTGTCTTATCTTTCAGTCAGCAGTTAGACCACAGACATACCAAAGCTTTATTTTGATCCTTTGAAGAAGGCACTCAATTGATTTAGAATTCATTTAACAAGTGGCACATGCAATATATTTTATAATGAAATAACATTATGCTTTTAAGTTAGGTTTCAAAAAATATTTTGATTTCCCATTTAGTTTCTTCTTGGACCCATAGGTTGTTCAGGAGTATGTTGCTTAATTTCTCTATGTATTTGTATAGTTTCAAGAATTTCACTTGTTATTGATAGTTTTCAAACTTTGTGGTCTGGAAAGACACTTCAGGTGATTTCAAGTTGCACTTCAGGTGATTTCAGTTTTTTAAAATTTGTTGAGCCTTGATTTGTGACCTAACATTTCCTCTATTCCAGACAATGTTTCATGTGCTAATGAGAAGAATGTATGTTCTGTAGTTGTTGGATGAAATGTTTTGTAGATATCTGCCAGGTCCAATTTGTGTAAAGTGTAGTTTAAAACCTATGTTTCTCTGTCAATTTGTTACCTACATGATTTGTCCAATGCTGAGAGAGGGGTGTCCAGGTACCCAACTATTACTGTATTGGGGTATATCTCTTTCTTTAGTCTAATAGTGTTTGCTTTGTATATCTTTGTGCTCTGGTATTGGGTGTGTACATATTTATGAATGTTATGTCTTCTTACTGGATAGATCCCTTTATCATTATATAATGGTCTTCTTTGACTCCTTTTATGGTTTTTGGCTTAAGGTCTATTTTATCTGATATAAGAATAGTTACTCCTGTTCATTCTTGTTTTCCATTTGCATTGTGTATCTTTTTCTATCCCTTCACTATCAGTCTGTATGGGTCTTTAAAGGTGAAGTGAGTCTCTTGCAGACAGCATAGAGTTCAAGTCTAGCTTTTTAATCCAATCAGTCAGTCTGTCTCTTCTGAATGGGGAATTTATTCCATTTACACTTATGGTTGTTATTGAAAGATATTGTCTTACTCCTGGAATTTTGCTGATTTTTGTTTGGATGTTTTAAATATTTTTTGTTCTTTTCTTCACCTTTTATTGTCTTTGGTGTTTGTTGGTTTGTTGAGGTGGAAAGATATAATTTCTTTCTCTTTTGCCTTATTGTTCTACCAGTGGGTTCTGTTGTTTCTAGATTATTGATTGTAGTGATTATTGTTTGTTGGATTTCAGATGCAGGAGTCCCTGGAGAATTTCTTGCAGGGCTGGTCATGTGGTGCTGAACTTCCACAGTTTTTGTTTGTCTGGAAAATACCCTATTTCTCCCTCATTTCTGAAAGACAGCCTTGCTGGGTACAGTATTCTTGGCTGGCAAGATTTTTTCATTTAGTATTTTAAATATATCATACTGTTTTCTCTGGCTTATAGAGATTCTGTTGAGAAGTCTTCTGTTAGTCAGATAGAGGCTCCCTTTTAGGTGACTTGATGCTTTTCTCTTGCTTTTTTAAAGATTATATCTTTGTCTTTGAGCTTAGCCAGTTTGACTGTAATGCGTCTTGGAGAGGATATTTTTGGGTTGAATCTCTTTGGGGAACTTTGAGCCTCCTGGATCTAAAGGTCCGTGTGTCTCCCTATACCTGGGAAGTTTTCCATTATTATTTCATTGAATAGGTTTTCAATGCCTTTTCCTTTCTCCTGCCCTTCTGGAACACCCACTGATTGAAATGCTTGTGCATTTAAGGTTGTCTTCTAGCTCTCTTATATTTTCTTCATTTTGGGGGGATTCTTTTTTCTTTCTTTTTAACCATCTGGGTTATTTCAAAAAGACCCTTTTCAAGGTCAGAAATTCTTCTGCTTATGCTCATGGTTGTGTTTTTTATTTTACTGAATGAATCCTTCAGTTCCATGAGTTCTGCTACATTCTTTTTTAAGGTATTAATTTCTTTGTAAATTTCCTCCTTCATATCCTGGATATGTTTTCTTATTTCATTGTGTTGTCTAACTCAGTCTTCTTATATCTCATTGAGTGTCCTTAAGATTGTTTCTTGGAATTCCTTTTCAGTCATTTCAAGGGTTTCCAGCTGTATAGGTTCTGGTACTTGAGAATTACTGTATTCCTTTGGTGGTGTCATATTTTTATTTTTTCACATTTCTGGTATCACTAGATTGATGTCTGGTCATCTGGTAGAATGGTTGCTTCTTCTATTACTTGAGTGGAATTTGAGGAGAGAAACGTCCTCCTCTTTTTCTGGACTCTGCTAGTTACTCTTCTTGTGTCAATGCAGTTAAGTGGTCAGTGGGCCACCTGCATGGTGGCCGTGGCTACTGTTGTAGCAGCAGTGGCTATGGTGGTGGCTGTGGTGGACAACCCACATGGAAGTAGCATTTCTGGCAGTGGTGGGGGCTGTAGTCCCCAGACATGCTCCTGCCTTCTGTAATGTGGGAGCTTCCTGAGGTTCCTGGTGAGGTCCCTAAGTGCATTCCTGCCTTCTGTCAGGTGGTGAGCTGCCTGATGGAGTCTGATCTGTCCTTGGATAAAAATTTTTTCTTCTAGATTGCAGAGAAGGGAGGAAACTGGCCTCTCTCTTTATGGTTCACCTCTACTTCTTCTCAAAAGGCATCTTGGTATGGTATATCATGCCCATTACAGCCATATTGGAAACAGGTATATCCATGCCATGAAGTCTGCATGCTACGTTTCTGCTCTGGTGGTGACAGAGACCCAGCCCCCACCCCTTTCCTGGCTCCCTCCAACAGCCCGGACCCACAGAGGCCACTGTTTCTTAGACAGTCAAGTGGCAATTCATGAGAAAATTACATTGAGTATAATAAGCCATGCACAGAAAACAAAATATTGCACGTCCTCACTCATACGTGGGTTCTAAAAAATTAAACATACTGAACAAAGAAGGAAAGATACAACAATCACAATTCACTGAACTTTCAAAAGTAGAGAACAAAATTGAGGCAGTAAGAAATTAGTAAAGGAACAGAAGAAATGATTATACTGTGTGATTCTGAATATTCTAATTATCCTGATTTGAGCATCACATATTGCACACAGGTACTGATGTTCAATGTTGTACCCCACAGATATGTACAATCAGTTATATTTCTATAAAAATAAATAAAATAAAATAATAAATTCTGTCTCAGGTGAGTGAGGTAAGTGAGACAGGAGCCTTACTTGCCTTATCCTAGTCCAGATCCTTCCCCTTCCTTTCCTTTGTGGATTTTCTGTCAAAGAAATCTTCACCTCCAAAAAGTCTTGTCCATTCCTCCCAGCTGTATCTCAAGAAGTGTCTTGTAATAATAGCAAGAGGTCCCTAAACAACCCAGCAGACAAAATACTTTGCCTCTTTGCATACCTTCTTTTGGCCCTGTGATCTGTTTTCAAATGTTTACACCCTATTTGCTGAATAAAAAGGCCTACTGTAGATACCAAATGGAAATCCTCAACCATGGCCTCAACACAAACATCAGATAGTTTTAATGGCCTGTGAATGCTCATGTCTGAGAAGACAGTGTCAAGAAGATTGCAGGTATGTGGAGTTAGTAGCCTTTACACATCAGAATCTAGGCTGGCTTTGTTCTGGGAAGAAAACCTATGGTTCTCACTAAAACAAGAAGTTTCCCACATGAGGGACACTATGTCTGCTTCAAGTTTTCTCTTGTTTTTGTCGTCCCTGTTGCCTGCTTCCTCCATGCTTACAACTTGACTGGTTTGAACCTCCAGCCCTGTCTTGACTTCTGGTTTCTTCCTAATTATTAGTTCCCACTAGCTGGCTTAGAATTGATTCATCACTCCATATTGGTCTTCTGCTGACCCTTGGCTCCTAAACTTAGCCCACTATTCGTCTTGTTTGGCCCTCTTTATTCCAAGCCTCTACTTCATTGTTTTGCATCCTGGCTCCTGCAGCCAGTGCTTTCCAGAGCTCAGTTTTATATTTTACTTAAAGTAACCACAGCCTTGGCTTCCCAGATGCCCAAATTAATAGGGTCTAGGGGTAGGGGACTCTAAAATAAACCAGTTTCCTAATTGTTTGCTGCTTCTCTCTATGTCTAGTTTTCTTAGCATAAACATATCTTAATGGAAAGAATGGGCACTTGCCTGTTGGTGACATGGCTGATAAGCTGAAAATTTCCTTGGCTGCCTAAATTAACCCTCAAAAATTCTGCCTTGTGATTTTATGGAAGTCCTAGGTAGAGTTGGGGGTAGCTAAGAGAGGCATTGGTGTTTAGTTGAGTTCTGGATTCCTAAAAGTTTTCTCTTCTGGGGTCAGCTCCTGACAGAGGTAGTTATTATCCCTATTAACTAGCTAACTATTGGTTCCAGAGATGGCATTCTGAGTTTATTGCTAAACACTGGGGCAGTCTTAATCTAAGCTCATTTTGCTCCCTCAATCCACTGTCAAATACAAATAGGTAAAGATTTTTTAAAAATTTATTTTTATTACTATATTTATCACTACACAAAGTAATAATTTTTTGTGGCCCTTTACCAATTAATGCAAGATATGGCACATATATACACATGGATAGAACAAAGGGCTTAAAACAAATGTGTGGTTCATGTTCCAGCCTGGAAAAAATAACAGTGTTTAACTTGGTGTTTTGTGACTCAGTACTCTCATTGAGGGGCACTCCCTAATGGGTGAGGGAGAGGACAAAGGGACTGGATGATGGAGAAAGAGCTGCGGGTAGGACAGTGAATTTGGAAAGACACACTAAGCACTCTTCGGCTTCTCCCTCTTTTTTTTCTTTCTCTGGTTCGAAATTCTTCCACCCAGTCTCTGGAGCCAAAACTAGACTAAACTCCCTATCCTGAGGGAGGAGGTGGGGGGAAGAGCGTCCCATAAAGAGGGATCATACTGAGAACATATGCCACCCTCCTTCACCCCCATCAAGGAGAAGAGGCCAAGAAACCAACATTCACAGAGTTATCCAATGATCAACGACAAGAGCAAGACCTTTCCTCAAATGGATTAGGGAAAGAAAGGTTGGGGAAGAGCACGGTTGGTAGTTGTTGAGAACTGATACACCTTGTGTGGAAAATGGGTAGAGGCATGGGGGAAATTTTTGTATTACAAAGGTACCTACCTGTCAGGGCAAAAGTAGGAGGCCCCTTGTTGGTTCCTAGGGCAGGGAGGGGCCAGGTGGCCAGAGCCATTAGAGTGGAAATGAGGGAATGTTTTCAGGAAAGATATTATTTACCAACTGAGATAGAAATATTTCAATATTTTAAACAACTGGTGCAAACTGGGTGGAAGGGAGTGACAAGGAGCACCATGAGGGTCATGAGGGCAAAGGGTAAAAAAGATACCAAGACAAAATATACCAACTTCAGAGTTTCATTGCCCACAAGCTAGCCCTACCTGTGATATTCATGCCACACCAGTGCTCCTGATATGGAATTGCTGCTATTCTCCAGTCTTTCTTCCCCCTAGCAGTTTTAGCCCACTTCATTGGGAGCCTGATGATGGAGAGGAAGGGGCTGGTGCCCCTGGAGATGTCCATCTCCCTCAGGGAAGAAGGGGGCAAGGTTACCTTCTTGCAGAGGACCATCTGGTGGTCAAACAGGAAGAACACTCGCTGCTGGTTGCGGCCGTAGGGCTGGTAGATCCAGGCCATTTCCCCAGTGTAGATCAGCTCCGAGCTCCTGTCTAGGATATCCTCGCCCTGGGAAGGACATGTGATCATGAGAGGAAGCCAGGCAGGAGGGATGACACCATTGCCTGTCTGAAGGCACCCAAGGCTGAGCATAGACTGGGGTGGGAGGAGGCCAGAAAGGGCCTGGTGTTAAAGGAGAGAGGGAGGGACTCCTGGGAATCCTCAAAAGCCTTTACAACTCCAAGAGCTGGAAAGACCCATATTGTTCACCCTGAGGCCACATGAGCTCCACCGCCCAGGACTGCTACAGCTTCCCTATGTGGCACCAGCTACCATGAGGTTCTCTCTCTCTCTCTCTTTCTGAATTTCTCTCATTCTCCCTCTCTCTTCTTTTCTATAAATCTCCATGTCCCAGTCTCTCAATCCCACCTCTGACCTCTCAGTCTCCTTTTAGAAGGTGGTAGAAATCTCTCTGATTCCCATGAGCAGAAGGGGACAGGGGAGGGTGAGAAGGAAGATGATAGAGAGAAAGGTAATCTACTCACCCTATCATAATTGATTTTCCTTCTCTTGGTTCATTAAAATCTATTGATTAAATAGGAAATGTCATGACTACATGCTTCCTTGGTCTGTTATCCAGAGGGCCTGGAACCATTTCTCCTGCTTGCTACATATAATCAGACACAAAAAAGCACCAAGTCACCTGAGTACTAGTTAATTCAGTTTTACAGAATTATCAAGGGCCCCCCTTCCTTATGGCAACTTTGGTAGGTCAGAGGTATATTGGGGGTGTGTGTCAGATGCCAAGCCAGACTTGGCCCTATACTCAAGGAGCTTACATCTCAGTGAAGGAGATGAATGCAGGTATGCCCAGAACTCATGGAACGCAAGGCAAACCACAGCAAAGCCATGGGCACAGGGTGTGTTCCAGGTCCTATGTGAAGGTGGGGACAAAGAGCAGTGGCCCAGAATGCAGAATATTTCCTGAGTACCTATATGGGTCTGACATTGTGCTAGACACTTTCACTCTGTGTCATTTGAGCCTCACAATAGCCCTGGGAGGTAGATATTCTTGCTTCATTTTACAGTTTAAGGTAAAGAGAGGTAAAGTGATAAGGTCATCCAGCTAGTTAGCTACATATCCATGACCCAACCCCTACTCCACAGCGCCTGAGAGTGTGCTTACTCCTTCCACTATATTATACTGTCTCTAGACCAAAAAGTCACTGGAGGTCCAGTCCCTTCCTCTCTCCAGGTCTCAGCTTTCCCAGATGTTAAATGAGGTGTGTGAAGATAATCTTTACGGTCCCAGCCCTGATAGTCTGATGCTAAGATCTCAGCCTTGTACACAAAACTTTCAAGGCAAGGTTAGAGATGGAGGCACCAGCATCCTCCCAGAGCTAATCAAAAGCAAATAGCCCAGGCAGGATAGTGTGCCAGAGAGAGGGGCATCTGGAAATGGTGTTCTCAAGCATACTGTTTTTTCCAGTCTACAAGATAGGAAGGAAAAAGGGAGCTCAGTGGAATTATTTTCTAATAATAGAACTTGAAAGAAGTTCAGAAATACTGCTTCGACTCCATGCTCCAGGCTTAGCATCAGGATTACCCAGGAACTAGGTAAATGCTCCTTCTTGAGGGGTTCACATACTAGCACAGAACCTCTGGAGGCCTAGGGCTGGGAGAGAAAGCTCTCAGGGTTGGGGAGCAGTACAGAGCTTTCCTGTTGGAGGGATGGGAAGCTGAGAGTGGTACCAATTTATCACACCCCACTCTGATACAGGCTAGGTATGTGTGACACATTCCACTTTGAGTATGTATGGAGTAAAAGAAAACCATAAAAGGGGACCAATGCCATAAAAAAGATGGCCAGAATGACTTTTAAAGGTACCGCTTGCTAAAGGGGATGATCAGACCAGGAGGACTATTCAGTACTATCTCGTCCACCCACTGCATAAGCCAGGGGCACCTCAACTCTATGGTAAGTACCTGCCGTATATAACTCCACCAAGCAAAAAAATCTTGAAAAAAATACACCACTATGCTCACCACATGACTCACCTTGACCAACTCATATATCCTCTCTGTGCCTCAATTTCTTAATCTTTAAAATGGGGATAACAACCTCATTTGGTTGTTGAAGATTATTTAAATTTATATATATGAAGTGCTTAGGAAAGTACACATCACACTATGAGTTCTACATGTGATAGTTATTATCTTGATTATTACTGTGTGTCCCAGGTACTATGCACATTCTGTCCTGTCTCCTGTTAATACAACAAGCAGATAAGGGGTGTACTATTATTGCCCCTAAAATCAAGGTTGGAGAAACTGGAAGTAATTTGCCCAAAGGGGCAGGACCCAGATCACACTCCCTCCAAAACCTATGCTCTTAATCACCAGACTACATGAGAATGATGACACTCTTCCCCCCACCCCACCTCATAGTACAGCAACCAAGCAACCACCTAGCTGCTTTGGAAGATTTCTAAGGTACTTAGAAGACCTGGGTTTTGGGCCCAGTGCTACTACCAACTCACTCTGTGACCTTGGAAAGTAGCTTAAACTCTCTCAACTTATTTCCTCATTTGTAGAGTGGGGATAATAAAACAGTTCCTGTTTGACCCACTTCACACAGCTGTTTGAGAGCATTAGTTCAGTCCATGCAAGGAAACAGGCCTTGCACTGTTCGGAGCTTTTACCCTTGCCTTCTCTGCCCCACTTGTTGCACACATTTCTTTGTCTTGCCCCAAAACGTGTAATACCTTCTAATTGATGCCACCCCCCCCCACCACTGCCACCCCCAGCACCACAATGGGCCTTCTGTTCCATTCCATTCCTCCAGGATTTTGCTCACACTGTTCCCTCTGCTAGGAATGTATCTGCCCACTAGAGGCCAAAGCCACATCTCATTCATCTCAATATCCCCAGTGTCCAGCCCAGGGCCTGCCTTAGAAGAGATGCTCAAAACATAAGTCCCCTAGTGTCACTTATTTGCTCAAAATCCTCTCATCTCACTCAAACTAAAAGCCAAATCCTATGAGGGCATGATCTGACCTCTTATTAAGGCCATGACCTCATCTGCTCCCACTTTTCCCCTCGCTCACTCCACTCTGGCCACAAAGTCCTCCTTCTGTTCCATGGGTACATTACTCCCATATTTTAGGGCTTTTGTTTTTATTCTTCCCTCTGCCTGGAATGTTCTGCCCCAAGAAAGCTACATGGTTTGCTCATTCATCTCCTTCAGGTCTTTGCTCAAATGCTACCTCTTCAGGTAGAATCACTCTGTAGCCTGTTATCCTACTTTATTTTTCTTTACAGCTGCTATCACTACCTGATAATAAATTATATGTTTGTCTGGTGCCTCTCTCCCCTACTAGAACATAAATTCAATGAGGGTAGGAACCTTGTGCTCTTCACTGATGTATCTGTAGAACTTAGAATGAGGCCTGACATACAGTAGGTACTCAATAAAGATCTATTTAATAAGTAAATCAATGGGTGTTAATAGTGGCCACCAAAAACTCCCCAAAATTTTCTTACCAGCTCATCCACCTTCCTTACCTGGGGACAAAGCCTCAGAAAAGAAGCTTCACTCCACCCTAATGAATTCTAGTTCTAATTCACCCCATTCTGCCTGACTTCATCCCATTTCAATCACAAGCTGATTGACACGAGGCTAGGTCTAAGCAGATCCAGAGAAAGGAGGACAAGGGAAATGTCATCCTTTTCATCCAGTTTATTTTCAGTGCTACCTACTGACAGGAGAGCAGGGAAATAGGAAATCCATCCAGCCCCACATTTGATCATCTGGCCCCAGGAGTATATGCCTCATTGAGTCACCTTAGCTTTTAAATAAATGTTCTTGCTGCCTCCATCATGTTGGGTTTTTCTGTTTCCTCCAATTTCTTTGGACTCAATCATCCAATGGTTAACTGGTACAGGCCTTTGGGCATTACACAACCAGGCTGGAAGGGGAGGAAGGCCACAAAGAGGAAATCACAACCACACACAATCAAGCTCCCAAACATGACCTACAAACTTGGGCTCCTGCTAAAAATCACACACACACGATTAAAAAGAAGCTGTCAGAGCTATGTTCCTTTTCCTTTCCTTTCAAGTGGATTTAATGAGTGTGAAAGGTGACAAAGTGACAGCTCAACCAAACCTCAACATCAGAGAAATTAGAAATGGAAATTTCCCAGAAACTGCAGTGCCTGGGAACAGGTTCTTCTCCCTGCTGCTTCCCCAAACTGCTCTAATGTATTGATTATTTCTTAGAAAGATGGTTGACACTTTCACTCATCTGTTTATTTTTCAGGATTTCTGGAAGATGGGGGAAAGGGAGGGGTACTTCAGGAACTCTAGTCCCCAGGGATGGTAACTGAAGTTGAAGGATGGGTCAAGCCTTGATATAATGCAAGGATTCCTGCTCTCTAGCCAGATGCTCTGATTTATTGAGTAGACACTAATTATCTGCATGCCACCAACCCTCCCAATTCCTCTTCAAGGGAGATTAGGTTCTTTAGTTTTCCCCTATGACTCCTCTTTTTCATTTAACAAATGAAGCTGAAATTATCAAGTGGATGCTTTTGACAGCCACCCTGTTTATTCACACATCTGAGAAGCAAGTGGGTGGCAGAATGCATTGCTTCTTTTTCTTGATTTGCAGGGCTTGTACACAGTAGGACTCAGCAATCTGGCAAGACCTGTCTCTCTGCTTGTTCAACTTCTTGGGCAGGTGGAATGTGTAAAGAGTGAGTTTGGGCCACCTGCTCCAAGACTCAGTAAGCCATGGAGTGTCCATATACTACTGCTTTCTGAGGGAGACTCTCCCCCATCCACCTTTAGCCTGATCAGGATTTAAATTTCCCCCCAAGGTAGTTCACTGTCTTGTTTAGATATAGATTCTTTACTGCAAAAACCAAGTCACTGCAGTATCACAAAGGACAGCAATTGGGCTGTGGGACGCAGAAGATTGGAGGAGTATGTGGTGCAGCAGTGAAAAGAACACCACACAAGCAATCAGACTAGACTCAAATTCCAGCTTTGTCACTGACTTGCTGTGTGGCCTTGATCAGGAATAGGCTTCTCTCTGCTTCTCCGTGTTCCACCAACATTACAACGTATATGAGGGTGAGAGTGTACACATGCAAGCATGGTCAGGGTTGTAGAAGGAATCCTCTAAGAGTCCTGGTGACTGTGACATTCTAAAAGTTTTAAGACCAGATAAGGCAAACATGATAGACACTTTAGGCCTGGCCTCTGAAATGTACCCATCAGGCCTTACTGGAGAAAAGGCTTCTTAGGGGGCAATCCCTCTGGAGCTGGCAAGTTTCACAGTTACCCCAGAGTCTGAAAAGGGAATCATGAGAAATTTTTCTTCTTACTGATTCCTATAGACTAAACGATTGTGTCCCTTCAAAATTCATGTTGAAACCTAATCCCCAATGTGATTGTATTTGGAGGTGAGGCCTTTGAGAGATGATTGGGTCATGAGGGCAGAGCCATTATAAATGGAATGGGATTAGTACCCTTATAAAAGAGATCCCAAAGAGCTCCCTCATCCCTTCTCTCATGTGAGGACACAACGAGAAGATGGCTGTCTATGAACCAGGACATGGGCTGTTACCAGACACTGAATCTACTGGCGTCTTTATCTTGAACTTCCAGCATCTAAGATTATGAATCTACGGTATTTTGTTATAGCAGTCTGAATGGACTAAGACACCAACCTAGATGAAGATGGGCTTCACCAAGCAGGTGGGTGCAAGGGCTGTGCAGGTTTAGATGAGATTAGAGGGCCAATCTATCGTGCTAAAAAAAGGAGGCTGAAACTGTCAGAATTTTCTTTTTGTGTTCCCCAAACAAACACACAGGAAATTCCTTTTGAGATGTCAAGTCTTTAAATCATAGCTCAGTGCTATCGAGTTTGGTATTAATAAAGCTCCCTGGGTAGGCCTTGGAATTGCAATTTATCCTTGGTCCCCCACAGACCCTGCTCCAGGGACTGAAGGCCCAGAGCACACAGAGGAATTAGAAGGTCTTCTAGGCATTGGGAAGCAGAGAGATGTTCCAGGGAATAGGAAAACAACTGCTAATGGGCACCTCCTCTCACAAAGAAGCTTGCTGAGGGGAAAGAAAGAGGCCTGACCAGACACAATTTCAGAGTTCCTTAGAGTTGATGAACTTGCTAGAAGTCATTTCATCCAGCCCTCTGCCTCTGATCAGGCAACTGGCCAAAGCAAAGCAGACACAAGGGTAGGAGAATCTATGATTTTCTAGTAAATCTGGGCCAGTGCTGGCCTTCTCTTATGAGCAAGACGGTCTCTTTATATAGATTCATTCCTTTCTCTGCATCTCAAATAATCACTGCTGTTCTACTCTTGTATGGGGACATTATCCTTCAAACAGGACCTCAAAATATGTCAGTGGATCAGCACTGTGGTCTTTTTCAGCTGTCTACATTAAGGAAGAACAGAGGTAGCAGAATAAAAGAAAGATGATTTTTTTTCCTGGACCTTGGTTAAGTAGCTGTGTGTAAGGCTAATGCCTAGTCCCCTTGGAATGGGCTAAACTACCTGAAATGCTAGACAGATATTACTATCTCTTAATCACAGAAAATAACACCTGAGTTGAGGCCAGTGGAATGGGGAGCTGGCTCTACCTCTACACTGTGACTACAAGGCTTAAGATTGCTGCCCCTTCCTTGGTAGCATGTCCAGCCTCTCCCATCTTGGTTATGTTAGCCTGTGGACTATCAGATTGTACAAACTGGGCCTGAGAGATACATATGAAATGTTATTACTCCTGGTTCTCTTGGTGGGCACTTAGGAAGGGAAGGCTTTAGTGACTTCAGCCACTCAAGACTTTTTGAGTTCAGAGAAGCCATGGCTGTTTTCAATGGAATATAAGATTGTCAGGGATTATTTTTAAAAGCAGATGATAAAAACAGAATTTGGTCTGTGGATTTGGCAGAGATGATGGTTGTGGCCTAGAGTGCACAGGCTTGGATAGATCTAGAGGTGTTAGAGGGAGGTGATCTCACCAATAGGAAAATAAGTATGTTGGCTGTCCTGCACCATTAAGAACAAGAAAACCAACCTTGTATTCTGTATCTGGGAGTAAATTAGTACGTAGTACTTCTTATCCAAGCGTGCATCTAGTGGGGATAAATCTAGGACTTGAAAAAGCTTTAAAAGGCTACGTCATCAACCCAATTTTTTCCTGGCAACACCCAGAGAGATGAATCTTTCCTTTCTTAATGAAGTACTATAACAAAGATTTCTCCAATCTTCTTAGAAATCTATTAAAGTACCCAATACCTATCATTATCAGGAAGTTTTGCCTTGGGTCTAATCTAAATCCTTCTTGTTGTTCTTCAAATCTAATTCCTCTTTGTCCATCCTTGGCTAAGGTCAGAAGCTTTGGACAAGCTATTCAGACTCCTCAAAACCCTTGTTGGTAAAAGTCCTACCTCCCAGTCTAGGACAGAGGCCTGCCACTGGGCAATCTTGTCGATATTTTCCAAACGTCGCTTGCGTTCGTTGATCTGCTGAGTCACATTTCTCATGACAGCCAAAGCAGCTGCCACATATCTGTAGTCACTGTGAAGACACAAGAGTGTAAGTTGGATGAAACAATGTACCAGAGAACCAATGTGCTCAGTGCCAATCCTAATATCCTCTCTCCTCTTCCCCCTTAGTAATAGGGTCCTGATTTTCAGATGGAAACACATGCTACCTAGAATAAAAAACTACATTTCCCAACCCTTTTTTCAGCAGGGATACCTATTGGATTAAGTGTTGTCCAATAACATGTAAAATAAGTGCTAGGTGGACTTCTAAAAAAATATCCTTTAAGAAAGAAAGCACATCTTTATTGCTTACTCAATCCTGATGCTTAGAATGTGGATATGATGGCTCTAGTAGTCATCTCGGATCATAAGGACAAGGTCCATACCCTAGAGATAGGATAGCAGAATGCTGGAAGGAGCCCAAGTTTCTTATGACCATAGACATCCTACTTGCAGACTTCTTTCACATAAGAGAGAAACAGACCTCAATCTTTTTTAAACCACTACTTTTGTGTCCTATCTGACACAACCAGCCAAGGAGAAAGACAGGATGCTCACACATGGCACAATCCAGAGAAACTTCCCATCTATTCCACTATCTATACCTAAGGGGCCTCTGCCCAAAACCACTGTGAAATAACACCCTAACCTTTCCTCCTACACAATATAGAGATATGACACAGTGGTTAAGAATACAGAGTATGAAGCCAGAGTCTATAGGCTCAAACCCCAGTTTTGTCACTGACTAGCTGTGTTGCCTTTGGCAGGTTTCACTCACTCTCTCATTGACTTGGCTTCCTCATCTATAAAATGGGGAGAATTATAGTAGAATTCATTGAAGGTTTAATAAATTAAATACAATCATCCGTGTAAACTGTTTTACTCTTGGCCCATAATAAATGTCAGCAGTATTATTACCACAAATAAATATTTGAGACATCACGGGGGATGCCTCCCCAAACCCCTAGTCCCAGAAATACAACCCTCAGCTAGCTTCCTAAGACTTTGGATAGCCCATGTGTTGAGGGTTACACCATCCTGCCCAGTTTTCCCTGCTTGTCTAATCTGATTTCCAACTGAATGGCTCCTTTGAAAGACAGACTGAAAGTGAGATCTCAGCCATTCAGTGGAGCTACAATAAACTAAGAAGGCAAAAAAAATGCATTACAGTTTAGTTTAAAACCTTTTCTTGGAGAAGCTGAAAATACCTTACGGTAATTAACCTGCTCTGTTTCTCAGAACCAATTAGAAAAAAGAAAGGAGAAAAATACAGAAACTGCCTTTTTCTTCAATACAGATGCTATGCAGCACCTCCTTTTAGCTGGGCATCCATCACTCCAGTCTATGCTCTGCACGTTTGCCAGGACCATGGTCCTCAAACATAAATGCATTTTATCATTTCCAATGACAGGATGCTCACATCTCCTATCTAGTCTATTCTGCCTCAAGACAACTATGTTAGAAAAGGCTTCTTTATTCTGAGCCTCAATGAATGTTGGCTACTATCAGTTTTTCTTCTGGATCTCACTGCTGAATCATATTGATCTTATGGCCTACTAACACTTCCTAAGTCTCTCCAAAACATGCTGTCTAGAAGTTGTATCTCTCTCAGCCTGTCCTTGAGCTATTGATTCCTTAGACCTAACTGAAAAAATTATATTTGTTCCTGTTATATTTTGCCCTTTACAGTGACTTGCGCCAGCCTAAAGGGGAACTTTTGGGCTCTGTAATATCACCAAAGTTTTTATCTGGCAAGACAGTCTGAGCTTACCATGGTAGAAGCATGGTAGGGTGATGACAGTAGGGGTGGTTGCAGCATAGACACTGCTGACATAAATAAGTACTCCTGGACTTCTGGTCAAGATGGCAGAATAGACTGTCCCTAGTGTCACTCTCTCCCACAAATTGACCGACTTACAACTACAAAAAAGCAATGACAGGCAACCTGGGGCCACTAGAGCTCAGGGGAAGAGGAGGAAAGACCTACAGATTGCATGAAGGCAGGAGAAGCCATGAGAGAAAGAAAAAGCCACTCCAACCATTTCAAATCCTGGCCACTTCCAGGCTGGAGCTGCTGAGTGCATGGAGCAGGAGCTGGCAAAAGCTACATCTGTGCCCTTTGGGTGAAGTTGCTTGGAGGCAGCAGGGGAGAAGAGGGCCTTGGTGGCCCCCAGGCCAGCAAGAGCACTAATAGGGTTCCTGTGGACCCACATAGGAGTGAAGATCCACAACAACTGGAAAAAATGAGCCACTCACAGAAGCTGGTGAGTCATCACAAGGGACTGAAGCATGGCCCACCCCATGGGAAATGTTTGGAGCACAGGCGGTGACCAGGGGAAAACAGGGGCACAGCAAGGACAGCTGATCTGCCCCCAGTCAGCGTAGGACCACTCAGAGGAGAGTGGTCAGGAATACAGAATTGCATGGGGTGCAGACTGATGAAAAGACTCAGGACCAGACCAGAGTTTCTACACAACCCAGGTACACCAGATCTCACTAGACCCAAAAGTTCCCAGAAAGTCAACTATTAAAACCTGAGCTGCACAAAAAGCCTTGCCTGGGGAATCAGTAGCAAAGCAGCAATTTAGCTCAACTACAGAGCTCAAGTACTGGTCCTCACAGGAAGTTCTCCCATATTGGAAGTAACTAAAGGACAACAAATTAGTTCCAGTGCAGAGTTTAAGTGGTGGAAACAGCAAATAATCCAACACAGAACTAGAAGAAAAAACAAAGTACCCACAACCAGAGACAAAGTTTGAGATGAACTAGTAAAAGTCTCATTTCACCAAAGAACACCTGTAACACCTAGAAGGACCAGAAGTCCCCTGGCCTACCAAGCCTGAAAGCAGGGAGGACTGGTGGCCTCAGCCATGACCCCCGACACCCACAACCAGTCCTGAGGGTGGGGGCCAAGAGCCTTGGCCACACACCCCTGACACGTGCAACCACCCCAGTGACTACCACTGAGCCACCGCAGGAAGTGCTCCGGGCTCTCCTAAGCTGTAGCGGTGGGGGGCCAAGGCCCTCTGTCATGCCTCCTTGACATGCACAACCAGCCCAGCGATGACCACCGAGCTGCCACAAGAAGCACCCCAGGCTCTCCCAAGCCAGGGTGGTAGAGGGCCAAGGGCTTTGGCCATGCCTCCCTGGCACACACAACCAGCCCAATGACAATCCCCAAGCCACAGCAAGAAGGGCCCTGGGTTCCTGAGCTGGAGTTGTGTGGGGCAAGGGCTTTTGCTACACCCCCTTGACATCTGCACCCAGCCTGGCAAAGATCAAGCCACTGCTAGAAGCTACCTGGTTTCCTCTGTGGGAATGAGGAAGGTGCCACAGGCCTCAATTCGCCCCTCCTCCTTCCTTCTTCCATCCTATTTCCTTCCCATTTCCCCTCTCCTCCTCCCTCCCAACTGCTCCACAACAACATCATAGAATGTAAAAAAATAACAATATTAATAAAATAAATAAATAAGTACTCCTGCTCTTTGGGCCCATTTTCTGTTCCCTGTGCCTTTCCTTCCTCTGATTTGAGGGCATCAGTGCTTTAAGCCACTTTATGAGAAGCATAGACGTGTACTGTCTAATATGGTAGCCACTAGCCACATCTAATTAAAATTAAATAATATTAAAAATTTAGTTCCTCAGTTGCACTAGCTACATTTCTCAGTACTCAAGTCACATATGGTCAGTGACTACTGTACTGGACAGCACAGATACAGAACATTTACACCATTGCAGAAAATTCTACTGGAGAGTGCTGGCAGGAGAATGCTCATTACCTCTGCCTGACCCCAAGTATTGCCCACCTGTGGATTCATCACTGCCACTATCCCATACTATTTTTGCCAATTTTCACTGGCTGTCTTTTTCACAATGGCTAGAACAGTAATGTCCCCATCTCTAACCTGTCCCACTAGCGTTAGAGGTGGGTGAAAGAATAAGAGAATAGCTGTGGTCCAGTCTGAATGCAGGTCAGAGCCCCTGGGCCCTCAGATGAGGTCTGGGCCCACCCCCTATTGAAGAGTGACAGAACTAAGATTTTCTAGTTTCTGACATGTCAGCCAACCTTCTTCTTATAAACAGTCTTACTTCTTGCTAGCTTAAGGAAGGTGAGGTGCGGGAAGTATGTCACCCTTCTATAAGCAAAGGCAGTATTATTCTCCATTTGTCACTCTCTGTAGTGGATTGAATTATGTCCCCCCAAAACTCACTGAAGCTTGAATTGTATCCCCCACGTTTTTATGTATTAGAAACTTAGCCCCCACTGTGATTGTTAAGAAAGTGGGAAATCCTATTATGGTAATTGAAAGGTGGAGCCTTGAAGAGGTGATTGGATTGTAGGACAGTGCAGTAGTGAATGGATTAAAAATGGTGATCAGGGGCATGGTTCTGAGGGCTTTAAAAGAAGAGGAGAGTCTGTCTTGCTCTCTTCTGCTCTCTCTGCTTCCACCATCTCACGATGTGAGACCCCTGGGTCACTGTCGCCATTACCAGATAGACTTTGGACTTCCCAGAAACTGTAAGCAATACATTTAATTTCCTTATAAATTACCCAGTTCCAAGTATTTTATTAGAAGCAACCTAAATGGACTAATACACTCTCCATCTAATCTTCTTTTTCAGAGGCCACTCTAATTGTATTTCAAGCTACCTATCTGAACACCTATCTGACTAAACCTCTAAACTAGCAGCAGCCTCTAATTGCTTTCAAATCCAAGCTGCTCTTGACATGCATGGGCAGCAGCTGTCATTATTAATACAGCTTCCTGAGGCCTCCCAAGTGGGGTTGCTCATGTCCTGTGGTAGTGCTGGGCCCAACAGGTCACCCTGAAGAAGGACAGGGGTTGATGTAGCCTGCTACTGCCTGAACTACTTTCTCAGCACTCAGAAGTCCGGGAGTGGGAGGCAAGGGGAACAGGGACCCATAGAACAAAAGGGTTTTGAGGTTAGGTATCTAGCTGCAAGGTGAAGGACCACAGAAATGGCAAATCCTAGGTAGATATTCTATCTTGCTGGCTCCCAACAAACCCAGCAATGCCCTGGAGTTGCTTTGGCCAAAGAAACTAACATAGCTTTGGGTTGTGCTTGAAAGATGGTCTTTCTAGGACTCTTATGGTCAATTATACAATAAGTAATTTACCTAGTGAATATTATCAGTCCACAAGTATGATTTTTAGAGCCTCCTGCTAGGTTCCACAGAATGGATACTCAGGAAGTAGGTAGGTGAGAAGCTGTAATACAGATATTTAAGAACCACTCTGAATATCCAGGTTTTAAAGGCAAAAGTCTGAAGGCTGCTCAGTTGAGATTTAGGTTAAAAAGTCACTGCTTCTGGTCACTTAGTACCATGGAGTACAACTGTGGAGGTCATTTAGGATCATGGCACCATGGGCTGGCAGAACTGGAAAAGGCCTTCCAGAGTGGGTACTACAATGACTCACAAACCTTCCTGAGCACAAAAATTATCTGAAGAACTCAAGTAGCCAGATTCCCAGACCATTCACCAAAGACTGTCTCTGTGTTATTTATTTTTCTGAGCCTCAATCTTTCCAGCCACAGAATGACAAATCTGACTAGAAGGGAGAGCCTTTCCATTCCAGGTACCATTTCTATTTTTCATTTTCAAATATCTTAATTTTAGTGGGGATTCTTCAATGTTACTAGCCCTCACAAAAAATGATATGCTTAGAAAACTTGTAACTCAGTTCTGGCAATGGGCTATATCAAGTCCGTTCAAGTAGGACTTAGTCACCTCCAAATTTCATGTCTAATAAGCACCCCCAATCCTGCTCCACCTAGTAAACTGCCACAGGGAGAAGGGAGCAGAGTCCTCCTTTGCAAGATCCTACTCTACTTGCCACCCTCACAGTCAACAGGGCGTGGAGGCAGAGCTATTACTGGCCTTGTTACTCACATAAAAAGAGAATCCAGTGCCATGACATTTAGGTTAAAATCTGAAATCCACCTAGGACTCCAGAGCCACTAAAGCACATGATCCATGATTTGCTAAAGAAGAAACATCAACTCAAAAACGAGCCTGGGGATTGGCCTAGAAGCTCAACATAAACCAAACCAGCTGGTGCACACTCATGACCTTAGGCACCAAGATCTGAAAGTCAGCCCAAGGACACCAGGCAACAGAGCCAAATGAAAGTAGGAAGCAGGCCTAATAAGAATCAGGCAGAAAGCTAAGGGAAATTGGACAAAGGCCTTCTTTCTTCTTGGAGTGCTCATTCTGAGGAAGAGAACTGAGAGTTGGGCCAACAAATCTAAAGTCAGGGATTTAATACCAATTAAAGGCAGGCTAAAAACAGGGTGGGGGCTCTAGGTCATGAGGTAAGTCATGTGAAAGAGTGGGGATGGTTCACTGTAGGCCATCTCCATTATTGGAAATTACTCCCAGTATGTGCCTTACTAGTAGGTGAGGAGTATCATTTCCATTCAGAGAGGGATAAGCTATGTCATCCTTGTCAGGTTAGTTTTCTTGAAGATACTTTAAAACTTTGAAAAAACATCAGGGGAAGTCTCAAGTCTATTTTCCCCAGCCCATACTCTGGGTCTATGTGAGAGGTACAGTTGGGGTGGGGCAGAGGAAGGTAGAAAAAACTAAAGATGACTAGGGATGTGGCCTGACAGAAGGAACCTAGGGTCAGTACAAGTTGGACAGGCTGTCACCACGACATTTGAATCTA
This sequence comes from Cynocephalus volans, assembly GCF_027409185.1. Lineage (NCBI taxonomy): Eukaryota > Metazoa > Chordata > Mammalia > Dermoptera > Cynocephalidae > Cynocephalus > Cynocephalus volans. The sequence continues at coordinate 73,856,806 of NC_084478.1, forward strand.
TCAGAGTGGGATATACAGTTGAACAATTATTGAATCAGTGTTGATTCATTTGGCTGAGCTCAGTACTAAGGACCAAGCTATAAGCTCCCTGAAGGTAGGATCCAAGCTGTGTAATAATGATGATGCATACATATTTACAACTTTGCAAGCAACTCTCGAAAACACACATGATAGCCTCTGAGGTAAGCAAGAATGCATCATGCTATTTAGCAGAAAAGATAACAGAATCTCAGAAATGGCAAAAGGATATATATTCTCAATAAGGATCAATATGTAGAAGAAGCTCCCTCCCTCACTCTACCTCTCTCAGTCCCTTACCTGTGGTCTTGGGCAGTATACTTGAGGAGCTCGGCCAACTGTAAGGGATACTTGCAGATCTTCTGCACGGGAGTCAAAAGAAAACCATCAATAGCAATGTCGATCATCTGCTGCAAGAGGCGACAGGCCTCAAAGAAGTGCTGGTAGCGGCTGTCCTTCATCAGCTTGGAGAGCTCCATGCAGGCGTCCAGATGGTTGTTACAATACTCAGAGTATATCCAGAATCCATCTTGCTGTGGGCAGAGGAAAAAAGGAAAAAGAAAGGCTGCTGAGGACCCCAAAAGAAGTCATAAAGTAATAGAAACACAGATCATATACTTATGCAGGAATATTAAAATGATAACAATGTCAATTGTTCTTAAATTGATTCATAATATAATAGTAAAAATAGCAAAATAAATTATTTGGTAACTAGACAAATTGATTGTAAAGTTCATATAGAAAAAATGAATAAGTAGGAACAGTAAGGAAATTCTGGGAAAGAAGGGTAATGAGGAGAGACTGGCCCTAACAAGAGTAAAACACAGCATGGGTATAAAACTCTGGTACTGAGTCATAAGAAGAGATAGATCAGAGATTCTACTTTTGGCAATGACAGACTAAGTTGTTTTAGGCAAATCCTGCCATGGAGAACAGCCAGAAAAGCTGACAAAATTATAAGTATCTTTGAAGGAATCACATCATCCAGAGCCTCAAATTATCTCCATAAAATATCCCTTAGGAAACACACCTTAAAGTATTTAGGGGTAAAAAGGCCAGGATATATGCAAGTTAAACACTAACGAATGAGGGGGAAAAAAACTATAGATATATGTGTGTGTGTATGTATGTAAGAATGTACGTATACATAAATATGCATATAAAGAGAGGGGAAAAAGGAGAGAGTCAGGAAAGAGAGGAAGACCATGCTCAAATTATAAAAGAAAAGTGGTAAAATGTTAACAGGTGAATTTTGAGTAAATGGTGTATGGGTATTCTTTGTACTGGAACTGGATATCCATACAGAAACAAATTAACCTTGACCCTTATTTTGCACCATGCATAAAAATTACTTCAAAAGGGATCATAAGCCTAAATGTAAGCAATAAAACTATACAACTTCTTTTTTTTTTTTTTAAAGATGACCGGTAAGGGGATCTTAACCCTTGACTTGGTGTTGCGAGCACCACGCTCAGCCAGTGAGTGAACCGGCCATCCGTATATGGGATCTGAACCCGGGGCCTTGGTGTTATCAGCACCGTACTCTCCCGAGTGAGCCACGGGCCGGCCCAGTATACAACTTCTATAAAAAAAAAAAAAAAAGGAAAAAATCTTTGTGAACTTGGGTTAGGCAAAGATTTCTTAAGTAGGACACAAGAAGTGTGAACCATAAAGAAAAAGTGATAAACTGGATTTCAACAAAATTTAAAGTTTATGCTTTTCAAAAGACACTTAAGAAAATTAAAGGCTAAGCCACAGACTGGGATAAAATATTTGTAAATAACATATCTGAAAAAGGACTTGTAAGCAAAATATATAAACAACTCTCAAAACTAAACAATAAGAAAACAAATAACCTACTTAAAAATGGGCAAAAGACATGGACAAACACTTCAAAGATTTTATACAGATGGCAATAAACACATGAAAAACATGCTCAACATCATTATACATTAGGAAATGCAAATTATAACCACAGTGAGATGCCACTACACACCTATTCAAATGGCTAAAATAAAAAATACCAATAATATCAAGTGCTGATGACCATGTGGGGCAATGAGAACTCATATACTAGTAGTGAGAATGCAAAATGTATAGCAACTTTAGAAAACAGTTTGACATTATCTTATATAAGTTAAAGAAACATCTACCATGAAACCCAGCAATCCTAACCCTAGGTATTTACCCAAGAAAAATTATAACATATATTCTCAAAAAATCTTACACTAGAATGTTCATAGCAGCTTTATTCATAACAGCTCAAAACTGGAAACAACCTAGATGTACATTAATTGGTGAATGAGTGGTATATCCGTACAGTGGAGTACTACTAAGCAATGAAAAAGAAACAACTACCAACACGTACAACATGGATCAAAGGCATTAGGTTAAATGAAAGAACCTAAACACAAAAGATTACCTACTATATGATTCCATTTACATGGCATTCTAGAAAAAGCAAAATTATGATAACAAAAAGCAGATCAGTGTTTTCCAGGGGCCAGGGGTTGGCGCAGAGATTGACTGCAAAGGGAGAATGAGAGAACTTTATATACTGATAGAAATGTTCTATATCTTGATTATGATGGTGGTTACACAAGTATATACATTTGTTAAAACTCATCAAAATATACACTAAAAATTGGTGAATCTTATTGGATATAAATTACACCTAAATAAAGCTGATAGAAAATGAAATCCTAGAACTAATAAAAGGTTAAACAATCTAATTTTTTTTTAAAGGCAGAATAATACATTAAAAAGGATAATACACAGTTATTAGATGAAATTTATCCCAGTAATGCAAAGTTCATTTAACATAAGAAAATCATTAAATCCAAATTCACCACATTAACAGATTGAAGGGTAAAAGTATATGATCATTTCAATAGAACAGAGGTTTTTTTTGTTTCCTAGGGGACACTTGACAATGTCTGAAGACATTTTCATTGTCACAACAGGTGACATACCTCCCCCAGGTGGGGCGGCGGAGGTGCTACTGGCATCTAACAGGTAGAGAAAACCAGGAATGCTGTTCAATGCACAAGGCAGCCCCCAGTTGAGAACCACTGTTCCATATTCTACATTCCACACTCCACACTATGTGATATTTTTATGTTGCTATAAGGTACATACATCTAGTCTGCTGTTTCTTGCTACATAATACCCTACAATAAGCTTTCTCCATGTTTATTATCCACTTATTCATCTCCCTAGTGATAAATTCCTAAGTTGCTTCTAACTATACTCTACCACACAAAACACTACCATACAATCAACAGCCTTGTACATGCTCCCTCATGGACCTCTGTGAGAATTTCTCTCAGATATACATTCAGGAATGGAACTATTAGGTCAAAAGCTTAGTTAGCTTTTATAAATACTGCCCAGATGCTTTCTGGAATGGCTGAATCACTTTACATATCATGCAGAAAAGAGTTATCATAGCAGACTAGAGACTGCTATCTTTAGAAAGCCCTACTTAAAGAGCTTGACTGCCATGCTGGAACTTGGATCTCAAGAGGGTTCCCCACAATTCCCTAATAAGAATGACTCAATGTGCCAACACACACAATGTGGTTTATGCCAAACACTTGCTTTCCTTCTGGGGGTCTGGAATTTTGGTACATGCTAGGCAGAGGGTTCCTACATGACCAGCCCTCCATAAAAACCCTGGGCACTGAGTATCTAATGGGTTTCCTTAGCAGATAACATTTCACATATGTTGTCACAACTTATTCCTAAGTGAATTAAGAGTATTCTGTGTGTCTCCACTGGGGTAAGACTCTTGGAAGTCTGCATCTGATTTTCTCTGGATTTTGTCCCAATGTACCTTTTCCTTTTGCTGATTTTGCTTTGAATCCTCTCACTATGATAAATGATAGCCATGAGTATAACTACATGCTGAATCCTGTGAGTCCTCCTAGCAAATTGTTGAACATAGAGTGGTCTTAAGGACTGCCCCCCACCCCCCAACACACATTCCCATAAGAAGAGCAGGAAAATTTCCAAGAGGACTTACTTTTAGCTGCACACTTTTGCGTATCATTTGAATTTTGTATCATGCGCATGTATTACCTCTTTAAAAAAATACTTTATATAAAAAGGGTGAGAAGGGTTGTAAAAACAACTAGGTTGCCTGTGAATGAGACCCAAAAGATGTTAGAGAACCACAGAGGTCATAAACTGAAACCTTCTCAATAGTCTACATGAAAAAACTGAAGACCAAAGTGGATAAGGAAATTTCCCAAAGTTACCCAAATAGTCACTACAGACACAGGACTCAAATCCTCACTGTCCTGTTTCCTAGCGCTCCTTCTCTAAGTCCACGGCCCCTTTTCTTACACTTGTTACTTCCCCTACCCCAGTGCTCTACCCTAAATGCCTGGCAGGGGCCTACTTCTCACTAACTGTGGTCCTTCCTATTTCTCAGAATCCTGGATTCTCCATGCAATGAATATGTTGAGTTCCTCCCAAAACACTGGGTCTCATGGAGACTGAACCCAACAGGAACAGAAAACAGAAGCTAAAGAAATCTCCTACTGGTAACTGTCTGGAAGGAGAGGGAGAGGGGAGGGGAATGGTAAAGGAAGAAAATCCTAGGACAAATCATAGCACCTTCCTAAGTCCTCATACCCTGGCCAGAGACCAGAGGTCAAAATCAAGGCCAGAGAAGAATCCATTCCCCACCGCAGGACAAAGCAGAACAGAACCAGACAGCTCAGATACTCCTTCTGTTGCTTACTAACATCTCTCAAAACCCTCCCCAATTTCTCTCAACAGTGGTTTGTAGTTCTCATTGTAGAGATTTTTCACATCCTTGTTAACTTTATTCCTAAGTATTGTATTTTTTTGGTGTCTATTGTAAATGGGCTAGCTTTCTTGATTTCTTTTTCTGCATGTTCGCTGTTGGACTATAAAAATGCTACCGATTTTTGTGTGTTGATTTTGTATCCTGCAACTTTGCTGAAATCATTTATCAAATCTAAGAGGTTTTTGTAGCTTTAGGCTGTTTGATATATAGGATCATGTCATCTGCAAAGAGGGACAGCTTGACTTCATCCTTTCCAATCTGGATGCCCTTTATTTCCTTCTCTTCTCTGATTGCTCTGGCTAGTACTTCCAACACTATGTTGACAAGGAGTGGTGAGAGTGGGCATCCTTGTCTAGTTCCTGTTCTTAAAGGAAAAGCTTTCAGCTTTTCCCCATTCAGGATGATATCGGCAGTGGGCTTATCATATATGGCTTTAATTATGTTGAGATACTTTCCATATACAATCACAATTCCTTGAACTTGTTAAGACAAGTGAACACATATGATGTTGATGGGTGGGAGTTGGGAGAGAAGAATTGGTAAAGGGACATGAAAATCAACTACATTGTATACTGATAAGATAAAATAAAATAGATCCTCAAAAAAAAAAAAATCCTCCCCAAAAGGATAGAATGCTTACGTGCTCTAGGAAGCAGGGTCCTATCTCACTGAGGTGGGGGTCATCATTGTTGTACTGTTTCTCCAGGTCTCTCACGAAGCCCATCTGAAACCTGTAGATGTCTTCAATGTTCCCAAAGATTACCTTCAGTTGTTCATCACTGAACATGTCTCTTCTTTTCCGGCACTGCTTCAGGTAGCCCTGCAGACAAAGGAAAAGCCCAGGCTAAGGATGTTCCCCACTCCCAGAGGTCTTTACCACTTCCTAAACACTTGGGAGCTGCATTTCAGTTCCATAAAGTAGGCAGAAAATAATCATTTCCATTTTTCATATGAGTTAACTGAGGTTTAGAGAAGGAAGCCACTCTACCAGTGAGTAATTAGGAAAGCTGGATCTCCAGAAAAGTTCTTCAGATTGCAAAGACTCCAGAGTGTAGGGCTTTTTCCACCCTTCTCTATGACAAGGACCCCAAAAGTCAAAGGGCTCTTTCCCAGAAGCTGCATGAATACAAGCGTTTTCACTTGTTTTTGTAGCTATTGATTTAGCTGGGTCCATTCATATCTCTAAAGTTCTATTCTTTATAGGATCAGCCCAAAAGGTCCTAATAACATTGACAATAATTTGGCAACAGAGGCCAA